>NW_020799109.1:29918122-29927784 GCF_003259725.1 Athene cunicularia | reverse complement strand
AAAAAAAAAAAAAAAGAGTACAGAGAACTATGAGACAGATCAAAGTGAGAGGACTCCTGATAGCATTTTGGTCATATAAAAGTGGAGTTAAAAGGAAGATGTCATAGGAAGGACGGGTGATTTCTTTTAAAGAAAGCAATGCCACCTGTACTTTAATGCTAACTTCTAAATTACATTCTCTGCTAATGTAACTTCCTCTGCTAGGCCTTTCTGCACCTGAGCACATTCCTTCAATGTAAAGCACTCAGATCTCTTGAGACTAGCTCAGCCATAAGCAAGGCACAGGAAGAGGAAAGAGTCAGGACAAGAAACCTCCTGTGTAGTGGTGCAGGGACAGCAAACCAGCCAACACCCTACAAATTTTCCTCAGCATTATAGCCCCGTGCCCTGAGACCACACAGAGGAAAAAAATCACTGGCTTCAAAAAGCCAGGGAATATATGCATAGTTACATGAGTGAGAGAAAAGTATCTATTGAAATACTACAACAAAAGCAGCTAAAGAAAGAAAAATCACATTTTTTAAACCACTCCATCAACTCAGTCCTGCCACCTTCACAGAAACTTCTGTTCAAGCTCCAGCATCGCTATCCTCCCTGCAAGCCCACATTTCTTGTATCAACTGTTCAAAAAGGGAGGACAAAGGAATGCACGAATGTGCAAACACGCTGGTGCAACAGCATTAACCAGCATGGTCTAGTTTCTGCTGAGTCCTGGGGACAGGCTTATGCAAGGACTGCAGTGGGAAGAAACATGCTCACAGGCATTCATTTCTCAGCTTAGGGCAAGAGGTGAGGAGCAGTGCTGCAAACCATTCTTTGTTATATGGCTTCTTTAAAAATATTTTCTAACAAACTAACAGATTATTCCAGTTTCCTAGCTGACAGTTTTGTAACCTGAAGGTAACACCTGTTACAATAAGTATTTCTCTGAGGCAAGAAAGTGAAGGGAGTACCCAAAGCTAAGCTTGTCACCATGCATGAGAAATCTAAATGAACAGAAGCTCTACTAATAAAAATTCAGGAAAGTGTGGGGTGTTACGGTTTTCTGGGTTTTGGTGTTGGGTTTTTTTTTTTTCCATTGTTTAATGAGTATTCATGTTTCACTTTACTAAACACTTTCTTCATTCAGGATCATCCATGGATTATTTGTAAATTATTTTATTTCTGTATGAGAATTTTAGATTGGATAAGAATTTACACAGCATGCAGTTAGCTTTTGCTAACTGCTCTGCACAACATATACAACTATTTTCCCCAAGGCCATTAAAAAGGGTTTCCGCTAAATGACAGTATTTCTTTGCTGCAAAAACAAGATCAACACCATGAAACATGAATGAGTGAAGAAAAAACAATTACTCTTAAATCTCCAGATCAGCATCAGAAAACAGCTGAGAATCAAATTCTTAATCCAGAGGCTTGTGCTCAACATAAGATTTTGCTTCCGACCAAGTGCAGGACCAAAAAAGAATCCATTTCCTACCATGAAAAGAAATTACCATGCCTTCAGCATTTTTGCTGTTGCTGAAATACCTCCAATCAAAGGTAATACTTTTTCTAAAGAGCAATCCTCTTTAAAAATTATATAAAAATCAGTCTATAAACAGGGAGATACCTTTAAATATTCAATCAAGTAATAAACCTGGCAGATGAAAGACCGATTAAGTAAAATGACAGTACATTCTCCCCATAACACACACATACAGGACTTACAAATACACTTGTTATGTTGGGAGTACCTAATCATAATCAGATTTGGTAATTTGCTGCATCGAAACAAAAAGGAAACATTTTTAGAATTGATCATGCTGTTCATGTCACTTTCATGGAGATTACTTTGTATTGATCAACATTTAAATAGTAGTTGAAAAGAGAAAGATGAGAAAAGGATAAAAAGTATCTTTACATGCTAAATACAGCATGAACCAATAAAAGCAAAATAAATTAGATCACTCCAGTCAAGCCAACCCTGTGCATGTGCTCACTGTAATGAGGATAATTATGAATGAGATGGGCCTTCATGTTTCAGTCATAACAAAAGGAGAGTTTTAAAAATGAATTTAGACTTTAATCTGCTCAAAATGAAGTTTGCCATGCAGCAATTAAAATCTGTATAATGCCAAACCATTGTCAGCTTTACAAAGACAAATACCAGTTTGTTTTCTGAACAGTATTTTCCTGTTTCCTACCTGTGGATTCCAACTGGGGTCCAGTTTTTTCACTGTAGCAACATATTCCTGCATAGCTTGATGAGGGCTGGTATCTCCCAGGGCTTTCCAAGCCTCCCTAGGAAAAACATCAAAACATCAGCAAGTCACTTGAAGACAGCACACTGTTTTTATAGTGTCATCAGTGGAACATAGTGAACAGATTCATTTAAATACATTCGGGGGTGCAAAGCCATTTTTCATTCAGTTTGAAATGGTCAACTTTTCTCTGAAGTCATGAATGGCCACTGTCAGTGCAGCACTCCACTGTGAAAGGATCTTTCAGGGGATCCTGATCCAGGCTGAAGCATAGTTTGTGTTCACAAAGTAAAGCTGTTTGTAAAGCTGTAGCTATTTTCACAAAATTTTTGTTGTTTACAGGCTAATTCTGGATGAACAAGGTAAATACAGGAATCTGGTATTTCAGGTCTGCATCAGACATAGCAGCAAACGTTTCTTTATCAAATGAAAGATTTTAAAGACAGTTCAGTGGCAGACTCTCAAGAGTTGACATCCTCTAGATCCATAATCCGTCAACAGATGAGACAAGACACAACAAAAAGCAGAGCCAGAAATTCCTAGGAATTACAAGGATTTCATCTTACCATTTCTGCTTTCCCTCAAAATCAAAGAAGCTTGGCTTGGGAGTGTTACAGGTTCCAAATTTTACCTAAAGAAAAGAAATTTCCTTCTTTTAGAACAAAGCAAATGGAAGGGGACTTGGCTAAAGAAATATTGTGTTCTGATGGTTTCAGTGTAATTTTGTTCTTATGACAGAAGACAGGTTTTTGAGGGAAAAAACCGATACAACTCAATCCTATCTTACCCTCATTTTAGTTCTCTCGCAGTTATTAGCGCCTCTGCACCCCTGTGTTTTCTTTGCGTGATGCAAGGGAAGCAATTTTGTTATGCAGCTCATTTCTTCTGCATGCATTACCCAACAGGGATAACCAGCAAGTGATTTCTCACTTAATGTTATGTTTATTACCCAGCCAAATGCCTCATCCTCCACCAGTATCAAAAAAAAAATCTGTTGATTAGGGTTTCTACGGAGATGATTATTCATTAAGGCTGAAATTCACCTCCTTCTGCAGAAAACTCGAGAGAACTGACTTTTAAAATTATTTTCAAGGTTTTCTGGAAGACAAGGGGACAAACCCAGAGCAAAAGAATGCCAAGCAGCTTCTGAATTTGCTCTGAGGCATCCCCCTGCATAGGAAGCACTGAATGAGAGACAAGTCAAGGCCTGAGTGCCAGAGGTGAACCAGTCTGTCACAAGCACACCAGAAATTAAAACGTCGGGGGAGAAATAAGAAACACGAGGAAACAAGGGAATGAGCCAGAATTGGTGGATAGATACAGGAAAAACATAATAATCTTACAGCCACTGTAAAACAGACTCGGTGCCAGTGGGATTCAAGCAGTTTTCCATAGGGTGGTGTACTGATGGGACAGATACAAAGCCCTTCCTCTCGCTGCAGCGAAGCCTAGCGGCCATAGCTCGTCTGTAAACTCACCCACAAAGGGGGACATAGAGAACTGACAGAGGCATCACCTGCCCAGGACTCCAAAGGCACAACCACGTTCCTGCAATGAAGCCAGCCAGCGCTGACAATTGTCTCTAGAACGGAGCAATTAGCAGGTTGAGATTTGGGTAACAGATATTTTCTTGAAGTCAGCTCAGGAGAATGTGTAAGTGAATGTGCCTCTATCCTTGTATGGAAGAGCAAGGGAATATGGGTCAGGACCCAAGAGATCTGGCTGCTATCAGTGCCCCTTTCTCACAGAAAATAAAGCCCCTTGCACACAGGTGTCACTGGCCACATTAATCTAACTGAAATGAAAATATTGTGATAGGGATTTACACAAAACACAGGGTTTGGGGGTTTTCTGTTTGGTTGGGTTTTTTTCCTTTTTTAAATGAAAGTGCTGTATATCCCACAGGGATGATGGATGAAAGACTGTAGGAAGCCAGAGCAGAACCACAGCTCCAAATGCAACAGCCCCTGGGAAGCAGTTATTGCATCAAGTCCTCCTAACACAGGGCAGAGCCCCGTGCAAAGAAAACCCAGCACAGATGGGGGATTTAATCAGACCCCAGGGAGGGAACACGGGGATGTTCTGGAGGTGAGCAAAGGCTGCTGGTTGAACATTTTGTTAGCCAAGCAAAACTTAAACTGCATTCATCAAATGTTTTATGAAATATGCTCAAGTGTTCGGGCAGGTGAAGTGCTTAAATCAACTAACAATTCTTCACCTTAACAGGGTGGAGATTTTATGCTGAGGATGGAATCATTAATCAGGCTTTAAAGAGAGCATGCCCATGCTGAGAGATATTTATTAGTTACACTATGTTTTCATTTAAAGTGTTAGAGGATATGAGTGACTAACTGAAATTAATTTTCTGTACATCTGACTGTCTCCCAGTGAGCAATTCATTCAAATTAGAACATCTTAGCTGGCCTTTAAAGCAACATACCACATTTCATGGAGAAACACGAGAAAGAGCTAGCAACGGTTAAGTCCTATAATAAATCAGTCATGATTCACATAGTGTAAATGTTTTCTCGCGTGCTCAGAGGTGGATTGGACCACTTGTTTTAAAAAGCAAAACAAACATGGAAATAAAATGCAAATTCATTACCTGTATGGAAAATGCCTGCTTGGCAATTCTTTAGTTCAACATCTAACCTGCAAAAATTGGCCAAGTTGGATAAAAAAATGATATGTTTAATATTAATTTTCCACTGCCATCATCAAAACACGGCAGCAGTTTCCTCTCTTTAGATTTGGCATTCAAAGGCTGTTCTAGTGTCAGGAAAGACTGTTAGTAACATTGATAGTAATACAAATCAAGGAACAGTAGTTAAATTTCATCCATCAAGAGGGGAAAAAAGTGTACTTGTGCCCTGTTTGCTATTTTAAGATATATTAAAAAGCCTTGCAGTGGTTTTGTTGGAAAGGAGAATATAAAGGTTTTGGCTTCCCTCTTTTTGCTGCAAGACTCCATAATGCATCAGAAACCAACCAGGAATGTAACATTAGAGAGGACCTGAGCCTGACAGCTGAGCAAGAGGAGCTTTAGCTAAATATGCCAATGATGATGAATACTGGGGGCAAAATTTTGTGAAGAACTCTGTCCTGATGCTATTTCCCTGAAGGACCTCAAAAGCTCTTTTTCTCCATAATCAGCAGAACGACAAGAGCCTGTATTAGTATTTCAAGTCAAGAGTTTCTCATTCTGTGTCCACAAAATTACTGATGGTCTCCAGGGGGCTGACTGGTCACTTGATGCTTAGCTCTCCTCATCTACAGTTCATCAGCTGCATTAAAAAAAGAAGACAGCTAGAATGCATTAAATACTTTCCTAGTATTGCAACTGCATGCAGAGTCATCTCCAGGCATTATACTCATGAATTGTACAAAGATGACCCAGGCAGCTCCAAACAGGAAGTGTCTGCAGACATTTCCATTTGTGGCCAAAATGGAAATTTAGAAACCTTGGATAAAAGCCTTCATCTGAGAGCTGAAGGTCACAACATTCAGAAGAGTGCTCAGATAGACAGACACTCAGAGACAGGTTAGCACTGCATACCCACCCCATACAACTTCAGCTGCTGGTCGAGACTGGGAGAAATCTTGAGATCCTCCTTACACCTTACTCCACAACTGATCTCCAATCCTCCTCATCCCAGTGGTGGTGGTAAAATGGCTCTTTGCTAATTTTTCAATTAATATATTTATACAGCAGGGAGTTCCAGACAAATACTCTTACCTGACTGTAAATCTTGTAAGGTGAATCATACTTGCGGCCTACAGCTACGGAGTAGTAAGAAGAACTGAACCTACCTCCGTGGTCAGGAGGACTAAAAACTGTAAGCAGGATTTCTAACTGTACACGGGCCAAGTAAGCTGAATTTCTTTGGCAAGACAGGAATTTCTGCCTGTTCCTGCCTAAAGCTCTGCCCCATTAGCCTGCTCCAACCCGTGGGAAAGCCCTGTACTCAAGTGACTGAAAGTGGAGTGTAGAGAAGAACAAGCAAACATCATCCACAGAAGGCGAGGGGTCCTAGCCCTGATGACCAAGGGGCTGTATGTCCCAGAGAGAGCGACACTGACACCGAGTCAGTGCCATCCCACTGCCCTGTGCAACAGGAAGCTGCAGGCAGAAACTCCCAAGTTCAGGGCAAGTTTGTGGCATTGTGTTCTACAACATTTGAAAGATGTCATGCAAAAATGGGATTATATTCTTAAGCCTGCAGTGAGAGACTGCATAAAGCCCTATTTTGCCAAGGGCACTGGGTTTCCAGCTTGCTGCACTTCTCAGCATTTACTTAGGCACTGGTACATCCTCCCGGCAGGGCAGTTTTTTCAATCCGATCTTTTTCATCAAGTTCTAGATTCCCTCCCGTCTCTGAATGATGACTGCTACATTGGTCTTCATCATAGTTTCTGAACCTCAGTTCTTCACCTCCCCAACACAACAGGCAAGTGCTGTCTTTACTTCACCACTACAGACTCAAGGCACAGATGAGTGATTTGCCCAAAGCCACACAGAAAATGAGGGGAGAAATCAGTCCCAGTCCAGAGCCCTGCCAACTAGTGTGTTCCTCCTCCTGTTCTGGGGCAGAGCCGTAAACTCAGCAACATCTTCTAAAAACCTCACTGGAGATGACAACTAAGCAATTCCCTTATTTTCAAGTCTCTGACACATAAACAAAATCAGAGAGAAGAGTAATAAAATCCTGAAATGGCCTCCAATAAAAGGTAATAAAATTCCGGGAAAATGCCTATATACCCACACAGTTTGAAATAAATAATATACAGTATTTTAACAGAGAGCTCAGCTGTTACTGTCACCTCTTTTATGATGGTGCTGTATCTTAAATCAAAGCCCTTAGTGACATAAAACACTAAACTGAGGAAAGACAAGGATGCCAAATCAAGGACAGTGGACAGATCTGAGTCAGCACCTTTTGTGCGCTAGCAATACTACTGTCCACCAAAGTAATATATTAGCAGCCCATTATGCATACTGATACGGCTGCTATAATTAAATAGAGAAAACTTGCATTAAGCACTCTCGTGATTTAAAGCACAGAACACTGCAAAACTCAACGTTAGCAGAGGATAATCCTGCAGTGGCTGTGCTAGCAAACTTCTCCCATCTCCACCATCAGCGCTACCCTCCCAGGCACTCTGTAACAGAGAAGGCACCTTTCTGGACTGCACTGGGCAGCCAAAGGCACGGAAGCCCAGGAGCCAAGCACAGCCTGAAACCAAGGAGCACAAGGGCACTCACTGTTGCATCCTGCTTGGACAGGGGCAAGAGGAACGGAGAAGACAGAAGTGTTGGAGAACAGCTTGCAGAGAGCAAGGCCATAGCTCCCTGCAGGAGCTGGTCGAAGCCACCTGAGGTAAACAGAGGAAAAAACCCAGGGTACAGTTATGCTAACAAAGGACTGTTATGTTAACAAAGAGAAAAACTGCGTACATTATGGCCTTGTGTATGATAAAGGAACGGCCTTGGGAAAGAAAGCAGGCCAGAAGAAGGAAGGTGTTGTGACATGCCTGAAATGCCACAAGGGGCTGGGATATTATAATGTAGCCTTTTACATGTATCCAATAGATTTGTGAGTAGTATGCATGATTATTATAGAGTGCTTATATAAGATGTGATTTCTTTCAATAAAGTTGAAGCTTGCTCTATCATTCACATTGAATCAGCTGCTTGCTTCCTCCGCCCACCGCACAGAAGTGCCCTGTTCCCCTCAGCTGAAGGTAACTGGAAATCTGTGCTGACACATGCGTTAAGCTTTTCTTGACGTATTCAAACTGTTTCAAAATAGCTTTTGATTTAACTAACTATTAACATTAAACACCTTATTGGTTTTACAGAGCTCACACCAGGAAACCTGGACTCTGTTGACAATCACGAGCTGATATGCAGGTAATGCCTTCACATTTCCACCTAGGAGAGTTACAAAGCATTGCAACAGAGTGAAAAACAAGAGGTCATTTGCAACATATCTCCTGAGAACACAGATTTAAAAATTACAAAAATGAAAAAAAACACCATTTCCTTTCATCTCATCCTAGGCATAGCCTTGTTATTCTTAAATGTTCTCCTAGTGGTTTTTTTTTTTTTCTACACTCCTTTTTCTTAAAAAGGGAAAGAGAAACCTAGAAACCTGTTTAAGCACTAGAAAAATCTGAAAACAAAACCTCATGTGACCAAGTCTGCTTTTAATACAATAAATGGTCCACAAAGCACAGCCTAGGAACCACCAGCTTAGAGGATAATTAAACAGTGCATTAAAAAAATGAAAGCACTTATAAGTGGCAGTAGTAGGACAAGGGTATTCCATATGGGAGGAAAACCATGGGGAAGATGTACACGCCCAACTTCAACTATTAATCCAAACGGGTGGGATTCAGTTTTCAAGTCAAGACAGCATCTCTTGCCACAGACCTGAGTCATATTTGTACTTTTACTCTTTAGTCTTCCAGGTATGACAATACTTACAATAAAGGTTAGGCAATTATTACAGTTGTTTGTATCTTCGCTGGTGCTTTTTTGTTTGTTGTAGGTAACTTCCCCCACAGAGGCAGGAAAAAGTGACTTTGTATATTCCCATAGGATGCATCCTATAACTTGCTCAATTCACTGGGACTGAATGGGAAAAAAAGTCACATTCAACATAACAACTAGAACTAACTAGTTTAGTTTCCCAGCCTTCTCTAAAGTCCTCTACAGAGAGATCTGCACAGGCACATCCTTCATGTGGTCCCATCAAAACCCAAAAGATTTAATGCCCACACGCAGGTCAGTGCTGCAGATCCCCAATGTCCGTAATGGGGAGGCAAGCATCAGTGCTAGCCGTGCTCCACAAACAATTCAAACACCCAGTGGCCTGATTACCCAGCACACGCAGGGAGCCTGGCAAACACTGGCCAAGTAGCTCTATTTACCAGCCAAAAGTAAATTTACTCCACAAAGCCTCACTGGACACCAGGACAGGCCACCAACCCACTGGCAACCTGTCACAGCCAACGACAAAGGCCAAATCCTCCACACCAACACCTGCCTTCACCACGCTGCCCACTGAAGCCAAACCGATGTCCCCGCAGCAGGGGTGAGCTGAGTGGAGTCAGGGCTGCCCTCGCCGAGCAAGGGGGAGAACTGAGGCAGGACGATGAGCGGGATGAAGTTAGCGGGACTCTGTCCTACCAGACTTCGTTCACCTTCACCGCCGGTGAAGTGAACTTTGCGCTGGACAGAAAGCTCCCAGCACCCCCTGACACCACTTTTTCCACCTGGCATCGCCACGTTCTGTGCAGCAGCCACGCAGGCCCTCGGCCGGTGGCCCCGGGAGAGCCCCAGGCCCGGCCACTCGGGTACCGGCCCACACCCCTGTCCCGCTCCTCGGCCGGCCCCCCACGCCTCGGGGGGTGCCC
>NW_020799109.1:29905948-29918072 GCF_003259725.1 Athene cunicularia | reverse complement strand
CCTCCCGGGATGCGGGTAAAGGGTGGCGGCCCTACCCACCGCCCCAGGGGTCCCGGCCAAGCGCCAGCCCAAAGGCGGTTTATATTTAGCCCGGTATCTACTTCGGGCGGAAAGATTTTCCCCCTCCCTGGCACAGCTGTCGAGTCCATCTCCCTCCTCCACCCCCGCCCTCAGCAAATGGCAGCCCTGAGTCCCCTGGGGAAACCTTGGCCACCCCGGCAGCGTCCAGATCTACTCCTCCTCCGGCCACCCCCCGGGGCCACGCTGCTCCCACCAGCCGGCCGCGTGGCGTGGGGGGCCGCCCCACAGCGTGACCCTATCTTACAGGTGGGCACACTGAGGCGAAGAGGGGCAAGCAGCAAGGCGGGGGTTTGCACCGCGATTTTAGAGGTCCCTGTCTCACTCCAAAGCACCAGGATGCACTCTCATTCCCCCGGGCGCAAGGCTGAGGGTGAAGGTGCATCCCGTGTGTGATGTGGTCCATCCCCACAGCTTCTTGCGGTCTCCCGGGCGTGTCCCAGACAGCCTGTGAGCAACACCTCCCCCCATCTTTCCATCCTGGATCTTGCAGGGGGGAAAGCTGTGGAAAAAAGACCTTCCATCAGAGCCAGAAATAAGATGGCTTTTGTTCTCTCACTGCTTTCACAGCCTCACTGGGTATGAGAAGTTTTACTTAGGGGATAAAGTAATAAAAAGCCCTAACACAGCCAGGGCAGCAAGCTGGAGCCCCACTGAAGTGCCTGGACATGGCCCTGCAGGGCCACCACCACTTTCCCATCGGGCCACCAAGCCATGGCAATGTCCCCACCCCTGGGCTGTGTGTACAAGAAAGGGGTCAGGGTCCAACCACGGGAGTGTAACTACACCATAGTCCTGCACAGAGCAAGAGGGGACCTCTGCATCCCAGCCTGTATGACAGGGGCAGTGGGGCCCAAGTCTATGCTCAGTACCAGAGTGGAGAAGGACTCGGCTCTGCTGGAGATGAGAGTGTGTCTGAAAGCACCCACTCTGCCTGGGGCTGTCTGCTGAGGGGACAAAGGGTGTCCTGCCAGCAAGTTTGTGTCTCCCGCAGCCTTCTTGCCTGTGCAGGGGGCACAAAGCCCCAGCTTGAACCAGGAAGTTGGGGGAGGCGGAAACAGCTTGGTTCTGCCACTTGCAGATAAAAAAATAATATCTCCTCTCCAGTGCATGATTAACACCCAGTCTCATAAACAGACCGCAATATTTACAACGAACTCGTCTTCCTCGCTGCTCTCCACCAGAAGCCGTTCAGCTGTATTCAGCTGGTTGTGTCACCCCGACCAGCTCTCCTCACCATGGGGAAGCATCGCCTGGTCCGAGCCTGCCGGCATTCAGCAAGGGACAGGCAGCCGGGCAGGTTGGCAGTATGAAACCCTTTTTGAATAACTTGGAAAAGTAAGTATATATACTTGCAGCAAATTAACTGAAGTGCACAGCCTCCGCACACTCTTCAGCTTGTCTCCATGGTGGATTTCTTTGCTAGAGCACTTACAGCTCCTGCTAGATCTCTCACTTTTTCCTTGCCTTTTTTTTAAAGAGAGACTTCACCGAGGGCCTGATCCTTCCTTCCACCCCCTCACTTTGGCAGGCGTGGGAGCAGGTTTGATGCAAGGCACCCATGGAGATTTTAGGAGACTGGCATGGAAACACTGAGGATGGGGATGCTGAGCTCAGACACACTGAGCCTGCTCTGCGGAATGATGTTTAGTTAGTTGCTGGTCCCCAGCAGTCTGGGAGAGGGCAGGACTGGGACTCGGGGGATGCCAGTGCTGATGACCTTCTGCCTGATGCACCAACCACCCCCTGCAAACATAAAGAGGCGCGGGGCTGGGAGAAGCCCAGTCATTCCAGTATGAGCCTGGCCAAATTCAGCCCATTCCCCCAGCCTCTGGCTGCAGAATGCACAGAACCAGAACCATTACAGGCAGAGAGTGGTAAAGAAAATCGTGCAGGGCCCCTGCATGAGCTGTGGATGTGGGTCAGCCCCAGGTCCTGTGCTGGGACTGCAGAGACACAGTAACAGGCTGCAACCAGCAGTGCTGAGCAAAGAAAAAATATTCCTGTATAACTATCATATCAAACCTGCTGGTCATCCTGGAGACCTGTCATTGTGCCTCTGCAGAGGGCAGAGGCCATTGCGCACACCAAACCCCAGCCAGCCTAAAAGAAACATCTGAAGGGATCCCTGTGAACTAAGCTATGTTTACTTTTTTTTTTTTTCCCCACAACAAAAGGAGAAAGAGGCAATTAAGAGCTGGCTTGTCTGTGGCCTTGCATTTTACTGCGGGAGACACCTGTCTACAGAGGAGGAGCAGGCTACAGGCTGGGGAAGCATGTGCCCTCCCAAGGGCAAGGGGCATCAGGGAGCAGGGGGAGCCTGGGCACGCTCCCCTCCCATGGCATGGCTCCCAGCACACCCCAACCCAGCAGGCATCACCTCCACTGCGGGAAGAGCTGTGCCTCTGGTTAAGAAATGTCCCCTCCTGTCTCCTGAGCTCCTCCAGGTTATCTGTTGCCTGCGTCTTTGTCCCACCACTTTAATCCCTTTTGTCTCCCTCATCACTTCTTGGGAGATTTGCCCCTTGCTCCTGTGCCCTGCAGGCTATCACCTCTTGTATCTGTTCTGTGTTCTGCACCAAGGTCCTTCAACTGCTCTGGTGGCCCCCCAAACCCCATGTCCCATGTGCGGAAAGTAGACCGCAGAGCATAGCCATCTCCCCTCACTGAGCAGAGCCATCACCCTTCCCCGCCTGGACCTGCAGCAGGAGGGCTTGCATGGGGCTTGGGCTGGAGCAGTGTCTGGCTTGTCAGGCAGGGACAGGGCAGCTTGTGCCTGTCTCGAGCTGTGATTTCCACCTGGAATATGGATATTTTACATGTACCCCTACTCACAATACATGTCACGCACCTTGCTCACTTTCGCCCCTGCACTGGGAGTGGGAGGAGGGGAGACAACCACTTTTAGCGGAGAGATGAAAAAACCCTGCTCATTTTTCACCCTGTGCATGTGTCCCTTGTTAGCAAGGCAGAGCAAATGCATACCCTGCTCAATATTTTTTGGAGCCAATAGATGCCACAGCAGCCAGGAGCCCACAGTGTGTCTGTGAGAGCTGTGCCCGCCCTGTCCCTGACAAGGGAGGTGATTTCCATGAAATGGAAACACAGGCAACGGGAAACCAAAATTCAATTCTGGCCAGGGAAGAAGCTGAACAAAGGGCTGAGGTCTCTGCCACAGCATAAGCAACATCTCCCTCATATGCATCACCTCTGCGAAGTTCAGCTCCACTGCACATTTTACCTGCATTCATTATAGCACCAGGGCTATTTGTTTGTGTATAATAAAGGGGATCTAGGAGAAAAGTGTGTAATTAGCATATCCATCATATAAGTTTTTTAGATATCAATAAAACATCAATTTTCTCCTTCCTGTGCTGTGGTGAATATAAATCAGTAGCCATGATGGAAAAGGAATGCATAACCCCCCTCAAAAGTGCATAAATCTCCCCTCTCCCTGACACATCATTAAACCTCTTGAACGCTGATGGAAAAAGTCCTCTGCCAGGTGCCAAGCACTGCTCTCCAAGCATGCCTGAAGCCTTGCTGGGCAGTGCGGGCAGCAGGCTGGGCTGATATCAACAATAAAGTGGTTGCAAAACCATGGCTGGCTGGTGGTTCAAAGGTTGCAGCCGCAGCTGTGCAAATAGTGGATCTTTCCACAGAGAGAAATTTCTTACCACTAAGTCATTTTGGTTTGGGGCGGTAAGCTGAAATTTTGTATGGTATTTTCTTTTCTAAATTCAAATGGAAATCATAAGGAGAAATTTCAATTCGGTTTGACCCACGGTGTTTTGCTTGGTGTGAAACAAACACAAAAAGCTTTATTTTTGTTTCACTTCACTCAGCCTCCTGCTCCATCCATTCCCTTTCCCATCTTTTTTCATGCATGTGCAAAAACTGCAGCAGAGCCCTTAGTTTTGAAACAAACACCTAGGTGTTATTGATTGAAAACAGCAAAATAAAAAGCCATTTTTAAAGTGTTGGGATTTTAAAATTTTTCCCTAATTATGCTAATTGTGAAATTTAGCTCATTTTCAGATGTTTCAGTTCCCCTTGAATTGCACTGAGAAGACAGAGCTGAGGTGCTCAGTGGGAAAGCCCCACTGAGGCTCAGCTGCTGTAGGGCTGCCATCTCCAAGTTCCCCTGCCTTTTGCCAGCTCCCCCTTGTCTCACATCTCCATGCAGCAACAGCCAGTAAGTAATGGCTCCGTTTGTCACTGACCTGTCACTGCAAGGCCACAGATGTCCCTCATTTTGTTCTCCATCTCCCCCAGGCAAGTTCTGCTGCCCACCCATCCCCTGCTTGCACCACACCTGGCTCTGCATCCCTCCACTCTTGCACCAGGCACAGGTACCCAGCTCCCAAATCCCCTGGCAGCTCCCCAGCCACTGTGCATCTCACAGGCAGCGGATTTAGACATAGTGTTGGTAAGATGTGCCTGGCAGTGTCTCGCCGGGGATGCTGCTCTCACCTGCAGCCTTCTTTGGCGTTATCTGTGGCCATCAGCAGCACTTCTTGGCCAGCACTTGGACCTGCTGTCTGTCTCTGCACAGCCCCAGAGCAATACCCTGTCCTGCCCACAGAGGTGAGCCCCAGCTGATGTGTTCAGTGAACTCTCCTTACTGGGGAGCATCCCACATCCCTCCCCAAACCCTCGTTACCGGGGGTTACTCCCCATCCTACATCCCTCCCTGAAACCCTCCCTGAGCATTGCCCATGAGCGACAAGGTCCACCAGAGAAGGGATGCAGCTCTGGAAAAACTGCTCCTGATCCCTTCCCCTTTCTTCCTCAGCAAGGAGCGATGGAAGGGAGTGTCTGTAATTGCAGCTGTTAGCAGTAACAATCACGGCACTGCCGTTATAAATGGCTCCAGCATGACTTTTACTTACAGATTTCCCTCACGTGATGCTACAAGTTGTGCAAGGAAAAAAACTGCACCGCAGAAAAGCAATTGCACCTTTCAGCTCTGTGGAAGGAGATTTATGGCTTGTTTTGGCCGTAAAGTGGAGCGGGCAGGGCTTGGGTTACAGGTCAGTGTGTCATGACCAGGCAGGCTGGTGTGGTTTGGAGGAAGGGGACATCCTGCATCCCCTTTGTGTTGCCCCGCTGGGGATGAGCCCAGGCATCAGAGCCCCTGCCACTGCCCATTCAGTGGTCCCTGTTAGCAAGGGAAGGGTTTTAGACTAATTCCTGCCAGACATATAACATCACAATGATGTCTGGAGCCAGAGAGGAACTGCGGAAGACAGCGATCTCAGGCTGTAGAGGTGACCCTTGCCAGATCTGCTGGCATTGATTAGAGGCACTGAGAAATGCTGGTGGGTTTCTGCATACGTGTGGTTTGCATCACTGAGACTAATTTCTACAGTGAGGAAAAAGCCAGGCTGTGTCTGGTCTGTGGCTACTGTCAGAGACCATACCTATTGCTTTCCAATCAGCTGGCTGGGAACAGATGTGGAGCCCCCAGCATGAACTCAACCCAGCTGCCCCTCAGCCCATGGCCAGGCCAGGAACCTAGCTGCCATGCGGTTTCTTTCTCTCTGCCCCGGTGACACAAGGACTTTTGGGATGTGTCCCCACTTGCTTTAAGAGATTGTTTGCAATCTGATGTCTGTTTTGAAGCTGCAGGTCCTCTAGCCAGGTGTTACACTTAGGGATGGTTCACACTTAGCCCTGATAGACACACAGTTCCTTCCAGGCCAGGCAAAATCTTCTGTGGAGAAACATCCCAATCTAGTGCTACCCCAGGAGACCACCAAATGGACTCACTGTGAACGAGGTCTGTCTCCTGCAATGCACTGGGGACATCAGCAGGAGTTGACAACCCTAAGGATGCTCATGATGCAGCGCTCAAGCCAGGCAGGGTCAAGCCAGGTTTGGCAGGAGGAGCTGTTTTCCTAACACAGCCCTTGCAAATAGGAAGCCTGTGGCCTTCTGTGCACTTTGATAAGGTTATGAGGTTGTTAAAAAAAAACAGAAAGCTATGGTGGGACTTCCAAAAATTCCCAGAAAGTCCAGTTGGCTTTGGAGATTTCTGCCATAGCTATTACCACACACCTCAACCTCACCTGCACTTAGTTTTTTGTTGCCATTGTAGACATGGTGGTTAAGGGACACGGGTTCAGCACAGAGAACACAGTGTCACGCAGTGACACATCCTCCAGTGTGGAGTTGCACCAATGCATCGTGTCACACACCGGTATGGTCTACTCTGCCTGGTGGGGACCAGCACCAAGGCACAACCCCAGCAATTGTCCATCTGTTGACTGTGGGGGTGGCACAGGAAAGGGTGGTTGCCCCAGCCCTACCCCACACCCCTGGATCCAGCTGGCTCTGGAGCAGAGGGTAGGAGAGAGCTGGTGACTCATGCAAAGGGCACGGAGCCGCTGCCAGTGCTGCCTCGCTGCTTTATTGTGCTCGTGGCAGCTTGGTGTCTGCAACATCGATACGCCAAGATGCACCGATATCTCATGTTTCCTCTGCAACCTGCTGCAACTCTGGTGTGATGGTGGTGGTGGCTGCGAGAGCCAGCAGCCGCAGCTCCAGGGACACTGTTTCCTGTCCCAGGTTACCTTTCTTCCTGCTATTTGGTGTGGTGCTGTCCCCATTCCTTCACCCCCTTCCCTTCTCCCCTCTCAGGTGGGAAGGGGTCAACAGCGAGGATGGTGATGGGGAGGCAAGAGTGTGTGTAACGAGGCGAGCGAGGTTGGGGTAAACAGGACAGGGACAGTCCCAAGGCCATCTGGAACTTTACCAGATCCTGTCCCCTGGAAAACATCCTGAAAGGATAGGGTCCATACTGCCCCAGGACACAACAGGGCAGTGCCATGAACAGGGAGAGGTGCTTTGTGGGGACGGACACTGCACTCTCCTCTGCCACAACTGGTGAGGAGAGGGGTTTAGCAATGGGGCAGCCCTGGGAACAAAGCAGGGAGGGCAGAGGCTCTTCCAGGGGCTCTTCTGGAAGCAGCTCACACGGCTCAGGGGCTCAGAGGAAGCATCTCTTGTTTCTTCTCTAATTTTAGACCTTTTCGGGGTGTTCAGTTTTCTTAACCACTGGTCAGCTGCTGTCTTCTTGCACCAAGCAAGCATGCATAAATTAAACCAGACACATATATATGTATTGGAAATGATCCAGGAGCAATCACTTGCGCGCCAGTGAAGGGCGTGAAACCCCCCATCTGCTTCCTGTTGTAAGACAGCACAGTGAGTCCCCAGCCCGGCCACCACCAGCACAGCTCCCCCGGCTTTGTCCCTCTATGGCGATGGGGGACACTGCACCCCTCAGCGCAGGAGCGGGGCTGGAAGCAACCTGGTAGGGTCATCTTGACCTAAACTCTCTGGGCAGATGTTTTTTTTCTTATTCCCCAGCTGAGTTTCCAGGCAGGACACCTCTGCGATCTCAAGCAAAGCAGAGGGGCCGCGTGGGAGCAGCGAGGAGCTTGCTGCCTGCTCACAGCCCTGCATACATCGGTTGTGAGTCAGCCCGGGAAAGGTCAGCCTGTTCGGGGGCGTCAGGTGATGAGCGGAGGCAGCCCCGCTCCCCTCACAGAGCGGGCTCCTGGCTAAGGGGAGCTGCTGCTGCTTTGGCTTTTTGTTCTGTATTTCTGTATTCCTATGCATTTCAGTAGCAGTCATGCCTTTACATGCAGGTTTGCAGCCAGGGGTATGTTGTTACCCAACCTTGGGATTTTTAAGATCAGGCACGTTGACACTGGCTGAGCAATATATGGGCCAAATCCTGTCCTGGAGAATGTAGAGGAGGCAATAAATAAACCAGGCAGGGCATGGCTACTGTCCACAGACCCACATGCCCATGCACTTGCAGCTGGGGACAGGGCTGCTCCATCCCTGGAGGTTGCTCTTGGGGATCTTGAGTGCTAAATCCACCTCTGTGGTGGGCTCAAGTCCCAGTGGATCAAATTCAGCCAGTGGGTAAAGTGACCCACCTGCAGCCAAGGCAGGCACATCCCCTCCTGGCAGGTCTCATCCTGGCTCCCACTGAAACAGGGACGAAAGCATCATTTTACCCCGCTCAGAAGAGCTGTGGGAAATTATGGCTGCTGGGATGCTGCTTGGAAGAAGCTGGATCAGTACCGACATCCATGCCACTGGAATCAGGCCCATCCAGTGAATTATTATTGCCTGGAAACCATAGCTCCTCCTGGCTTAAAAAAACCTGCTGCAGGCAGCTTGCCTGGGTGTATAAACACCCTGACAACTCCTAGTGGATTGGGCTGTGCTGCTGCTGGTCTGACCCTGTGCACTGCCTCTGCCCTGGGGACTGAAGACCCCCCCCCCCAGTCTCCTGATGCTCATCATCGCATCCTCATCCTCCGCGGGTACTGATGGGGAGGGAGAATATGTGAAAAATCAATAGCTCCAGCTCAGGCTGCCAGAGGATTTGTGCATTTTGCACTGTTGTCTCTGGGAAATCTAATATATCGATTGCATTTCTCAAGACCAGTATCGATGAAACAGATAATGGGGGTGTTTGGGGCTGGCCGGTGGATGCCAAGGGTGTCTGAAGCCCAGAACTGCTGCTCTATTGATCCTGGCAGGCAGGGAATCACCTCCTGGCACGATTTCTAAATCCCCTCATCGTTCCACGTCAAGCTTGCCCCTGACCTGCTTTTACTCCTTTATTTATTTACTCCCCACCTTCCTTTCCAAGTGGTGGTGGTGAAGCCCCGGGTCTCCCTTGGGAGCAGGAATCACCACCCAGGCAGGTCAGGGCAGTGAAGGATGCAGAGAACAGCCATTTCCCCACACGACGCCCCTGCCACCTCTACGGAGCAGCTCTGGCCAGTGGCAGAGAGCAGTTCTGCTGTGCTGAGGCTAGCGGCACGCTGCTGCTCCCAGCCTCCTGGGTTCAGGAATTATTTCTTATGGTTTCGATGGAAAAGAGGTGAATTTAACTTCGCTGCTCGCCCTGATGTTGACCCACCCAGCGGTCCAGGCTCTGCATGTCCTGCTTTGCTCATGTGGCCAGGGAGGGTTGTTCTGCTAAAGCATCCCCACCTTTGACAAACTGAGCCCCTAAATATCCAGGCATCTTAAAAGTCAGCTGCCTGGGGAGGAGGCAGGAAGAGAGGTATAGGAATGGCTGTCTGTGGGTGTCTTGCATTGTCTCTTGCAATTGAAAACCCTCCTCTTAGTGATTTTATGAATACCATTAAAGAAAATGTTCCCCTGCAAGACTCTTTCTAAAGCCTCTTTTGAAGACTTCTTCTCCCCAGCAATGCAGGATCTTTAAAAGTATAATTATACTTTTTTTAAAAAAACCCACCATGCTATTTATAAATTATTCTATATGTTCTCAACAAAGCAAGTGCCAGACTGCACTGGCGGAAAGCCCACTCCCGACTTCTCCTTGATTGGTTTAAAAATGCAAATAACATTGCTTCTTTTACTTTTTCCTAGCTACAACAGCACAGGGGAAAATCACAATGCAAACTCTTTCCCAGAAAAGAGTGAGAAATGAGGACGATGCAGCAGCCTGGTACAAGCAAGGTATGGGGACTGGGATTCTGGTCTGAAACCAGGATCAGCTGGGATCGCCATCCTTCCTCGGCTGGGATGCGTTGCCTGCTTTCCCCCTGCCTGCTCTCCAGCCTGGCTGCAGGCAGAAGGCAGCAGAGACAGGCAGCAGTGGCCCTTCCTCTTTCATTTAGGGCTCCTCCTGCCCCCTCTTCCTTCCTGCCTTCATCCTCCAGCCCCTGGATGTGCAGAGCTGAGAGTTTTGAAATGTTTCAAAGAGTCAGAAAGCTCTGAGTCCCAGCAGAGCGGTGAAACACTGTCACAATGCCAAGAGTGGTCCCAAAGCGTGTCTGATAACAGGAGGCAAGGTTTTGCCAATCAGATATATAAATGGAGCTGTTGCTCGAGAACATGGCAATAGTGAGTAAGAAGGAGTCCAGCCCCTGCTCTCTTGCTATCTCCTGCCTTTGTTTAATATCAATAAATAGCATTTATTGGTATTAAATAAATAAATAGCATTTATTAGTGAGTAAAAGACTCTCTGAGGTACAAAGGAAAGGGGGGATCACTAGTTATTTTCAGTCACTGAATTTGTAAGCTGTCATATCAGAAGATATTCATTTATTATACATCATGGTACATATTTCATGCAATGCATCCAGCAAATAATAAAGATAATATTTATTTCTTAATCTGTCCTCCTCCCCCATGCTGCACGTTACCTCTGAAAGCGTGACAGCATTCAAAGGGCCGAAGCTGCAAAGACCCACCTCACGTCTGCTCCCGCTGCAGTCAGTGTCACTGATCGCGGTGGGAGCAGACTCAGACCCTGAGTGGTTTTATCTGGAACGAGCCTGCAAAGGTAATGCATTAAAAAGCTGGTGACCTGCTAAATGTAAGTCAAGCTGTGACATAGCGGTTAGCTCGCACTGAGGTCAGCGCCGGGCAGGTTGCTGAGTGTGAAGTTTCAGATGAAGGGCATTAAAGCTCTATTCATTAAACGGTTTTCTGCAAACATAATTAAGAGATGGTATCAGTGAGCATCACTGCTGCATGCGCCGCTGTCGCTGCTGGGTAAATCTCAACGCGAGTAAGAGTGCTCGCAAATCAGAGGTCCCCGGGCCTGTGACAGGACCCCAATAAATCACCTGCAGCAAACAAGCTCTGCTCCTGCAGACATCGGTAGGAGTGATGCTCCGGGCAGCTGCCTACCGCAGTGGGCAGGAACGGCGCCGTGCCGAGGGGCTGGCAGTTGGGATGAGGTTGGCCCTGGTGTGGGTATGGGAAAAAGCTGAAAACTATCATCTGAAGTTGTGCTGGAGGTTGGGAGGCTTGAAGGAAAACCCAAATTAATCCCAAACACAGCAAATTCCCAAAATCTGGGAACTGGGGAGGGGCAAGATTAGGGTCACTGGGATACCCGGGGATAACAGAGGGCTGCAGCCCCTGGAGCTCCGCATGGCTCCATTTGGTCTCTCATGCTATAAGGCAGCGGGTACCCAATCCTTCAGTTCCCAGGAGTGTCTGTATTTTGGGGCACCCATGCCCCTGCGCAGGGGGGCTTGCTCTTACACCTGCCCTGGGTTTCCCAGCTCCCCCTTGCCCCGCAGCAGTATGCATGGCACCCTGCTGGTAAGTGTGACAAGCGGTGCAAGAGCAAAGGCATTTGTGATCAGGCAACTTTTGGAGAATTTTCCCTTTGTTTTTTTCCTTTCCCTTTCCCACCTCCTTTTCCTTTGCACTGTATTCTCTTTCTTTTCCTTCCCCCTGGCTTTTTGTGGCCTGTCAGCGTAATTTCCCTCCTCCCTCAATTCTTACTCATCTTGAATTTTCTCCTACTCTTCCCTTCCATCTCCATCCTCACTTTCTCTCTTTTCCCTGGCTCACATCTCCCCACCTCCTCACCTCTTCCCCCATGCACACTGCTCTCCCTGCCACACTTCTCCCCACCCCAATCCCATTCCATCCTCTCCCTATCCCCATTCCCATTCCCATCCCCATCCACTGCCCATCAAATCTCATCCCATCCCATCCCATTCCTCTCCCTATTCCCATTCCCATCCCCATCCCATCCCAACCTATCCTATCTCATCCACATCCCTGACCCATCCAATCCCATTTCCATCCCCATTCCCATCCCATCCCATTCCCATCCCATCTCCTTCCCCATCCCAATCCCATCCCATCTCCATCCCTATTCCCATTCCCATCCCATCCCCACTGCCATCCCCATCCCATTCCTATTCCCATTCCCATCCCCATTGCCATCCTATCCAATCGCATCCCCATCCTCATTCTATTTCCATCCCATTCTCATCCCATTCCCACTCCCACTCCCACTCCCATTCCCATCCCCATCCCAGCCAGCACCAGAGTTCAAGATTCAAACTGGGGCTGTCCCAGAGCCGCCGTCGCTTATGCAGGGGCCGGGCGGCAGATCCTGAAGGACGAAGGCGGCACGTTTGGGCCCGGACCGACCCCCAAAATGAGCAGAAAGAGTAAAAGGAGGCGGGGCGCCCCCCGCTGGGGGAGCCCCGCGGCCCTCGCGCCCCCCCGCGCTCCC
>NW_020799109.1:29890332-29905898 GCF_003259725.1 Athene cunicularia | reverse complement strand
TTTTTTTTTTTTTTTTTTTTTTTTTTTTTTTAAATAAGGCTAGCGAGGCTTTGCATCTCGCTATTTCATACTTGATTTCAGGTGAACCTCTTGAATCTTGACATTTATAAACACCGTTTGCACAAAGTTCTGCCACATTAATCACGAAATACTTGCAGAATACAGCTTTTCAGTCTTGTGCCAGCTTTCTAAAGGTCTCACTGATTGCTTAGTTTCAGATTTATCATAGTGATGCTTGTCTTCAGTTTAACTAGATAAAGCTCAAGGTGGTTATTTGTAGCAAAACCGTTTCCTAGTTCAGCATTAGCAGTAGAAGTGGTTCTTGCCAGTGATGTCGGTCTTTTCCACAAGTATAATTAAACCTAAACAATGGAAAGCTGATTATAGGAGAGCCATGGTCAGCAAAACTTCTTGACTGATTGAATCAGTCAAAACCATACAATATTTGTTACCATTTGAAGGCCTGTATTTTCTCTCTAGCACTATAATAGCAATTTATTTCTAGTATCCCTGTTAACCTGTCTGCATTTGCAAGGAAAATCACATTTATCATAGCTGGTTTTGTTATAATGTTGAATTTGAAAAGTTTATATCTGCCTTTTTGACCATTCCTTTGTTTTCCTTTACCTGACTGCAAAGGAATGGATGTTTAAATAAAAACTGCAGTTGGGTTGGGCTTTAGAACAAAACTGTGATCTCCTTGAGTTGTTTGTAGAACTAGATGACCAAATAATGCATCAGTCTTTGAGAAGGAGGAAATCCATTGTCTTGATAAAATAAAGTACCAGCTTAGTTCTGCGTCATGTCTCTGATGGGTTATCTGTGCAAGAGTTGTTTTCTGTTTCTGGAAACAGAAAGCTTGCATATCTCCCTAAGAGGGTTTTAGAGGTGTGTTGGAGGGGAAGGCAAGAAGGAAATAGAAGGGCACAAGATTTGGCTGCATGCTGACCAGACAGATGTAGAGGGAGAGTAAAGGAGACCCAATGAACTATGACACACCTTGGTTAATGTCTGAAGAACTTTGCTGCTTATTGGCCACTGTTTTCATTATAGGAGGTTAATTTTCAGATGTTTTAACTAGGGCAGTATTATTATGTCGTTCTCCCTTCCCACAGCCCAATTTAACATAAAGGTAGATTACAGTAAAAACTTCCTTCAGGTGGTTACTCTTTCTGGACTTGAAGTAATCACCTCCTTGGATAGCTTAACATAGAGTGAATGAATATAAAAATTTCACCCTCCTTTTTGGTAGTAAGTTTCAAAACTCTTTGTTTCCTATGTTGCAGCTGTCTGAATGTGAGTCAGCCTCTCGCTCATGCATATTACAGTATTGGAATAGTCTGGCATTTATTATTCAGTAACTGGTGGTCGTGTGGCTGCAGTGCATAAAAGGCTGGTGCTACCTTGGTTTACTTGTTGATTATACTTGAGGCAAATGCATACAGCCCCTCCTTTGTCAAGAAAAATTCTCAGTGGCTGATTAGCAAATGCAAGGCCAAGCACCGCTTTTGTACTTGTGTGCATCATAGT
The DNA here is from genome assembly GCF_003259725.1 of Athene cunicularia. NCBI lineage: Eukaryota > Metazoa > Chordata > Aves > Strigiformes > Strigidae > Athene > Athene cunicularia. The sequence goes on along the minus strand of NW_020799109.1, from coordinate 29,904,368 downwards.
AAAATTTTTAAGAATTATTTGTATATTTAACAGCATTATAGACTGTCAGATGAAGAAACATTGTATTTTTCTATCTTAATTAAAACACTAATCAAGCACTGTTTCAGAGTGAGAGATCTTGTGTAGGTTTTTAACTCTGAGAAGATTATTCCAGGGACTTCCTCTGTCAAGTTCAAGATGCTGATGAAGGACTAGAAGATGGTATAGAAGTTGCTTTCTTTATGTCATTCTATATCCTAAAGCTTACGTGTAGTCATCTTATTTTTCTACTCTGATATTTGTAGTTATTTCCATTGGAGAGGAGGTGACTTTGCAGTCAGACAGCCCCAAAGTGTGGTAAGACCCAGGTAACGTGAGAGATCCTCACCAGGTGACATGTCTCTGGTTTGGTGGGATGTGAAGCGAGTGTGGCTGTGAGGAGCTTTGCCTTACATAAACTGCCAGTCACACTAGGAGCAGGGTGTCATCTGTTACTGATAATGTCAGGAAGAAGAATGAAACTGTTGCGTTTTGAATACCTGAAAAGGTAGGTTCACCTTCAGGTGGTCTTTAACAATTTACAGCCCTCAGAGTTCTTACCATTAACATGATCATTCCCTCCAACAAAAATCTGTTTAAGTGTTATAATTGTTCTTGTAGGAAGTATGAAAGTTGCCCAGACTTTGTGCAGAGAGCCATTCACTGTCTTTAAACAGAAGATATACTTTGATAGCTGTGGTTTAGCTTCTTATTTTCTTTAGCAAAAGCTCTGCGGTGACTATTATTGTACATTTGCTTTCAGAGAAAGAGCATTTGGCTTACAGAAAAGAGAGAAAATTATGACCTATGCTGTTACTTTTTATTCAGCTTTTCACAAAGACATTTGCCATGACTGAGTCAGTGTTAACATGGAACCTTACACAAACCTTGATTGTGACTTGATTTGACTTTCCATTCCAAATTTCCAATTCTAAAGATTGAATGAAAACACGCGAATTTTATGTCACATTTACTATGCAAACTCAGTTCCCAGCTGACGGTTCTTGGAGCATCAGTCAGTGCAAATGATCAAGAGGGCTTTATGTCAGGACCAGTGGCAATAACGTAATACATAATCCCAATGGAAAGGGGCATTTTTACTGGTGAAGTACTGAGTGTCATTATCAGGCTACTCCCTGTGTATGACTGAGTTTAAAACAATGTATTGACAAATGCTTAATTTGTGGAAATGCTTGTTAATTATGTTAAACACTAAATATGCCAAAGTTTTAAAGAACTTTGGTCCTGATTTCAATGGCTGTTATCTGAAAACTTCCTAGTCGTTCAAAGTAATGCTTCAAGTTTCTGTACCTGCTGCCTTCTCTGTGCAGAGACCACAGCAGAGGGGAGAAGTGGTTTTACTGGTGTGTGCCAAGGCTCACACACGTGGGTGCTGGCTGCCTCGCACACGTACCTGGGCACTCGGCTCCTGTAGCTGCACGGTTCTTGCCATGCAACCAGGCAGTGACCTGTGGATGTGCCCTGACCCTGGCAGTGGGAGTGAAAAAGTTTGGTCACCTTGTTTTAGGGGATCTGGCAGCATATCATCTTCTGTAAAGTTAGTAGCCTGCTCCCAGCCAGTTAAATGATTGCTGGGGCATGTACGGCTTCAGTGGACCTCTTGCCTTAAAACCTTATGTTTTGGACCAGTCATTTACTCTTCGTTTCCTTTGGTGTAAAGATAAAACGCGAAAACAAACAAAATCCCATCTTTTTATGTCAGACAACAGTATTATTTTTTCCACATAATCAGTACCAAACAAGTACCGAAGGTAACACTTAGATGAGTTTCAGCTGATGCTTTTTTGCTAGGAGCCTGCTTCACCGCATTCAAAGCATACTTTTTGATGCAGTGAAATTGTTGGATTGCTAGTCCTCTGTTTATCCACAAACAGTGCTGCAGATTTCCTTTGCTCTTGTGTCCATCTCCAGAGTGCTTTTAGGAGAAAGAGGAGAGCGTTGCTTCATCTGCTCAGACTTCTAAATGTAAGTGTATGTCTGCACTTCCAGCTGATGGAAACTTGGTGGAGTTTTGCAGTTGCCAGATGGCAGTTTTGTTTCGGTTAATCTGACCTGAATTTATTTATCTGGATGCAGAAGTTTGATGGTATTTTTAAAGAAATAGTGCTTAGAAGCTTTGAAATTGCAGCATCTGAGGAAGAAGAAGAATCAGAACAGTTATTGCATGTTCATGGGGGAGATGGGTAAAACGTCCAAGCTTGTGATTTCTCGTCCCTTTAAGGAGACTCCAGGTTCTAAGGACTTTTGCCTTTGGAGAAGAGAAACAGGTTGCTAAGTCTTAGAAATAATTTTTCTGACACACAACCTCCAGCAGGAAGTAGGTGGGGAAAACGAAACTGATAGCTGAGGTAGCCTGCTTGCTTTTTGAGTCTCTCTCCCAGAAACAGGCTTTCAGTTTTTGGGAGGTGGCCAATTCTGCTCGTCAAATCCTGCTTCATGATAGGCAGTTCACACCCAGGCGTGCCACCTTCTGACACAAATCTGTTGTGCTATTTCACTATTTGTCCTTCTGGGTGTTAGTGGATGAGTTTAGAAGAGCATAAGCGGTTTGAAAGCTACTCTTTTTTTTTTTTTTTCCCAATGTTCACTGATATACATTTATACAAGTTTACTGTGGATGGAAGATGCATCACTAGCACAATTTAAAGTGGGGAAATAACCCTTTCTGTCTAGTTTGAGGGCAGAAAGAGTAATTAAACACTTGAAGCTGACAGAGATGGATAACTTTTGGAAACAATCACTTCTAAAATTCTGTAACTTAGAGGACTAAATACTTTGTGAAGGAGCACTGAGCCTTTCACTTTCACGTTATTGGTTTACTTATATAGGTCAGGTAAGCAGTAACAAAATCTGCTGCCCTGCAGCTGCCAGATTGTAATAAGGTCAGTCTGCATGAGGAGAGAGGTCTAAAGGATGACTGACGCCTTCAGCTTTCAAGATTGTTTAGTGCAGGACTGTTGGTCCTTTTTAATTTGTTTTTTCAAAATGACTGATAAAACCAGAGATGGGAAGTACACTGTGAGTTTACGTCTGGGTAGGTTAAGGGATGGAGTTCTTACTACAGTGACTTTCAATTTACTGTCTCTTAGGTTTGTTTATCATATGCTGTGTGGCTGCAGTTTATGGAAAAAGTTACAGGTAGACAAGGATGACGAGCAGGATGAAAAAGGGGGAAGGCTTTTTGACCACTTGATGCATGGTGACAGATCACATACTGCTGGCCAGTAAGTCATGGGGGGAAAAGGACTGAAGTGGCCAGTGTTTGGAAGGAATTTAAAGAAAGCATCGAGGGTAGAGGAGAGCTGCGTTGCTGGAACAAGGATCATTCAGCAGTGGCTCAGTTGGGAAAACAATTATGCAAGTGACCTTTGTTGAGACCTCTGTGGACTCGGGAATCAGACCTTTGAGAGATGTCTGAGCCGCCTGTGTAGCCTGCCACCTAGGATATCTTGTGATAAACAGACGTGTCCTTTAGACCTTCTATTTGCTTAACAGGATTGTAACCACCATGTTACAAGAGTACTGAGTTTCCAGCTGCTGAGCTTGTGGTTTTTACCTTGAGGGTATTAGGGAATTTGCTATTTAGGCTATGATGTTTTGACTGAGGGACACGCACACACGCAAATGCAGAGGTGTAGGATTATAGAAGTATAAGATATGTTGGGAAACAGGCAGAAGAGACAGGAACTCGAAAGACCTGAATGACTCTTGTGTGTTAGATTTCTGTGGGTTCAGAAGGGAGTGAATAACATTTAGTTTTTGCAGCAACTGTGTGTGAAGCACACTCATGTTCAGTATGTGCACTTAGATGCCCATCTTTATCAAGTGATGTGGGATGTGTGTAAACAAATCACTCAGCAGTAGGAATGGGACCTTCTTGGTGTCTTCTAGTTCCATAATTATGGTTCAGCCTATTCCTTCAACCACTGATCCAAACTCAGTTTATTTGATTCTTGCTTGCACTTGTGATGTGAGAGAGAGCAAATCTTCAGTCTATGGCTGGAATAATACCAGCATCTTAGCAACTGTCTGAAAAGAAGCCTTCTGAAAAGGAGCTGCAAGTGATGTGGTGCCCCCCTCCTGGCTCTGCTAACAGAAGGAGTTACTGCCAGGGGTGCTTGGTATTTAGGACCTCCTTGCCTCCTGGTCCCACTGCCCGCACCGCTCATCTCTTGCACTGGCAACCAGGTGTGGGTGAGCAGCTTGTTCCTGTGGTCTCTGGGAGGCAGCTAAAGGTGCCTGTAGAACGTGAAGACCTGGTTAATAATTCTGGCTGGTGTTAATGTTGTCCTTTAGTTTCCAGCTCAAGAGAAGGCCGTCACCCCTGGTTCTCTAATCTCCTTCATCATGTTGTCTTCAGCTTTTATAGAATGTATGTGTAGTTCCGTAAGCCTATATAACAGTGATAAGAAATCCCCAAGGCTGCTTTTCCTCCATTTGCCTTGACAAATTCCCTTCTGTGTCACACAGCATTTTTTTTTTAATGTAAAACCTTTAACATTCTACCAACTGGGAAACATTTTTCCAAAGGAAGATGTTGAAAGATACAGTTGGAATAAATTTTATAGATTAGGAGGGTAACAGGCTTTAGACAAAGCAATCAGTAAACGTGAACTCGTGTTTAATTTGTTAACAGAAATACATGTGATAGCATTGACATCACATACCATAGCTTTCTGTGTCAGTTTGAAGGATAAAAGGACTTTAATTGCTTTTGTTTTCAAACAGGCGTATCAAAACAATGTTGGTTTTTTTTGTTAATACTAACTGTATTCCTTGTTCTCTCCCTCTCCCTTGCAGGCTTTGAAAGAGATGCTATATGCAGCTGTGGACCAGGCCCCTTCTATAGAAGGTAAGTGAATTGTAAATGAGAATCATGTTTTTCTTGGCATTGGGTGCTGGACACATAGTCCTGTTACTTTTCTGTCCTCAGTCCTCCTAAATTGGTAAACTTAATATACTGATGGGCCTTTCACAGCCTGCATGCTATTTTTGATGGTTAGAACTCTTTGTCCTCTGTCATTAGGACAATAAATGACTTTGTATAGTTTGGGACTTCAACAGCTGGATTCCTCTTGCTTATAAGGGCATTCACTGGTGGAAGTAATTTCTTCATCGCTTGAGAATAGACCTTTGTTTTTCTGTGACAGCCAGCCACTTCGGGAGATAATTGTGCTAGAGAGATACTGGTTGCTGGTTTGTTACTGGGGATTTGAACTGTAGGAGTCTCATCCTTTCATTCTGTGTCCTCCCTGATTGCTGTGCTACCTCTCGTATGTGGACATGAGTATATTTTCTTGTGCATGTATTTACAGCTACTGAGTTCTCTGGATTATTTTAGTACAGTGTTTGGTTTTAAGCTCATTGTATTTTGAATAGTGATGATCTTTGCAATAAGTGATGATCTGTGCAAAATTTCTCAGTAGAGCCCTTTATTTTTCTTTCCTTTCATTGTCTTTGAAGTACTGAATAGTTTTTGCCTTTGTATTGCTTCACTCCTTAATTTCTTGCCGTTCATGTGGATTTCAAACTGGTTTTTAACCTCCTTACCTTTATTATTTTCACTTTGCAGTACATTGTTAATTTCACTAACCTCTTTGAATGTGGTTATAGGCTTCTTTCTTGCATATTTATAGAGCAAAAGAGCAACTGCTGCTTCTAGTGTGGGCGGTTGGATAACATGATTAAAGCTAGTCACTATTAATGTTAGCTTATTAACTACTTTCTTTGTGTTGATTAGAATTGGGAAATGAGTTATAACATAATGTGGAAGATTTTTTTTTTTTATTTAACTCTACCTGCTCTTTGATTACAATTTTAAAATAAAAACTGCAATACTTAATAGACTACGCGTGCGTGCGCACGTGCGTGTGAGAGTGATGGAGCAATCTTTCCTTATGCTCTTCAGAGGCTCGATCTAAGCTGAAAACTTCACTGAAGCAATGCTCAGACAGGTATATTCTTTAGGTTTAACCTGATACTTAGTTGCTCACTTGACTACATCTGCTAATTTTGTTAAATCAGTCTCCCTTTTCTCTAAAATGTACGTCCTAGAACTAGATTTCTAAAGGTTATTATGGTCCTAGCATCATCTAAAATATATGGGTTATCTTTGAAAAACACAGGAAAACTTGTCAGCAATACACTGGCAAAAGAGGAAGATCTCACTTTTTTTGACTGGCAAAATTGCTTAAAAACCACCCACAGACCTTTCTGCCCAACAGCATAAAACTAGTTCTACAGCTAAGAGGAACTGAAGTATTTTGTGTAGGGCAAACTGTTTATTAACTTTTAAAGACAATTTACTAATTTTGTTGAAAATCCAGCATAGTTTTATGGAAGACTGGAGCATTTGCAAGACTTTTTTCTTGCTTTCTTGCTTTCTTGCTTTCTTGCTTTCTTGCTTTCTTGCTTTCTTGCTTTCTTGCTTTCTTGCTTTCTTGCTTTCTTCTTGCTTTCTTGCTTTCTTGCTTTCTTGCTTTCTTGCTTTCTTGCTTTCTTGCTTTCTTCCTTTCTTGCTTTCTTCCTTTCTTGCTTCTTTCCATCAGTTTATTATTTACAATGGGATCAAATGGTGTCTCTGCTAAGAAAATTTTCTAGCATATTGTTTGAATGTGACTTACTGGGTTTTACTTGTGATACCTAGAATTTCAAGGTGGGCTTTTAGTTGCTAGCTGCAAAACTCTGAAGTGTTATAATTCAGCATTTTGATTTCTTTTTTTTCAGTGCTTGTGGTGTACTGATGTTCTGTAATGTGCTGTGATGTTTGTGTGTAAACATATTAGAGAAGGTGTAGAATAAAATGGTACAATATTGTATTTATGCTCTTTTAAATGTTAAAATAATTTTAACTTGTGCGTCTGCCTCCTTTGATGCTTTCAAAACTTCAACAAAAGGAAAGTAATGACTTAAGACACTTTTCATGAGTAGAACAATGTTCTGTTCATTGTTTTGGGATCATGTCTCTGGACTGAAGAGAACAGAGTAATCCAAACTGTTTTGATCCATTCATGTTTAACTCTGTCTTGCCTGACCCGCCCTCGAGTAGAGAGCAGCTCTACTAATTCGTTCACCTTTTGTTCGTTAAATGAATGTGACTATGTGTGTGCAACTGGATTTCTTACAGTTTGTTTTCAGGGTGTCTTTCACTCTTTTTCTCTCTGCTTAGAGTCTCTTCCACTTTTTAGTCTCTGGGTTCCTCTGAGTGTGTTGCTTAGGATGGGGCCAGTCTATTTGTGCTGGAGTGATCAAGCTGCCTGTACAGGCAGAGATGTTTAAGTGGGTCCTTATGCCATTGCCCACAGGAGTGCAGAGGTGACAGAGGGAAGGCGATGTCTTTGTGAGCTGCAGCTTTAGGAAAGGGTTGTACTGGAAATGGATCGAGTTAGTGTGTGATTGCATACAAACTGTGCCTAAAACACTGCTCTAGTCCATGTCACAGGAGATGGAGCAAGTTTCTTGAACTTCAGGGGGGAAGTAGCAGCTACATTAGGAGCTGGCTGTTGGCCTGAATGTTTTCAATTTAATATCAATTTTGTGATGGATGCTTCTTTGTTTGTTATTTTAAGTTTAGCACAGAAACTACAGGAGCGTGCTATTGAAACCAAGCTTCTAGTATGAGCCTACTGTCATCTCATTTTAGACTGGTCTAACCAAAACTCATTTCCTAACTGATCTAGTTGATCACAGGCATACTGCTGAGATGCATAGTTGGGTTTGATTTACCTTACATGTATTGTAAAGCTAATCTTCAGTTAATACATTGGACTGTGAAGAAAAGGGAGTTTTGTACACCAAAGCTGAGGCTATTCCTAGTTCTTATTCTGCTCAGCTGGATGTGTAATTCAGGACTTGTGAATGAGTTTCTTAGATTTCTGCTGCAGGCTGCTTACTATGTCAGTTGATAAAATTTGTATACCTACAGAAATGCTTTGTATTGCTTAGTAGAATGCTTGAAGCATTTTGGAAACTCTTTATAAAACAAAAAAAAAGTGCTACCCAATCAATGTTGTAAGTAATAGGCAAGGCAGGTAATAAGTAAACCATTCATTGTTAATAACTTTCAATAGGTTTGTATTTAGGAATCTCCTGTTTGTGCTTGGTCTGTGGTTAAACAAAGCTAACTTTCAGAGTGACTCTTAAGCTCTGCAGCTGATGGTCCTAGTGCTACTTTAGTTGGCACAGTGTTGCTGGGAAGGGGGATCTTTGGTCTAAATTGTGAAGTTTTTACTCTGCCCATTAGCTAGTTATACAGTGACCCTTCTCATTGTGCTACATAGAATCATACCTATGTCTAGCTGCTTTTTCCTATTTTCAGGTAATAAGCACAGACTGTGATGTTAACCAAAAACCCTGTAGATGTGAATAAGCAAAACTTGTCCAGGCTGTATGATAGGAGGAGATTGTTTGTAGCTGTCCCCTGACACTATTGCATGGTGCTGTGGCTCCCTGTGTTTCATGAGTTATACCAGACTGTATGCATGTCTTTTCTGGCAGTTGCTAGTTGTACACATAGATTTCTTTAATCTGTTCAAAGATACTCTTTTTTTCCCCCGTCTGTCTACTTAGTAATGACAGTTTTCTATATGCCAGTGTTATTCCTCCAGATGCTTATCATCTTTTTACAAGGCTTTCCCCTGATGAAACTTGCACTATCCTTCCACCTGAGCAGCATCTGTAGAAAATTAGTGTTTATTCTGTTAATTCAATCTCGTACACATCACTGGAAAAAGTATCAAATGATGCTTGATTCCCAGCTGTATGATGGAACTTGCTTGAATTTCTGGAGAGTTCTTTGATGTGTGTTTACTTTGTTAGCTGTTTATTATGTGCTGCTTACTGCTACTGGAGCAATTTGGATGAATTTATGCTGCCATGATGTTATTCTGCTTCTGAGTCCTCATAGCACAGCAGGAAGGCCTAGATGCAAGCGTGACAGGTCAGTGTGAGCCTTGACCCTGAGCTACCTTTAGGAAGAATCTCTGACAATTCAGAGGTGAAAACCCAGCATAACACTTGTTTTCTCCAAGGCAGAATGTTCAGTATTACAAAAGTATGAAATACTGACCTCACCATGAGCACGTTGATTTGTTTGCATTCCTTATTCCTCCTGCTGCTTCCTGTCCCATTTGTCACCTAAGTAAAACAGGTTACTGGACCACTGTTGCTTGGAATCCTCACGATTTATTCCACTTGGTGAGCAGATGTGTCGGCATCTCCCCAAGCTCCTTACAATGCGGCTCTTCTCAGCTGCAGTGGAGATGAAAGTGTGGCTGTAAATTATTCATTCTGATTATCTGCTCGAATAGACAGAGTCCACTCTAAGTATTATTTCCTAGAATATTTGTCTTTCAGATATTGAAATTTAACCTTACTTTAATGCTTGTATAAACAAACATTGTTGTTGTAATATCAGATGGTACAAGAGTGTTCTGTTGTATCCTCTTATTATGGGGATTACTTATTACGCTTAACCCCAATCCTGAATTCCAGTGGCACCTTTTGACTGAGGATTCCTGCTGGGTGAAGGGCTGTGTGGGGCTGGAACCGTGTAACAGTGTAGGAGTGGGGAGTATGGGTGCTTTAAGGTAGAACTCAAACCCAAAGTTAATAGGTGACATTAAAATAACATTTGATTGGTAGGGGAAAAGCTTTAGTGGTAATGGAGATTCTCTGCTGGAATTTGTAATCTGTATGGTCACCTATTTATTTGTGCTAGATTAGAAAAGCAAGAGGTGTAAGTCTGAAACATCCTGAGAGTGCCAGCACTGGGAGTGTGTCCTGTGTGGTTACACCCTTGTTTCTGCTTTAATTTTTGTAATGCACTCACCATGTTAACTGATAGCTACAAATCTTTAATTTGGATTTATTTCTGTTACTAAATAAAATAGTATTCTTTAGGGTAGTAAGTAATCTTCATGAATAAGCGGGGTGTGGGAAATCATTCTTTTTTTCCAAAGGAAGTTATGAGGCTGACAATTTTTTATATGCAGACATGCTTTGTAGGGTTGATCAAAGGTTTATGGTTTGTCTGTATATATACAGATGTCTTCTTTTTATTTCAAAATAAACATTTATTTCCAATTGCATAAGCTTACTTTGTAGCCTGTCGAGGTTTTGTTTACGTGGGAATGCTTAGACTTAAGGAAGTCTTCAACAGAACTGCTTCACATCAGTGACTGTGAAGCAGCCACAAGCAGATAAATGCTTTGTCTTTATTTCACTATGTTGTTGCACACCCATAAAGGACAGGGGAATTGATGTCCTTCTGAAGGACACACGCGACTGCAGGTTGCTGTCCTACACCCTTGATGCTGGTCCTCAGTTCTGTGCAGATTCAGTCTGGAGGCCTCCATATTTGTAAATAGTGTGTAAACTCAAAACAAAATAAAGATCCCATGACAGTTCTCTTCCCAGTTGGAGACTACATATTGGCCTAGCTATAGAAAAATAGGTTGTTTGGCTAGTTGAAAACATTAGCTTCCAGAGCATGCCAATGGTGGACAGGAGGAGAACTTGGCTGCATACCAGCGTTTAGAGAAGGAGGTGATGTCTGGTTTCTCTTAGCTGAGGGCAATAAAATTTGAAAGGTAAACAGTGCATATGGTTGTAGTAGGGTGCAGAGTAGTGTGAGAGAACAGCTGGATGATCATCAGAATTTTTGGAGCACAGATGCCTATATGAAACTTAGTGTACTGTGTTCTCATGTAAAAGTAATTTTGCTATCAAAAGCAATCTGATGTTCACAGCAAGTCAGCACTGAGACTGACCCTGGTGCTCACTTTTGTACCAACGCACGCCACTTTCCTTTCTGCTCCTTTAGAGTAATGCAGGCCCACCTACGCTGTCGATATAGTTAGTGACTTCCTCAGAGGTACTGAGGACCAAGTGATTGAATTCTGTTTAACCATTAATTAGTGTAACGTGGGTGTGAAATAAAGGTCAGGTCAGAGCTGGAATGATTGAGAATAACTTGTTGATAGTGCAGACAACTGGCCAATATAAGATTCGATTTTACTACTGTCACGTAGACCACAAGCTCTGCTGTTCCTGGGGACTGGTGTGCTCAGGGGCCTGGCCTGCATGCAGATGCTGGTTCTTATGGACTGCAAGTTTGTTGGCATTTTTGCACCTGGTTGTGAACCCTTTCTTTCTGAAGGAAGCTTGTGATTGTGACTGGTGGAAACACTGGACTTCCTCACACTTTCCCTTTGCTCTGTTGCCAGTTTCTGGGCTGATATGCCACTTCATCTGTCCCTAGAGGCTGGGAAGCTTGTGCTGTTGCTGAGCAAGCCTTTTTTCTTCTCTGTTTTCCGATGCATTCTGGGTAACTTCCTCAACAGCTCCAAGAGCTTTGAGGCATTAACATTGGGTAAAGAACTTGAGTCTGAAGTGTACCAAAGTATAGGCTCAAGGCAGTTAACAGGCAGTTAATTGCTTTGTAGTTTTGTTCTGTACCTTCTTTTGTTCTTTACTTAAGCATCCTTTGGTATTGAGTACTAAAACCTGTTAAACCCAGGATAATCAAAGAGCTGTATGTAGCTCAGGAGGTAATGGTGAAAGCTGGACCTGGTAGTCAAGTCTGGCCCATGTGAAAGGGCTACACCTAGAAGCAGGTTTTTCTGGAAAACTGCTTATCAGTCCTGCTGTGGATGATTCTTTAATGATGTATTTAGGGTAACAGTAACATCAGAAATGCTCCAGTGTGCCTTTTCTTTCCTCTTTTTCCTTCCTGCATTTGCTTTCCAGTAATTTAAAAATGACAGCCTGTTACTTTTTTGGTGGTTAGAGGAATTAACTGTGCTCATAATTTAAGTGGTATGTGCCAGGTTTCATGTTAGTGGTTAACACTTGAAGGTTGGAAAGTAGAAAAAGATTCGCAAAGCTGGAAGATTGACAGACAGCTGTGCCTCAGCACTCCTGAGACAACAGTAAAACATCAAACAGCATTTTGGCTGAAGACATGAAGAAACACTGCACACGTATATACAAGAGGCCAAGAGGCTTTGTTTCAAAAAAAGCCTGCGCTAGATATCTTAACAGCAAGATTTAGTGTGCATGTAGGAGGCAGCCTCTGGTTTCTAGTCATTCCCTTGGAGCTGTATTCGAAATAGATGATTTGAATTATTAGACAATTAAGATTTTGGATGAGACTATAGCTACTTGGTGAATAATGCAATATGAATTAAATTTGATTGGTTTCTCTCTCTCTTTGAAAATGCATGCTGCAGGCAAGGAAATGAGCAGAATATCCATGGAAGGAAATCTCATTCTTCTACATTGTAGCTGCTTGTAAGAGGCCTTAGAAAAATGGCCAACCTGCCAATACCCCATGGAGTCCTGACATCTCTGTGTGAAGCAGTAGAGGAGCAAAGGCTGTCCCTGGGCACCCTCCTGCTAGAGCAGTCCTTTCAGTTGTGTTGCCTTAATCTGCTGTAAGCACACTGTGCAGTGGCTATTGCAGTAATGGTCTCTGAACACAAGAAGGTCTGTCTCTTTGATTAAGTAATTTTAAAATTAGCAAGGATGTAGTGAAAAGTCAACCCAGTCCTGGTCATGTTTCTTTTTCCTGATTCCTGAAGTAGAAACGAAGGGTAGTTGTGCATTTCATGTGTTTTTTGGGTTTTGTTTGGGGTTTTTTTTTTTTTTACAGTGTATATGTACCTTTGTAGTTTGACCCCTTTTTAGTAAAAGTAGATAATAAATTCATTTTGAAATGTAACTGTGCTTTTTGTAAATACATAATCTTTAACTTTAGTTACAGCATAAAACTGCAGAATTACAGCATCTTAGCTTTACAAAGCCAGAGTTAAAAAAAAAAATTGAGTTCAAAAGTATATATTTTATTCCATTTATTATATGGCCATGTATTTGAGATTGTTTTATGCTACTTTTCTTGAGTGTGGCAAGCTTTCCCCCTGAATTAGCACAGCCTAAACATAAAAGTCCAATCCTATCCTTCTGCTCCCCTGTGAACTGAGGAGGGGTGTAGCTTCAAGAGAACCGCAGAGAGGTATAAAGAATATTTTACTGATGTGTGGTATGACAAGAGTACCTAAAGCTCCTTAGTTGTAAGGCAGCAGTGCTGTGAGTCAGAGTTGTGTATGTTCAGCTAAAATAAAAGAGAAAACTGCATAAAAATACACAAATCTACTTTTTAAAGTAGTTACTGCTCTGTCCAGGAAGGTGACTGGCACTGCGGTGGGCACAGAGTGCCATGGGGACAGTGCAAAGCCCATGGGCGAGCACACCCCAACCTGCATGTTTGCAGGCACTGGCCCTTGCGTTGCACACTCAGCAGCTCAACTTCTCCTCCGCAGAGGGGAAAGCCTTGTTTATCTCCTAGGAGATGGAAAACCCATTTCTACTTCCTGATGAAAAGCTGACAGGCTATTTAACAAGAGAGGCAGGCAGTGTGATTGGGAAGAGGGAAATTGCATGCCATAACATACCATTATAAATGCAATTTATTTTGCATGTGCTATATAGCTTCAGGCACACATTTTGGAGGGTGTGAGAAATTTTTGCATGCTGAAATGTGAGCTCTAAATAGCAAAGAGAGGCAAATTTGGTACTGAGACTGTTGTTTGTAGTCTTGGTTTTATTTTTGCTGTAATTGCTCAGCATGCTTTTATAAATGTCTCTAATGTATTTGTGGGGCAGAGTGCAGAGAAGCTGAAAAGATCAGCATGAGCGAGCTGTTAACTCGGGATTGATCTTGTCCCGCAGTTTCAGGGTTGTTCTGAGATGGGGCCAAGGCTGCTCTTCTGGTACTGCAGTTGCTGGTGTCCTGTCCCTGCGCAGCTCTCCAGGACAGCTCTGCTGAGACCGAGCAGTTTAGTACCAACTAGCCTGGCCAGCTGTCAGTCCCATAATGTGTCAGCTACAGGGAAAAATGGACATCATTGGTCCAAACCTGCATTCTTTGTTCTCACCATTTCCTGTTCTAGCTGATTGATCACATATACGAGTTTGTTGTATCTTTGTATTTTTAACAC
>NW_020799109.1:29870129-29890282 GCF_003259725.1 Athene cunicularia | reverse complement strand
GGAGCGCATCAGCAGCAGTTACAGTGTGGTTGCTGATCTGTGAACCCAAGTATGCTTTCTAAAGGCAGCTCCGTTATGAGCATAGCTGTAGGAATGAGTCACAGGTAATGCAGTAAAATGGGTATAAGGTAGATTCTATAAATAGGTTAAAGGAATTTGGCTTGTACTTCAGTGTTTGGTATAACTTTGTCTTCCCTAATCAGAAGTAGCAATTATTAAGCAAGGAAATAAATAATCTGAAAGCCAGATAAAGCATTCCATGTTACTTTATAGTCTTTCGTATATGCCAAATAATCCTTGAGCTCTGCAGCAGTCCAGGACAAAGGTTCAGTTTCTCCCCTGCCCAGCTACAGGAGAACACACTTCTCCATTAGAAGCCTGGGTCAAGGCTTGGTTCTGCTCACACCTTGGTGAACACAGGTGCAGGAAAACATTTCTTGGGAGTTTCATGTCCTTTTGAAGCCTTTAAGAGGTTACAGTTCACTGTAATCTAGAGACAAGAATGCTTCTCAGAGAAGGCAAAGGAAAGAGAATACTCAGAATATCTCTTGCTTTTCTGTGATCAAACTGGATTGACATCAGTGTTCACAAGTGCTAATTGTGTATATAAAGGTTGCATTTGTGGGTTTCAGATGCTGTAGGTGATGCTCTTACACAACATTAATTTATGGTGTAGATTTAATTAGTAGGATGTTGATAAGACTTATTAAAACTTCATGTTTCACAGGGTGAGTCGGTAAAATATGGATTGTGAATGAAATTTTGAGCAGTTGGAGGCAGAGAGGTTAGAGACAGGCTGCAGACCTTGTAGGGTTTGCCACACCTGATCAGCCCCATCTGCTGTGATGATCCTGGCAGCAAGGTGACTGCTGTTTCTGGCGAGCACTTCACATCCTGCAAAAATACCCCTTATCAGGTGTGGCTTTTAACAATACATCGGCAATGGGGAGTCTGCCACAGCTTTAATGCTGTTCTCTTCAGCAGATGTCCCCATTGTGGTGAAGCCTCAGACAGTGAAGGACCACAAAGGACAGCAAAGGGAAAAGGTGAACAGGTTGCTGGGTGCGCAGCCAGCCTGCCAGGAGCTGGGTCAGGGCTTGGCCCCTGGCTCTCAGAGGGGCTGCGCTGCAGCCTGGAGCTTGCTAGGCTGCCTTTGGTTCCTGGCTCACATTTCTGTGTACATGTGGACACTGTTCTTCCCCAGCTGGTGTCTTTGGCTCTGGTGTCAGCTGCACCCATGTCTTCCTATAGTTTACTACTGTCAGTCTTAAATAGGACTTTGAGCTCGAGTCTCAAAGGCTCCAAAGGTACCAGCAAAAGAGTTTCAGATCTGCCCCTCCAGTTTTAGAAATCCAAATGCAGCTGAGCCAGAATTGATCTGTACCAATTTCCCTTTCGGTTTCTTCTGCTTTCAGCTAGCTCCTACAGATTAAATTCGGCTTTTGTTCTCAGATGATTGAGCTGAGTTGATGTGGCCACACGCTAATGCAGCGTTCTAGATGGAGCAGATGCGCACCCACTCGCTTTCTGGCTAAGGAGGAATTCACCGTTGGAAGGTGCATGATCTGGGCTTAGACTTGCCTAAGCACAAATACAAGTAATGAATTACTCATCAGACACAGAATTCATTTCCCTGGGGACATGAGCAGGAAGCTGGTACCGCCCTGCTGTCAGTCAGAAACTGCTGATGTAGCAGCTCTTGTCAGCTGAGAAGGTTCCCCCCACCGCTAACACAGGCTAGGTTGCCAAATCATTTAATTTAGTATTTTGGTAGTGGTGCAAGTGCTTTATGGCATGTGCTTAAAGACTTTGGACTCTTTACCTAACTTAAATAAAATATTAACTGGCTATTTTGAAACCACAGGCATCAGACCTTAATTGCAGCAACTCTGCAGTCTCCTACATGTGAGGTAGTTTTACTAAATCCTATTTATGTGATAAGCAGGGTATGCCAGAGGGGTTTGCCATCCTCTATCCATTTCAGGAGTGATTTTATGGTTATAGAGGTATATGAGTCATAATGGGGTGCATTTGGGAAGAGATGTTTCTGCTCCATCACTTTTCCAATCTTTAGCTACAACTGTCATTTTGTTTTGTTTTTTTTCTTGTTGTGTTCAGCTGTGGCATGTGGCTCGTGGTGGCTGGTTTCATGTATGATAATTAGTTTCTAAGATGTGTTGAAGCTTTACCTATCAAATACACAAGAGAAATTATGACGTCTTGTACATAATTAGATCGACGTCTGTTTGAGATTTTCATTTGTGCACTGTTTTACTCTTTAGGGTGGGTAAAAAAAGTTAGTGTGGGTATTCTCATCCTACCTGATGAATTTCCCCATCATAACTTCCAGCTATGCTGATCCATTGGAGAGCTGCCGTTATGGCTCCCAGCCAGTGTGTCAATTTTTCTGTTACTTTGCTGGACAAACACCATGTGCAGTAGCAGATAAATGAGTCTCCACCATAGCGAGGGGAAGTGGCACAAGAACCTTAAGATTATGGTTGATACTGTGGGCTTTTGAATGATTTTTTTTTTTTTTTTTAAATACTGACTAATGCCAAAGCCTTCCAAATACTAGCATCCAGTTTGCTGTAACTCTCTGGTACCTGAAGGCTTGATATTTATTAACTCCTATTCTGAATGGTGCTGGAAGTGCACAATTAAAATATTGCAGAGGGATTTATTCTGAATATTGCAAGAAACTGGGATTTACATGAAACTGCTGTTTTGTACTCTTTTACCTGAATATTTGCAGTTACTTCAGTGAGATCATGTTGGAATTTGAAAACAGTCTTTCTGTCAGCACATAGTCTGGAGAATGGAAGTATTCAGTTTCTGGTGCTGTAACCTTGCTGTATGATCCCTTTATACCACTTACAGGAAATCCCACTTGAAATACTCTAAATTGGAGATAGGGGGAGAAGCTAAGACGTGGTGTTAAATACCACAGCTGTCTTGAGTTCTCTTGCATGTATCCATCAGACTTCAGTCTTCATGTGGTTCTGCTGTTGTAAGGTTTTTTAACAGAGGAAGTAAACCCCAAACATTTCAGTATTAACTGATGTCAGTGCAAGTTTTCATCTTTTAGGAGTAGCTTGTAACTGTACCCAAAGAGATGGTATTATTTCAATTATTTTTTTTTTTCAGATTACAATATTTGGCTCTAATAGAATGGAAAAAACTGCCACTGTGAGTTCTCTTCCTATTCTTATGTTTAATTTTTCCACCCCTTTGGCTAGGCTAAGGCAATATGCCTTGGACTGCTTGAGAACTGGCCTTCTGCCATTCTCTATGTTTTTCAATTTTAAGTTTATTTACAGAAATTAGCAAAATTGAGGAAGTTCTTGAAGTACTGTGCTTGAGTTCTGTGTATGGTCAGAGTTTGTAGCTTCTCTATTTAAAGTGTTTGAGTCTTACTTGTGGATTCAGATTTGGTTTGGGTAATCATTTGGTCATGCTGTTCTGGTTTTAGTCTTTCAAGACGTACATTGAGATTTTTTTTTAATACTAAGTTCTGCTTCTGATTTTTAGTTAGACTTCTGCTGTGTCAGAAGTGAGGGCAGCTGCTTTGTGCTTGCAGCTTCTAGATTATGCAGCACTAATTATTTCTGGTTTGCATAATGTTGTGCTGATCTTTGTTGGAAAGTTAATTTATCTAGATCTTAGTTTTCTGTGTTGGAGGGTGACAAGAGGTTGCATGAACTGAAAGCAAATGCTTAAATGGCTGTTTGAAACCTAAACAAAGCAGAGAGCATACCATCTGAGAGCGAGTTCCCTGGTTTTGTCTGGTGCCTCTTGTACCCCACACTTGGTGGAACTATTTGTTGATGGAGAGGAAAGTTCATAGCTCAGTTGCAAAGACGGTGGCTGTTTCTGAGACGAGGCAGAAGAGAGGAGGCAGCTTCCGATCTCTGATTGCATAGCTCTACCGAGCACCGTGTCTGCCCGCTGACCTTAAATTAATCTTCTGTGCTTTCCTTCAGTGTGTGGGAGAGAAATTACCTGTTCAGATCCTAATAAAAAGTGGCCTATTTAATAAGCATTCTGTACATATGTGTATTTACAAATATTCTTGATCTTTAATTAAGGAATCGAGCTCTGTTACTTGCTGCTTGCTCACTTTCAGGCTGGGGAATATGCAAGAAGATGACTGACTGCAGAATTTGATGGCTCCACGCATCTGTCTGTTTAAAACAAGCAGTTTTGCAGCTGATCAAAGTGGGAGGATTATGCTGCTGCTGTGGAACTAAACTGGTGAGGGGTAATAAGTGGCAGCTCTGAAGCAGGCCTGCCTGAACTGATGGGCTCTTTGTTGTCAGCAGGATAATGTAAATAATTTGGAGATTTTTTGTTGCTTTTTTTTTTTTTTTTTTTTAACAGAGGTGTTGTTCGTTCTCTTGGAATATTTACTCTCGCATTTCAAACCCTCAGCTGAGTTACTTTTAACCAAAAGCTGTATTACATATGTTCCATATGTAGTGCAAAGTTTATCTTCACCTAGCTGTAGGGAATGTAGGGCATCCTCTGTGGATGTGGGCTTTTGGAACACTTTTCTTAAGAAGAAAAGAGGGATTTTGTATTAATAGTCTGAGTGTAAAACCTGCATGGAGACTTATGTCTGTTTTAAGCAGTATATTTATCACAGAAATGGAGAAGTATATGAAACTAGCAACATGTTACAGATTACGGTTGCCTTTTATGCTATAGGTCAGGTTGTGTCCTTTCTCCCCATACATTTTTGGCTTTATAAAATTTACCAGATATTCTCATCTAAATGGCATTTATTTAGGTAGCTGTATTCAAAGGCAGTCTTTTTGCTTTCTCTCTAATGCTGCTTTTTATTAATCTAAAAATGTACCTGTATATATGGGAAGTATTTGTTATCAGCCAATACAATCTTCATAATATAAAAAGAAATAGCTTTTAGAGCAAATAATTTTCTTCATGTGTTTCATTTGTGTTTGTTTGGGTTTTTTGGTTTTTTTTTACAATTAATCTATGAATGTAAATTTAAAATTATTTGCAAAAAATTTTTCCTAGGTTGAACTGAAACTCATGCAAGTTTTGAAGTTAATAAAAAGAAGTTAATAGTAAAATAAATAAATGAATAGCATACACAAACTTTGATCAAGAGGTTTAGGAATTAAATCTGTGGAAATGCTGGCAATCCCTGTCCAGAAAGAGACAGTTGAAGAACTAAACCAGCTGCTATTAGCTGCGTCCCCTTTGTGGATGGTGAGGTTCTTGCCTCTAGGTTTTCACTGTTATTTATTTCAAGTTAGAAAACCAGTAAAAAGTTGAAGACTTCCCTGTTAAATCAAGAGTAGAAATATGTCAATGTGTCAACTACAATCTGTTTCCAGTTACTGCTCCTGTCAAATTGGTTACAATTACAAAGTACAAGTAGCATTTGTGATATCAGATCATTTTTAAAGGCAGATTTTGTTTAATAGCTTTCCCTTGTCATTTTATTTTTATTATAGCTTTCTCCATACTGCATAGTGATGAATTTTACAACTGAAGTAGGAGTTGGTCTGATTCTTTTGACAAGCTGATTTTGATTCTGGCTGTATCTTTCTTTTATAGACTACAATATTTCCTTTATATTTTTTGGGTAGCTAATTTAGTGTCTGGTAACCAAAAATGCTTGCATATTCTGCGAAACTTTAGTGCAAGTGTTTGAACTTGCAATATGTGCAACTGTCAGAGTAGAGGAGGAAGAAGCAGAAAACTGTGGTGTGGTTTCTGGGCAAGAAGTGAGTTCCTGCAGAAGGTATGATGCTTGGCAAGGGGAAAAAACAAGATTGATAGTGTTGAGCTGTTCCACTCCTTGTGTTCATTAAACCATGTAAAACTGTTGGAACAATGACTCACTCTCTTACAGAGGAAAATAAGATAATGTAAGCTCAGAGCCTTTATTGCTCTCCAATACATTGTTTATATATCATAGAATCATAGACTGGTTTGCATTGGAAGGGACCTTAAAGATCATCTAGTTCCAAACTCCCTGCCTTATGACATTGCCATCCTTAGAATAGTTCAGATGGGTCTGCCACATTACTCTAAAGGTATTTCAACTTGCTTATCTCCTAAGCAAAAGTCTCATATCTGGGAATAAGGTCTGTCATGCCTTGCCTCTGAAGTTAAGTTAGTGTGGTGGATGGGCTGTTTCTTTTATATTTTTTTGCAGAATTTTATTGAAGCATGTGGCTCTATGATATTGAAAAATATAGGCTTTGATGTGCATCTAATTAGGCGGTTGTGATTCTTAGCCCATTGCCTGTATGTGAAAGCTATTGAAAGGGTACACGTATGCTGGTGTATATTCTCTTAGAAACCATGAACAGTATAGACTGAAGCTGTAGAAAATGGATTGTGATTTTTGTCATGATTGAGAAGCATGAAGAGGTTTGCTGGTGGGTTCTCAGTGCCTTGGAGGTTATCATCTTTAATTTTTTTCTGCTTCATGATCATCTTCTGTGACACCTGATGACTTAAGCTACTGGGGCTTTCTGTTTTCCGTGAACTGCTCTCTTGCAAGCCTTCCTCTTTGTGTTTTTTATCTCTCAAATTGTCCTTTCAGTGAGGCAACTGGACTAATTTTCTTCTCTGAGCATCTTATGATAATTATCACAATGACTCTCCAGTTGCTAAGAGAAATTCTTAAATAATAGCCAGATTGCACCTCATTCCATGATCCACTGCTGTAGTTGGTTTTGGTGTGAAAATTTACTGACAATGAACCTCATTTAAGCTTCCCTAGCAGTTGATCCTGGCAAAGACCAAGGACATGATAGTCTGTTTATGAGAGGTAGCGAGACAGAGTTTAGTCCTCTTGCTGCTTTGTGCTCTGCATTGCCTGTTGCCAGCAGTGCGAGCCCTCTAGGTTTGGCATCTCCTGCTCTGCCATGGGTCCAATGGAATTTCAGACATTTCACCGTGTATTAGGATTTTAATTTTTTATATTTAATCTGTTTAAGGTTCCACTTTACGTATTTAAAGCATTTCCTTTTGGGGGAGGGTGCTGCTTGTTTGGTTTGGTCTTCGCAGTTAGCTTTAATCAGCAGCATGGCATTAAGAAGTTTATCTGGGTACAAGCTTGAGGATGAAAAAGAATCTTTCTGGCTTTTCTCCATTCTTGCCATTTGTGTATGAAAGTGTGTTGGAGCTTTCCCTGATGATGCTGGTACTTCATCTGAGTATCTTGGAGGTGATTTCTTATAATAAGTATATTTATTCTGTGGAAAAAACTTTAATCATCTAGATTTTGTTTTTCATTACCTCCCCATACCCAGTTTGAAATTAATTAAAAGACCCTTAAGGACTTGCAATGTTAAAATGACTCATTAACTGTTCTAATTATGTGACTTCTAGGGCATTCCTGTGTGCTTCAGAGCAAATAGGTATAATGTCGAATACAGGATACCTAGCCTAAATGAAGGCTTCTCCTTAAATGCATCTGGACAGCTGGTGTGAGTGTAAGAATTAAAATTGCAAAATACAATGATCTGCCAGATGATAATACATGGCCACTATACATGAATGTGTTTATTTGGCACCTACTTATTTGAAGGGCTGAAAAACTTGCCACAGGACTTTCTCCCAAGGGTTAATGGAGGATTTAGTTGTTTGATATTCTGAGTGCTCCTTGCTCTTGTTAAAAATCAATAGAGACAGTTTTTAAGAAACTTTTTTTTTAACAGCTATGAAGGCAAAAAGCTTTTCTCTGTGAAGCAAACAGATCTATATTTTCCTGTGATTGATGTAGGCTGATAGGGGCAGCTTTTGAAACTCAAACTGCGGGCAGCTTCTGATATCTGTACTGCAGGTAGCTCCTCTGAGGTGGACTTGTAGATAAGGCTGTTGTGTAGGCCTGTAGCAACAGTTAATGTCAGAAAGGTGAGCTACAATGTGTTGATTTTATTAATGTAAGTTGAAGCAATGATAAAAGGAGGTGGTAATTTGGAAAAGTGTATTTTAAAGAGCAGTAAATCAGAGTATTTAATTTTTAACTTCAGTTTCTGTTCAGGAGGGGTATTCCTCACAGTATAAGAGAAGCTCTTAAACTAATGAAAGGCATAATGTCAGGAGCAGAGATCCCAGCTTCTTGGGAAAGGTGGTATTTGATGATTTGTCTTGGTTGTAATCATGCAAGAGTTAGGCTGCTTGTTGCTATTTCCAAATAGCAGTGAAGTAAACTTCTGTTAGACTTGGGTGGTAAATGGCTTTCACCTGTGCTTTGTCATGGAGGCCTTAAAGGAAGACATGCTGGCACTCCAGAGTTTGTTTAGATTTGCCAAAACAGAGTTCTAGTGTATGTTACTAATTTGTTGTACTATCAAACGTGTCTTTTGAAAATGCTTTTTGGAAGGCTTCATTTTGAACCGTGAGTGAGGAAGGAGAAGTTGTTGATGTATCTCTAAACCTAAAATTGAACCTAAAAGTAACTTTCTGTTACTCTGTCAAGAAATGATCATTTGGAATCTTAAATGGTACCTACAGGGAGTAACAGAACTGGTCCCATTGGAATGAGTATGAAATCAGAGCTTTACAAGCAAATATGATCTGAGGACTAAACACTGCACTACCCACACCCCATGCTAGTGGGTTAGATTTATTTTTGTTGTTGTTGTGCTTTTTTTTTTTTTTTTTCCCTCTCGCCACCCTGGAATAGGGTCCCTGGTGACATTTCTTACAAATGCAGAATGCTTTTAGGAAAAATGCTGCTGTTGGAGGTTAAGATTCTGGAGTGAGCCATGTGTTGTTACAGTTTAGTAACCACAGGATACTGAACAATACAGAGAGCTATGTGGAAGACAGCACACATTTTCCAGTTGTAGGCAAGAACTGGTTTTCTTGTGTTTCCTTTAGAGAAACAATCAGGCTCATTAAGATGATTAATTAATGCAGTTTTCTGCCATTAATCTTTCTGAACACCAGTATATGTAGCATGCAATAAAATCCATTAACATGCCGTGACCCTGTGCTAATTGTTAAACTCTGCTCTTCGAACAGTTTAATACTAAGGTAGATACACATGGATTATAGTGGGGTAAGAATGGCTCCCTCACAAATTAAAATATTTAAATTGATAAAACAGATAATAATACTCTCTTGCTCTTCAGTTGTTGAATGACTTGAGTATGTCATTAATGCTATTAAAAATTATTAAATTAAGAGTGAGGAAGACATGATAAGAAAAGGGAGAAAATCAGTGCATCATCTGTGTTAGGTTGATCCATAAAAGAACTCAGTTAAAACTTGTTTATTTAAACTGTTCATCATACACTTCACTGTCTTTGGAAAATGAAGATGAGGGAAAAATGAGCACAGTCAGGGTTTCAGATAAACCACATGTTTCATGTGATTGTGATTTGGGTGACTCCAGTACAGTGGAAATAAGCACCCAACTAGACTTACTAACTTAAGGCAATCTTTCAAAACCTAATCAAAATGCTAGTGAGAGCTACATACTGAGAAATTTTACAGAACCTTTTGTTTTTACTGTTTTAGAGTAGTAATGTGAATACCTACTTGAAGAAAAATATGATGTGCCTAAAAAGATAGACAGTACCTGAACTTCAGGGAGAATAAGATGGAAAGTTAAGATGCCTTCCATCAGCATTTTAGTCACTGCAGTCAATGCTCATCTCCAGAATGATGGATAAAATCCCATGCAGCTATGTTTAGAGAAGTATGTGATTATCTTCATGTTCCCAGTTGTATCAAAAGTGATTATTTACATCTTGCAAATTGATATTTCTTGTTTCAATATGCAAGGCATTCTCAGTGCTGTTCTTCAGTTGATTGTAGAAAGTAACTGGGGGAGAAAGATTTATGGCTAGGTTTACTCATAATCTCAGTATGTTTTCATTTGAGTCAGTTGAAAGAAAGAGGTTGACCTCTCATAAGAAATCCCTGTGAACTTGTAATTCAGGTAAAAAAACCCCAACAACCAAACCAAAAACCCTCCACCAAAACCAAAACATTATTGTTTTAACATGTCTGTTTTAGACAAAAGGATATAAATTATAGATAAACTTTTTGGAATCCTTTTTCTAAGAGAAGACTTTATCTTTTTAAGCAGATGCTACTTTAGAGTGTGCAGTAGTGGTGAATTTTTGTTAGGGTAGTGGCAAATCTCTGAGAAACTTCAAGACTGAACAAATCTCTCCTTGAAAGTACTGCTGGTACTGTATATTCTGCAACTACTTGGGTCATGTTGCTGGACATCCATGAGGACACACATATGCTCTTGCCCTAGCAGGAAGCCTGAATCTGTGATACAATACTCAGTTTGAATCTGTCTGATATTCCTTTGGATGCTTTTGGTGTGTCTGGCTTTCAGGAAACTTTTTTGAAACTTCATCAGACAGCTCCAGCTTCAATGGATATTGAATATGATTTGTCCGATGAAAGCCATCTGTTATCTGTTTTGGCAGCCTTCAGTTAGTAGCATTCAAAGCAAAAAAAAAAAAAAAAAAAAAGCTTCCCTCAGTGCTGCATTTTTTTGCTTTACTGTCTTCAAACAAGTTAATTTTGTGGTGTTCATCCACTTGCCCAAGTTTCTTATCTCTGCAATCCAGGCTTGAGGATTTGCTTGTAGATTTAGTATTTGGGGATTTGGAAGGGAGAGGTTTGGGGGTAGGAAGTAGTGTTATCTTTAGTTAGTTTTGCATTTTTTCCATTAATCTTCATTCATACTATAAAACGGCTTAAAACTGTATTAATTTCAACTGCTGAATTGTGGAAATTGATTTTTGTGCTGTCACAAATGATGGCATTCTTATGCCACTTGCATCTGGTTGGAAGAGCCAGTACTTGTGATGTGATGCAGGCTATAAGCAGGTTTAATGGTCAGTTCTTTGGACCTCTGCAACTGTGACTGCTGTTAATCAGTCCCAGTTTCACCCTGTGCTGGTATTTTTGAACTCCTTGTATGCATGGACCTTTTTAGGAGAATAACTTCCTGCTGAGACCCCCAGAACTTGCTACTTGGTTGCAGGAGGGTACTGCATATTCAGATGTCTGCTGCAGTTGTATTTTTGCTTAGGTTTTTTTAACCAGAATTTAGCCACTCACAGCTGTTACGGTAACAGGAAGATCTCGCGCTGCTACTAATGCATGAGTAATTCTTTTACCTGGGCCAGCAAATGATGAGGATGTTTTTACTGCGTGACTACATTTGGCAGCCAAAGTGAGTTACTTGAAACTAATAAGAAATGTTACCACTGAGAAGGGGATGTCAGGTCTTTTAAGGTATTTTCAGATAGACATGAAACAATTGAGGTTTCTATTAGTGTTGTGGGCAGTTTTTGGCAAAAGCCCTCCAAAGTACTTCAGTGGTACTAAGTTTCTGTTGTACATTTGCAAACAACTTGAACTGCTTACTGCTCTTGTAACTTGAGAGGAAGGAGAAAAGTTGACTGGATGGCAGTCTGAGAAGTTTTGTGTGATGCTAAAAAAATTATTTGGCTTCTGTAAAAGTGTTATTTGAGGAATGCATACACTCTTTCCCAGTTTAGAAAAATGTGAGATTGTTCTCCACTCTGCACAATTACAACTGAAGGGACTTTGTTTGTACTTTGAAAACATGGCTTGTATTAGCAGCAGAGCATAGGAATCTCGTAACTTCCTGAAAGTTTGGATCATGTGAGAATTTTCTGTGATAAAACAGTAAAACTGTTAATTTTCTATTAGCAATTGGACCTGAAAGGTGAGTTTAAAAAAACCCCAAATGCTTGAAATGAACTTTTCCAATGGGTTGCCTGAAATTTTAGTAACTTAATCATTGCTAGGTTACTTTTTATATGTGCCTGGGGGGAAAAAAAAAACCCCACAACAAAAAGGTGTATTGACTGCTCTTCATTGATTTTTGGTGTTCTAATTCTGGCATTTAAAGTTAGAATTGAGGTTAAAGTAAGAACTCTCAGTTTGTTTTTACATATAGACCACATGTGCTACTGTCTCTACAAAATGGGAGTGAATCTACTTAACTAGAGATGAAATACAGCACTACTTTGGGTGGGTGCTTTCCTGATGGCTCATGACGGTACTCTCTCTTCCATAGTTTTTGAGTATGTGATTTGGTTTCCATAGAAGGGTTAAAGGGCTTAGTATGCTAAGTTCCTCCATCTTTTCTGTAGAAAGGCGGTTGAGAGCCTGGAGTTGGTTTCTTCATTGCTGATAGCTGGGCCTGCATGAGAAAGCAGAAGTAATCTGTGGTAGTTCTGACAGATGTTTGATTTGTTGCATTGAGATGCTTGAGGGAGGTAATAGATATCCATGAGGAACATGCTTCCATTATTGCTTTTTTTTTTTTCCCTGTCTGTTGACATCTTATTTACTACTGAATATTTGCATAAGTATGGGGGTAAGATATGTTCTGAAAATGCCCCTGGAGTTTCCAATTCCTTTGTGATTTTTTTTGGTGGTTATTCACATGTGCAGTAAGCTTTCTGGCATTATCAGGCTAATCCTACTGGAGATTAATTACCTCTGTGAAGTACTGTATAGTCAGAGAACGACTGTGTTTCTGGGATATTTGGGCTGTACAGAGTTGTCAGCCATATACTCAGAGGAATATTTGGTCATAGGTCTGGTGCAGGCAGATCCACAGGCTGTTTGGAGCCTGAGAGTTTGCGATTGATTATTTAGTGTAGTTTCAAACACAAGGAACTTTAAATCTAAATTTGATTCCTACATAGAAATTAGATGTCTTTAGAAGTTGAAATGCATTCTTATGACAACTTTCATCTTATTTTAGAAGTGCATCTCCTGAGGTCAATCCTCTTTCTGTTTTGAAGCTCATACTGCCACAACATCATAATTAAATGGGATGCATTTTCTAACTTTAACATGTACAGTTTGATGGGTTTGAGACATCAGAAACTGGAATAGCTTAACTTAGAATGGTGGGAGAAAACCAGATTGCTATTCATTGAAAAATAGAAGGAATTGAACCGATGTTTATTCCATTTTTATAGCTGGTAATTTGTTTCAGGTCCATGTCTGTGAGCAATCAGCCGTATCTATCTTTGAGTTAAGTAAAGCTGCTGACATGATCTCCAGTTAATCACCGTGATCATTTGAGACTTTATAGCTGCTGAAATAATGAGAACATATACTCTTTGTTATAACATTTGTAGTGATGGGGTTTTAGCGTATACTGAATATTGCACAAGATACTAAAATCTCGTAACTCCTTAAAGGAAATCTCTCTACTTGGTTGATCGCTTGGTTTGGATGGATAAGGCCAGATAGTTTGAAAAGTATCTATCTTTCTGTAAAAAAGGATTATTTGAAAATTCTAGAAAACCAAGAAACAGTTATGCCAGTTTTGTCCTGCTTGGGGATAAAATTGCTACCTTAGGTAGGACTTATTGATGATGGAGTGAGAGGAAGGGGAAGAGATGAAGACCTGTGCTATGGTCTGAAAATCTACCAAGTCTCACCTCTTTTTCCCATTTTTGAGATTCTTTGATAGTAGTTAGACTGCATGTATCTGAAAAGGAGTAGACAAGAATTTCTCTAAACTCTTGGCACTCCTTGGTTTAAACTTTGAAGAAAGCTGTGGATTCTTTTGCTCAAGGTTCAGCATTTCCCATTTCTCAGGTACCTAAGACATAAGGAGCCAAAAGCTGTTCTGGAGCCTTGGTGTCTTATTTTAGTATACTAGTTTGGTCACCACCCCTGCTATCTGATAGCTTTAATCCATCATGGAAACCTACCTGCCTGTTGGCTTTCAGCTATGCTGTCTTGTTATGAATGATTATTTCCACTTGCCTGTGCCTTTGAGTGTGATGGCTTATGCTGCTTTTCCTGAACTTGAGTCACCCCAAATGTTTTATTAGCTAAAACTACTAACTCGTTTGGCTGATGATACTGAATTGTGTGATACACTTGTGCTTCAGCTGTTGCTATCTCGAGAAGCAGGATATGGATGGCCTTTCATGCAACATCTGTCAGAAAAAGTATTGTGTGTATTTGAATCTGACTATATAGCCATTATTCTCCAGTTTCTAAATATTGATAGCTTATTACACAAGTCTTAAAAAAGGATACCTATTTCAGGAGTGAGCTGTTTCCTGAGCTCTGGAATTGAGATTTTCTTCCCATGTTTCACAAGTTGTGATTTTGGCATCTAAGTACAAGCTCAGACCAGAAGTTTTTCTTTAGAATTGCCTTCACAACAGAAACTCCTCTAAACAGGCTTCCATGAACTTTAATTCTCTCCCCTGCTTTGTCTTATTTGGGAAAGCTGCTGATGGGTTCAGAGACTTTGGGGCATGGGAAGGCAGACATGCAGAAACTAGGCTCAAATGGTCATTCTGATATCTTATTTAGACTTTTGGACTAAATACTAGCATACTAGCTTATCTTCAGATCTGTCTGCCTGCATGTTACAGTACACCTAACTTACTAATTGCTGCATTGATTGATTTCTAACAGCTAAGATAAGCAGCTTGATTAGCAAGGGAGTTGTTGAATTTAAGACTTGCTGAAGCGCTGAACATTGATATGTCATCACCTATAGATGTCTGTCTACATTTCTCTAAGGAGATATGACTAGTAACATGAGGTGCATCATGTGTTAGTGACAATCGCCCAATTAGGTTTGTCTTTGTCAAAAGGATACCTTGTTTGGAGAAGTCTGCACAATTAGGATTTTTTTCAGAAAGATCCTAATTTACTTTTTTACGTAACAGGTGATTCTGTAACATATTTTTACAAGCATTTATTTTTCAGGTCTAACACAAATAACATTTTAAACAGTTTTAAACTTCATGAAGTTGAGTTTGGACTGTTCTGCAAAGTGAGCTGTTGATTTTCCTGCAGTAGTTAAGAAGAGGTCTCTGAACTAGAGAATAAAAGCATTTTGTGGGAGGCCTGTTAGTGTCATCTGAAGTTTTCTGCCTTCCCCATTTATTTTCTCTTCCAGGTTTTCTTTATTTTTGATTTTTTTTCTCATTCCAACCTTACAAATGCTCTCACAGAATAAAAAGTACCTGTGTTTTACAAGGGGAGTGCTTTCTTTAAAAAGCTGACACAGATGAGTGAGCATCACCCAGATTTGTCTCCTGCTTTTGTGTACTTTCCTAATGGGTCACTGGAGCCTGACCTCACTTACGCTGGCCACTCTTGCTTTTAAAAAAGCTAAACGGAGGAATCTAAGGCAGTACTGCATTCTCCAGGGAACTGATATGACTTGGAGGATGAAATGAGATTTGGATACGAGGTTGTGGCTTTCTTTAAACACTACATCTAGGCATAAAATAGTTCTAGCAGTCAGGATTTAAGAACAATTCACTTTAAGAGAAAAGTAAAGAACAAAAAACTTCCAGAGTCTTTGTTTAAGCAGGTTAGTTGAACATTTTGTAGACATTTTGCCCTTTTCAAACACTAGATGTTGATTCTAGCATAACTCATTTGTGTAGTAATCGCCCAAGCCAGACCTGTATTTAAGGCTAGTTGTGAATCTGCCTCAGATTATGGGGAGGAAACATTTCCATTTACTCAGACTTGCATATTCAAGGTAATGGTCTTGAGGATTGTGTTTGATATGCCAGGCAGTGCAACATGACATAAAGCAACAAAATGTGAGGTTTAATATGATGGGGAACCATAATGAAAACTCAGGATTATTTTATTAAATTGTGGTTTTGTGTATAGTACAACACAATATAAAATTATTAGTGTGACAATGCAGCATATTAAGAAATTTTATAGCTTTTTTCCTCCAATCTTGAAGAGGTTTCTGCACGACTGGAACATTTCTGAACCAATGCTGTGAGACCAGATGCTGTCAGAAAGATGCTGATGTGGAGCAGTCTATCCTGGCTTAGTGAAGTTTTTGCTCTTACTGCCTGAAGACATCCAACTCCAATGCTGAAGAACTCTATATAGAGTTTTATAATTGTTACCCCTTAGAAGGTGGTCACCTTTCATAATTGTGTCAAGATACACATGCTGTTTTTTCTTATGAGCCTCTAGGGAGTGGGTTATCATGAATAATAATAAATGTAATATTCCAACCAAGAACTGCTTGTTGGTCACTATTTAAGTATCTTTTCTTAATAGTCTCCTTATAATACTACTTTAGCAGATTTTCTTAAATAGTTGTAAATTAAAAGTGGAAAAGGAAGAGGTAATTTTCCTTTAATTTACAATGATGTGCAAGTTGATCTACTTCAGAAAATCTGTGTGCTTATTTCTAAGAAGCAGCTGGTAAAATTCCAGGCTGACTGAGTGAATAGTGCAGACGTCACTGCCAGTGTATTTACTGCAGAGTTGTTTCTCTGGACTGGCGTAGCCTTTAACTTCTGAACATCTCTGGCCCTGTAATGTTGTCATCTTGTCTCTGGTGCCAGCTTCAAAACTGTAACTGCCCAGTTTGTCTACCTAAGTCTCCCACCTAGTAATTTTGCTTCACTTAATTGGTAGAACAGAGTAAAAGTTCTCTATATTTGACTCCTATTTACTTTAATTATAGTAAATTTTGTCAGAAATAAAATACTGCTGTGCTTCATATGTTATGAAGCTCATCACAGTGAGCTTCGTGTTCTTCTATGGATATAAGCCATTGTTCTCCGTATCAGCTGTGAAGCTGAATGAAGTCTGCACCTGTGTTAGTGCTAGAACTAGAAACCAAGACGTTGCCTTGAGAACTGGCAGTGCAACGTGGTTTTCATCTGCAAGATGTGACTGTTTACAGCATCTGTGAAAGCTGTTAGTGAGATTTGATTATGAACCATGATCTTTTTGAGCCCAGATCTATATATACTTTAAACAAGCAGTGCTGTTTTCTGAAGTTTACCTTCTCTCTGTTTATCTTCTTTGTGTCTTAAGCCCCTGGTGTTTATGACACAGGAATTTCTTCAGCTGTTTAGGGAGCTCTTAACTGCCAAGTCAGCAGTGTTGTAGAGACACTATGGACATGGATTTGGTAACCTTTGTAAAGGCCGGGGGTGGCTGCTTTAATTTCAGTTTCTTAAGGTTTCTTTGCTGACAGCTACAATGTTTGTTGCTCTACTTGTGCATGCTGTGTGCTTCTAATGGTTGATTCAGTAATGAATGCTATTTGTATCGTTGTTCAGGGGTATTTTTGTACTGTCTCTGTGTCTTTGGTCAGTGTGGCAGGTTGTTTTCAGAAGTGCTAGCATAGCAGGCCAGGTAGGCACTGCTTCTCCAGAATACCATTACCCTGAGTTTCTCTTTCATGACGTGACTGGAGGGATAATATTCCCAAGTTCCACCTGCAAAATATGAGTGTGTAGCAGGTATAAGCATGCCTTTTATGATGCACTAAATGTGAAGAGCTCCAAGCAGGCAGTTTGTCTTGTAACCCTCCACTTTGACACAGCTATTGCTGCTACTGGTTTTGGCTAGTTATATAATTTTGTATTGCTGTTGTGGCTGGCTTACCTCCATAACCAAAATGAAGGTAAATTATAGCATTCAGCACAGAAGTAGATCAGAAGTTAACAATGCTTGTGTTTATAATGCAGTTTGAAATTTATATTTGAGAAGTGGTGGTAATAGTGTGTCTTATTGTTCTAGCTTGTTTGTGCTTATCCTGTGATCTAGGGCTTCAATAACACCAGTGTTTGATATGGTACTAGAAGAAAAGTGAGGCAGGAGGCTTTTAAAATGGAAAATATTTAATCATTAACTATTGGAGTGGAGGTGGATTGTGGCCCTAGTGGGAACTTTGGTTCTTCTGCACTTCATTACATTGGTCATGGCTACAGCTCCTTGGGGAGATAGGAATTTAGGTGGGGTTTTTTTTCTCCATGGTAAGCTAGCAATAGCTGTGTCCTTGAAACACATCTTGACTCTGTGTATCTCTGGAAAAGATTTCCCTAAAGCTTTTAGATTTTTGTTTCAGCAACGAGAAAATATAGCTTCAGAAAAGGAACCTCTTAAGTTTGAGTTTATTAGATCTGTAAGACTGGAGGCATGGAAAGGCAGACCAAACGACTGTGCAAGGGGTTTGTCTATAACAAGGCCCAGGCAGCAGCACACAGCTTTCTTGCTGTCCTTCAGCTGTCCTTTGTGGACAGATGAGAGGGGCACAGCTTTTAGGTACAGATGGAAAAGCAGTGTCTTACTTCTTGTTTTAAACTATTTCCCCATGACTATTGAATCAAGTGCTGTTTAGCCTTGAGTCACTGAGCCTTATTCATTGTGGAATTTACTGAGGCAAATAGCTATGACATGCTGCTGTTATTTATAACGTTATCTCATTGTATGTGGGTTACATGAAGCCCTGTGGTTTGAGGATTTGAAGGACATGAGTGCAGGAAGACCCTTTAGAGTGTGCAACATTTCAAAACTTTGTGTTTATTGCTCCACCACAACAGGAGATGCAGTTCCCCTTGCAGATTGCTGCCTGATGTCTAGGGCTGATGGGTAGGCAATGAAGAGGGGACTTTGAGGATCTTTAAGTAATTTTGTCAAGGCTAATTTTGTAAGATACTGATATCTTGAGGTAAAAAGTATTGTTTACTCTCTATAAACCTCAAAATTGGGGAAGAAAGGTAAGGGAATATTCAGAAATTATGTTAGACTGTGACGTTTGGAAGTAGATCTTCACCAGACATTTCTTCATTAATATTTTTCAGTAAATTGCGAGGTGAAAGGGCTCAGATACTCATCCAGCTCATGGTACCAAGCTCCTGAGGGCTTCTACAGGGCATGGAAGGGAGTCCTCAAAATTTGCTAGTCTTTTTTTCTTTGAAACCACCTTTGGGAGTATTATGATGGATTTCCATCATCCAAATATGTTCCCAGAAACCCAAGATAGACTGATGCTGGAGATGGGGTCTAATGCAGTTAAGTATCTGACTTGTCTTGAGAAGAAGTGTGTGGAGTTTTCCCACTTGCTTTAAAGCTTTTTCTTTAACTTCAGTAAGAGCTCCTTTATAGCTTCTCCTACTACTGCTCTGGCTGACATAATTCAAGCCAGAAATGCATATCCACACTTGAGTCCAGAATGTCAGGCTTTGTTCTGTTCAGGATGCATCAGATGTGCTCTGTATCATCAGAGCACATGGCAGTAAAACCAGTGGTGAGTTCAGTGTTTTTTGGGAAGCATCCTACATGTTGGCTACAACTTCTCTGAAACTGCTGGAGATCCCAGACAAATGCACCTTCGTTTGGACAGATTTTCTAGGGTAGAGGGAAGAATGCTCTGGGAAACATGGCATATATTTATGGCACTGTTCAAGCATCAAAATAGTCTGTCTTGGGGACTTTCTTCCTGAAGCATCCTACTGGTGATCTCCTTGGGAGCTGCTTCTTTTCAAACATCCTGAACTTTACACAAGGAGCCATTAGTTAAAGCTGTCACATCAGCTTTCCTTAAAAAAAAAAAAAAAAAAAAAAAAGTGTTATGTGTAGCTGTGAATATGTTCATGGCCAGGATATCCCATTGCTGTTGATACAGTTGTCACTGCAACCTTCTGTAAAAGCAGATGTGAAATTGATACCTACAAGATGCCTTCAACTTGGATGCAAACAAAGCTTATTTCTGAATCTCAGTCTTTTTAATTGTCTCCAGAATACCAGAAGGGACTGGAAATAAGGAATTTCCCAACTAAGGGACTAAGTTTCACTGTAAAAAGAAACAGAAGAAATACCTTAAGAAGCCAGTCTGCCATATGTTGGCAATCATAACTATTAATTATTTCAGCATGGTTGGTCATGTTTTCCAAATATTGGCAAAAAAAAGTCAGAATGTGAGATACATGGTGAAAGTCAGCTTCAGGAGTAGGGAAATAGCTTCCAAAGAACTCTTCAGTTGGAAGACAATAGAAGAATTATCTACCTTTGTTTGGGTCTGTTGCTAGAAAATGTAGGCTTTGTTGGTGAAGACATAGCAGGGATGACCTTGGCAGTGTTTTTTAAATACGTTACAAAGATTCAACCCATTGCATTCTTTGGAAGAGGACAGAAGTGTAATTTGATGATAAACCCTGTCATGTTTTGAGCCCAGAAGGCAATTGATCACCACACAGCTGCTCACTCACCCCTTGCCCTTCAGGAATGGGAATGAAAAAAAAAAAAATCAAAAGGCTTGGGAATTGAAGTAAGGTGAGGGAGGGATGACTCATCCATTACAGGCAAAAGACTCTTGGGGGGGGGGGGGGGGG
>NW_020799109.1:29798475-29870079 GCF_003259725.1 Athene cunicularia | reverse complement strand
GTTCTTCCCCTGCTCCAGCGTGGGGGCCCTCTCACAAGAGACAGTCCTTCACGAACTTTCTCTGATGTGAGTCCTTCCCATGGGCTGCAGCATTTCCCGAGCTGCTCCAGGGTAGGTTCCTCCCACGTGTTTCAATCTGCAACAGCAAGGGCTTCCTCCCTCAGAGTCCCACCCTCTTTGGGTTCATCCCCCTGCTCCGGCGTGGGGTCCTCCACGGGCTGCAGGTGCATCTGCTCCCCCAGTGACCTCCATGGGTGCAGGGGCACAGCCTGCCCTCCCACCACCGGCTGCAGGGGGGGTGCCCCAGGCACCTCCCCCCCCACTCCTCTTTTCTTCCTCTGGCCTCAGAGTTTGCAGAAGTGTCCTCCTTGCAACTTCTCCTCTCAGATTCCCCTTAAATACGTTATAGCAGAGGCGCAGCCACCGTCACTAATTGGCTTGGCCTTGGCCACAGGTGGGTCCCACTTGGAGTTGGGGGAGCTTCCAGAAGATCCTCGCAGGGGCCTCCACTGTAGCCCCCTCCCCTGCTACCAAAAACCCCACCACACACCCAAACCAAGCACAGATCCACAAACCTGAAGAACAGGAAAGCTTGGATTTGTTATAAAATTTGTTCTTTCAGTAAGGTTGCAAATGTGATACCTGGCATGAGAATTCAAGGGCTGGGAGAGGCCTTAGACTTGCATTCCTTCACGCTTTGTAGGTATGCTCGCTGGTAACTGGCTGAAATTTGCAGAGCAGCTGGAACAGGAGGTGCTTAAAAGAAATAAAATTGATCTAATAGTGTTTTTTTCTGTCACTTTGTAATGTTTTTCAATTTAGAAGAACTCTGAATGCTTTTTCTTGAGTCTTTCTTCCAGCTAAGTGGTACAAAGCCAGATAGCATTTGATGACTCCTCAAAACTTCCTTTTTCTTTTGTTACTGGTTGACCATACCTAACTGCTCCAGAACCCAGAAACAATTAATGCTGCAAAGTGAACAGACTTTAACTTCAGATGTTGTAAAATTTTTCAGCTAATAGTCTGAGAGAGGGAAAGAGGAAAGTAATTTCTCTTTTGTTACATACTGGCATGTGAACCCTATATAAGTGTGGGGGAAAGGACATCTAAAATGCGGAGAAGTATTTATGATACTGGAGATGATTTTGAGAAGGGAGTTGGGCAGAGATGCAGGTAGCTAATTGCATTGTCCTTTACAGCCCCAAACGACAAATATGTTTCAGAGAAGCTGTCTTTTCAGGTGAATGCTTGCAGGGAAGTGGTCTGTCAGACAGCAGTCTTGTTGGAGTCGACATTGGAGCAAAAATCTTTTTATCCTTAAAAACTGTGATAAGTGTTTGGATTTCCTCTCTTGCAGTAAAGAATTGAGTTAATGCCTTGGCTTTCTCACGTTTCTTTTTGCAAGTGAAATGTGAAAGTGTTCACTATACTCTTCTTACCAGTCCTTAAGGAGGAGGCAGTAGGAAATCTTTTGATGGCAGCTAGATTCCAAGCACAGGTAGATTGTGAGGATGACACTTTTCTGGGTTGAAGTTGCAGGTTTTTGGGTTTGGGTTTTTTTTTTTTTTTGATGCACCTTTTGTTATAGATCTGCTCTCATCTCCCTGGAAACTGATGAATTAGAACAGCAGTCACAGAAGAGAGAAGCAGGTTTTAGAAAAGGACAAGCTTATTAGGGGCTGGGAGAGTTGCCTGACCATATAGCTAGCGTACATCTGAAAAGGAATGTACTTTATTTACACTAACTATGCATTAAATACAGCACTTAATGCTGCATTTTTTTCATCTCTGAGATCATCATGGTGAAACTCTTTGCCTTGAGCTTTACAGCTAGCTGATTGCAGAGTTTTGTGTTGCCACCCATCCATGCAAGAGCCTTCCACTGTCTGCCATGTCCTTGAATTCTCTTTGCTGTCTGAATACACCAGCAACATTTCACTGAAAGATCCAGGCTTCTTGTGCTTGAGACATGAAAATGCGTGTTTGCTGGAGACATTTAATGTTGTTCTGTATTGGTTATTTGAATACATATTTTTTTAATAACTCTGAATGTTATTTTTTTTATATGCCAGATGAAGCTGTCTCAGAAAAGACAAGAACTTCACTTGGAATTATAATGGTAGACTTGGGAGGATGTTACAGCTTTGTAATGCATAAGTGCTTTGTATTGATGTGCTGAATGTTCAAGGTGTGTGTGTACAGGGAGACTGAATAATTAACAAAATCTGTGTGTTTCATCTTCTTTTGATTGACTAACCATGAGGATTAAAAGTGGGTGCAGCGTTCTGTCTGCTTGCTTTATGTTGATTTATCACTTTGATTATTAATCTTACTAAGCTGAATTTTATGCAAGTTGTCTCTCGCATCCCCATGACAGAAGAAAATGTTGCTATAATAGCTACCCAACTGTGGAGATTAAGATCAAGAAATGATATCAACTTTCTTGCATATTATTTTCACAGTTTTGGCTGATGTTTTATCAAGGACAGTGCACTCAAATGATTGAATGAAACCCCTAGAAACGGTTTTTTTTTTTTTTTTTTTTGTTCTGACAGTATTTTTGCAATTAATTGCTTTAGGTTTCGTCTTGGGCGTTGTATTGCATGTAGGGTTGCAGTAAACTCTGGAAATGCGTAACTCTGGATGTACCTGAGCTCTAATTAGGAGCTGGCCTTCATACACAGTCCTTTACTTTGAACCAGATAGCTAGTGGAGGGGTTGGAGGAGTGAAATCATGTGAAAGGAAGGTTGCTAGGAAAAGATGGTATTTTTTAATCTCAGACCAGCTGTGTGCAGTTCTGGTGTTGCTCTTCTTCCCTACCTGCGTATCCTGCTTCAAAAGGCTTATAGCAAAGCTGAAGAAGGTGCAAAGTAGAGTGGTAAAGATGAATGAAGGTGTAGAATGGCTTCTGTGTGACTGTGTTCATTAGCACTACTCAGCCTTGAATAAGAGATCTGATTGCACTCTGTGATTAAAAAGATAGAAGTTTACTCTTTCATCTGAAACCACAACTGGGGGACATCAAATGGACGTAGCAGATGTCAGAGGCAAAGCAAAAGGAGGAGTAACTAACTTCTTGTAGTAGGTGTAGAGGATGCTAGAAGTTTGTGAGCTCAGAAAAGGATTCAACAAATTTTTAAGCTCGAACCACAAAGTCAGGAAGCCCCTTAACCTCAAATAGCTACTTTTGGAGAGGTTATTTAGAGGAAGTTTCATTTACACAGTGGTCTTGCCTTTGTGTTCTTCCCTGGATAACCACTTTTGGATGGTGTTGGGGATGAGCTACTGGGCTAATGCACCTTTTTGCCTAAGTTGGTAAGGCAGTTCTTGCAATACAGCTGGCAAAATGGGCATAATTTTTATGAGCAAAAGTGCTTCGTTGAAATCCTTCTTTTCTTAGGACATTATAATAGATATTTAAATATATCCACTCTGGATTTTTCTGTTAGACACTATGTTGAACAGAATTTCCTTATTTTAGTGAAAGAGCAGGATTTGGCTATCCTTCGAGTTTTTCTCTGAAGCCAGCATTTTCTTGGCTTTCTCAAGTCAAAGCATAATAGTTGTAAGAAGTCCTTATTAATTACTGTAAAATGACTTGTAGCAATCCTTGTCGAGCATTTAGTCCAATGTTTTGGTTACTTCATTAGTGTGTCTATTGCTGTATGACTACATGTATGAACTGTAAAGTTTGCTTGTTATTACAGTGTCCTGGCAATGCAAACCTCTGAAGATGGCCCTTTTTGTGCATTTTAATTTATATGCAGTCATCCTTTCACAGCTCAGAAAGGGGTTTAACTGCATCTGTTTGTTCAAAACAACAAAGAAATATTGGGTAGTCAGATCTGGTTTAGAGTTACTGGAAGTTATTAATGAAAAGGGTGGAACTATTATACCCCTTCTGCTTGCTTTAATTTAAAGAGGAGTACGGTTGGGCAGGTGTCAGTTCCTGCTTCTGTGAATGGTGTGTTAATTTTACTTGTCTTTTAGCAAAGCAACCAAGTAGCATAAGGGCACAGGATTTGTCTCCAGTCACTGTGAGGTCTACTCCAGGATGGCTTGTGGTCTGCATTTAGTGGGCCTTCTGCAATCAGAATCAAGAAATCACATCTTGTCAGAAAGTATGTTATATACTGTAGAAATTCTCTGATAAAGGGTCACTTGACATGGCAAGCTTTCTTATGGACATAAGAAATTTGGCAGTCATTGTGAGGTGGTGTTGTGAAGTGGGTTTTTTTTTCTTCTTCTAGCTTGAGCTGAAATTTCTTTGATAAAAATTTATTTTACCAAGTAATCTTTGTACTGGCAGCTAACACAGGCAAACAGGATCTCCTGTGCTAACAACAATCCATTTGTGTTTCACCTCTGAAGATGTGCTTCAAAATCCAGTTGTGACTTAGAAGGTGAAAGTGACTTCAGGGCTGGGCTGGACTGTGCTGGAAATGGGACAAGGATGATGGTCAGCTGTGAGAAGTGGTAGTGAACAGTGCGTATGTAGCACTTTGCTCCCTTGCTTTTGGATTGACCCTGATTGTGTGTGGAGAAGAGAACAAGGAGACCATAATAACTCTTATCCCTGCCTTACAACAGCCATTTCTTAAGAGGATTATATGTCTTTGTGTCACCTGTATTGAAAAGAATATGTCCGAGTGTTTTGTTATTTCCTGATCTTTGTAAATACTGTTCAGAAATCAAATGTACACATTTCCTCAAATAAATCCCAGTATTTTAGGAGATGTTTAATAATAGATATCAGAAGTTCTTTACTTCGAGAACAGTGAATTATTTTATTGCAATGTCTGTAATAAAAATGTAGTATTTTATTATGATGTCTGTAATAAGTGAGACACTGTCCATCATTTGAAGTAGCACAGTTGTCCTAACGGGCTCTCCATCTCCTTTCCATCCCCAAATCAGGTCTCACCAGCCAGCCATTCTGTGTGTCATCTTAGAGAGATGTTAAACAGTGAAGTGCTGCTGATAGTCTTTGTCTGGTCTGATTATGTACATCTGATAATACAAATGCGCTCTCTTAATACATTGTGCAAAATGTAGGTGAGGTGGTGTGCCTAGCTTTAAATATTCAAAATATGCCCCAAGTTTGTCCCTAACAGCTGTTATGACTCTTTATTTTAATGATGTAAGCCTGGGTGCTTCTGGCTTGTCTAATCAGCCACTTGTTAAAAAGCCGACTGCAATCAGGGCAGCAGCGGCTGGCTTCAGGGAGCATCTTTCTTGATGCTGACTTATATGAATTAGGTAGTTGTAATTCAGTGGCGCTCACACAGAGATTAATGCGTGCTCATGTCTCCTGCCCAGCCCTTCACAGCTGGCTGTCAGGTGGGAAGCTGCACTTTACAAGGATGATCTCCAGGGCTGCAGTGCACCTGCCTGTCGATTGGGATGTTGTCTCAACTGTTTAAAAGCTCATTAAAGTTGCATCTCCTGTTCTTAGTTCTTTCTGTACCCCTCTCTGGCTAGCTGTCCATGCTTTTGTGAACAAACCAGAATTGATCATACCAATTAGTTAAGACCAGGGGAGGTTTTGAAATGTTAATGTGTATATTTTTTTTCTTTGCTATTAGATAGCTCTTTGCTAGTGCTAATAATTTGTGCTTCCTCACTTTGACTCATTTGTTCTTCTTTAACAGTTCTCAGTAGACTGTTATTTAGGTAACACAGTAGACCTCAATGTTTGTTTAGCTTTAAATTTCTAGCTCAATATTAAACTGGTGATATTTCCAGCCACTATTAAAGTTCTGCTTGTCTTTCCTCCCTGAATTATATGCACCTACACAAAAGAGGAATTCAGTGTCACTTGCTATCCTTCTAAAAGTTGAATGGTCCAAATAAAGACACCGTATACTCAGATAAGTCAAACTCCAAGCTGCTACAGGCTTTTAAAGGACTCCAGTTTTTTGACCTGTTTCTTGCTTATAACTTCCTTACCTTGAAACAAATCCAATAAAAAGTAAAAAAGTTTAAAGATTTGGTTAAGAGGTAATGGGAAACTATGGTCTGAACCTTAAAGCTATGACTGTTATGTGTGTCTTACCAAACTCAGTGCATGCTACAGCACATAGCTTACCACTTCTTGAAACATATTTTTCTTTTTCCTACAGAGGAAACATTTGGTGTCGTTATCTGACTGATTTCCTCTTTCTTGACCAAAGTTCAGCAATAACCTTGGTTCTGAAGAAATGGAAACTCGAAGGAAAATTGTGGCTTGACAACTGAGAATCTCAACTTACGTGGTTATTTTGTAGTATTGACTCAATATGGCAGTTCTTATCAGAATAAACTCAAGTCCTCACCCTATGCACTCGATGCTTGTCTTGGAAAAGAGTACAGAAGAAATAAAAGCTTTGGTATTTTAGTCTTTAGGGTGCAATTGTACAGCACCTAAACAGTGATGTTGTTATGTATAGTTTCCTCTCCTGAGTATCACAAGTAATCACATCTTCTCTTAGGCTAATCTGAATTTTTCCTGTAAGATTATTAAGTATTAAAGCTCTTACCAATTTCTGGTGTTGGTAGAAGTCCCCGCATGCTGTGTATTTAAGCATGTAGTGATATCTTGCACCTAATACCCTTCTTAAATTAGTTTGTTTTAGAAAAATACCAAACCAGCTTGGTATATTCCCAGTTCACACCTGATTCATACCATCTTGGTGCTCTGTTAGCAACTTTGTTTTTAATGTGAGTTTGTGGATATCCAGGGTTTAATCTTTTTTACCTTGATAAACGGGACCTTGGTTTCCATTATATATTTTTATAGCAAAATGTGAAGTAAGGTGTTTGCGCTCTCTCAGTATAGGACTAATTCTGGAATAACCTCTGTACCTAGTTATTTGGTGCTTTTTTGGGGCTTGGATCTTTTTGATGTGAGAGCAGATATTTTAACTGGTGAACTTTTTCTTTATTGCTTAGGTCATGGCTTAGGTAGGTGGCTTGTCTAACTTTAAGTTTTAAGACACCCCTATTCTTATACTTTTTGTTTCACCCAAATGCACAAGTACTGCATGCAGTGCAGCTGGCAGGTTGGCCAGGAAAAGACCCTACCTGTGTTGCCCCATGATTCATTGCAGAGTGATGCTAGATTCTGGAGGAAGGGTCTCTCCATGCATGCACACTCATGCCTCCTGCTCCCTTCTTAGTATTAGGCAGACTTCTTGTGTGCTAGCACTAATCTGGAGATTAAGAGAGAAGCAATGCTTAAGAAAACTAGCACAGGTTTGAGTCTATATGTTAAAGGCCAAACCAATGACAGAGGAGAAAGTGGTGGTGACCTTTAGGAAGACCTAGATTTTACCTTGCTCCTTGTATCTAAGTGTGGTTTGAGGGGTTTTTGGGTTTTTTCTCTTTTGCACTTCTGCCTCTTTTCAGATTAATTCTTTCTTGTATTTTGACTCCTAACCTGGGTCATCCTACTGTTCAAACACAGACACAAATACTAAATTGTGCAGTCTTTGATGTATCACTTCCTGTGTTGCCACAGCATTAGGACTATAAAAAGTACTCTGAAAACATCAGAAGCATCCTCCCTAATATATTTAATTAAACCCATAGTTTCCAGTATGCTTCAAACACATATATTGTTCCAACTCATGACATTGTGATAATAAGATGACAGCTTTAAAATCTAGTGCTTTGGCTAAGCCTTCTCCTTCCCATTTTCCCTTTTGGTTTTAGGGGCTCTTGATGTTACAGCCTTCATATGGCACATGAATTCTTGGCAGAGTTTCCCCTGCTTGCAGTCCAGATCTTTACTGCTGCTCCTCTCACACATTAAAATGTTGGGGGGGTTTATATTCAGTTTCTGTAGCCTTGTTGTCGCTTGTTAACAACAAGGGATAAGTAGTTCTTGTTTTACAAATTCACAAACCTCTAACATAGTTATTGCATTAGTACTGCTTCATCATGTATCTTTTCTCCTTCACTGATCTCTGGACATGTCTTCCTCACCATGTGTGAGACCTTTACCTCAACTCTGCTTCTTTCTCACCTTCTGCAAATGGGATACCAATTTTTCCCCAAAAAAAGTAAAGGCCTTGTCATAAGTTGAAGATGCAAAACTTAACTCCAGAAGAGCCTCAGTTTTGCTAGTAGAAATGTGGAGCGTTTTCTCTGCTATTCGGTACAGATGGAGGTCACAAGGTGGCTATGAGGTGAAAGTGCTTGTCTTCCATTAACTCCATTAACTAGTTTAATTGACAGTATGCTCTTCGGTTGTGATATTGCAGGCATTGGATGAGTTTGGTGCACTTTCTTCTGTCCCTGAGGCCTCCAGTTCTCAGGACTGGTGCCACGTGCCTTGCTGGCCCCACATGATGGGTGTGTGCTGTCTGGAAATACCTCCTGCAGCACAGTTCATCATGGGTGGGGGGAGGGAGTAACAAATGCATGAAAAAATGCCCGACATAAGGGTTACTTTGGGATTGGCAACTGTTAAGCAACTCACAGAAAACTGATCAGGTTTGGGACTGATAAACGTGGAACTGATTACAGCTTTTCTTAAACTCTGAGGTCCTCTTGGTTTCACCTCCCTCCTGTAGGCCAGAGGTTTGTCATCAAACACATTGCTACTCAAACTTGCTTTTTGCAAAAATGAAAGCAAGATCAGAGCTAGATGTCCTCCTTTTCCTGGCTTCCATCAATGACTGCGTAGCTTGTAAAAATCTTTATTGCCCTCAACAGTAGTTGAGTGGCCCCCAATGTGGAGATGGCATTAACTTGCCAATGAAATAAGCCTGTGCCACTTGTACATGCTGAAATACTATTGACACCCTGCTTCAAAGCTCAGCTTTGTAATCTTGCTGAGGAGGCAGCTTTGCCTGCTTCTAGAATGTGGATTGACTGGCTGCTCTCAGTTTTAGGTGGAAGTTGAGGGATTTTTTTGAGACACCCCTCAACTGTTGGGTAGCACCAGGCTAAGGGATAGACATACTCCTTGTTCCTCTTGGTGGGACATGAGCTAAATTTCATTTAATAAGACAGATTAACTCTAATCAAACCAGTTTTGTAACAGAAAAATAACTTGGAGACGTCAGATAGAGATGGGTTGATGTGCTAAGCTGGATGAGAGCTCTTCTCTGCAGTAATGGGTTTATATGCATCCAGGGATTCACTCTCAACAGTGTGGTGCAGCCCTGGGCAGAAACAGGGCTGTCATTTTAGGCTTTGAGAGATGGACTTAGCCAGGATTGCCATAGGTACTCTTTTAAGACTGAGTACTATAAACATAGGCTTAAGGATAATAATGTATTTCATAATCATTCATCTAGATAATTACTTTAAAATACATGGGGAGTTTATTTCTGTAAATTAGGACAATCAGATTGTGACTTTCTGCACAGCCTTGCA
This sequence comes from Athene cunicularia, assembly GCF_003259725.1. Taxonomy (NCBI): domain Eukaryota; kingdom Metazoa; phylum Chordata; class Aves; order Strigiformes; family Strigidae; genus Athene; species Athene cunicularia. The sequence continues at coordinate 29,860,715 of NW_020799109.1, read as the reverse complement.
AGCAGGCTGGTGAAGCCTGTCCATTTCCACACACACTTATTTCAATACCATGTGTGTTATCTCAGTACTACGGTGAAGCTTTTCTGTCCTGGAGATCCATGGGCTGTGAGACGTCAGCCTTGCTGGGAGTACAATTAATTACTCTGCTTTCAGCTCTGGCTAACACTGCCCACAAAGCACCTGAACGCTTGCCTTTACAAGAAACCACACTACCATAAAGGGGTTTTTATTTGTTTCAAGTGTTGTGGTGGCTTTTTTCTTTACGACACAGATGAACATTCATAATCATTAGACTGATTTGATTTAAAACCTTCAGCTTAGATTTATGAGCTACAAGTTTTAATCCTAAATGAACCAATTTTTCTTCCCCTGTGGTATTCCCATGTTTAGATGAGACAGTTTGAAGTCAAGCAAATGCCATTTAACTTTGAAGACAGCAATGATATACTGTTTATGGCCACAGTGGTACTCCAATTCCTTTTTTGATAAGCAGAATGAGATTTTTAAAGGTGGTTTCCTGCTTTTCTTTCTGCAGGTACTACAGTCTGTACCATGGAGGGGAGATTGGGGAAAAAGAAGTATATAGTTTTACTTTCTGCTTTAAAGTATCTTTGAGACCTCTCAAATGATAACTTTTTGCTTTTTTTCCTTCTGTTTTATTACACTGAGAGAAGCGAGGAAGAAGAGAGAATGAGGCATACCTCATTCTTTATAAAAAAAACACCCCAACCCTTGACATAAAGACAGTTTCTTCTCAGCAGAATAAAGCTAGAGTATCAAGCCTATATTCACAGATCATTGCATCTCTTAGGTTTCTCTGACATAACTAACAAGCCAGTGAGGAATCTATCCAACCTCTGGGACTGCATGTTGGGTTTGTGTTGATTTTTTTTTTTTTTCCTCCATTTTGAGATTTTGCATGTGACACTTCCCACGATGAAAGATGCTCCTTGTAGCTTTATAGAATAATGTAGGTGAAGAGCCCCCTGGAGGTCTTTGGTCCAAGGCCATGACCAAAGAAGGTCCAACTAGATCAGGTAGGTGAGGGCTTCATCTAATAGAGTTTCAGTTATCTCCAGTGGAGATGCCACCACCTCTCTGGATTTACACTCAGCGCTTGACTGTCGTGGTGAGAACATTTTCTCTAGCTGGGTTTTCCCGTGTTGCAACTGTCCATTATCTCTTGTCTTTTTACTGTGCACCTCCAAGAAGTGTCTGGCTCCATCTTCTCATACCCTCTGATTACACAGTTGCAGACAGCAGTTAGGACTTTGCCATTCATCATCTTAATATTGAAAAAATCCAGTTGTGTTAGTTTCTCTGAGCTTGGCTATCTTGGATGTTTTTGCAAGAGATGCAGATGATCTAGAGGACTTCTGGCCTTTCAGCTGCTCTCCTGCTTTTTGAGGTGAAAAGAAATATTCACTGGAATAGTACCAATTGGTGAAAGACTGCCGAGACTTTCTTGCTTGTTCCAGATTACAAGTCTCAACATCTTTCCTTTGCAGACATTGTATACCTTGTGTCAGACTTGCTTCATTTGTAAAAAGTCCAGCTCAAGAGGAACTTGCCTTCCAGATAGGTGGTTTGTATCCATAATGGTTGCATATTGCTACTTGGTTCAGTCTCTACAGTTGGAAATACGGTTCTGTTCTAAGAAGAGGACATTCCTTTCAGACAGATATGTGAAGACTATTAGTTTTTTTTAGACTTGTATGGTTTTGACTGTATACTAATGTGTCTTTCAGAAGTAAAGGGGGGATGTTTAACACCCAAAAATCTTCCATCTTTCGCTTCTGGGCGATCAGGCATGTTTGTTTATTTGTTAGAGAACTGGATAGCTGCTGAAGTGACCATTGCCAGTGTGTGGGTCACTGTTCATGTGAGCTTAAGAAACCTGAAGTAATTAAGGATGCATTGCCTAGTCTGATACCCTTTCCATCAGAGAACACATTTTCATTGTAAGCACTGGAAACCGGAGCCACAGTTTCACTGTACTAAGGAATAGCAATATTGACTTCAGGAAAGCTTTTACCCCTCTACTCTGCCCGAGTCTGGTTATTCTCGCTACTGTGTTTGGGCACAGCAGCCTGTGCAGCTGTGCTCTGCACCAAAGCAAAGGACTGAAAAAAAAAAAAAAAAAAAAAAAAAGGCAGTAGTTCTGGTTTTGAATTTTTCTCTGCAGAAGCAGAGGAAGAGGGGAAGGAGGAGTGCAAGGGTGGTATCTGCTTGCTTTCTTAAAGTTGGGTCATTTCCCTGATTCAGAGCTCAGCCCTGCAAACAGCTGGGCTGAAATAACAAGGGCAGGTGCTGGAGTGCATGGGGGTAGGACTGGGGCAAAGATCTGGGGTGTAGAGGCAGCAAGGTTGAACTGGTGGTTTTACTAGCTTCTTTGTAAAGGTTGTGTTTTCAGAAATAGACAGTTCAGACATCTGCCCACCTCAGTCTCCTTGCCAGTTGTGTTGTTAATTATATTTGCTTAAAGTTTATAATATAAGCTTATTTGCAAACAAGGTATGGGAGTTCCTAGTATTTGCTCATGGTATGTTTTCCAGCTCAGAGCACCATGCTCTATTTTTTCTTCTTTTTTTTTTTTTTTTTAATCTACATATTTTTTTGAGCACCTGATGTAAATAATACTCCTTTAAGAAAACAAAAACAAAACCCCAAGGCAAATCTTGTTAAATTTTGTAGTTGAATCAGTTGGATGCCAGTTCTTCATAATTTTTACATTGAGGTACAACACTGCCATGGAAAAGACCTGCTCTAGCATAAATTCTTTCCTAAATAAGCATTTCTGTTCCTATGCCCGTTTTCCTTCATTGCTTAATATTCAAAAAATTGGTGTCACTTCCTAGGGGCTCCTGGTTTTTCTTCAGACCCTCTTACAGCATGCTTTGTTCTTCTTGTTGCAAAAGCATAGTAACTGGCTAATCTTACCATTCTGCTCCTATATTCTAATGTTCTGGTTTTTTACTGTTTAATGTGCTTAGTAATGCAACTTAACTTTGAACCTATTAAAAGATTGTGTTGCCTTTTTTTAACCTTTTTTCCCCTCACTATGATGTTAGTATATGCTCAGAATCCATGGTATGTTCTCACAGTCTGGTACTGCTCATCATTCCCCTCCTTTGAGGACTGATCTATTCTCAGAGGTTTTAGTTTAAAAAAAGGTATTATTTGTATGTGTATCTGTCTGTCTCTAGGAATTTATTCTAAGTGGTCCTTTATTCCTCATATGCTTTCTTGATTGGGATGCCAAAAGGATACTGAATGGTATTGAAAAGATTATTTGGCCTATTTCAAAATAAAGCCTATTCAGCTGAAGAAATGCCTGTTTCCTATGGGACCCTTGCTCTTGAATCTATAACTTAAGAGTACAGGTGTCAAAGATAGAGACAACTGGCTTAAGTACTTTATCTTGAAACAAGGATAAGACCATTGTAGGGTTTTTCCCTCGGTTGCTGGCAGAAAAAAAGTCTGCACATAGTTACTGTAGATGAACTTGGCTTTTTAGCCATATCTGTAGATGTGGTTAGTCAATTTGCATGGCCAAACTAAATTGCAGTATCATCAGTCTGCTTCCTTCCCAGGCTTGGGAATGCATCAGATAAATGCTCCTGATAGCAGGGAGGCTGTAACTTCCATTTTTGAGGTGGTCTCGTATCCCATCATACACAGCAAAACATGATTAGGATGTCACAGGGGATTTTCACCTTTCCAGCCCTTTCCTAATCCTTGTTTCCCTTTTCTCCTCCATTGGTGCTATGTTTTCAGCTCACGATGAAAGCTAACAGCTTTTCTTTCAGCTTTCTGCAGGCAGCTTGAAATGTGAAATACAAAATCAAATGAGGTCTCTAGAGTTAGTACTGAATGTTGTTTCTTCTCTCATCCCTGTAGGTTTAAATTTCTCCTATTAAGTATTTTACAGAATAAACAAATAGTACTGGCCTCATCTGACATCTTTGGTTTTGTAAAGCTTTGTAGGAATGACTCTTTGAAGAAAGAACAATTCTGCAATTAGTAGGATTTTGCTCAGTGTTAGAGGTTGAAAATCTTGCTGGCAAGGAAACTGGGTCTGTGCCAGAATATGCTTTTAAATATCCGTATTCTGATCCCATTTCCAAAGGCAATACTAAGAATGCCCAACCCCTTTACTTGGCTGCTGGAAAGAAAGTGCGTGCTGGAAGGAATCCATCTTATCAGCTTGTGCCATTTTCCTTTGAAGCAGAGCTCTTTGTGCTTTGCCTTTCTGAGAGCCTCCTGCTTCCCTCTTACAAGCTATGTTTCTTGCCTATTGTGTCCCTGTTTGAGCTGCCTTGTTAGTGCATGGCTGAGGCGGCCTTTACGCAGAGGTGAGCCACCATCAATAGCTCCCTCCTCCCTCTGGTACACCAGAGTGCTTTCTACTCCTGCCTGCTCCCCAGCCTCCCTTGTCCAGCTTTCAGAGCCTTCGCAAGGCCTTCTCATCCACAGGGATGGATTGTCTTTACCTAATCGTGTACCAGCCATCATCACAGGCATAGAAACTATGTCACTGGATTTCCTTTGTCAACCCTGATTCTCACTAATGATATTATGTGCGATCACAAGATAAAGAGCTGTGTGAAGTTGTAGCCTCTCCCCATAGATGTTTGTGATACGTGTAAGTATGTCCAGCCATTCTCGGAAATAGACATAAAGTGGCATCATGGGCCAGGAATTTTATTAGTTATCATTGTTCTTGTTGTGCTTTGGAAAATGCATTTAATTTGAGATAAAACTAATGAGAAAGTGGTAGGGGAGCCTTTCCAGTGGCAGCTTCACTGCCTGACTCCTTCCTGGCTGCAGCGGTGCCTCTGCAATTTGCTAGGCATGTTGGCCTTAATATATCCATTAACGTGATCTTCTCTTGGATGGAGCAAGCTGCTGGCTGCCAGTCTGCTCTGTCTACTGCTGTCACTTTCTGATTTGAGAAGCATGAACCTGCAAGCCATTATCTCAGTAATAACCATAGTCCTCTTTTTGAATGCTTTTTCCTGGTGAGCAGCCAGTTTTTCTGCAGACATGGAGGATAGAAACAACATGGAAGGATTAGCTAGGTTGCTTGCACTTACAGGAGGTCTTTCTTCCTGTCTGTAGGACAAATGCAAGAATGTGTAGTCTGTACATGTTTATTTTCAGCCATACAGTAACAATCCTTGCCATGTTTTAAACACTAAGTCTGAGTTGCTATATATTACAATATTAATGTCTTTCAAAGAAAGCTGAACAGAGTAGAACAAAGTGAAAACACAAGCTTGGAGCATTTGAGTTTATTGACCGCATTACTTTGTCTCCAGCACTTAAAATGAAGCTGTTCAGACAACAAACTTCCATCTTACTGAGACTGAGAACCAGTTTTCATAGCACACTAAATTTGTGGTATCTGCTACCTTTGGCCCTTACTGCATAAATCATAATGACATCTTTACCTAAGCCTTACTAAAACCTCCAGATAAGTTGGGTTTTATTTCTATTTACACACTGTGACCAGAAAACTTACTTTCATGCCAGCATCACTGTTTCCCATGGATTTCTGAGCAGGGAGCAAACAAATCAGTTCATCTCCTTTTGTGTCTCTATTTGCCATATGATTTTTTCATTGTTACCAAGGCAACCCTTCTACCCACCCCCCCAACAGGCAATGTCTCAATACAATGTAAGTTATTGTCTGGAGCAATTATTAGGCTATTATTAAAGCACCATTGAAATATTTCAGTAACTTGTAGGAATTTTAAACAAGTGGGAGCAGAGACAATAGCAAGCGTTAGAGGACTGCGAATGCATTGTGACGCTGGTAGCTTGGGGAGGATGCCTGTAGCTCTCCTAACAACATTTCATAAAAAGTATGAGCAGTCTTTCCAAACTGGCAGAAGTCAGGACTTGCCAGTGTGGAATAACATTGAAAGGTGAAAGAGGGGAAATTGCTTTATTGGTGCTCTTCAGCTGCGTGCCACTCCTCACGTGGCTCCCATGCATGCAGAACATCTTTGCCCTCAAGGACACGCTGGACCACTGGGAATGTTGTTTTGATAGAAGCGGTAGTAAAATATCCCCATCCCACAGGGATGGAAGAATGTTCTTTGTTAGAAAGTCATCTGCGTTCACAATCCCGATTTGTGTGTCCTGAGTTTAAAAGTGAATTATTCATCATCAGTGATAGGATGTGCAAGAACTGTGCAGTGAGCGGGTAAAAGAAGAGAGGAAAGTGATCCTTGAAATGATGTGTTTGTTTATTAATAGATTACAGCATAGTATTGATTTTCCAAAAGAAAGCTCTTTTCCCATTTCCCAGCTGTGGAAATTTAGGAGATCTAGGAGCAGGGCTTGCCTTGTGGTCTCCTCTTATAGTACATTTCCTGCAGGTGCCACGGGGGTTGTATTCCTGAAGGCACCGCTGCTCATGCAGCTGTAACAGTCCAGCCTTTTCTATACTATCCCATATTCTGGGACTGAATTTTCTGTCACTCTTGTCTTGCCGATGCAGTCCTTCTGTTCAGCAGTAGCAAAACTGACAGGGTTTTATAGCACCATATTGATTTCATCCAGGAATTTCCTTCCAAGAACCTGCAGTGTTGTCATGGGTCAAAAATGTCACCAGACTGATTTGGCATTTCATTTCTGAAAGTTGCCAGAAGAGGACTGCAGCTCACCGAGAATATCTTTGTTTTGGGCTACGCAAATGTTAAGAGCAATTGTGAGTGCAGATGGAGAATCCATTAATGATTCTCCATATAAAAAAAAAAAAAAAAAAAAAAAAAAAAAAAAAAAAAGCAGAAGAGCTTGCAAGAACCTTAATTCTTGCTGTTGGAAAGTGAGACTGTTTCTGGTTCTTTATAACTAAGTTCTCTGGAAAGATTACTTTAAACTCATGTAAAGATCAACCTCCATGCTTTCCCCTTCCCACCTCTTGGGAAAGGTTTTTTTTCTCCATCCCAGACTTACTGCAGAAGTAGAGAGGTTGCCTCATTCCTCAGCACTGTAATGTGTCATGATAAATATTTGGGGATGCGTTTATATGTCTATTAAATGCTTAGCCTGATGTATAACATATTTCTTGGTTTTCACTTACAGCTTTTCTGCTATTTACTTCTCACATAGATTTTGTGTCTGGGGATAGCAGCAGTGAGGGATTCCCAGCTAGTAGAGACCTGAGTGCATCTGAATTCATCTGCTCCCAGCACCTGGCAGCTGACTGTCAGGTAAAACCTGTGGTGGGCTTCAGTCATAGCGTTCCCGAGTTGTTTCAGTGCTTGCCTCTGCTCCGCTTGCTGTTTTCCTGACCTCTGGTGAAATAAGTGATGTGAGTTTTGTGAGCTCTGTGGTTACCTGTAGGTTTGTGAATAGCAGCAGAGAAAACAGACACTAACACTTCCACTACAGCTGCTTGGAGCTCTTCTGTATTTTAGTGGCATTGGAGGCAGCTCACTGTTATCTCCTTAAGGAACACTGCGGTAATGTAGAAGTTGTTTCATTATAAGACTTTGTTCAATACTTGTTAATGGAAGTCAGATTTAATAGTTGATGGCACTGGATTTTCTATCAGCATAGGTCTTGATAGCGTTACAATTTCAGGCTCTGAAAATGATGTAACTATTTTAGTATAAAAATAATGATGATTTTCAGGGAGAAATCTAGGGCAGTAGGCTATGGTTCATAAGAAATGTTTATTTTGGCAAACATTTTACTACTCAAAAACATATTATTTGAAATTACAAAATCTTTTTACAATGTTATAAACTTTTTTTGCAGTACCGACAGCATTCCGAAATGTGTATAGTTTGCCTGAATACACTATTACCTCTATGGAATGTAATTTAAGTCTTGTCAGATTTGCCTGCTTGAAACCTTATGTTGTGAATATTTGAAATACATGCACCTGGGATGTTGCTATTAAGTGTTTGTTACTAGTGGTTGTAGAGGTGGCATTTATTTATACTACATTTGCAGAGAAAGAGTTTATTTTCTGTTTTTCGCTGCTAATAGAGCTGCTTATGAGGAGAGATACAGTCTGTGAGTATCCAGGGAACAATTCATAATCATTTCTTAAGCAGTATTAAACAGCATGCTAATAAGGCATGCTAGGTTATGAATTAGTGAATACTTGTGTTTGCTTTTGCATTTTGAAACTAAAATGATAGAATTCTTTAAAGTTAGCTGTGATGATACTTTCTCATAAAATGTCACTTGCTAGAAATTTCCTAGATGGCTCTTGTACAATAAACACAAAAGCAAATATATCCATTAGTTCAGCAGCAGCTGCTCAGATTGGTCTTTTCAAGCTTGCTCTTAAAAAGCAAGATTGATTTAATGATCAGTGACTTTTTGTATAGAGGCTGCCCATGTGTAGTTGTATTTTGGGCCTTGTGGGTGTTCTCCTGTCCCTCAAAACAATCCAGTGTAATTGATCCTGTCAGCTGCACTGTGTGCTGGATGGCTGCAGTGCCAGGGCTGCTCAAACACTGCCAACAAGGGACTTGGCTTGTTGGTTAAGTGCGGCTTATCTCAATTTGAGGACAGGTACCCGTGCAGCCCCTAGAAAAGGAAGACTTTTTTTTTTTTCTCCAATAAATTATTACAGTTCCTTTTAAATGTATTTAGATTTTGCTGGGTTCCTTTTGTCTTTGCTGCCTTTGATACCTTGTGTTCACATGTTCTCTTGCAGTCATGTGATAAAAGCCTATAGGTCTCATGAGTATCTTTGCTTTATGGCTGTTGAATATACTGGCAGCAAATGGACCATTCATATGATGGGGTGATTGTAGCAAAAGATCAGCTTGGTCCTGGCTACAAATGTGAAATGTTATTTAGACCTCTTGGTTGTATGAAGACTTGGATTTCATTGCAGAGGGTTTTTTCAGACTCGCTTCTATTGTGTCCATTGTTAGTGACAGCCTGTAAGTGCTTGTCAGGTAAGCTCCAAAGGTGGACTCTTTCCCTGAGATGAACTGTGTGTGCTCTCTGAGTCTATTCATTGAAGAAAACGTGCTATCTTTGCCTCCAGTGTAGGCTATTTCCTTTGTGTCAGCAGTTCCTCTTGTTAATAGTCTAAAAATTTGTGGTGTGACTTCTTTCTGCATCTGAGAGGTTAAGACAGACACATCAGCAAATACTTGGGTAAGTTTGTATCCGAGACCCAGGACACTCCTTTGGTCTTAAATGCAGTTCTCCTTTATTCAACTGAGTTTGAGATTACAATGCTTGTGAAAGTTGCCACCCCTGGAGAGCCAAAGATATGCCAAAGCTTTTGTTGTAGCAGGTATCAGTATATTTTTTGACATAGAATTGTTGGCATCCTTCTGGCAACCCCATCTTGTATTTCTGCTGAATTCTGTCTGTTCTGTCACCTGCATGCTACCTGCCATGTGGCACATTTCACATGCTTGTTTGGCAAAAGAGAGGAAAATACATCCATGTTCTACTTTTAAAATAGTGTAGCCGTCTGTAAGACCAGTTGTGTTGTGTTGTGGGATTGCCGTGATAACACTGTCTCTTAAGGCAGATTGATAGCTACAAAATTGCAGTTTCAGGGTGTGCATGTGAATCAAGTGATAAAACAGCAAAGAAACTTGAAAATTAATTCATACATTATATGTGAGTTTGCAGGGTGCTTTCAATCTCCTGGATTACTTTCTGGTTAAAAGTTGCTGTTATTTCAGGGATATGGCAAGAAGCTTCATGAAAAGCGGAGTGGGTCAAAAGAGGCAGTCCTGGGGCATGTTTAGCAGGAATAGAGGCTGTGTTTCTTATTCAGGGTGATGGAGACCAAACCAGAAGCAAATAGCTCTTGTCAGTGGTAGGAAGAAGTGCAGCATCAGCAGCTTGCCTTTGTATGGCCCCAGAGTGCAGGCCTACAAATGGTATTACTATCGTGTACATTTTTCTGTCTATTCAAAGCCATTGTGTTTGTGCTGACAAACTTTAAGGTTTTTCAGTTTGAGAAATTTCTTTGAGGTTTTTTTGTGTGTCTCTTTCCTTCAGGAAGCTCTACATGCATGGATATGGACCTTTTGCTTGTGCCTCTGGCTTAAATTTTTGCTTCATTCATTCCTTCCTGTCCCTCCCAAGCCATCCCTCTTTCATGGCTGTGATGAATTAATGATTTTATGTAAATCTGGTGTTTGATGGACTTAGGAGGTGTGCCGTGGGACTTGTTTAAGCTATCACGTAGGAAATGCATCATCTGCTTCATGTTTTGTGCAATTGCAGTAATTTTCATTTTGCCTTTATTCCTTCTTAATTTTTAGTTTTTTTTTTTTTTCTTAAAACAGTTCTTTAAGCATGTTTAGACCATTTGCCTGGGTTTAAGGATTTAATTATTTTTTCCACTCTATCTCTGAGCCCCACCCCCCTTATTTTCCACCTTAAATGGGAAGGAAAAAATCAACCATCCCTTCATTACATACCTGATTGCTATTCAGTTCCCAAGGGGGAGGCGCTGAGAGCTAAATGCAGAGGCTGGAGGTCTAGGTTCTCTGGTTAGATTCACTGAATGTCACTAATTAGAGTAGAGTAGCCACTTACATATTTATTCATGTTTCAGAACAGTTGGTGAATCAATTGAGTGAATGAACTGGGGCAGCTTCAATGCTTCTTGTCCTAAAAGAAACCCCCAAACCTACTGAAGATGGTTCTTTGTGGGCTTGCTGGTGTAGAACCAGCATGGCTGTAGTAAAACTTCATTTCCATGTAATTTTGGGGTGATGCCTTTTGCACTCCCCCTGTCTTCTGCTGTTGAAGATGAGCTGATTCCAGCCTCTGAAATATTTGCCAAACCCCCCCAACTTCTGGTGAGAAGAAAATAATGTTACATTTAAGGCCAGCCTCACTCTTTGTAGTTAATGGATTGATTTGCCTAAGCTTAAGTTAAAATCCTTGCAGGAAATAAAATCAGGACAACAATAACTATTGCTAATGTGTTGCTGACAGATGTAACAGCACAGACTAACCTTGCAATACATGGTGGATTTTAAATGGAACAGATTGATTTCCGGGTAAACACCTTGAAGTGTTGCCTTTTACCAAAATTCTATCGAATTTAGCTCTAATTGATAAAAGCTCATTTACGTTTTTGGATCAGGATGGTGACAGCCTCCTGGTCTCCCCTTGCCGGGAGATTTGCATTCCATCTGCTCTGGCTGTTGATTAGCAGCATGCCGGCTACATGAGCAGTGTTTCTGGATGCTATGGTCATCTGTTGCGTTAAAATTTTTCAGTGAGGACATGACCACAAAGCTGAAAGCATCGTTAGGGGAGTGAGAATAACCATTTTGGGTTTTGCTGTTGTTTGAAAAGGAGCGCCTCATGGGCTGTTTGGCTTGGGCATGAATTGTTGGGTCCAGATTTCCTGGGGCATGGCAAAAGCTTTCAGACACTTGGTGAACAAAGCTCCGAGTTCCTCCCTGCTTGCTACTACTTCTGTTTTGAATTGCTTGCCTCTCTATTCTAGTTGTATCACCCATAGTTTAAATAAGGAGCAGTCTTTAATTTAACAGCTTTTGCAAAGAACAAATTTTCAAGTCAGCCCTGGCTTCAAAGTGGGCAGTGTCTTGTTGACTGCTGCTTGGCAAAGTTGCTATACTGTACTACTCTGCAGGGGCAGAAAAAGGACTGGCAGGGTTTTTTTACAGCAAAGCATGCTTAATTTCATTTACCCTTAACAAAGGAAGTGCCAGTGTGTAAGGTGAGGTGTAAACGTCTGCAAATGCAGAGGTAGGATGGAGAGGGAAATGGGTCCCTGATATCTGAAATGTGTAACTCCCCCTGCTCCCCAGCATCTTTAAAAGCAAGTCCAGCTTTTAATCTAGAACAGCGACACACTAAAATGTTGTGGGATACTACAGAATAAAGCTGAGGATAGTCATCCTAATCCTGAACTGTGTGCTGTTGCTACTCTAGCTGGTTTATAACCTCTGTTGCAGAACGTTTTAGTGTGTGTCTGCCTTGCATCAATGGAGTGTATGACAATTTGCCGGTAAATGAGGTTTCTTTGGGAAGATATCTGTAGATGATTTATTCAAGTTCATTGAAAATATTGTTGTTCTGTCCATTTGCACAGCCGATGCTGCAACTGGGACTTATAACTCTGGCTTTTTGCCACTGTCATGAATAGGGGTAAAATAGAATTAATTGTGGCTCTGTGATGCGTTTTTTGAAATGTAAATAAGTGACTTAGGAAGTTGGTCCATTTGGGTTTTTTACCCTCAGCATACTTAGAATTTGTGTTTGGATGCAAAACCTTTCTGTTGGCAGTTAAGTCCGAAGTTTGTGTATTCCCTTCCCACCAGGTTTTGTCCTGTAAGCAATAGAAATTACTGAATGGTTCCTTTTGCCTTTTTATTTACCAAGTGCCAGCAGTGCTGTGCATTGAGCCTGGGGGAAATGTGGGGAGGAATCACATGCCTCTAAATCTTTCTTCTCGTTTGGGGTGTATAAATCCTTTTGAAAAGGATTCCAGTTCCAGTCTGGCAGGGATGCTCCAAGAGGAGATACCCAGCCGTTGTGGTTTCTGGCTAGGGACTTGTGCTGTGCAAAAAGAAAGAGATTAGTTTGGAAGACAGACAAACAAACAAGTGCAGTCCTGGTCTCTGTTGCATTTTAATCTTAAACTAAAATTACCTCTTGAACACAGTAGCTCTGTTGAAGAGTTGAAGTGGGCGGCATAGACTTTCAAATCAATGCCTTTGAAAGACCATCTTCTCTCCCCTTGAAGGAAGGACATTTCGACTATAGCTTATTCCTTCCATGTGCTTAAATCAGAGCAAAGCTTCCGATTGCAAAGTGGCATCTGAGGAATGCTACTTTTACTTAAATTGGATTTAAACAAGCCCTTTAAGCACAGGATTAAGAATAAGGGAAGGCAAGGGATGCTGCTTGAAAGTGTGTTTAAAAGAAAACAACTCCAGACTTGTGGAGACCTGCACCGCAGAACTTCTGCTTATCTTGAATTTACCGCAGTGTCTCCAGGCATGCTTCAATACCTATTTTTTAATGAATAGCAGGGTGGGGCTCAGCTGGGTGGCTGTGCTCATGTGTGAGCAAGGAGAAATATAACCTTGGGTAGGCCTTGTAATGTTGTGAGGATCTTACAACATCTATTGCTGTAATAATGTAAGAATTAAAGCAGAATTACTGCCTTGAGTGGATAAGCAGCTACCTTTAATGTTCATTTACTGGTATTTGAACTAAACTTGCATCATTTACAAAGAAAAATGTTGTATTAAATTGTGCAAAATGATTAGGAAGATACTGATGTAAACGCTGATGAGAATGAAAAAGCTGTTATGTTTTCTGAACATGGTCTGACTGTCGAAGTCCCCTGGTAAAACCTTACACAGAGCCACTCTCAAAGCCCCATGTCATTTCTTTGAGATACGTTGGAAACATGTTTTTCTTCATCTGATAATTGCTTACTTATTATCTTCTTGCTGTTTGCTCTTAATAGCTGGTAAAATAAAAAGGGAAAAATGAATTTGAGTAGTGTTCGCTCCCTGGGGGAAATTAAGCCATTGATAGCATGTTTAAAGTAGGTTTGTCTTTGTACTGTGCGTTTGCTGTCCTCCATATGGGGAGCCTGTAGTTGGTTCTGCATCATTTGTTTTGTCTTTCTGGTTGCTCTTAATATTAATTGAAGTCTTTCCCAAGACACAGTGCTGTTAATCTTCCTTTTGTCATTTCCCTCCTCCCCCTGCCCCCGATATCCCAACAAAAATGCTCTCGTGCTTCTGAAAAGAGGTTTAAAAGTGGCATTGTGTGTTGTTGGGGATTTTTTTAAGGTCAGTGGTCCATTTATTCGCCTGGTTTTTATCACCAATATTACTGTTTATATTTCTTTGCCTAAATTCTGAATTTTTTATGTGCTGTAATTGTTATAAGGCTGCAAATAGTTTCCTGGAGTGATGGGTATAGGTCTCTTTTCAGTTCCAATTATGCAAAATGTTTTCAATTAGCTGTAATTCCCTTTTCAGCCTCCCCCCAGACAACCACAGCTGAGCAGGGTGTCTCCTGGGACTCCGGTGTGCTGTGCAGGGGCAGGCTTTCCCCTCCTACGTGGTGTCCCCAGAAGCGTTAGCATCACAAAGCATGCTCTGCTACTCCCTGTATTTTTAAAAAGTTATAAAGCTCCAAAGTACACCATTTCCCTAAAGATTTTCAGCATTACTGCTGCCAACTTAAAGGAGGAGTTATTAGCTCCATCTTGAGATTCTCACAATTTTGTCAGCAGCAATGGAAACAAATTACTATCCTGGACTGCAAAGCTTTTCCTTGACCTTACTCCCTTACTGTGCAAAGTCATAGCGGGTAGTAAAGTGCTTTGTCTGACACTGGTAACTACCGAAGTGGGATGCTGTGTTAGATGGACTGACAGCTAAATGTGAAATGGCAATTTCTGTGGTGCTGTGCGAGGCAAGGAACATTGCCAGTAACTGAGCAAAATGTTCATGTGAGCTTTGAGGTGGTTCTGGCTTTGAGGTTACTGCCTCCATGTGCAGCAACCGAGGACAACAAGGAGAAAGCAGGGGATTTTCCTGACAGAAATAGTTGTCATATAGAAGCTTTTTCAGTAAAGCCTCTATATGACAATTTGAAGCCCTGTGGATGTTGTTTGCTTAGGTAATGCAGAGAAGAGGTACATGCCCTCTGCCTAGTATGGAGAAGATTCCCCTGTTCAAAACAGTGCTGACTCTGGTTTGCCAGTGTACATACTGTATTATCTGCAGCAGGATGAAACAACTCGGTTTGAATAGCTTGGTTCCTCACAAGACGTATTTTGAGGCCCTCTAAACACTGCCTCTGTAGTTAAGCTTTCTTTTCTCCCTGTTCTGCCTTAAACTAACCTTGCTGCTTGTTCTAGGCCTTACCTTGGCCCCTCATTCATACACCCACTGCAGTTTTCACAGCTGTCTGACAGTAGTACATCAAGGGTACCAAGGAGGGTTGAGTATAACCTTTTCCAGCACATCGTTGGTTGATTGCACAGTTGTACCAGAGCAGCTGAGATTGCTGGGTGCAAGGACTGGCTCTCAAAGAAGCGCTTGAGTCCCAAGTGAGGTTTTGTAAAAACTAATTTGATGCCTCTACTTCTGTGTTACTTATCAGTCCAAAAGAATTGATGTGAGTCCAGTTTTTGCAGCTATTTAAGCACTCCTGTAGGCTGGCAGCCTTTCTCAGGGAGCCAGCTGTTGGACTGCTGGGCTTGCTTGTACAGCATGTGCACAGGAGCCTGAACAGGGAATGGTTTTAATGCCAAAAGATGACATTTCCCAATACTCCTGGAGTATGTATCCCACTGGTGACCACCTGCAAATCTTGATGAAGCGCAGAACTGAGATTATACTAGTCTCAATTCAGGCGAGTGTGGTAAGGTTGCACTGGCAGGTGGTGCAGCACAGGTGATCTGCTTGCCAGGCTGCATTTGCAGCAATGACTTGATCACTGTGCAAACGTTGAGAGTTTATTCTCTTATTTCAGCGTAAATTAGCACTTTTTTTAGGACTTGCTCATGCACAATGTGATTTTTGCCAACAATTTAAAAAGAAATATAAACTACATATATATACGCTGTAGAAATTGGTATTTGGTGGAGGGAGGGAGAAAGAAAGTGGGTGAGAAAGCACTGAAAGAACAAGATTTAAATTATGTTTTAAGATGATTCTACCCTGCATTTATCTTGTTCTTCAGATGAGTGGGTGACAGGTTAAGTCTGTTGTGGTATGCACATATGAACCTTTTCAGCTCTCTTCTGGAGAGAAGATTTTCTTCATACACCACTGTCATACCAAATGTCGCCTGCGCCGTGGGGGTTGTGGACAGAGGAAAATGTCCACAAGGGAATGTATGGAAACGTGGACCTGTTGCATAGCTGGTTACATGCAGAGCATCTTTGGTACAGATGAGACCTGTGAGCACAGGTGTCCAGCAGAATGTGTGAGCATATAGGTCCCAGCAGAAGACACCCCTGTAAGGACACACATGGAAGGGGCACTGAGTGGTCATCCTGCCCAAAAGTGCTTTGATCAAGGCATTGCCCATTTCAGAGGTACCAGTACAGCTTGCATAGCAAAATATTGCTGCAGTCACTTGTGTAACACCACGTTGCAGTGAATTCTTACGTTACTTTGTTTTCCAACTTATTTCTTCTTTTAAGCATTTTACCCTTTTACACTAAAATAACTATTTTTATTCCTCTTCAAAATAGGTTAAAAGCTATTAAAATATCTCCGAAAAGTTTTAACATCAGTTGCACTGGAGTATGTTGAGCTAGCAAGTTTGCATCTAAGGGTGAGAAGGCTTTTCCCCATGAACTCGTTGTTACAGAGTTTGAGAAGAAGGGAAGACTAGAGGCACTTGTGCTGCTGGGGCGTTGGCAGGATGTTAGGTGCTGTTGATAAAAAGACCAAAGCTTGGACACGTTCAATCTGTTTAACTAATAATCAAGACATTTGCTGCGTTCATATCAAGGGTATGGGCATGTGATTTCAACTCAAGTGAGTTGTGTTGGCTTTATCAACATCTCCTTGTCAGCTGAGCTGTGGAGTAATGCTTTTAGTCATCTCTCATCACAAGATAGATGTGAGTTGAAGTGGGGTGATTTGATATTCCAGTTAAATCAGTCTAACGGGTAGCTGCTGCCAGAGGGGTAATTTCCTTCTCGTTGCCTTCTCCTGAACTGCAAGGAGCTGTTTCAGAAGACTAAACCATAAGAAACTAGTTTATTGATCAATTAGGCTTGTAATGCTTTTTAATTCTGATGCTGAATAGTTCTCTAAATACTGGATTAATTTACTAAGCTGGTTCAGTGTGGACTTGGATGAGCAGCACTATCAGAGCAAGAGAAGGGGCATGGGGTATGTGTCTGAGAGAGAACATAAAGGGCAGCTGGAACTGCAGCTGAAATTCCCCATCAACTTTGTGTGATTTTCATGGGAAGGAAGAACTTTATCTAATAATACAAGACTTTAAAAGTACATTTTATCACTGTTCCTTTAACTGGCTATAATTGCTCAGTTTTGTTTTAATTCTTACCTTGTGTTTTTGGTTATGTCAGATGATCTGAAGGTTTTAATGAGAAGGTAATTGTTATTGCTCAGTAAAATTCTGGGACTAAAACTATTAAAACTGGAGGCTCAATAAAAGAAGCATAAACAGTCATTTTGTTATGAACCTTTATCTCTCGACAGAAGCCTTTTTTGCTTGATTAAAATATTCAGAAGATTGAACTTACATCTTGATAAATATGAATGCATATTAGAAAAGATTGGAAAGTTTGCTCTTATTTCTCTTTCCATGCCATGAAACTTTGATTTGGGGGGTGGGGCAGGAAAAGAGCATTTGTGAGGTTTAGGGTGAAGGGTCTCTACTATATTCAGCACTGGAGTATTACACTTTCCTCTAATTGCCTCTTGCTGCTGTGTTTCCAGTCCCCATGGTAATTTCTTCTGTCACTACCTTGGGGGCTGGCCCAAAGGCCCAAATCTGTATGACTGAGGTGATTTTCCCCTCCTTTTCCTCAAGCCTACATGTATATTTATTTAAACATCACTTGGCTAAAAGGTCAGGAGCTCTAGCACTTGTACTGATAATCAGCAGAGGGTTTGCTGAATTCTTTGAGTTTTGCCAGGCTTAAGGGAAATGTGGGGTAGGTGAATATAGGGAGAAACTCCAGTTTGAACTTTTAGCACCCGATTTTAAATCAATAGTTCTGGTTTTGTTTTTTCATATTGATGTGTGCTTTTGTGACTTCTTTTGTTTTGCATTTGTTGACTTGGGTTAAGGACCAAGTTGGGCAATTTAGGGAAGTATCCTTATTTCCATTCATGTGAATTAGCAGAAGGAAGATTTTTTGGGATTTTTTTTGTGTCTGTACAGTTGTGCTTATTTACTTGAGGACCGTTCAGTGGATCTTAAAAGCATGAAAACATACTGCTAAATTTTTTAAGTTTGGTGGACCCATCATTGATGAGGGGGGAAAACTATCAGATAAATGTTGCTTAGATTAAAGGCTAATAAAGATCTCTCTTTGCAGAAGGAATGGATGGCAGGGCTGAACCCTTGCCTCACATAGCATCTGTCAGATGTGTATGGGCTAGTTCAGACCTCTTGTCTATAAGATGCTGGAGTATCTCTGCATTACTTAACCTCAGATGTGTAAACTGTGATATGGCTTTTTTGTTCAACCATAATTGCTGATGTCTTGTCTTGTTTAAATGAAAGCTAGAACTCAAGGCAGCAGATCTGCAGCTTGAGGAACATGCAGGTGCGTTGTGTAATCGGGGATCATCCCAGTGTGATCCTGGCAATTCCACAAAGCTGTGGTATCTCCACTTGCATCACTGGTTACTTGTCTAAACTGAGCATACATGACTGCTATGTTTGAATGGGTTCTAGTATGCACCAACTGAGTAAAGTCAACCCTGGTATTCTCCATTCTTTGTCTTCAAGTCTGATAATGGTCAGCGTAAAATTTCATCTGGAGTCTTAGTGATTGTTGACCATCTTTTCTTGACCCTTAAGTGTGTGGCAGTATTTCTGGTCTAGCTTATTGGGAAATTTTTGCAAAAACACAGTGAATCTTTCCTTCTTGAAAAGAGTAGGAATTTAAAGGTTGTTCTTAACCAGAGAAGGCAGCTATTGAGAGTCCTGTCACTATATGATGTCTCCTGGCATCCAGGTCTGTCATACTGTATTAACAATATTTTAATGGTAGATTTTGAAATATTAGGCATTTGTGCCGCTTCTCTTATTTAATTTTTTTTTTTCCTGTCACAAGTTTCTGCCTAGCTGTCCTTCAAATCTGAGGTACCATATAGCCTAGGTTTTGTAATTCTACTGGGAATATTGAGTTTCCTAATGGTACAGAAGTGATGCATCATAAAAGTGTTGAAGCATCATGGTCATGTGTGAGGACAGAATGGAGGTATAATCCCAAAGCTGAGACAGCACTGGCAGTTTGCAAATTCAGGCAGCAGTGGTCAATTATAACAGCAAAACTGGGGACAGCTGGGATGTAAGCTTACAGAGCCTTGAGGTCGTCTGTGCTCCAAAGCTGTGCCAACCTACTTGGGTTTTTTTGAACCTCTCTTGCCTCCCCCCCAGCCCAGCTGCTTGGACAGTAGTTATTTAGATCCTCTTCCAGCAACACCCCCATGCTTTTTACATATCTGCTGAAGGGTCAGAATCTTTTTCCTCTGAATTAAGAGAATTTGAAAAAGGTCAACTTTGCAGCATCATTGCACAGATGGCTTTGTGGAACAGTTGTCACAGTAGTACACACGTAGCCATGCTTCTACCAGGAGACTCCAGTGACAGCACCAGCACACTCTCACCTTCGTGACTTCCCTGTAATAGCTGACAGGCTAGTGCCACCGCCTTTGTTTGCAAAATGACTTCGTATTAGTGCTATACTTGCTTTAAAAAATGAACCTGTAGAACAGCTGTGCAGCTACCCTGTAGACTACCAAACCTCACACTTTGAGCTACAAAGCTCGTAGCCAGCCAACTGGGCAACAGCTGTCTTCTCACATCTGGCTACTGCATTGCCTGTCTTTTCTGCACCTGTCATATCAGGACGCTGTAGTTGCTTTAGAATCTATGTTTAGAGAGTCACAAATATAAATAATTTATAGTAGGCACTTGGTTGAGTATCTAGCTTTCAGGCATTTTTACCAATTTAAAAATCGTAATTTCTAAAGGTATTTTGAAATAGATTCCATTCATTCCAGGTTAATTGATAAAAACAAAATGGTGAACCAAAACCTGAGAGAACTTGTTTTGGTGACCTGCAGCAGTTCTTGCCGCCTCCTTCCCCTACCCACACATAAACACTGCATGTGCAGACAATACAAACCTCGTTTGCTACCTGAGTGGTCATTTTTTATTACTAGATGTAGGGAAATAATTTAATAACCAAATCTAATTTGGGCTAAAGCATTCATTAAGTGGAGAGCTGACCAGCTTATCCGTGATGGTTTAGAAAAGTAGGTATAGCCTGCGGTGAATTTTCTTCAGTTGGTTTGGATGGTTTTTTTAAAAAATATTAACTAGTGCATGAAGCTTCTTTCTTGCTGATTTTTATAGTATTTTAATTCGAGGTCCACTTTTCGGTTGATGGAATAAATTCCAAGAAAGATGCACACCATTACATGTGTATGCACAATCTTCAGCTTAGAAGTTAGGGTGAAATAACATGAATTCCTTATCTGCAAGCAGAGTTGGGCTTCCTTCCTCTTCCTGTAGCTAGACTATGTCCTAGGAAGAAATTTCTGTATCTGTACTTTAAGCACTTAAAAGTTTTCTCATACAGAATTTTATTTGCTACAAGATTAGACATGAAAATGCATGGTGAGTAATTAATTTATTGGAAACTTTCAGTGAGTGATCCCATTTGCAGCTGACCCAAGTGTAGCTTTCTGTTGTGAGGAAGGGAGTTGCTTTGCAGAAAAACTTTTCCTTTCGAAAAATATCCCAATAAACATGAGGATGATGCATTAGAGGTATAAAGGTAATCTTTGTCCTTGCATTTATGAACTACACAGTTTGATTTTTAGCTGTAAAATTTTTCATTTTATTGTGTAAAAGGCTGGGCAACTATAGAACTGTCAAGGGTATTAGAAAATTGTGATGGTTGAGTAGATGGACAAAGATGGTTTAGAGGCAGATACATGTTTCACTATAGTGACCTACTTTTTTAGAATTTTGAGAATGGTAATAAAAGTGGCTTTTTTTTCTTTTTTTTCCCTAATGAGCTGCTGAGTCTAGAAGTATAAGCAGTTACTGTCTTTGTAGACCTGGGAACAAGAAAACTGTCTTTTAAATCTTGTTAATTTTTCAGAGCAACAGTTCTGTTGTTGTAGACCTATTTGAGACCCCTATACAGAGCTATGAGTTAGCAAGAGGCCAAGGATAGGGTGTGGAAAATGTTAAAAGTTTAGTGTATTCAAAATGGTGCTGAGGTTAAATTTGTGATCACCTGTTCAGTATGATTTGGTGTGTTTAATGCCAATATTGAGTTTGACTTTTTTATGTTTACTGAATAGATGGCAGAGTTCTCCTAATAAATAAAATTGCCTCTTCTCTAGCTGAAGTGTTGAAATAACTATACAGATAAAATTGGTTTGTGGCAAACAGCACATGATTCAGATAACTACACCTGTGCTGAGTTCATAACAAATCTAATTAATATTTTTTTAATTAAATGCCCCTTAAAATTCAGCATGATAAAGAGTGAAGGATTTTTTTCACTGCTCTAACAATGAAAACTTTTACTCTGTGTTTTCTGTCATGGAAATGAATAAGCAGAGCTGCCCTGGATGCTGATTGTTTGTTTATACTACAGCTGCAGAAAATGAGAAATTAAATGAAGAGTTGACAGATGCACTGAGAAATGAGTGCTTGGCACAGCACAGGAATGTAACTTGCATGTTAATTTTTCAACTTTAGGCTCTATTTTAGGTGTGCCAGTGTCTGAACTCCCTGCAAACCAGAAAGTGAGGCAACAGGGGAGTGCATCCAGATTGCTTCTGGTTTACCACTTGGCTTTGCAAGCAAAAGCAGGAGCTTTTCAGGCTTACTGTGGTTTTTATTCATAGCAGGCAATTGCATAGGAAGATGAGGTTGGGAAGCTGCAATATTGATCAAACTATCTTCTTCATGGCAACTTTGTGGAGCTTAGGGTAAACGGAGTATTAGGGCTATAGAAAAAGAACAAAGAGAAGGTTACCACTGGCCCTTCTTGGCAGCTATAGCTGGATGCTTTTTAAAAACGGCTTCTGTTGTCATGGAGCTTCTGAATCCAAGGCTGATTTCTGGCACTGTCATTTTCTCATGGCAAAAAATGTTGTCCTGTCCTAGCCTTGGGGGTGAAATAAATAAATAAAGGCAGTAGCCTTGGCAGCACTTGTCCATTATTGCAGCTAAATGAGTGGACTGCGGTGGGAATGGTGCCAAAGGGAAACCTTTTCTTCACAGAGAATTTTGATTTTTTTAAAGCTGGCATCCACCATGGTCTGCAAAATACCTTTTATAAGAAGGTGTTTGACATTTGGAGGAGGACTTTGAATAATTTATATAGAACTTGCTTTCCTCTGAGTCAGCAATGTTTTGAGGTTGAAATAGAGACCTGAATTCCTAATCTCAAGGTTTTTGGAAGGTCTTCCAGTAGTGGTTGGTTTGTGTTTTTAATGCCCATTTTCCTCTTCTAAACTTCAGATATAGTCAAACTATTAAACACCCTTATTTATCATTTCCTGAAGTGGTCAGTAGCACAAAGCAAGATATTGATTAATTTATTTGGCATTGATTATGTTAGTTTAACACTACATTGCTTTGCTGAGCTTTTTGCTATCTTAAAAGGTGATGTTTTCATTGCATAGAAATATTCATGCTTGACTTTGTGGATAAAAAGTATACTCCACTTCCTGATGAGATTTTTATTCTTGGATAGTTTCAGTGGCTGAAGTTTAAAAACTTTCTTGGTTTTACTTTGTTTTGTGAACTCAATGAAACCTAGAAACAAGCAATGACAGAAGTGGTGTGGTGTTTCCAAAGCTGGAAAGCAGTGAGCCTGTGTGCTTTTATTTCTGCATGACTTATTTTTAAAGGCAGGAAGGGATGATTAGCCCATGTCAGAAAGCATCTGGAGGTAAGCTTTTCTGCTAGAGATGTGTAAACTGTTTGGGCTGAAGAATTTGCCCTTCAGGTCCTTCCTTAAGAGTCAGCTCTGTTTTGATACTGCCTGATTACTGTTATTTGAAAAGTTTCAGGCAGCTAGTGAATAAAATCTCTGCATATTAAGTATTGCATAGTAGTTTCTATTGCTTCACCCGCCTGTTTGTGTTTTGTCTGCCCACGCTAGTGACTGTTGGGTCAAGGACTGGAGCTCTCATGGGCAAGTTCAGATTGGCGTTACTGGTAGGGCCCCAGGGTAGGATGTTGCAACTGCTGTGACTCTGCTGTTAGAAGTTACCAGCCCCAAAGCAGAGTTATTTTCTGTCCTGGTGGTTTAGGCTGCCTGCAAGGAGGGATCTGTGTTGAGGCACTAAGGCAAGCAGGAGCATGTGCGTGTTGAGCTTGGCAAAGTCTGTGTTGGGGCCAGTGACCTCGAGCAGGGGTGTAATGACACCTCAGGGCTGCTGCGGCTTTTCTTCAGCAAAGAGTTGGAGCCCTGTCATTTCAGGGTTTGTTTGCACGAGGGAGGGAGCCCTTGTCCTTGGGAGTAGTCACGGATCTGCGAGCATAATCGTTGGATAATAAAAGGACCCCAGGAGCCAAAACTTCGGAGTTTGGAACAGCCTTTGGAGCCCTCACAAATTCTTTTCTACAAGCCCTCGGATGGTGGAGTTGTAAACACCAGTCATTTGTGCAGGACTGTTTTTTTTTTCTGTTTTACTCTTTAAAGCATCATGAAACTTCAAAAGAAGACAGACTTCTTCCATCATTGCCCCTGCAGTCTTCAGTTGTGTTATTTGCTCTTTCTATACAAACCCTTAAAAGCATTACTAAATTGTATGCAGGTTTGTGGCATTTCATCAGTGCCACAAACATAAAAATCAGAAAATTCTCAATGTTAAAAGTTTGTATTTAAATATTCTTTTGATTGATACTACTTTGAGGGTTGTTTTTACCTAGAAACTAATGCTAGAAGAAGATGATTTCTTGGTTATGACAGTCTAGTGTTTTATCTGCTAGTGAGTGAAACTTTTCTGTAGACACTCATCTTCTCAATTTAATAACATGTATTTCAAAATCTATTTCTTGACATTGTCAAGACCATAATAAAATTTTGATTTTTCCTCTTCATAACAACACTAACGTTTTTTAGTCTGTAAGACTGCATGAAAATTCAGGAACTGTAACTACGTATGAAGAGTCTCCTTTATTTCAGCATTAGGAACATTTGGGACAGACTTTTGACAGTGCTAAAATTTGTAATTATAATGTGTCATCTTTAATTTTTTACCATTAAACTAATTTCATTATTAGAAAATTCATTCTGTCTTTGAAATTCTGCACTTCTGAAGATGCTGCGGTGTGTTTTTTTTGTACCAACATGACCGAATTGCTGTTTTAATTTCAAGTTTTGCCTTTAATTATGGAATTGCACATAGTTCTTCCAAAAGAGTTAAAACAGTCCCAGAGCTGGGGGGGTGGGGTGGGGAAGTGTGGATCTGATCATGATCATCATAATTTAGGTCTCTTCCTAACTTTGCTTGTGAGAGAAAGCTTTTCTTTTCCAGTAAGGAAAAAGATAGTTTCCATGCAGTTTCCTATATACTTGCCAGGCAGATTTTAGTTTGCTGTGATGCTAGGTTTGTATTTGGAGGATTACAGTGTTGAGAATCTGGGAAGGAATGGTGACTGAAGCCAGTAGTGAGTCCTCCTTGGAAAGTCAGATGAAGCCTTCAGTTAAAAACTTGGCATTTTCCTTCTAAACACAATTATTTCCTAAGCTGGGATGAATACTTTTCATGGACAGCTTTGTTCTTCAAGAGCAAGACAAGTGCCTAGACTGAGAACCTGTATACCAGTCCCAGCACAAAGCATGCTGCAATGGGACTGCTGGAAAAACTTTGTGGGAAATGACTGACAAGCTGGAAAGGGCATGGCATGAACACATGGCACTGATGGTACTTGGCTTTCTGCTATGGTAGACCCAAGGAATAAAAACTAGACCCCCATCATAAACCCCAGTCTTTGTTGAAGAGGTTTGCTTTCACTAAAATTTGTATTGGAGAACTTGCCAGTGCCCAGGACTGGAGAGCAGGAAATCTTCTGGGGTGGATAAATCTAAGAGTTTAACCCTGACATAGACTGATGGTAGCATGTTGAGGGTGGTTTTGCTGCTACTTAATCTGCTTTTGGTTTTGGTTGGAAGATCTTTGTGATTTTTGCGTTGACATAGCACTTAGGGATATGGTGTAGTTGAGACAGTGTGAGGTTAATGGTTGGACTAGATGATCTTCAAGGTCTGTTCTAACCTAGATGATTCTGTGATTTTTCCCTGATGTGGCTGACCACATGGTTGCAGAAGTGATGTGGGAGGGAGGAGGGGGACCACCTCTGCAGCGGCTGTGTGGCTTTGTGTAGGGTTGACATGGCAATAGAGAGGTAGCTTCAGGGTGATGGAGGTGGCAGAGTGGACAGGTGGAGATGAGGCATGGTCTTCCCTTTCTGCTGGGGTGCAGCTTTAGGGTGGATGACTTTGTGGGTAGGTGAGATGCCATTAAAAAAGGGTTCCTGTAAAAAGAGCAGTCTTGATCCAGGATAGTCCTACAGGTGCAGTCACACAGGCTGGGATATGAAGTGGAAATTAAGCATGTGAGATCTGCAGTAGCACTCAAAGGATCAAAAATGATGATGAGAACTTCGGTCAAGGTGCGGTTAATGCATATATGAGCTTCTCCTTCTCTGTCTTGGCGCAATTCCTTTTAAGGCCAAATATGTGTTACCTCAGAGCCCTTTGAACTTGATTGTTCTTTCTCTGCCTGACAAAGAAGGTAGATTTACTTTGAAGAAATATTTTTGTAGCAGCCACTTAAAAAATGGTTCATATGTTCTTCTGTTACAACTTTTTTTTTCCTATTTTGTTTCATAGACACAGATGAGGACACAGTGAAAAGATGTTTTGCCACATTTGAAGAGAAGTTCTTTCAAACCTGTGAGAAAGAACTTGCCAAAATCAACATTTTCTATTCAGGTAAGGTGCTTATTTGTGTATATTTGTGGAAAATACAGCAACACGGAAAGAGTCTGAAGCTTCCAGACTTTCAGAATAACCACAGTAGCCATGCAGGTCTACTATCAGGTAATTATAGGGCAGGTTTATATGGGAAACTGTTCTTTTTTAATCACAGATGTGGAGCTACACCATGGTATTTGAATGGAGGGAGAGTGAAAGGCAACTGATTTCATTGCTTTGCAGTAGCATCCTGATGAACTTCATGAAGATGCTCTTAAACTTAAGTGGTAACTTACCTATAGGGCACAGTTTCTCAGCTCAGCCACAGTGACAGTCTCCTGTGCATGTTTTAGGTGTGCTAAGCTGGTGTTTCCTGGGCTTGTGCAGGAATAGCTGTCATGGGCTTGCCTGTTTATGGTAACTTGACTGTCTTGATGTGTCCAACAAGTTTTTAAACACTTAACTCTTGCATAAACTCTTGGAACTTCCTGGTGCAGGTCAGCCAGTATTAATTTGTCATTGGCTGTATATAAAATCCTGTTTAGTAAATTGAGTGAAAATGTAATGGTGGTAAGAGTAGGGATTCCTAGGGTTCATATGCCGAAGTGCTATTGTTTGTTGTTTTCCCTGAGAAAGTTTGCTTTCCCATCCTGTGTTTTGGAAAGAAACTTTAGAGTGGGATAACTGGGAATTCACCCTGTAATATTGCTACAAAAGGCTTAGTAATAGTGTGCTCCAGTTCCACCCACCATTACACTTCAGCTCATTTTCAGCCTCTTTTGGTAAGGTTTAAATGGGCTTTCAACTAGAAAAGCGTTTAAATATGGATACAATGACGCATTGACTTCTGCTATACTTTCTCCTAACATGTTGATTTATCAACTTGCTCTGCAAAAGCTGGTTTGTAGCACAATATGGTAGCCTTTTCTATTTCTGATTTTAATCTGGTGACAAAGTTGAATTGTGCAAAGTATTTTAATAAACATCAGGCGATGACTTTATTGCTAGCTAATTTATTGCTAGCAGAATCTGAGTTGTATGAGAATGAGAATAGCTGAAAGCACGATAGATACAGTAACAGTGCACTGCAGCTTGCCTCTGTTCAGCTTCCATGTAGGGAAGTAAATCTTTTTCAGGCCGGCTGTGCCTGCTCTCCTGGCTGCCCGGAGCAGTGGTGTTTTGCTGTAGCCAGGGTGGGTGTCAGGACAAAGGCAAGGGGCAGTTTGTAGGTAGAAGTGATATGTTTTATTAGGCCAGTTGGGATTTACACTTTATAGGCATTTTTCTGCATGCAATTCATAAGGACCTGACTCAGAACAATTTGTTCTGTGTTGTTTCCCTGTGAGATCTGTTTCTATCCCAGGTCTGAGGTAAGGCTTTTATGCTCAGAAACTTGTCTTACTTTTTGAGTTATATCAGATCCCATGTACTACAAGCTAGACTCTGTGGAGGAAGTTCTGTCAATTTAGATGCACAATACAGATTATAATTTTCCCTAATGAGGACTTGTTAGCACACGCACACCCACCTATATGCACCCATTCCAGCATTGTTTAAAATGGCATTAATAATATAGGGCAGGGTTTTTTCAACTTGCTGTCATTTCAAAAAGTTATAGGAGAGAATACATGTAATTTGAAAGTCTCTTGTGATAAGATTAAAATAAGTCTTTTATTTTCAGAAGAGTGATGTGACTTTACTAGTATGGAAACCATTATTAGGGTTATCAACATTAAGCTACATAGAGAAATGTTCCATCAGTGGTTCCTCTTCTTGATCATGTCAGAAATTTGTCATGTTGGACCCTATTGTAACTCCAGGCAAGTGTTGGCTTGGGTTATGACCTGTACATCCTATTTATTATAGATTTATTATATGGCTTATGCACACTTGTCTTTACGACAGTAAATATAGTCCATTTTAAGAAAGCAAAGCTTTCTGTTGATCTCTGCTTCTTCCTCCTTGTGTTTCCCTTCACTGAGGGATCCGCAGTGGGCATTGCCAGGGATTGCCACAGCATGGACAACCCGGTCCTCCCGAGATGGGCTGCTCCCGGACCCCAGCTCCTCCCCAGCTCCCTGGAGCCATTGGGCTTAGAGTGCCTTTGCCTTTACCTTTCACTGTGTACTCAGGTTGTTGGCTCTCATCAAACGTAGCCTTAATTCCCCAGATCATTATCCCAGCTCAGCAGGAAGGGAAAGTGCCATTAAATATATCTGATTTGATAAACAGGTTGTGATTATTTGGACTATGCTCAAGAAGATGTGTACTTGATTGAAAGAAAAAAGAACAGCAGTAAATTTTTCAGTTGGTTCCAGTAGAAGAATGCCTGTTCAAGCGCTAAAGTTTTATTTGTGGCCAGTTTTGGTTTGTGTTTGGGATTTTCTAGAGGGGAGATTTGTTCTATTTTAAATTAGCATGATCAGGATCTGCTTGGACTACTGTTCAGCTAGTAACATATTTGTTAATTTAGGAGCTGCTTTTATTATTTGTAGGAAGCTGCAGCTTTAACTTGGTAAGAAAAATATTGAACATAGTATGTACAAGTAGGAAAAGGAAGAGATGCTAAAAGAGCCTGCCCAAAATGCTCAGAGCCCTGAGCTGGCTAGCTGCGAGGAAGTATGGGCTGTTCAGTTACCTCCTGTCTGGTGAAACAGGTTTTGGTCATAATCATGACCATGTAAACTTAAACCTGGGGTGATATTTTACTAGCTTCTTGCTGTGATAGTTTGGCTGTTTGGGTTGGGTTTTTTTCACGATCCTTATGTGTGAAGTTTAAACTTGGAAAATGGAATCAAAACCAGCTTGGAATTGCATAGTTGAGGTGATAACTCTTTAAATGGTGGGGTTTAGTTAGGATCTAGAAGCATTTTTTGGGCAAAGCTGATTCTTTATTGCAAGCATTTTTGTTGAAGTCTGCCTCAGTTGATTTTATATTTCTCCTTCGTCTATGCTGTGAGATTACACTGGAGCTGAGGGCTCTGGACATCAGATCATGTACAATGCTGCAACATAACTAGTGGTTCGAAGTGTATGCTGCCTTTTGCTAACTCTTCTGAGTGGCATTTTTTTTTTTAAGTCACTTTCTGGAGTGCTAAATTAGTGATAGTGGTGAATGTCTTCAATTATTTTTGGCGTAAGTTGCAAACTGAGAAATTAATTTCTACTCTGCTTTTCTGTTTCCCTAGGCAATACCCTAGGAGGTTTCAAGAATAGCAGCACACATTCTGTCATATTTTGCTTCTGAAATTAATCTTGATGATAAAATCATACCTTAAGATGAAATGATTTGTGTACTGGATAACAAGTCAGTGCAAGAGAGAGGGGAGGAGGTAGAAGAAGGTGGCAGGACTGCCATTTCTCAGGAGTGACAGGTCATTATGGGACTGGGTCAGTTGCCTTTAAAGCCTCAACCTCAGAGGACTGCAATCCCCCACTATGGATAGAGAGGGCTGTATAGAAGACAGCACATGACTCTCCAGCAGTGTGTAATTCAAAAGAATGTTTGCATTTGGAGATGATGCTTTGCAAACAGACAGGAAGACTGCAACAGCAGTTTGTTAACTATTTCGAAGCATTGTTTTTTTCTTTAAATATTGTGTTATTGGGCTGATTTTCTGGACACAGGGACAATTGAACAGTGCTTTCAGTTGAAACATATAAACTCTTCCATATTTAAGAATTTGATCCAAAAGATATCTCAGTGTATCACAGATGGTTTAATATGACATTTTGAATATAGGGAGTGAACTTGTGAGTTTCATTTATATGAAGACTTTTGATTCTAACAGCAACTCTTAACAGTTATCTGTTACTTCTTCCTAAGAGGGTTTCCAAAGTGGTGAGAGGTGGTTGTTTTTGCAGTCTGACCTTGTACATGTTAAATATTATGTCGTAGGCTATGGGCAGACAGTTCTCGCTGTGGGCTGCATTACCTCTGGTGGAATCATTTCAGCTGTAGTAGTTATCAGAGAGTTGTACTTTCCTATCTTTTTAGAACATCTTACTTTAATAAAGTTTATAATCAGGAAAGTTACAGAGAGTTTCAGGCTCTTCCATACTTGATTTTTCTATATTGATCCCCATTTTCTGTTCAGAAAGGCATCCTCTTTCTGGGAAATACCTTCTGCAGAGCACTGTAAAATTATTTACAGAGGAGTTTTGCTCTTAAAATTAACCAGAATTGAATACGATTGTGGAAAAGGTCAGAATTACTCCCATAAGAGGAAATCTTACTTTTGGGGTAGGGAGCAATTGAGAATCACCATGAGGAAATGTAAGGTACTAATGAAGAGGATTAAATTGACAGCGAGGGGACTGTCGGGCAGAGTTTTGGGTGGTGGAGTGGCCTTGGGGCTCTGTGGTTTCTGTTGCAGGGGTGTGTGTCCTGCCAGGTGGAGGTGACTCCAGCTCCCAGCTGTCTGCTCCAGCACTGGGAACCTGCTCGGTGTCTTCCTGGCCAACATCAGCACCCTTGATCTGTGATGTTGCTTATCAGTGGAGATGCCAAAGCTATGAATGAAGTTGTAAGGAGGAAAAAAAGCCTGAAAGAAACTAGTTATACAGAACAGAGAGAAAGATAATGTCAGTTATGCTGGTTTTAGCATAAAAAGATTGTTATTTAGCCAAAAAAAGATTATTTTCTGAATGTACATAAAGCAGCGTGTTTAAATGAACACCTTTTTCATACTCGAGCTATGAGGGAGAGACTGACTTGTTCTGAAAACACATCAAAACGACATTTAAATTCAGGTTGACTGTCCCTTTAATCAGTAAATAATGAGGCAGTGCTTCTAACCTGCATGAGCCTAAACTGAGGAAGAGGGATAAATTATTACAGCAGGTCATGTACAGCAGCAAGTAGTGTTGTAACTCCTGATCAAAGCAGAAGCTGTGTTTGTCTGTCACCGGGAGCTTGGCAGAGGGGTTGCATTGCTCTGAGTTCCAAAATTCAGCGTCACATTTGAAGTATGTTTTTTTTCCTTTGATTTCCTTACTGTCATATAGAAAGTAAACACATAGTAGTGGGTGCACAGATATGAGAAGTGCTTTGCTTACTAACTTGTCAAGTTTCATAATATTGTCTAACAGGAGGTTTTTTTAATGCTTTTTGTGCATTTGCTTTATTTGAACAAGGCGAGCAGCTTTCCTCTGTGTGCACAGTAGACATGTGGTCACTGCTTTGGTATTTGGATGAGACCCTATCTGCCTGGCTGCCTCCAGCTATGGCTCTGCCAGCCTGAGGAGGCCTGGCCCTGCCTCCCTGTGCTGGTTTATGGTCTCTGGCTACCAGCTGCAGCTGTGCAGGTTGGGCTTTTTCCATCCAGAACAGGTATTCGTATGGTCCTTGAATGAGCATCCTCTAGAAATCGGATCCGGTGTGGAAGTCAAGAGGTCTGAGTTCATATCTAATGCTGCTTTAGTCTGTGCTGAAGGGACAGCCCCTTGATTTTAACTATATTAATACAAACTTGTCTGACGTGATGACTTTTTTTTTTTTTGGAGAACGTATATATTTTACATACGAGTGCATTAAAACCTTTAGCAAAAAGGAGCATCATAAAAGAGGTACACAGAGTTGTTGAATGTAATGCTTAGTGGAGGAAGGCCATGCAGTAGGTGATTCAATGCAATGCTTTTTCCCTACAGGCGCGTTATTTGAAGAAAAGATATAGTGCTTCTTATGGGCTTAGTAGGCAAGTTGCTAGCCTCTCATCTGACTTTTCCCTCTCCTTGCTAACAGAAAAGCTTGCAGAAGCACAGCGCAGGTTTACTACTCTTCGGACTGAGTTACAGTCAACTTTGGATGCACAGAAAGAAGCCAGCGGGGCTTCCACGCTGCAGCGGCGCAGAAAGCCGGTCTTCCACCTGTCCCATGAAGAGCGTGTCCAGCATAGGAATATCAAAGATCTGAAACTGGCCTTCAGCGAGCTCTACCTCAGCCTCATCTTACTGCAGAACTATCAGGTACCTGCAAAAAGAGGTGGTTTTACAGAGCCTTGTAAGTGACTCTGTGCTTTGTGTATCCTTGAGTCGCCTCATTCAAGCCAGTTTTTTATTTCTTTTTTAAATTTTGGGCTCCCTAAACATTTTTAATGAAAAGGCAGATGCCTAGCAGCTAGCATTGTTGCTTTTAGCATTGTACGCCTTTGCTTTTTGTTGAGCTAGAAATTCTAAGCTGACCTGCAGAAGGACCTTCCTTTTCCTTCCTTTCCTGGGCTGGCTGACCCCAGCACCCTTGGCCCAGGCATGAAGTCACATCGGGGCTTCCTTCTTCTGTAGTGTGTTGTTATGTGCGGGGCCAGAGCTGGCAAGGTGGGGAAGAAGGTCTTTTATCTAATATTTGTAATGAAACTTGAAATGCAAGCGTATTGTTTCCTCTTGGCGTTACCATGGTAGTGACTGTGACCTTGCTATATCAGAATTTCTTGTTAAAACATCCATTAAAAAAAAAAAATATTTTTAATTCTGTAGGATACAGGCTCCTTTGCCTTGAAGTATGAAAAAAACAAATCTTCAGTTGTACTTGGATTTCTGGCATGAAAGGGCATGGTAAATATTGCAGATACTGATTTTGTTCCAAAAACCTTGAAACAAAAATCTGAAACTATTAAGATCTTTTTTTGCTGGGCTAGCTCTATTGGTGTTAAATACGCTGAAATGCTTTTAAATGTCTTACTGTGAGGGTTTTTAGCTTGTTTAATTAAGAATGTTTGAACTTAAATTCACTACAACTGTATTTAGATCTTTACCAGCATTGTACTGGAGAATTTTACTAAACAAAATTAATAAGAATTAATCGAATACCACTCTGCAGTATGGACAAAACTTAATTCTTCCAAAATTCTGAGTGTCTGTACCTCTCCTAAAGTGATATTATGTCTTTGAGCACATGTCCAGAAACTATTTATGAGCTTCTCAATAAAGCCCTTTAACTGTTAGAGATAGTTTCCGGTTCAAAAACCTGGGAAAGATAGCTGTAGATTTTCAGGAATGGAGCAAAGCAGTATTACTTGCTGTGATTTCTTCACTTTTTTCTTTAAAAAAAAAATTGCTTACTGTTGGTTACAAAAAAATCACTTCTGAGGCTTGATGAAGAATTTAAATAGGGGATGACATAGGTCATTCCTTTGGGAAAATATTTTCCTAATATTCATCAGTACAGAAAGACATCTTGCACACTTACATTTTTTCTTTTTGCTGCTGTGAGTCCAGATCCATTGTATGTATACTAAATACTGGTGTAAACACATCTGAATTTGATAGCTTTCACAGTTTCTGAAAGGAGCAGAGCTTCTTTCTGCAATGTATCTTCAAAGAGAGGATGAGAAAAATTAGTTCAAATTGGTCTTGAAGTTGAGGACAAGTAATACAAGAACTAAAACAGACATAAAACCAAATCCCAGAATACTACTCTGAATCACTTTTGAGCTTAGAATATAAGAACTGGGAACATTCAAGCTCTTGCAGTTTTGGAGAGGAAAAACAGTAACCTTGTGGGAAGATGATGTACCTGAGACCTTCATGTAAGAGATAAAGTGAAGTCAACAGTGGCATTATAAATATCAAACTATGACTTCGATGAAATGCTGACGTCTTGAGTTGGGTTACTAAGAAAAAAAAATCCACATGGAGCAAATTCCTCAGTCTGTTAGGACTGAAGCAAGAGCAAAAGTTGCATGTATTCATTCCTAAGGTACACAAACCCAGTTATCAAGGGAAACTATAGCTTGTCTCCAGGATAGCTGTTACTTGTTTAACTTACCAGTAATTAAATTTCTGATAAAATTAATTTATTGTTAAAGCAATTTATCATTCTAGAGTATGTACATATATAAATAAATCTATTTATTTAAAATAATGTGTAATCTTCAGAAATCAAGTATGTAGTATTTACTTACATATACTGTATATGATAGAGTACATTCATCAGGCAAATAATGGAGCCCTGAATCAGTCTTATTAAACTTATGTGCACTTGCCTTGCTGGTGCATTTCCCAATACATTTGTATACAAGCAAAGATTTTTGAGTCCATTGACAATTCTACTTGATCTTGCATTATATTATTGTATAAATTGCACTGTGGTTTTTTTCACCTTTAATGACAAAACATTCCATTAGTTGATTCACTTCAGTGGATTTGATTAGTATCCAGCAGAAATGGAAGAGTCAGGCTTGGAGAAAGCCCCTTGCCAAATAAAAGCATCACAGATTGCAAGAATAGCAAAACATCTGACTGTGTAAATGATGTCTACATGTTTCTTGTCAGAAATACCACTGTAACCAACAGTGTTTTTATCATGCACTTCAGAGCTGCAGAATTTTTGCAGCCAGAGGATGAAACACTGCTGGAGAGGTACTAGGGTGTCTGGAGCAACCATGCCCTGACAAGCCAAGGCACACCAGAGTTAGGCTGTGATTGCACACATGGCAGATAAAGTGATGTTAGTTCAGGCTACAGAAAAATCTTTCACCAAAATCATCATTTTGTTGCATTTTTTCATTTCAAATTCCTGAAATAGTGATCTGCTCTCCCTGGGATGAAATGCTTTTTTTTCCAATAGAAAGTAATTAAAGTCTCTTGTCTGCAGTAATGCAGATCGTTAATGCATTGGCTTCCTGCTCCTGTCTCTCTAGCCTCATTTCCCCACCTATATGATAGGGGTCTGGTATTAAATCACTCTAAGCATAATTAGATTGAAAATAATTTCAGTGAGTAGTTGGTGCCTCTCCCCAGGGCACTGGATTTTGCCATTTTCCCTGCTTTTCTTTCCAAGCTACTTTCTAAGATATTTTAGAAGTCAATTTTGCCATGGTCTGTCTGCATTCCTGATGTTGCTTGAATGAAACATTGAGTCTTTTGAGTGGTGTTTTCTGTATAATGTAATGCAGGATTTCAGATGCATCTTGTCACAGCAATTGCCTGCAATGTGGATGAGATTTGCCTGTCTTAGTTAGTGTGCATTAGAAGAGTATTGGGTCAGGGCTCGTATATAACTTGGAAATCAACCGTTAATTCTTGTTTTAATGCAGCATCATGTGCTTATCTTTACAGACTAGATAATTTCATCTCCCACATCTGCAAGCCTGAACTAGTTTTGCAGTCATTGTGCAACGTACTCTGTGGAAAAGGATGCTGCTATGGGGATGCACCTGTCTGGATTTAATCTGCAGCATTTACAATTTTTGTACAAGCATTTCCCTTCTCGAATACACTTATCTGGGGAACTTGATTTGAAACCAATATAAAGTTTAAAGAAACTAGAAGTCAGTAGCCTAACCTTTTCAGAAGGGAAAACCTCTTGAAGAATAGGTAACAACTGTGGGAGCTGGGACAAAACACAGCCTTCCTACAGCTTTATAATTTTAAGAGCTCATTAAAATTACAGCTAATCCAGAGACCAGTTGCTGAGTTGTAGCACCTGGGATGTATTCAGTAAGGTGTGCCCAGACAGAGGAAGCATCATGAAAAAACTTCAGGCATACAAGTTTTGAGTATGTCCAAAGGTTATTTGTCTTCAGTGAGGTTTCATCAGGAATGTAATTTCTTCCTGCATTAACGAGGAGAGTAGGAGTGATTTGGCTTCTCAGGGAATATGAGGTTTAGGTAGTTCCCTGTGAATAAGTTATGTGTCTTTATGCCTTGAGTCCCACTTTTTTTCTGTTATTTGCAACAAATATATATTACTTCTAATAAAGTAATCACTCAAAAACTTACTGACAGTAGATGCAGTGAGTTTGATTCTTCTAACTATTCCTTTTTTTGCAAGCACTGGAAATGTAGCCATTTAACTTTCTTGTGAGCTGACTGAGGTTAAAAGCCAGTAACTTTTCCCTTGTCTGCAGAACCTGAACTTCACTGGCTTCCGCAAGATCTTGAAGAAGCATGACAAGAATCTGGAGACGGTGCGCGGAGCAGAATGGCGGGTGGCTGAGGTGGAGGTGGCACCCTTCTACACCTGCAAGAAGATCAACCAGCTTATCTCTGAAACAGAGGTAAAGATGGTAGTCAGGGCACTGCTGCTTTTATAACTAGAAAACTGATGCTACCGATTCCTATAATGTTTTGCCCTCTCTAAGGCTTGTATTCACCAACAAGACAACTATTAATTGATTTTGAAGTGCCACTGATTACTGGCACTGCTTACATAAATTTGGATATGTTCTATTCAGCTGGTAACTTTTCACTCTAAAAAGCTAATCCAGTATTAGCTTGTATTGCATAATAACTTGATGCAGCACAGTGAGCTTGTCATATCGTTGTTACTGTGTATTAGAAGAGTATTGGGCCACGGCTCAAATGTAACTTGGAAATCAACCATTATATTTGGTTGTTGTGCTTACCATGAGAATGAACTTCTGTGATGTATATCTTTATCTCCATAGGAAGTGGTGACCAATGAGTTAGAAGATGGAGACAGACAGAAGGCTATGAAACGTTTGCGTGTTCCACCCTTAGGAGCAGCTCAGGTGAGAGGCCGAATTTTGTAGCAAAGCTGTTTCTCCAACTTGTCAAGGGGCCAAATTAGATTCAACATCAGAACAAAGTAAGCATGCTCCACAAATTGTGAGGGAGGAATGGTCACATAATCTGCTTTAGTTCCGGAAGACTTGGAAGCTTACTTGTCCTAATGCATGCAGACAAGGTAATGAAAGAATGAGATAAATAGCAAAAGGAAATTTGTGCTAATAACATATACTTAGTGTTTGTGTGGTCTGGAATATTTTTCAAAGGATGTTGATGCCCGAGCTCTGTTTCAACATGACAACAACATGGGCAAGAATATTATGCTTAATTTTCATTTAAAAAAAAAACTCATTCCAAGAGCAAGAGTGCAATCAGAGATCAGTACCTCTGATTACTCTGCGAATTAATCTGACTTTGCTGATAACCTATTTACCTCACCTTAATTCCACTGTTGCCTTGTTCACAGCCTGTACCAGCCTGGACTACATTCAGGGTTGGATTGTTCTGTGGGTTGTTCATTGCACTGAACGTCACTGTCATACTTTCAGGTGGGTACCCTCGGCTGGACCCGGTGGTCTGCTGTACCTTGGTTCCCAGATGTTCTCATCACTTAGAGAGCGCCTGGATCTGAACTGAGTTGGTTGGGACGAAATCAGCCTGAGTCAGATCACACTATTGTGAAATATTAGTTCTGCTCAGTAATAGGCTGTGTATATATGCAAGTTTTGGACGTTGAATATATTATGGTTTGTTCTCCTGGCTTCCTCCTTATTCTTTGAGGGATATTCTGGAGGCGCAACATCTGTATATAAAGACAGATTTCTGTTATTGTTCTGCGAACACAGCTCTCACCCGCCTTGAGACAGGGACTTGTAGTACTTAAGTTTTGCATGGCACTAACTCCCTACAGGGCATGAGACCAGACATAGAGCCATGTTAGCACCATGCCACATTTTCTTATAGGAATTTCTAGGATTTCAATGCCTGATGCCTATTAATTTAATTTTTCTTGTTGGCAGATTTTGGCAAGATTGTTTAAAAGCTGCGATAAATTATTGCTTATCTCAGGCCTTGGTTTTATTCTGCTTTGTGCCTTCTGACTTTGGACTCTGATTAGAGTAAAAGCCATGTTAGTACTGTAGATCCAGATACAGTGCTTAATCACAAATGACTTTACTAATTGTGTGTGTGATTTCAGTGGTGTTGTAACTTGCTTAAGGAGTACAAAGGCAAAGCTTACCAAATCAACGTACAAGCTCTTGCATTAGGGAAAACCCATGCCTGTGTTTTGGACTTACAAGAATTTTTAATCAAATGTTTCTATAATTGGATCCAGTCATCTCTTGGGATAAAATGTCTCTATTTGAGAAGGTGTTTGCAGTGCTTCCCATTTGGTCTTCTTACGGTAAAGGCAGAAAGTTGACCCATCTGTGTGAAGGATCCGTTTAATGTGTGGAAGCTGTTCTTTATTCATCGTATCTTTTTTTTTTTTCTGTTACTTATGTTTGATCTCTGTGAGATGCAAATATAATTGAAGCCAGTTGTGTTTGCCTTATCTCGCGGTATTAAGAATGAAAAAGTGACACATTTGTGAGAATGAATTCATAAAAATGATTATATCTCTGAAGCAGATGTTACTAACCTGGTGTGAATAATAGGTATGTTTGTATCAACAGGCATGATCTGATATCTGTACATTACTTTAGATATTGGGAAAAAAATGTGCTCTAACTGCAAAGTGTTTGTTTTTAATTGGACATTACTTTGCTAACCTCTCTGCTACTTTTGCCAAATTGTTTTTATGATTTGATTCACTCAGATAAAATTTTAGTGTTGTATGTGTAGAATCTGTGAAACAGCATTAGAACATGACTTCTAATAGTAAACCACTTCGTATTGCCTGCTTTTAAAAATAGAACAGCAGCATTTTACAACGAGTTCATAATAACTTGGGGTCTTTTAAAGGCTGCAGATGTTACAGTGGCATCTTCCTCTCTGCACACCTTGTTCAGAGCCTGCACTTGCTGAAGGGATGAGTTGGTCAAGTGTCACGTTTCTGCTGAATATAGGCAGTGACTTCATTTGTATTAGATTTAAGTGGAAACAGTATATGAACAGAAAATCTCTTTGCCTCAGGGCTGTAGTACAGAGCCCTGGACTGGGTTGTTCCCATTTGAGACCTCGTACACCTTTGCTGGGCACTTCCCTGCAAGCAGGGTCCTTGAGGGTCTTCAGTCAAACTGCTTGGCTTAGTGAAGACAATGGTTCAGTTAGGAAACATGAAAAGGGACTCAAATCTAGCCTTTACACTGCAGAAGCTAAACTAGATAGGGTCTCAGTGTCAGAGGAGAGAATTTACATAAATACTCCAGCTTCTGTGTTAGTATCTCAGTTGCTTGTACTGTTCAGTATCTGCTTTTTCTCCAGAACCAGCTGCTGTTCTATGCTGCAATAATACTCCTCTACCACCTTGAGAGTCCAGAAATAAGATTAGCAGACCTGAGCTATGGAAGTCATATGCTATACTGTCATACTGAACTGTGTTCGCCTCAGGATAAACCTTTGTCTGGGTGTTCTGTTTTGAATAGCATACAGCACGTCTGTCTTATTCTGTCTGGTCGTTTCTTACTCAGTATTTTTGGGGCCATTCTGTCCTGTGTGGGAAGCACCTCCCTTGATTTTTGTCTGCAGGTGTTTCAGATTAAAATTTGAAAAGCTGCTTTTGCAGTTCCCCATTGAAGACTCATTTCTTTCAGCTTCTTCAGGGTGTCTGTCATTTTTGTCCAAAATTTGACTCTATTTTGCCTGAATCCAGTAGTCTGGATTTAAAGAACAAGTTTCTGAGTCATTGTTCCTTGCACATTTTTCCTCCATAATTTTATATAGTATAAAGTACAGATGCTGAACACATAAAACTTCTTGTTATGGATATGCTTCCTCTGAAGAAAAATTTGAAAAACTTGGGGCTGTAAAAGACAAGAAGGTTTGTGGGAATAAATTCTGAGTGTCAGTTCTGTAAAACTGCATGTTCTCTCCCTTCTTAAAAAGCATGTGGGTAAGAAACACTCCATGAAACTGAAACTGAGGATTCAAATAACTACTTTTTTTGGTGCTTTCCTCATAAAATCCATATCGGGCAACCAGGAGACGGTATTTTGCAAAAAGACTTGTACTAGAGTAAGCTGCTGGTATATAGGGCTTATTGTTCTTTGAAATTAAGCAAATTTGTTTCCAAAACCCTGAAGGCTGAACAAAGGAAGCAACAGGCTTTCCAGTATTGTTGCCTTATGTTGAGTTTTCCGTTTGGGTGCGGCTGGATATTATATTGCTAGTTATGAATATGTATTGCATTACATTTGTATTGAGTTCAGTGATTAGGCGCAGTTTAGTTTTAGTTTTAAATGCTGTAAATGGTGCTTCTTTCTTTTGTGGGGAGCTGAAGTATCTGTGTATCTGTCTATTGGGATTTCATCTCCATTAAACCAGAACACTTAAGTGCATATAGTCACGATTTATGCCTGTGCTGTACCTTGTGCCTGTAGTGTGAGACAGGGGACTTAAGATGCTGCTAATGACCAGACTACAACAGCTGGAAAGTGTATTTTCCCCAGAATGCTCCTAAATTCCCTGCCAGGCTATGCAAAAAGTCCTCTGTTTGCTTGAATATGCAGGTGTATACAAGTGTACCCTGTTTTCATGGGGTACAGCTAAGCATCTGCGAACCAGCAAATAAAGCAGCTTTACTTTGTGACGTGACTTGTGCTATCACTAAGGTCGTTTCATTTTTGTCTTTGCCAGGTGTGGCTTTTATAGATGGACCAAATGTGTGGCCGCTGGTGAGAATCTATCGAGGTGGCTTTCTCCTGATAGAATTCCTCTTTCTCCTGGGTATCAACACATATGGCTGGAGACAGGCTGGAGTGAATCATGTCCTCATCTTTGAACTCAATCCCCGCAGCAACTTGTCCCATCAACATCTCTTCGAGGTAAACAGAACAGATAGGAGTAGTTGAGCTGTGCAGTGTATCAGGAGGATAAATCCTGCACTGTTTCCTGGCATGGAGTTTTAATACAATTAGAAGGGGAAGTTGCTGAAGTCTGATTAGATTACAGGATTGAGCACTGCTTTCCCTTTTCTTATAATGAGAATTCATTGTAGGTTTCAGAGCTATATTTTCATAAGGTATCTATGTGTTTTTTCTATCTTTCTGTAGATTGCTGGTTTCCTGGGGGTTTTGTGGTGCCTGAGCCTGCTGGCATGTATATATGGTAAATTCACCTACATCCCTATGCAGGTGAACCCACTCATCTTGTACGGCTTCATGTTGCTTTTTCTTATCAACCCTACCAAAACCTTATATTACAAGTCCCGTTTTTGGCTGCTCAAACTATTGGTAAGTCTCAAACCTGATTTAAAGGAATAGATTTTTTTTAAATGCTGTAGCTGAGCAGTAGGAGTTAAGTATATCCAAGTGTCACTAATCTTCAGGAGAGAGAGACGCTTACACCACTGTGTATTCACAGAGCAGACTTGATAAGGTATTGACTGCAAATGCTTGTTGAGCATGGGTTTACAGAAGCAACTTCTGCTTGTCTGTACCAGTCTGTCATTATCTTTGTATTGCAGGTACCTACTTGCTAATCTTCCTATAGACAGCTGTATACCTAGTTTTGCACATACAGAAACACTAGAATATCTTTGCTTGTTTGTTCCTTAACGTAGCGAAACAGTTTGATTAAGGTTCCAGTGCTCATAAGGCAAGGCTGCATGGATGCCCCCCAGCCCAAACTGGGTGAGTGCCAACACTGAGAGCGTTCACTGACAGAGAGGGAACCTTTGCAAAGGTTACCGCTTATAAAATTATGTTCATGGGTGGAGTTTTTGTCAGCAAATCTGTTTGTGGTCTTGAACAAAC
The DNA here is from genome assembly GCF_003259725.1 of Athene cunicularia. Lineage (NCBI taxonomy): Eukaryota > Metazoa > Chordata > Aves > Strigiformes > Strigidae > Athene > Athene cunicularia. The sequence goes on along the minus strand of NW_020799109.1, from coordinate 29,819,633 downwards.
TATTTTAGACTCTGCTCGTGTTTTCCAGGTAAGATAAATCTAGTAAATTAAATGTAAATATACATGCTACTTCAGTGTTCCAGTTATAGATGGATGCTCCAAAAGAACAGTTTTCAGACTTGTTGGATGGCTTATTGGTTTCTTTCCAAACGGCTGTTTCACACATTCATCCCCACCCTGTATGCCCTTTGAAATTTACTTTAATCATGTTGTTTCCCTCGATACCTTATTCTTGCTGGAACTGCTCTGAGAGTGTTGGGCAGAAGAGGGTTTGTCTGGCTGATGTTATTTGTAGAATCATTTTAATGCCAATTAAAACAATTAACTTTATCTGGAACATGACAAAGATGAAACGTAGAATCATGCTTCATGCATGTGCATGCAGGTATACACACAGCTAGTTAACCTCTGTGCGCTTACCTCTGTTATTTCATTTCCTAGCTTACTACTATTGCAGTTCCTTTTTGCCTTCCAGCATTCAGTCATCTCTCATCGATGTACCTTTAGTCCCAAGCCTCATTAGTCTTACTGCTGTCCCTTGGTGCTAGGGGAAGCCCTGGAAGTAGTTTAACCGTGTGAGCAATATTGGTGCTAATTTACCTTAATATGTTAAACATGGTAAAAGTCTCAGTCTTCATAGAGCTCATAGGCAGTTTCCAGTCCCTGCTCTATCCCAGCTGTCTCTAGACTACTCTGCAGTCTGCGATACAGGTATACTTTTGAGTGTGCAGAGGCCAATTCATCCCCAGGTCTCCTGGGGAAAAAAGCTTCATCAAAATGCAAGAACAACTTAATGGTGGAGAATGACACAGTACTTCTGACTGTGTGTTATGCAGAAGGGGGAAGGGGAGAAAAGAGGCCAGACAAACCACATAAAGAGTAGCTGCTAGGCTTTTCTAATTTTTATTGTATGTAATTGGCTGGCTTTATTTCTCCATGCAGTCGCCAGCAGCTATCTGGGTGAAAAGAGGTTTAAATAGCTCAATTTTCTTAGAACTGTGCTGTCCACACAGATTTTAGTTTGGTGAGTGTTTTTCTTCACGTGCTTTGGTATGTTTCATTTCCATCCAAAATGAAGTCTGACATATTGGGTGTAGCAGAGCATTACTGGAACCTTCAGTTTTTCTAGCACTGAATCAGGAGGATACCTCAGTGTGTTGTAGCATTTCCTGATGGATCTGGGAGGGCTTACTGCATCCACCCGTGATCATGAACAACTGCTCATTACTACTCATGAGTGGGATCTCTTTTGAAAATCTCTGAGGGACTGAAGGTTACATCTAAATTGATCTTCCTCTGCGTGAAAACAGTTATTTAGCCCTTAGTAAGTTTAATTCCCATGCCAGGCTCTTCTTTCTCGCCTGCATGCTTAGGTGAGCATTTTTTGTCCCTTTGCTGCCGGATGAGAAGCCCATGAGTGCCCTTGTGTAGGCTGAGGAGAGCAGCTCGCCGGGAGGAATCGGATCCAAGCACAGGGGATGGCACAGCATCTGCATGCCCACGCTCTCTGCAGGATGCCGAAATGGTGAAAGAACTGCAGGGAGCCTGTCTGTGAGAGGTGAAAATCTAGGAAGTGTTTAGCTCCAACTCAAATATCTACCATCTAAGCAGTTATTAAAACAGCAGTAGTCAGCACCAGGAAGTCTGTGTTCACATTGTGGAACTGTTGATATATAACTGCAACTGATGACTTGAAACTGAGGTTCAACTCCAGTTTTTGGTGTTTTATGAGTTTATTCTTGTGGCCCATCTTCTCTGGAGGATGTTGCAGGGACCCTTCTCAGCTGGGAAGTGAGGAGTTGCACCCTCTGGTAGCTGGGCTGCAGCTCCAGCTGTGCCTGGGTGGTGTGCGGCAGCAGCAGTTAGAAACCACAGTGCCTCACCTGCGGGGTTAGGAGGGTTCATGTGGCAGCTCATGTTCTTGAGGACTGTTGACTAAGATGCCAGTGCCTTAGCTAGGTCGTGGACGTACCTGCTGACTCCTCATCTGCTGTAACCTTTAGGTGGAAAGCTTCTACTCTCTTCTACTCTCTTTAAAGTTTTATGCTGTCATCTGGCAGTGCCTAAGTGTCTCTCCCTAAATTAAATAACAACAGGGATTTTATTAATTTCTTATTTTTTAAGGGAGATCTATCTGTAAGGCTGTTTTCACATTTCGTTTGTCTATCTTAAAAAAAAAAAGAGGTCTATGATGAACATAGATAGTATCAGGGAGTGTTGGCAAAACAGAGGAAGGACCTTTTGAAAGGGAAAGCTGGTGTGGCCTCTCTGGAAGGCTTTGAGGACAGATTTCACTAACGGCTGGCCCTGTTTGAGCGTTTGTAATAGGCACTGTCCTACATGAGCACAGTGCTTTTTGGGTCCATATCTGCTTTATGCCACTAAATCTTAATCCCCTATTTGGCTTTGAAATTTAGGACCAGAGTCTTCAATTGGCGTTACAAGCTGATGGGAATGTGTCAGTCCTTTCCTGGGTTTCCGTAACTATGTACCCTTTAGTTTAATAAGGAGAGCAATATAAAGATCAGTGTTAGCCTCTGCTTTCATTAATGTAGAGGTTCATAAATCTCTGAACTACTGGATGGTGCTGGTGCTGTCTCTTTGAAAAATTGGCTGTTAGTAACTATAACTAACTGGGTAGAGAAAGTTGTAATCAAAGGTAATGGACCATGAAAATTGTCTGGTTTGAAAGTAGTAAAACTGCCACTAAGGTTTAGAGGGAAAGTGAACTGGGATTGAGGGGGAGTCTAACTAACAGTCAATAGGATTTCCTCTGCCCTTTCTTTAACTCCTTCCCTGCTGGAGGCTTTGGCAGATCCAGCAGTAACAACCATTACTTTTACAACACCAAAGAACAACTAATGTGTTAAGTAAACTGAGCCATCATCAGACTAATGACCATCTGAGGGTCTATAATCTAACTGACATTAAGTGTGAGGGAGAAGGTAAGTGTGGAAGGTGTCAGTGGACATGACATAAATGCCTGAAAGAAAGCGCTGGTCAAAATGAGGAGCGACAGAAGAAATGGAGCTGTGTAGAGATCTTATGTGGAGACCGGGAGTTTATGGGAAACAGCTTGGTTGGAGAAGACTGTGTTCTTCTGCCAATAAAAAAAAAAAAAAAAAGGGGGGGGGCATGAATAGTTACATACAGGAGGAGAAAAGCAGGAATGTTATTTGTACTAAAAATGAGGAGATTGTTATCTTTTTTTTTTTTTTGTCAGCAGGCATGAAATGTCAGCAATAAATCTTCAAGCATTTCTGTTATTTCCATGTTTGTTTAATGCTGTGATGTCCTGCCACTGCATTTATATGTCTTTTACACTATGTCATGAATTATTCCTTTTTTTTCCCTGACAGTTTCGAGTGTTCACTGCTCCCTTCCACAAGGTAGGCTTCGCAGATTTCTGGCTGGCTGATCAGCTCAACAGCCTGGTCGTGATACTCATGGATCTGGAATACATGATCTGCTTCTACAGCTTTGAGGTTCAGTGGGAGGACAATGCTGGACTTCTGGCAAATACAGGTAGAGTTATGCTGGCAACCCAGGCAAATGTGGTCAAAATGACCTGAAAAACATTGAGCAAGGCAACTTCATAATCATCTGTCTGTTTTGAAGAGGGCTAGCAATGTCATAGGAAATTAAATAACTGGCATTTCTTGTAAATGAAGCATTAGAGAGATTCTGCACTTTCTTACTTCCATCCAGAGAGATGGAATTTCAGATCTCTGTTCATTTCCTAATCCAGTCATTTGGCCTGATGTGTATATTCATCAAAGAATTTAGACACAGCACTTCTTGATTGGAAAGAGAAATCCACTTTCCTGGCATTGTTGTTTTATTTCATAGTGTTTTAACCATGTGTTTGCTTTTAGCCTGTTCTATTGCTGAGCATGAAAATGAGTTGCATGAGCTTGTTAACCACAATTTTCTGTGCTGTAGCCCGTTTCTTACATGCTCCATCACAGTACCCTAAAGCAACAGAGGATGGAGAAACATCCTCAGAGCCTGTTAGTGTTACCCATTATTCAGTCAGAGTTGATGCTGTGACTCCAGGGTTGTGCATGCTCTGCTGCTTCTCTCCTTTCTATCCAGAAGAGCCACAGAGTTGGCATATGAATTTTGGCTTTGGCCTTCCCAGTGGCAAAATAGTACCTGTCTCCTCCTGGATCAGGCTGTTGTCTTTCCATTTTCAGCAGTGACTGGCAAATCGTGTTGTCTGATGGTTTTGACACTCGCTGAAAGATTTTGTAGTATGCTTCAATAAGCATCAGTGCTCGCTTTGTTCTTCCAATCTGTCTGATCCTTCTCTTTAAGACAGTGTTGCAAATAACTAAATAAAATATTTATTTATTAAAAATAAAATAAATAAAGCAACTGAGTGGATAACAAGTTATCCTCTACCATTCCAAACAGTGGAATGATAACACAGTGCTTTGAGATAAATATCAGCTAATACCTTGTCTCCATTAGTTTCAATAAGAAACAAATGTTTGTTAGTGGGGTGTTTGGTTTAGATGTGCTAAGAGAGAGACAGTATATGAATATGTCACGCTATGCCCTGGCTTTACTTTTTAAAAACAAAACCAAAATCCCCCAAAACCAAACCAAAACAACCTCAAACACATACTGAAATATTTTTTTCCTATATACAAGAAAAGTGGGTCAAGGACATCATAGGCAAAGTAGCCTTTATGAGCTGTCCTGCAGAGTTTGGAAATGATCTCCCATTTATGCAGAAACATTCAGTGTTGAAGGCCTTTTGTAATTCCATCCTAATTTGATATTCACGGTACTGCCAACAGCACAAAATAAATTCAAAAATAGATTATTTCTAATCTTCTTTCATGTTAATTATACTGGCAGCAGTGAAATAGTTAGATGATGACCTGTCTGGATGTGTTATTGATGTCATATCACCTGAACATCTCCGAGAGGGAGTAAAGGGCTTCAGGATACTTTCTGATGATGAGCTTCTTGCTGTTCTGGATGGGTGTGTGCCTAAGCAGGGAACATTGATGGGGAATTGTTCTCATGTCAAGTGATATTACTCTTACAGAAAGGAAGACAATAGGAGTTCTTAAACTGACTGACTCTTTGTCCCTGAAACATTTTCTTTGCAGATAATCAGATTTGTTACAGCTACTCCTACGGAGTGAGAGCAGTTGTCCAGTGCATCCCCGCTTGGTTGCGATTCATCCAGTGCCTGCGCCGTTACCGTGATAACAAACGGGCCTTTCATCTGGTTAACGCTGGAAAATATTCCACCACCTTCTTCGTGGTGACATTTGCAGCCCTCTACAGCACTCACAAAGGTATTGGTTATTTTGGAAAATCCCTTACAATTCATGGGCTCTTCTTTTTACATGGGAGAAGCTCAGAATCTGGCATCCCATTGAATCATGAACTTCTTTGGTACCCGTGAAACATCTCAGTGGAAAGGCAAAGGCCTGCCTAGCTTGCAAAGAGTACTTTTAGACTTTCTATTTTTCACATACCTGGTCTACTTAGAACTGCATTTCTGAAGTATGAGAGAGAATTTTCAGGTTTGTCTCCTGAAAGGAGAAAACTAAAATACCTGTGAGTTTTTTCTGTGAAGGGAGGTTGAATGGGAGATGTGGAAGAAAAGGGATAACACAGGAACTACTCCCTTTGGCATTCATGAATGTCTAACCTGAATCATCTAAATAAAGGTGGTCCGTCATTCCTGAATGTGCAAGATGTGCACAGTACTGGGAAAATGCCCTCTCTGGATTTTCCTGTGTATTTTATCCATGTTTTTTCTGCAGCTGGCAGGGAGTTGTTTCCAATCCATTTAACCGCAGATTGAGCTCTGATCTCTGAAGTTCCCCATCTCCCTGGAAACGACAATTACTTGATTCTGCTCTTGTTTTGAAGGAAAAAGCTTTTAGTTTCTGCACTTCAGGCAGTCACCCTGCCTTTCATTGTTCTGAAGTCCTAAATGCTGTATTCTTTTATTTGAAAATATATGCTTTCTATATCTCTAGAAATTAGCAACTGCACACATTCATGAGCAATTACTTATCCTGAAATATGATTGTGTCAGGGCAGGGAGAAGCGTTCAAGGCATGCTTCTAGTTAACATGATGGTCTTTTGGAGGGGTGGCAGGGTTATTAGAAACCTTCCGGTGGCAAAGAAATGGCTGTTTTGATGTAGCTGGTCCTGAAGTCACACCGATAACGTCTCTTAAACCTTGCATTGTAAGGGCAGAGAGGTGTATTGGTGCAGGCTGGCTGAGGGCTGGAAGTCAGGATCTCTGTTTCCAGAGGTACATGCAAACCTGGTATGGGAGTGTCGGTGGTGGATGCAGCGCCTGGCCCCTCTGTGTGTCTCCTCCCTGCTGCCGTGCCCCCAGAGCTTGTTCTCGTTTTAACTTGTTTGCTCAGTGACATTCTGCAGCTCTTCTGTTCCAGCCCTGCAGTCCAGTTAGTCACCGCTGCCAAACTCTGAGATGAGACAAGTACAGATTGCCTAGCTATATAGTCGCTGTGTATATGCATTTATATACAGTGCCTCCTCTGGGGAGGCTGACTAATGCTTCTCCTTCCCAAGAGGCAGAGCCTTCTGTCGGAAGGTTTGGATAGGTTTGGAACCAAGAGGAAAACCAGCAGCTGTTACAATGTACTGTTGAAGAATTTGACCTCTTTCTACTCCCCTTGAAGTTTACATCCATGCCAGTACTGCTGACCCCTGTTCTCGTTGCTGCCATACATAACTTTTGTCTGCTCTTCAAGTCTGGCAGGGAGTGGGTTGTAATGAGGTGTTTACAAGCCAGGCATGGGGCTTGTTCCAATTGCTGAGAGATATTCATGACTCCCAGCTTTTGTCTGCCCGGTTTTGTTAGTGGGAGTCAATAGCATGTAGTTGTTGGTATCCTACAAAAAAATTTGGAAGCTTTGTGGCCTTTGGAAATTACAAGTTAGCAAAGATTTTGTAAATGTCACTGTGCCTGAGCTTGTAGGATTTTTCAGAGGGCTGCCTAAAGACCTTGCTGTGTCTTCTCAGCCCTGCAGGCCTGTTCCTGTCCTGTCATAAATGCACTTTCTAATATGCTGTATCTGTTAAGAATCTAATTTATCTATGTGCTTTACATAGATTCCCAGTTCTTTTTGAACTTGCAATCAGATGGTCTATCATCAAGTTATGATGTTACTGTTGAAAATAGACGCAATGCTCGCCCACACCTTCTCTGTGTCTGTCTAAGGATAGCAGAGACGCTGATCTCTTACCTACAAAACATCTGTTGGGGACTAGCTGCTTGCTATTAATGAAAGCAAGCACTGCCTAGTGTCAAATTGGTAACCATCCTTAGACCTGCTCTGAATTACTTTAATGAACCTGTTAATTGCTGTGGTAACAAGAGTTTTGTTTAAACAGCCTTTCATGCCTGTGTTTGCAAGGATATGACTTATACCTCTGGAATGACAGCGTTTGGCTGCCAGGACAAGAGGGTAATTGGTGGCCTTTTCTTGGGAGGTCAGGTAATGTATACCAGCGGCTGTTCTCCACTTGGGAGTCCTGGGAATGGTGCAGCCCTCTGAAAAGGCTTGTCTTCCTCCCTTGATTTGAACAGTGAATAATTTGTAGTGGGTCTGTAGGTTTTTAGCATGCAGTCTGCCAGCTGTGTGAAGATGGGCTGTGTGGCTAGGAAGGTTTGTTGGTGTTGAAAACCAACTAATTCATACAGAGTGCACTTACAGCGTTCTTGTGCTGTGTTTTCATATGCTTGCTGGAAAACAGCTCAAACTAAACAAATGCACAAGTGCCACCTTATGATAAGTGATGTATGCTGCTTCTGGTCATATGTGGTACTCCCTTCTCTAAACCTCCTGTAGCAAAGAATCCCCCCAGTAACACAGTGTACTGTGGACTCTTGACAAGTATCTCAGTTTCTCCAGAATATCACTGTTTAATAATTCATATTGCTCAAGCAGTGCATAATTCTGATTCTTTCTTCCCCCAGAGAAGCCATTTCTTTACTTCCTGATTTAGATGCAGAATGCAATTTTCTCTGCTAATTGCAGTTGGGATGTTAGACCAGTAAGATATCAAAGTAAACTGGTGGGTTTTCTGTCCTGAACTTGTGTTCATATTGTCCTGGGACTAGACTAGTTTTACAGAGCTAACTCCCAAGCTATCATCTTGATATTTAGGGATCTGAATTAGTGAAGCTGAAATGAAAATAGCAACCCCATAACATAAGACTGGAGCAGGCAGTGGTTGTGTGGCCAAGTGCTGACACAACCTGCCTGCTTCACTGTGGCTCAGAAACACCGTCGAGTTTCAGGGACAACAGCAGCAACCCAAGGGCAACTGTTGCTGAGCTCCCAAAGGAAGTATTCTCAGTATTTTTATATCACTCAAAGGAATAGGAAAGCAAAGGCCACGTTCTGTAAATATAGTCCTATGGGGTATGTTTGCACAGGCAAATGAGGCATATCTGTAACTCTAAGCTACCTAGCAACTGGCGTGCGTGCTGCCAGTCCCTGCCTGCTTACTGCGTGGCCGAGCAAAAGCCTCTGCCCCCGGCTGGTTCCTACCCTTGCTTTGCACTAAGGAGTTGAGCACTGGCATTAACTTCCCTGGCAGTGCTGAGTAGCTTTCCCCAGAGCTTGCCAACTGAGTATTATATTGCCTTATTTAATCCCTATGGAAACCTGTGTGGTGCTAGGGAAGCAAATTATTAAACCTGAGTCTGCAGCAGGATATTTACCCCTAGTGCAGGGTTATTTTGACACACAACTACGTTTTGCAGTGTTTTCACTCTGCCAAAAACACATGTGCCTTCCTTGACAAATGCACCATTGTAGCTGCTTCCACTTCGGTCCAGCTTGTCGTAGCATTCCACAGGGATCCCCTCTTGCATAAAGTGTACTTGTATTTAAGAAGGTATGCTGACGTACCTAGAATAGCCAGCCTTGATTTCAGTCCTCACTCAGAACTGGTTCAGGCTTTGTATGATAGGTTTATTATATTTAGGTCTTCAGCTCATATGAGAAGCAGTGCAACTGGAGTTGTTTTGTGCTACTCTGAGAGTGCCGGTCGCTTCTTAAGATTTATGTGTAATTTATGCACCAACTTTATTCTTTGCATCTTGGTTTTGCTACTGTCAGTTCTCTCTAACTCGATGTCTTTTGCTCACATAGTGTCATCAGAAATATCTGGCTCACGTAGAATATAGATTGGGCTTCTGTGCTTGAAGAACTAAGCTTCTTGAGTGCTTTGTACTCTTCCATCATTTTCTTGTTTTGTAGGATTTGCTTTTTCAGCGTGGGCATTTGTGTGTTTACCTTGTTTTTTTTCAGGAATGTGCTACTGAGCTTAAGTACAAGTACTGGCTTAATTGGCTATGTGGGATTTTAACCTTTAATTGAAAGGAAAGATGGTTTGTGGAAGTTTTTGTCATCAGTTTGATTTACACACCTTCTTCAGTTAAATCCTTGTGGTCTGGGTAGTATCCAGCTATTTATTAAACTCTAAATTATTCCAAATTTAATCTATGTGGCCTGGAAACTTGAGTAAGCATCTCTTCTTCCATACCACTCTCACACCCTTTTTCAGGTACTCCAAATAAGACTGTTGAACACTAGCTCTCATTGGCTTGGAAGTGCCATGGAGAGCCATAGGTTGGTCTAAAATAATGTAACTGCCACGCACTTTCTCATTAAGCAGCCCAGGAAATTGACAGTAATTAAAAATACAGAAGTTAACTAAATAGGGCTGTCTCTAAAGAGTAGTGCTTCTGTCTGTGTTCTCATCAGCACTTCAGAAACAGGCTTCTCTGGTGAAATGATGTGTAATTTGGGGGGGGTTAAGCCTGTGTAAGAGAAAACTGTGAAACTCCTTTCTTTGCCAAGGAATAGAGATGTGAGCCATCAAGGCAGGAGTCATCCTTCGCTTAATGGGCTTTTGCAGGGAGGTGTTGGACCATCCCTTACTAATAGAGAGGTTCAACCAGGTCTGACCAGATGAAGATGAATGGGAAATGTGCTGCTTTTCGAAAATACAGCAGAAGATTCCAAGGTCTCTTAAGTGCTGCCCACCCCTCATTAATCACATGGCTTCAGCTGTTAGCAGTGGTGATACAGCTGCTGTAGCCAACTTCACAGTGGAACAGATCACTGGTTCTCCCACAGTCTGTCCCACCGCAGCTCCCCTGGGGAGGTGTGTGACTTCCAGGTGAAGGACTGTGATGCACAGCAGGAACGGGGAGAGGATGGTGATAACGTCAAATTGTTGCACTGGGAGCTGCAGGAGGATGCCTGGCTGCATGCACCTTATCTCTGCTCTTCTCTGCCAGCTGAAGTACTGGGTAGTGGGTTGTGTCACAACCCTTGTTGCTGCCACCTTAGAAACTGCAGGGTGCAACCCCATTGCAGTTAATTTGCTGGTAGGTGGGACAATAATTAACTGTGATCCTAAATGATTACAGCAGCAGAGGAGAACAAGGTGATATGAGAGCTGGGACTAAAATGACTTTTACAGAAATCAGACATCAGTGCAACAACTTACAGTCCCTCAACTGAGAAATGTTATTTCATTTCTAGGGAGTGAGGAGTGGGGCAAGGCAAAATAAGTGGACATACAGAATGCAAGTACAAGTCTTCTTTTAAAAAGAAAAGTACAAAACTTTAAAAAACAAAACAAAAGCAACCCATTAACGAAAGAATGAAACAAGTAGCATTTGTGAGATTCTGTTCCCTGGCTTATCCCTTGTGTGTTGGTAGATCTCCCATCTCTCCCCTTCTTTCTCAGCACTGGAAAAGCTGTCAGCACTGTGGCAAGCCAGACCATTTGATTTGGGTGTCACAAGAGCCTTATATAGTGCTTGGATTGACCTCTTGAAGTAAAACAAACTTTGTAATGGGATTAACTGGCTTCTTTCTTAATACTTGCAGTTTTTGTGGGGCTTGCCTTAGCACAGCGTACTGGCAACACCGTCAAGATGATTATTTGGAGCCAAAACGTGCAATGTCTGTCACATTTCTGTGAGCTAGGATGAATTTTTGTCTGAAACCCTGTCATCCTGTGCCCAGGAGGCCTTCAGTAATGAGTTGTGTTCATTAGCCAGTCTTTCTGATCCTCCATCAGAGCAGCAGCAGTGTCATTAGCGAAGAATCGGAGGCATTGCCATGGGCAAACATTTCCATCCTGGCCTCTGACCTCCTCCCAGCTTTGACGTGGATCTCTGCAGCACCCTGAGCAAACTCAGCTTCTCCACACTGGCTTGTTAGCTTCTCTAATTGTTTAGACACCCGTCTCAGTGATGGTGCTTCAGGGTGGAGCTGAGAAGGGTGAGGAGAACCCCGGCAGGGCTGCGGCAGGATCACTGTGACCGGGACGGAGGTGCCGGCAGGAGCTCGCTGGCCGGCAGCCTGCGGTAAGTGAGAGGGGAAGGAGAGATGAGACGGCAGCTTGTGCTTGGCGGGGAGCCCGGGAGGAGGGGGTGTTAGGCAGAGCGGTTTTGGGAACTGCCACTGCACCCCGAATGTCAGCACAAATGAAGCATAAAATCCCGCAGGGAAATCTTGCCATGCTTTGTAGGTCTACAAATGTCAAGCAGGACATTCCCAGTGCCGACAGTCGCACTGGGGGGGCGGAAGAGGCAACCTCGGCACCCTGCCGCTGCGTGATTCATGTGTTCGCTTCTCAAGATTGCAGCTGAGGGAGGGGTGGGTTTTAATAGCTGGGATTTGGAAAGTGGACTAATAATACCGTTCATATCACTTAATACACTTTTGTGTTAAAGGTGGCTGGAGAAGCAGGAACACTAATGAATAAGGTGTAAGTAAAAAGGGTGGCCTTACTGTTATCTCATTTCATGGGCACTTAAGAAGGAGAAGCCTGACTTTTTTTTTAATGGAACATTTTAGAAAAGTAACTGACTACTTCACAAGTGATTTACCTATCAAATGTATGCAGGTCTGGAGTTCTCTAGTGCTGCAGAAATCTAGGAGGTGCTCATCTGACAAATGTTTCTTTTAATTTTGATTTTGTTTGATTGCTATTATATTTTGAACAAATCTGCTCTTGGATCTCAAAGCACTATAGAGGCAGCAGGTGATATTGTGTCCCAGTCCCTGAATTGTTCCGCGAAGGCTCTGATTACCATGCTATTTAATTCTGATTGTGAATCCAGATATTCTTATTAGTGAGACTACTGGCAAATGCTTAGACTGGAAACCCCGTCCTTCTCAAGGTAGCAGTTAAACATCCCCCAACAACACTTCTCAAATCTAGAGAAGCCACCAGAAGAATCGGATCAAATCTCAGTCATGACTGATAGGCTCCATCCTGTTTGCAATTAAATCTCATTTTTCTGTTTGTGAGATAAAAGCAATGAGATTGCTGCAATGTCTTGAAATTAGACAGTCATATCACACTACAAATCCAATGCAAACCTGCAGAGTATTTTTAGTGAACACATGATTTGGGGATTTCCCTGCTCTACAAATGTAGAATCTAACTAGAAGAAATGAGATGTTGCCTCCTGACAGTTCTTCACTGCACTGTATCTTGCTGCTTTGTTTTAAATTGTGCCCGGAGGCTATAGCCAAGGTTTGCAGAATTTAACAGGGAGGTTGTTCCTATGAAATGGTTGGTATTTGCCAAAGCCCATCAGGCATGATGGCGAGTCCTCCATGTGCTCTTCTGGATTATTTGCCTTTTTACTGCATTAAGTCCACTGTCATGTCAGGGCTCTGCCATTGATCAGTATTAAATAGTGGTACATGGTAGCTGGTCAGAAAGGCAACGCTGCTGCTATTCCCTCATTAAGCATATCATTACTGAGGGAGTGGTAACTTGAAGCAGTAAGGTGTTAGACAAATGCTTTGGGATGTCATTCAGATGGCAGTTCCTATCTAGATAAGGCACTTCTGGCTGTCACCCCCCTCCCATTGTGTGCTGGGATGGAGTTAATGGGCACACGTCATCCTCAGGCAAAAAGTGTACACTCAGTACTCTAGTGTCTGTACTTGGCTAGCATACTGTAAATGTGTATATTTTTGGTTTGGTGGTTCTTAAATCCATGACTGAAAGGCGGGTCATCAAAAGAGACTGAATTTGGGGTGCCTTGACTGAGAGGTTTTTAATCAGCGCTGGAGACAGGACTGCTCTGGCTGGGTTGGTTTTGTCTCATGTAGCCAGGCTTACCTGACTGTGTTTCCTGATAACCTCATGCTTCTTACAGCTTTTATCACAGCTTTCAACATCAGCAGAAACCACAGCCAGCTACAGTGGCTGACACACCAGGAGTGCTTATCGAGGGCCATTGTGCTCTTATCCAGATCTTCAATAATACATGGCATTGATTTTTGCTGTGTTGAATACTGTATAGTGTTTACATTCCCCAGAATAATTCAGCAGGGTAAACAGATAGTATTCTTTGGAAGTAAAGTCAATAGTAACAGCATTCAGGACAGTATTTGCTGTCTAGCTTTAATAGAAAGCAACCTTTCTCTTGCCTGTCTTTAGAAGGGGCTATAATTTGTGCAGCATAGTATTCTCTCAGAATGCTAGTCAGATACTGTGTCCCCTGGGGCTGGTTTTGGGATCCAAGATATTGTCCATCAGCATTTTTTGCAGGCAGTAAATTCTGCTGCTGCAAGTGCCTTTGGCTGTTTTCTAGGACTGTGGCCATTCACAGCTTCATTTCAAAGGTGGAAGCCTTCCATTATTTATCTAGCTGACCTTCTGGAGCAATTTGTAGGTGTGTTTGTGCAGAGTGTCCACTGGAATTGCCTTTTATAGGGTGAACTAAGGATACTAATGAAAATTCTGCGGTGAAGGTTGTAAATGGGTCCTGTGGTACGCTGTTTCCCATCAACATTGCATCAAGTAGAGATAGCAGGGCACTGTCTCTGACATAGCTGAACACCTCCGAGTTGCAGACAAGGTAGTGTGGACATGTACTGAAATCTGCCCATCGACAGGGAGGGTAAAGCTGCACCTGCAACTTTACACACAGAGGTTTTGTGCTGGTGGGGTTTTGTCCTGCACGTGCTGTTTTGAATAATTGTAGCTTAGGAAGTTGCTACATGGTGGTGCCCTTTGGAGCGTTGACTAGAAAGGTTCTTCATGCACTTCTTGATGGGTGGACTGGCACTTGTGCTGCCAAAGGGTTGCTGTAGTCCATGGGATATTGAAGACTTGGGGAGTTTTTCTGTCTTGGAGAGGTTGAGATCTACCAGGTGTACAGTGTGCTTCTCTCATCCTGAGACTATCCCTCTCTTACGGTTTTTGGTGGTTTCTAGCACATCATTAAACAAAGAAAGAACACAGGATGAAACAGTTCCTGCTTAAATAGACCTTGACATCATCATACATATGCACAGCTATGTATTGCTCCTGAAAAACTGTCAGGCCAGGAGTAGATGGAGCCTCTGGGCAGAATATGAATGCCTTGATTTTCTAGCCCCCTGAGCAGCAGGGAAGAGGGCCACTAGGACCAGCCAGTGGAGACTGAGATATAATTGCTTGCCTAGAGCAGTAACATATTTCTGTACACCAACTGAATACCAATGAGGACAGAAGGAAGGAAGGTATCAAACAGATTTGCAGGCAGGAGGAAAAGGAGGTTAAGTGATTAAAGGAAGGGACTCAGAAGTCAAGGGTGAAGACAATAGGCTAGCTCTGATTAGAGTATATTTTACCTGAGAGTGATTTGGTTTTTTTAATTAATTTTTTCAGGAGCTGAATGCATTGCACAGCCAGTCGGTGAGAAAGTGAGCAGGAGCAAGGGGCAAGCAACCATGACCCCAGGTGCTGAAAAGTCTGCTGCAAAGCTAGGGGCAGGGAAAGGGAGCTGAGACTAGGATCACCTAACTAGAAGCAAGCACATCCTTTTGAGGTTTATGAGGTTAATGATACAAGATTACTTACTTGGGCCTTTTTCTTCTCAGTGCTCCTCCTTTCTGTAATTGCACACAATAACCTTTAAAGCAGTTTAAGTTTAAGCAGCATGAACCATTGAAATCATTGTCCTGTGTATTGCCAGCTTATGATACAATTTTGTTGGCCCCTTACATAGTTTGAGATGATAGTCAGGGGCCAGGCTGTCCCCTCCACGACTGGAGAATTCCGAAGGAGCGCCCAGCAATGCCACTTTGCTGCTCTTCAGCCCTGCGTCTGCAGGGCACAGCTCATGGCAGGGATGTGGCCGAAGGCGTGACGGTGGTTGTGCTGCCTCCTCCATGTCTGCTCCATTAAGAAGTGGGGTAAGACTCAGTTTATCTGAATTCTGTCCTTAAGGGAAAAAAACCCAACAAAACAATATTGCCTAAACTACCAATAGGAAGCATGCAGCCTCACAGGGTATTCTGGAGCATTTTAGATGCTTTGCAAGCACTTAACCCATTAGCCACCCCTGAATTATCATTTAGGATCTGGTGGTGAGAACTAAACATAGAGATCTAATGAGCTAAAAATAATGTTGGAAAGAACAGGCTTAGTGTCTCTGAGTCACTGAATGTCAGCATGTGCCTTTTCTTCCTCATATAATGTAGTGGAGACTGTGGAAGGAGCTGGTGGGGGAGAAGGAAATCTTGCTATAGAGCCCTAATTGCTAAGCTCCAAAAACCTCACCTGTGTCCTGTTTTATGGGCAGCTGCACTTTAAAAATTGATGGGAGAGGCTGTTTCAAAGAAGCAGGAGTAAGGTACCTGGGCATCATAGCCCGTATTCTGCAGGACTTCTGTGCCTGCTCCTGGGTGACGTCATGGCTCTCTGCAGCAGCGATGGCGGGTGATGCGATGCTAGACCTGTCCCTGGGTAAAGCCGAGCGTGGCCAGGATAGGGGCTACTGCTCAAAGAATTCCAAGCTGTCACAAAAGCAGGGAAGCTAGTCAAACCTGAGAGCTGCAGCAGATCCTGTGTCCTTTCCCTCTGCAGACGTGAAGCTTCAGTGCAGATGGGCTTTGCTGAATAAGTAGCTTTAATAGGTTTGCTTTAGGGGGTGTGTTTTGAAAGGAGAATGAGCGTGGGTATTTGACCTATATCCTGCACATCACGTCCAGGAAGCCTGAAAGGCGTTATGGGAGGAATGTACTCTTACATGATGCCTCTTATTTTCACCTCCATTAATTTTATTGGACTGCTGCATTATGTTTATATTGTAATTGCTAGAAACAAAAAGGGAAGGTGAGGGCAAATTGCCCTGTTGCTCTCTCTCTTATCCCTTTTGGGGATTCTGTTGTTTTAAAGACACACATATGGAAAACAGTGCTGTCGCTTAGTGTGGGTTTGGACTGAAAACATTACAGCTTTTTTTATACTTGAAGTGTTATTGGCTTTCTTAGAATCAGTGAATGAGCAATTGCAGTGGCTGCACAGAAAAGAGGAAAGACCCAGCAGCAAGATGCAATGTCTCAGCCTTGCAAAGCATTAGAATGTGTTTTATGAACTTTATGACCCAGATTTGCTAATTAAAAGCAAACAGGATTATCAGATCTGTTCACTTCTACCCAGCCAACCAATGTAAGGAAATTTAGCTGAATTGAGAGCAGTGTAACCTTTTTGGGGGGAATAGGAAACCAACTTAGTTGCAAAAAACTATATCCACAGATGGGCAGACACTGGGCCCACAGTCCTGTGTTTCGCAGAGGGGAGCTCTATATGGGCATTGAAAACTCCATATGGAGCCTTCTTCAGATTTTGTACATACCCATTCATGTATTGCCTTCTTTTTGCTTGGTTTCCCCTGCCACCACAATCTCTGAAATGGCTAGTGGAAATTCCTGCACTGTCCATCCTCTTTTGGGCTTTTAGTGCACTAATTCGTAGTTGTTTAAATTTATACAAACTAAAAGACTTCTTTTACAAAAAACCCTCCTAACTGAGCACTGCCTCATTGCTTTTTCCTCTGTACAAGCCCGTGTCTTTTGTGAAATATGGCCCTCAGCTTCCACCTGCTGTTCAGAGTCAGAATGGCAGGTCTACCACAAGTTTCAAGAAAATAAAAATATTAGTGGAAATCTCAATCCCAAGTGCAAAACGGTGAATGAGGAAAGTGGAATTTAAATGACAACATAAAGCTGGTCCTGGTAAGGCTTTCAGTTTGGTTCAGATTAACTAGTCTGATCTTCCCCGAACTTGAATAAAAGCTGTGTTATTTCCTCTGACCAAATCAGCCAATTTGCGGCTGTTTTAAGAAGCAGTCTGCTTGAAGTTGTACAGAAGTATGCTGTTCTTCTCTTTTCCAGCTAAAAACCACAGTGACACCCAAGTGTTCTTCTACCTGTGGATTATCTTCTATTTCATCAGCTCTTGCTATACCCTAATTTGGGACCTGAAGATGGACTGGGGTCTCTTTGACAAAAATGCTGGTGAAAATACCTTTCTTCGAGAAGGAATTGTCTACCCACAGAAAGTGCGTATACAACCTGCTTTTATATTAGGAGAGGCTTTTTATTAACAAAACTTGCCGAGTTTAGAGCATGTTGCAGTCAGCCACTGATACTTCTGAATGCTATGGGCTAGGATTTTCTAGCAGTAGAGTTCATTTGTTTCAAAGAGATCGTTTCATACTGTTCATTTTTCTAGTGGTTGAGCAGCAAATTCTGTATCTTCCTAAAGGCCTGAAGAGGTCTGTCTTCTATGCAGAACATGTATGGTGAGCTGTCCTGTTTGTCTGTCTTGTTCTTCAGGCATACTACTATTGTGCCATTGTAGAAGATGTGATCCTGCGTTTTGCGTGGACCATCCAGATCTCACTCACTTCCATGCAAATCTTTCCATACGCTGGAGACATAATTTCTACTGTATTTGCTCCACTTGAGGTATTCCGGTAAGGCTTCCTGACTGAACAGTGTTTCTCTTTTACATTTTTATTGTTTCTATAATGTCAGCACGGTGGGAAGTGCCTTGCTCCTTGGATGTGGAAGGTACCGGTCCTTGGAATGGAAGACTAGGCCTAATAGGAACATTTAATCCAAACAGGGTACTGAGTGGAGAAAGCTGTAGAGGGCTCTGCCACACTGTGGGACTGGGTCCTTCGTACTGTGTTTACAGTTTCTTCTGAACATAGACCTAATCTTAAGCATTTGTTTTTTCCTAAATTTCTCCTTTAAATTACCTTCTTGAAACTTACAGTTGAAATTTCACTTGATTCTCATGTTTACAATTTTCAAATCTCTGCTTCTTTTCCAAACACTAATTTGGATTCTGCATCACTGGTTTCAAGGTCTTTACACACTTGTAGTCTTGTTGGAGACCCAACCCCCAGATTCTTGAAATGAGTAAAAGCCCTTGAAGCGGAACCTCAGTCATGCACATGGTGGAGGTTACTGAACTTTGCTCTCCTGCGTGGTGGAGGCTGCCTTTTGCTTGTAATGCCTTCTGCCTTCATGGTGTCCAGACTAGGGCTGTCATTGTTAGGACAATGAACAAGCCTGACAGTTCTGTTCTTCTCCAGAGAGTTGGGACGATGTTGTAGCAGGTGCTGCTCCTAGTCATTTGCTGTTTCTCCCTGCTACCAGCATGTTCCCGGAGGCGCTTTGATCAGTGAGAACAGTCAGTGGTATCCAGGCGCACATACCAGTGCGTCGCCAAATGCAGGCAATGCCCTTAAAAGCAGAACCAAATCGGTAATTTTCACTTTTTCTCCACGCAGACGGTTTGTATGGAACTTCTTCCGTCTGGAGAATGAGCACCTGAACAACTGTGGTGAGTTCCGTGCCGTGAGGGACATCTCTGTGGCACCACTCAACGCCGATGACTTGACGCTCTTGGATCAGATGATGGACCAGGAAGATGGTGTACGAAACCGCCGCAAGAACAAACAGTGGAAACGCAGCCAGAGCGTGTCCTTGCGCAGACCTCGTCTTGCTTCACAGTATGTTTTGCCTCTCCTCCAGTGCAACAAACCAAATCATGTGTTAGAGCTGCTTTTAATGCTTGGTGGCTGTTTACGGGCTGGGTAATCATGGAAAGATCTCGGCCAAAATAGTCATTCAAAGGAAGGACAGGTCCAATCAGTAAACGAATATCTTTCAGCTGGAGGGTTGATCCATCCTTTACATCAACTTGGGGTTCTGGTAAACCACTGGAAAAGGGAGTCCCTTTACAAAACCCCCCTCCTGCAAAAAATAGCCTATAGTGGTTGCCAGAGGTTATAAATCCAAACTTGGAAGAGAAGTTCTCTTCAACCAGCCATTTCCAGGCTTCAGACCACCCCAAAATGTCAGTTTATCCTTTGATTAAGATTTCACCTGTGAGATCTCAGAGCCCTTCCCCTCTCAGATCTAAACTCATGCATTTTCTTCTTTACACCCATTGTTCATGCACCCTAAATTGTTTCTGCACCTTGCACCCTGACCCTTGAACCTGCTGACTGCATCTCTTTGGTGCAGTGCCTGTACTCCAAGCATCACGGGGTGCTCCAGTGCCCAGGCATCACTTCTGCTCCAGCAGCACAACTGTGGGGCCTGGCCCTCTGGCCAGGAGACAAGCTTGGGCTCCCTGGGGCTGCTGAAGCAGCGTGTCAGGAGTGTTCTGCAATCCTTGCAGCACATTTCTCTGTTGCATCACCGCATGGGAAGGGTGGGTGGGAGGAAAAGACTGCTGCGGCTGTCATGCAAGGGTGGCATGAGATGTGCCCCTCGGGCCATGCTTGTCTCATATCGGTGTTGGCCTAGCAGGGCCACAGGGGTCCTCAGCTGAGGGCACGGTCTCTGCATGCGAGGTGGCCGGTGTGGTGCAGCATGGGCAGTGCCTTGGGAGGAGGATGCTGCGGGGCAGCTGGGGCATATTTATAAGGCTCTGCTATTCCTAGGGAGAGTGGGAGAGTGGGAAACACTTCCAGGAGCCTGCTTATTCCCTCTCTGTGTAAGAAACTTTTCTTTAAGACTTGTAAAAAAATTTTTATCTGAGTGCACTGCAGTTCTACTGTCTGCATGTAGTAATAGGAATTTCTTCGCCCCAGTGAGTGTTTTCTTTCTGTTTTTTTTCCAGGTCCAAGGCTTGTGACACTAAGGTATTGATAGAGGACCTAGCGAATGAAGCGAACACATGAGATGGCCATGGTCTCTTATTCCGCATCCTTTGTTTTCTCATTCTGTTCCCCTCTTCCCCAAGTAACCCAATCTCTGGTACAGTTCCAGCTGAAAACAGGAGAAAACACTGAACACGTTTTCCGAGCTCTTCCAGACCAGATCCTATGGACTCCAACAAGCTCACTGTGTTTCGTTTCTTTTCTTCTGGGTTCATTTTAATGTTCTATTTTAAAAGAAAAATAAAATATTTTACTTTGTTTTGACAATAAAGAGGACAGTTCAGGAAAGAAGGATTGTTTACAGTCTCAACAAGGACATACAAACCTATCTGGATAACGAAGCATCATAGGGACTCCCTCATGGGACAGTGCCAAGAGCACACTCGGTTTCTGCTTGGCCCGGTTTTGACTGGTTGAAACCGGACTTAAGTTTTTTAATCTGATTTTTTTTTGGTTTTGTGGTTTTTTTCCTTCATATCCAGCGCTGAGGCACTGGCTGCACTTGCAGGAAAAGTGCACTTAGAGCAGTATCTTCATTCATGAAGCTACTTTTTAATTTGATGTAACTTTTCTTATAATTTTTTGGAAATATGATGTATCTGTTACATATAGTTTTCACATTATTTATGAAACTTAGCAACCATATGAGAGTGATTCTGAGTCCTGTGCAATGAAGGTTGTAATGGTAAAACAAAGCCGAGAATGTAGATCTAGATCTGCAGGGTTGTGGGGTTATGCCCTGCAAATAACCCCTCTTGTGAGACAACTTGCACCTGTGTTTACCTTTCCTCTCTTTCTTTCTTTTCAGTTTTGTTTTATTTTAAACCGAAGTTTCTCTATATGATTTTTTTAGTTGCTGCTACTGCTTCTGGGCATGTCTCCTGTGCCGGTTCAACGCCAGCTTTCCAATCACCTGTGTAAAATTAGTGCAGATGATCCTTTTGAAAGGAGACTTGGTTCCTACCAACAGTGCAAAAAGTTAAGCAAATGCTTCAGAACTTCATTCTCCAGATCAAAAAGTATTTTTCAAAGCCTTAATAGTCTTTAGACAGCATAAGGGCATCCCTCACTGAGCAGGGAGCTTTTCTGGTGTTCTCCTGCAGCTCAGTGCAGCAAAAAGTGGGACGAGACAAGGAGGTGATGGTT
>NW_020799109.1:29794560-29798425 GCF_003259725.1 Athene cunicularia | reverse complement strand
AGCTGTCAGGGAACGTGGCAAGGACTGTGTTGTGCCTACCTGATGGGGAAGGTGGAATTGAAGTCAGGTGGTCTCGTGGCTTCTGGTTTGGCAAAAAGCCTTTGTTGGGTGCTGTCTGCTGACCTGTGTCTCAGCTCTTCCTTGTGCCCCTTGCCTCAGCTCGTTAATCCAGTTTGGGAAGTGTGATATTAAGCAAACTTGGGTAAAGATTAGCCATATTGCTGAGTAAATTAAGTTGAAAGAGTGATGCTAATTTGATGATCTCGTTGGTCTCTCCTTCAGTAGGAAAGGAAATGTGGGGACCCGCAGAGGCCTGCTGTCCTTCCCCTGGCACAATGTGTGCTGCCAGCTCTCCCGCAGCAGAACCGGCCAGCGAGGGGAGTCAGAGCTGAACCTCGCAGCCAGGGCTGCTGCCGCTGGGCCGGGCTGGCATGGCTAAGATGCTCGGGGCTGCCGCCTTCCCCTCTGCCCGGCTCGTGGGCAGCTGTGCTGTACAGCTGGGGTTGTGAGGGAGGCCTGAAACTCCTGAAGTAGCGTCCTCACACTGATGGCTGGCTGGTGACACCTCTAGTTTGGGCAAGGGAGTTGTAGGAATCTCTGCTCAGTTGCTGTTTGGTGGTTATTTTTTTTAGTTAGCTGATAGCATTGTTTCTCAGACGACCAGTACGTTGCATTTTCTCTGTTTGTCTGCCGTGCCTCTTGCCCAGAGGAACTGAAGGAAACAATGCTCTTCATTTAATTGGAAGTAGATTCAAATTCAGTGGTGGTGAACCTGTGCCCCATGCCAGGCTAAGGGCAGCACTGCAATCCTGGAACTACCAACACTTCTGTGACATGCTCTCAGCTGCCAACAAAACTGATGGACCTGCCGGGAGGTGCCTCTGCCCCGTGCGTGGCAGCATGGCTGCTGTGTCTGTGGTGGTGCTCCCCCTTGCACCTCCTGCCATGTCGGGCTGCTCCAGCAGGAGGGCAGCTGGGCTGGATGGGGCTGTCCTGGTGGTCTCTGTGCCCAGGAGCCTGTTTTCCCTGTATTTAAGTCCCTTAGGTCTGTTGTTTGTGCTTAAATCGAAGGTTCATGTTTGTACGGAAGTGGAGTCTGAGATATAAAGCCCCTTAAAATAGTTCTGTGCCGGGGGGCAATCCAGAATAAACCAGTGGTGTTACTTAAGCAAATGGTTCTTTATAAAAAGAAACAGAGCTTTACTGGTAATTCTTCCTTTCAGAGGGAAGGAAAACTAACAGAGAGAGCTCTGCCTTCCTCAGCCAGGTGGCCTGTGGCCTGCCTGCTGCTGCTGCACCATCCAGCCCTCCACTTCCCAACCTGGTGGGGAGGGTCTGGTTACAAGTAACTAAACTTTTATTCTGCAGTTTACCCAAATCCTTATGGGAAGCAAGAATTCAGTCCGTCCATCTGCTCTGCTCTTCCCCTTCCCTTTTTCTCTGTCTTTTCTGGCAATAGAAATAAGAAAAAAAAAAAAGGGAGGTGGCATGCTAGAGCTAGCAAACATTATCTCCTGAAATAAAACATAATTTCTCTTGGCAGTGAAGATGCTCTCTCAGGGGAAAGTAGCCCAAATTCCCAGAGGCAGGCCTTTTAAAGGCTACCAACTCTCCTGTGCTGCATCAGCCTGTTCCCTTTCTCCCAGAGATTTCTGAGAAATCAGGCATGCGGATTCCTCCTGAGCGTGGACACTAAAGCTGGCAGAGCACCACATCTATGAGAACATCTGGCCAATAAAGGGGGCCCTAACGAAGCAGAGCAGATGGTGAGAGAAAATAGCCCCGTCACTCCTTATGAGCAGCCTGCATAGCGGGAGCAGGGACAGTCCCGAGGTGACTTTGTTTCGTGAGCGAGCTTTGTGGATGGATGCTTGGAAACACCCCTGGACGGGGAGCAGCAGGGTGACAGTCTAGAATTACAGGGAGCAGAGTTAAAGGAGCTGGGATTTGGTTTTATCCAGCGCTTTAGTTGTTGGGCTATAGCTGGATGGGAAGTGGAAGATGGGACAGGTCTGTGCTTTGGTCGTTGTGGAGCTGTGCTGGCTTTCAGGTGTTGAGCTCTTGCTCTCCTTGCAATTTGGTGCAGAGGTGGTGGTTGTGTGTGGCTCCGAGGGTGGTGTGGCAGCTGCCCTTGTCTGGCTGGAATCCTTGCAGATGGTCCCATCTAAGGGGAGGAGGTGCCAGTGTGGCCTGAGACTTGTGGAGATTCCCTTTGAACTTGTTTCTCTGTGCTGATACCCTGCTGCTTTCCATCCTTCTTGCTCTTCCAGAGATTTTTCTGGCTGCAGGGGGTTAGGATTTGCAGCACCCAGAGTTTATTTGCTAGCTGGAATTCCCTGTGTGGCTTCCTCCTGTGTCACCAGAAGCGCCAGGTCCCCATGCCTGGGGGAGACAATGCCGTGCTCCTGAAGCGGCAGCAGTGCAGGTTTGGCCTTTATGGGCTTGGTGAGTGGGAGCAGGATCTGCTCCGTCAACGGGATCCAACACTGTCCCACCACATTTGAAAAGAAATGCATTTGCGGCGCTCATGGCTGTGGCCTGTCTGTATCAAATAAGCTCCTACCTCTCAAATCGAGACGTGTTCCTGAAGTTGGCTGTTGCTCATCCTGCGCCTTTCCCTGCTCCCAGTCATCCTTTTTCTATCAGTGTCTTTGCTGCTTGTCCGAAGCCAATGGTACGCAGAGTGTGGGGGGATGACCAGCAGCAGCCTTCAGCATGGAAATCTTCGGGGGGAAAACGTCTCTTGTGGAGCAGAGTTGGATCCTGCTGCTCTGAGTTCCCTAATAACTTCTGGTGCTGCTTCTGCCGCCTCGCTGGTGCTCAGCCACTGCAGCCCTGTCGGTGGCAGGGAGGGAGAGCGCCAGCTGGGTTCTGGAGAAAACAATCCCTGGGGATTTTACTGTGGAGCTTCCAAGGAGCAAGGGAGATGGGGCAGAGCCTTCGAGCTTTGCCTGCATTGTGGATGGCCAAGTGAGTTTGGCCTTATCTTGCAAGGCTGCTGCTGCATACTGCTTGCTGTGACTCTGGCACCTGCCCCAGTTTTTGGGGGTGTTTGTGGCCCCGTGGTGGAATGTGCCCTGGGACTGGGTCATGACTTGGCTCCTGCTGGGAACACAAAAGCCACTTTGCTCATGCTCTGCAACCCAGCCCCGTGTCCTCCCTCCTCTCCTCCACTGTTCTGCTTTGCACTTGTAGAGGGAAGATGATCTTCTGCCTTAAACATTTTGGGTTTTTTTTTCAGTTTACAATTTTATTCCAGAAGGCGATCAGATTGTTGTCTTCTTGGAAAAGAGGAGTTGGGGCTCCTGAGGGAAGAGTAGAAAATCCCTACAGTAACTCTGCAGCAGTCATGGTTGGGCTCAGTGGATGTCACCTCATCAAATCTTGCCTCCTTTACATGATGCCATCCCAAATACCACACCTTGGGATGAGCTGTCAACCCACCACCACCGCTGGGTTAAACTGGTGTTACCAGCACCCCTCAGGCACTTCAGTCCCTGTGGCAGCATCCTGGCTGCAAGAGAAATGCAGGTTTTGCAGGGAAAGGAGAGAAAAGGGATAGTAATCCTGGGTATACCCAGATGCTGATGCCCCAGCCCTGTTCCCAGTGGGAGTCGGAGGCTGCTCTGGCCCCAGCGCAGCCATGCCACGGTGGGCAAGAGGCGCCGGCCCTACCTGGGAATATACCCCATGGCCTGACAGTCCCTCAAGGTCTTAGAAACCAAATTGCAAACTCTTTGCTCCAGAGGAGAAATTGGGCAGCCTGGTAGAACTTGTAATGACCTTTCCATCCCGTAGTACTCCTGGCGAAGGATTGGCATTTGGAAGGGGCCCGGGGTGGAAATGCCAATGTTCCCCCCCCCCC
>NW_020799109.1:29789148-29794510 GCF_003259725.1 Athene cunicularia | reverse complement strand
GGGGGGGGGGGGGGAGGTGCTAAGGGTTTTGGCATGTGGGGAGCGGGTGGCTCTGCAGGGTGTGTGTCGCAAGCTGGTTGAGGGGTGATGGGATGTGTGTACACCAAGCTCGGGTCCCACTGTCCTCCTGCCTGAAGGTGCTTGGTTGGCCCCAGCTCACCAGGGGTCCCCACAGGATTTGGCCTCCAGAAAATCTGGAGAATTTAGCATGTCTGCAAACGTGTGATGCTCACAGGAGGGTGCCTAAAGCAGCCAGGCTTTTCTGCCGGTCTGAAGGCTCTTAAACACCCCTACCTGGTGGGACCTACCTCTCCATCCTTTTAGGGCCTCCTGGAGCCCCAGCCACTGGTGCGGGGCAGATCCCTCCAGCACCTAGCACCCCGGGGTGAGGTGCCCCCCCGGCAGGCACGGGGCAGTGAGCTGGCTTTGCTCCCCGCTCGCCTCCCAAACCCGCAGCCCAGACAAAGGACATTCCTGAGAGGCAGCCAAGGCAGCTGGGCTTCCCTCTGTCCCGGCGCGGAGTGTTGGGGTCCCCTGCATCCCCCCAGGCTTCGGTGGCCACGGTGGTGTCGCCCTTTAGAGCTACCCACCAGCCAGCGCGAGGGCAGGCGGTTCAGCTTTGGGGCCGGGGCAGGATTTGGCTGAGTGCCCCGCATGGGGTGCGTGCTTCGGGGGCGCGCAGAGGAGGAGGAGGAGGAGGCCCAGGCAGGAGGCAGGGCCTGCCACGGCCCCACAGCCCAGCCAAGCAGCTGAGCTCGGGCTTGGCTGAAGGGGCTGGGATTTGCTGGTTTGTCCTTTTTTTTCAAAAAAATTTTTTTTCCCCTCCCCTGCTTCCTTCCCTTCTTCCGCCTTCTTCTCTCTCTTCCCAGCCCTCTCCCGATGGTGCGCTCGGGGTAAGGACAGCCCTTGCCTCCCACCTCCAGTCCCATCCTGCCACCGCTCTGTCCCAGGGCAGCAAGGGGCTGCAGTGGGCCGCGGGGGACTGATTGGGACCCGGGTGGGCGTCCCGGGGATGGCCCTGCAGCCCCGGGCCTGGGGGAGGCTCCTCCAGGGGTACCAGCAGGAACGGGATGCTGCCAGTGGGGTGCAGGGGGGCAGCGGCACCTGGGTGCCACCGGAACCACAAGGTCAGTGCAAGGACAAGTGACATGTGTGATGCTGGGGGCTGGGGTGGAGCAGGGGGCTGGTGACACCTTCGGCAAGTTGCAGCCGTGAAGGATTTCTGTTCTGGGGAGTTTAGGGGCCCTGCTTTGGCTCAGAAAGTGCCAGTTTCCTCCGGGACATCTTGCCCAGGTGCTCCTGGGGCACCCAAAACACCACAGGCAGGCACCCACGCTCCTGCCAGCCCCCAGCCGCCTGCTTCGGGGAACCACCGCTCCCCCATTCCCTTGCTCCCCCATTCCCCTGCTCTGGAGCAGTGCTGGTGCAGTGTCTCTGGGCGGGTGGGTAGCCTCGTGCTCTTCCACATCCCTGTCCCCTTCCCCGCAGGGTCTTGCTGCACGGTGGTGGCATCGCCTGCATTTGCCCCCTGGGGCTGCTATCTGCAGAGCCTCTGGGGTGCAGGAAGCACCAAGGCAGAGGAGGGTGAGGGCAGTGTGGGGGCTCATCCACCCTTCCCCGGGTTTTCTCCCCACAGGGCGCATGGAGCGGGGCTCTCCTGCTGAGACGTGGCGGGTGCCGCGGCCCCCCAGGCAGCACAGCCAGAGCGGCAGCCGAGGCCCTACCCTGCCGGAGTGCTCCGAGGCCGCCTGCGGCCCCCACACCATCCTGGAGAGCAAGGTGAAGGCGCTGAAGGAGAAGCGAGGGGGCAGCCGGCCGGGGACCCCCACGGCCACCCCTGAACGCCCCTCACCCAAAAAACACCGGCCCCGGCGGGGGAAGGCGGGGGTGGATGTGGCAGCGGTGGAGCCACGTGCTCAGCTCCGCACCTACCTGACGGACGGGCTGTTGGATGGTGGGGAGTCTGTGGCCAGCGGCCCCCCAACCCCGGCACCCCTCGCCAGCACCCCAGGGCTCTGGCGGGTGCCGACACCCAGGAGAGATGTGCCAGGAGGAACCAAGCTCCCCCCAGATGAGGGCAGCTGGTCCTGGGGCTCTGCCTCCCCCCACGAGAGACCTCCCCTGGAAGAAGAGGCACGAATCCCACCACGGGACCAGAGGGGTCCCTCTGCATCCCCCACCGTGGCAGAGGCCTGGGAGAGGCTCTCGCTGGCTGAGCAGGTGGAGAGGAACCGGCAGCTACTGCAGGAGGTGCTGGGCCTCACTGCGCCCGGTGCGTATTTTGGGCGGGTGGTGGCTGTTTTGGGAGAGCCAGAGGGAGCGGAAAGGCAAAGCTATGAGGTGAAGGGGGGTCCTCGGCACCATCCTCCAGCCTCCCTCACTGTGGGTGTAGCTGGTTCACACCCCAGGGCTACCCCGTCACCTGCAGGTGCTTTGTCCCCTTTGTTGGCAGCTGTGGGAGATGCCCACAAACAGAACAGGGCGCTTCTTCACCAGGATGTTCCGGGTGCTGCCGGTCCCCTCCGGCATCCTGGTGAGGAATTTCACTGCTAAAAGCTAGAGAAAAATCTGCTTTCTGGGGCACTCGAGGTCTGTGGGCATCATCTTCCCTTTGCAAACTGTCACCAGAAAAGGGAATTAATTTCTCTTTTGAAAGTATCTGCCCTAACGACCCTGTGGTCCCCATCTTTGAGGGCACACCCCACGCCACGTGCTGTTGTCCTGCTCCTCTGGGGTCTCTCCAGAGCCCAGCAGCTGGGACAACCCCAGAAGGGGTGTTTGTTAGCACAGGCTGAACCATGAGGCTGGGGGAAACGAGGGGTGCTGTTGAGGGCGACCAGGGTGGGGGCCGCAGTCCAACCAGCCTGATGCCTTTCCCTGTCCTGCCTTTCAGAGGTGCCAGTGAGCGACGGGGACTGGGACTCGGGGGTCTCGCTGCAGGACACCGAGAGCTGCAGGTAGGTCAGTCCCAGTGTGGCAGAGATGGATATTTCCCTCTTTTCCTTCTCTCAGTCTTGTATATTAAATGCATCCCGCGAAGCAGCACTGGGGCTCACCAGAGCTCTGTGGAAGGGCTGTGGGGGCAGCCCCCAGCGTGGAAGCTGGTGGATGGAGTGTGGATGGGCTCTGGTGATGCTTCAGTGTGAGCAGGGCAGGAGGGTCAGGCCAAGCCAGGTGCATGTGGTGTTTGGGCACAGGGGGTCCCCACCAGGACCCCAGGGTGGGAAGGAAGCTGGTGAAGAGGGCAAGACAGAAACTTGCTCCAGGTGCTTAAGGGGATCGAGGTGGCAGGAGTGTGTAATCTTGTTGGACTAATGATAAACCTTAGAGGTATGGACTAAAAATATGGAGGTGGAACAGGCAGGTAAGGTAGGCCAGGGAGCAGGTTTGGGGGCTCGGGGACTGCATGGAGTAAGCAAAGGAGTGAGAATGATCCCCCTGTATCGTGGATACTGGTTCCACTCTGCTCCAATGGCTGCGGTTGATTGGTGACAGCTGGGTTCATGGCAGAGCTGGGCATGCTGCATTCCCCTTGAGCAGGGGCAGCCAAAACCCAGGGGAAGCCTGAACCCCCCCATGGTGCTGCACAGGGGGCTTTCCCGGGGGCCGGTGTGCACCTACCACCTTGCCGCGAAGAGGTTAAGGCCAGGCTCCCCCAAGTGACTGCCTGAGCTGATTATTTTAATCATAGGGATTAGGGCCATGGCCAACAAACAGGGAAGTCAGCGCTGGAGCAGGGCTGTGCCCTCCTGTCGCTGATGGAGCCCCCACCCTGCAGCTGACGGGGTGAGGGGACCAGGGGGAAGACCCCCTGCGAGGAAGGGAAGGCAGCCAGCTCGGGGGGGTCATGCCAAACCTACCTGCATTCACACTGCTGCAGGAGTTACACCAGTGGAGATTGGAGGCAGTGCCTGCCTCAGTTTCCCCATCCACGTCCAGGACACCCGTGATGCAAAGCGCTGCCTTGGCTGAGCCGGTGCCCAAGTTGTGTGGTGCTGAGCCTCCCCCCAAAGCATTGCTGGTGCAGGGTGTGACCTGCCACCTCCTGCCTGGCATGGGGGGGTACGGGGGCTCCTGCCCAGCTGTGCCCCAACACAGCAACCAACCTGCCTATGAATGGAGGCTGGGCCCTGTTTCCTCTGAGCAGACCAGCCCCACCGTCACTGTTAAACCACTTCTAATCCCTGTTATTTTTTCCTAATCCCCCTCCCCGCTGCGGGGCCGCAGGGCCTTTGTCCCCAGGCAGGAGCTGGAGCTGAGCCCTCGGCACGAGCAGGCCAAGCAGCTGCTTCAGCGCGCCCGCATGAAGGCTCGCACGAACCCCCTGCGCGCCAGCCACGACATCCTCCTCCTCCTCCCCGCTGCCACCAGCCCGCAGCCCAGGTCAGTGCCAGCCCTGCAGGCCGCATCCTGCCCCCCGCTGTCACCACCACGGAGTGCTTGGGGGTGCCTCGCCTGGATTTGGTGCGTGTGGAGCATGTGAGTGCGGAGTGTGCACGGCCGACACACGTGAGTGTGTGTGGGGAGCGTGAGCACGCGTGCGGGCATGTGTGCGGAGCAGGCACCTGTGCGTGCAGAGCCAGGGGCCGACCTGCTGTGGCCATGCATGTGGCCTCATACCCTTGGGTGAGCGTGTCTCTGCTTGCAGGAGCATCCCCCTGCCTGGGCACACGTGAAGTCTTCACAGCATCATATTTGGGGGGTATTTAACTGTGTTTTATGATAACGTGGCGGGGTGATCCCAGCTGGCTGGGAGGATTGCGTTTCCCAGCTGATGGGGAGCACCTCGCCGGAGAGGCTTGGGGCTGGAGGGCTGTACCAAAGCCACGGCTCGCTATGTGTGCTGGGTCATGTGTGATTCAGTGTTCCGGGACTGATTAACAAGGTGCTGCGGTGCAGGGAAAAGGTGTTGGAGGTTGGGCTGTGGCAGCGAAGCATTGCTGTAGCCTCTCGTGGTTTCAGCTTCAGGCAGCCGGGGCAGAGGGCTGAGGGGAGCAGAGCTGTACACGGCAGTGCAGCATCAGGCAGACTTTCCTCCTGCCTCATCTCCTGCCTTGGGTTTTCCCCCTCCTGCCCTGCTTTTCCAAGGGAGCTGAGCAGCCCTCGCAGCTCATCCATGTCCATCTGTCTGTCCCCACGGCAGGGAGCCCAGCGGGAGGCCAAGCGTCACCCCACGGGACGGCGGGAGCCTGAGCGACTCATCAAGTGGGGAGTCGAGCTGCGGGCGGCTGCGCCGGCCCCGGGGACCCTCCCCGTCCCGCGTCCGCTTTGAGGATGAGTCGGCCCGCGACGTCGAGGTGCGGTACCTGGAGCGGCTGCAGCTGC
Organism: Athene cunicularia; assembly: GCF_003259725.1. Taxonomy (NCBI): domain Eukaryota; kingdom Metazoa; phylum Chordata; class Aves; order Strigiformes; family Strigidae; genus Athene; species Athene cunicularia. Next base: position 29,789,185 of record NW_020799109.1, on the reverse strand, counting down.
GGCACCGGCGGGCCCTGGCCTCGGCACTCTCCTCACT
>NW_020799109.1:29770112-29789098 GCF_003259725.1 Athene cunicularia | reverse complement strand
GCACTCTCCTCACTGGAGCCAGCCAGCAGTGGCCAGCCCGGGGACGGGGCCAGCCAGCCCAAACCTCGGAGTGGCGACCTGGTGGCCAGGGGCAAGTGCAGTGCCTGCGGCTCCTTCCTTGGTGCTGCTGCTGGCCAGGGCACGGACACACCAGCGGCCACCAGCATGGCTGAAAGCAGCCCCACGGCACAAGGAAGCGTCCCAGGGGATAGTGGGGGGCTGAGCACTGCCCGGCCAGAGCCCAAAACCAGGGCTCTGGGCCCCCGGGGGTCCCCGCTGTGGATCCTCCCCTCCCGACAGCGCATCCACACCGAGAAGATCAAGGAGACATACATTGGGGATGTCACCTACATCGATGACGTGGACTCAGCCCTGGAGAGCACTGACACCTCTGACAGCTGCCGAACAGACAGTGAGGAGGCAGGACCCTGCAACCCTCACTTGCAGGGGCACCGGGACCCTCGGCTGAGGGGTCACAGGGTTCCCCGTGCCACCCCGCAGCCAGAGGCAAGGGCCGGGAAGGAGATGTGTGTGGCTGGCGGTGGCCCCCGTGGAGGGGATGGGGGCTCAGGTGGCACCACAAGCCGGACAGGGGCTGTTTGCCTCCCACCACTGGGGAGAGCTGGCAGCCAGGAGGAGGAGGAGGACACTCTCTGGCATGTGGGGGGCAGCGAGGGGGTGGGAAACACCGCTCGTCCTCTGCAGCAGCCCAGTGAGCCCCCGGATCCCTCCTTGCAGCCAGGAGCTGGCACTCCAACTCCAGGCACCCACTTCCCCGCTCCCCCCCCAACCAAAAAGGCCTGCTCCCAGGTGCCTTGCAGGAAAGCACTCTTCTCCGGTGGCAGCCGCCGGGCATCGAATCAAGCAGCCCGGGCCCCGGAGCCTGAGGGTGGGAGCACTGCATCCCCCCAGCCCAGGGGCACAGCAGGGTCGGGGGGGCAGCGGCGTCCCTGCAGCCCCAGGTGGCTCCCCGGGAGCCCCCTCCGTGCCTTGTCCACCAACAATTGCAACAACACCCACGGGCAGGACCCTCTGGGTACGGGCAGAGGTAAGAGACCTGTGCACAGGGGTGCCTGGGAGGGTCCTCAACGAGGCAGAGATGTGACGATCTCACTGCGGTTACAGAGGCACCGTCTCACCCCACCGTCACCCCTGCACCCCAGGAGGCTGCTCGTCCCCCCAGGGAAGCTACCAGGACACCCGGAGCGCAGCATCACCCGCCCGGGAGCGCAGCACAGGGGTGAGTGTGAGCGAGGGGCTGCCAGCGTCCTGCACCGCGCAGTGGGTGCTGCGTCCCTGAGCATCCCTCCTCAGCGCAGCAGGATGCTGCTGGGCTGAGCCCGCCTGGGGCTTCCCGGTGCGACTCAGTGGCACCAAAACCCTCTCAGAAACTGCAGTCTGGCACTGACAGTTTTGCCTGTGTGTTCAAGTGGGTTTGGGGGAGCAGTGTTTCACCCTGCATCTGGTTCCACCGGGGGCGTTGCAGCAAATGTGATGGTGGATGCCCCTGCAGCTTGGCGCTAGGATTTTTCCTCTGGGGAAAAAATCAGCTGCTAAATGCTGCCAGCTCCGGAGCTGCCTTGGGGCTCACCAAACACAAACCCCCTGGACCCGCACTGGGGCACAGTGTGTCTCAGCCTGGCAGGAGGGTTCACAGGCAGTGCTGTGTCTTTCAAGCCCCTTGGCAGAGTGTGATCACCAGGCATTGAGCCAGGCGGGGCTGGAAGGTGTTAAACCCCTGCAATTAGGGTGTAAATGGGTAGGGAGCCCTTCAGGTTGCTGGGTTACTTCTGCAGGGAGGTGGCTGCACCCCGATCTCACCATGCACCCCAGTCTCACCGTGCTGTGGCTCTTAAGGCTGCAAAGGCAGGTGCAGGATGCATCCCCAGCCCCGAGAAAGCTGCTGGTCCTGCTCCCCCCCAGCCAGGAACAGGGTGGATGACTATCGCCCCTCTCCACACAGGGAGCTGGGGCAGCCTGTGAGCCGCAAGGGCAGCAGCGCTTCAGCCTCGGGGCTGAAGAAGCTCCTGTGCAGCCTGAGCCAGAGCACGAAGCAGCGCCTGGGCCGCTTCCGCTGCTACAGTATGGAGCAGCTGCCAGCCCCTGGCGGCACCCCCCCGGACAGCCCCGGCATGAAGAAGTCACCCTCCCTGCAGTCCCTGCACCTGGTGAGCTTGAAATGTCACCACAGTCGGTGGGTCCTGCTGGGGAAGGGGTGCTGGGCTGGGGTGAAGCATTACTGAGCATCGCTTTATGGCCCCAGAGCTACAGCAGAGGGGAGGTCATGGGAGCATGTGCCAGCCCAGGTTTGAAAAGCCCGGAGCCAAATGGGGAGTGGAAGGGTGTAGAAGAGAGCAAGGCAGGGGTGGAAGAGCAGATTTTTGGGAGGAGAGATGATGGGGTAATTTGGTTGGGGGTTGTGGCCTGTGCATCTCTGCAGCGAGGCGCCTCCTGAAGAAGCCTTGCTCCTTGCTTGGGTGTCCCTGCCCAGGGCTTATCCCTCCTCCCTGGTGGTTTGGGGAGGGCTCCGGCGGCGTCGCAGGTGGCATGGGCTGCCCCCTACTCCCTCAGCATGTCGGTGGGTAGAGGGCTGCAGCGCTTTAGGTGTTTGTGGTTGTCCCCAGCTTAGCGGAACGCTTTTTCCCCAGGTGTCACCCTTCTGCCAGCCCCGAAAAGCCACTTCCATCCAGAGCCTGGACCCGCTCCTGGGTAAAGCACCCCGTGCCAGCACCTACCTCCTGCCCCAGACTGTGGCTGACAGGTAGGACAGGGCCCAGCACATCCCAGCTGTGCCTGGGAAGGCTGTTTGGGGTGCTTAGCCCTATCACCAGTCACCCAGTGGCTTCCCGGAGTCCCTGCTCACCGTGTCTCCCCTCTCCCCACAGGAAGGGGGGCTCGGGGCCGCGGCGCTCGCTTAGCGTGGAGGACATTGGGGCGCCTGGCCGGCTGCGTGCAGTGGGGCGCGTGGTGGAGGTATTCCCTGACGGCACCAGCCAGCTGGAGCTGCAGCGACCCCCCCATGGCGCCTTTGGGTTTTATGTCACCTCCGGGCATGGTCGGCCTGACACAGGTACGGTGGGGACATCCCAACGTGCATCCCCCATGTGTAGGGGAAGCATGGCACAGCAGGCCCCTCCGCAGTGGCTCTGGTCTCTCCCCAGGAGCGAGCCTGGGAACAGGTGGAGGGTGGCTGCTCCATCACGGCTGAGCCCCAAAGGGGTGACAGTGGTGGAGGAGGGATGCTGCCATGTGTGGCTTTGGCCCAGGACATGCGGCCCATCCTGAAGGCCATTTATAGTGAATTTGTTGCCATGCACAGGCCCAGCATGCAGGGCTGGAGGGGCTCACTCACCCCGTCCCTCTTTGCAGGTGTCTACGTGCAGGAGATGGCGGACGCCGGCACGGCCAAGCTGTACGCGGGGCTCCTGGGCGTTGGGGATGAGATCCTGCAGGTCAACGGGGTGGCTGTCTCAGGGCTGGGGCTGCCCCGCATCCACGAGCTGCTGCGCCGGGCGGACACCCTGACCCTCCGCGTGCTCCGGCACCGCCCAGCACCCCGGTAGCCCTGGTACGGCTCCCAGGGAGGACAATGTCCCACCGATGTCCCGGGATGCTGCAAGACGGTGCCAGAACCTGCCCCGCTCCAGTGCAATGCTTGGCCCCCCGTGAGGCAGAGCGGGACCAAGGACCCCCGTGTCCAGCATCTCCAGGAGCTGCTCCAAGTGTGGGGCCAGGGGACAGCCCAGCCCTGCTGTTGAGCTGGGGTGTGTGTGGGGGTCTGTCCTGCTGGGCACCAGGGTGGGGACACTGTCTCCTTGCACCCCCGAGAGATGCAGGGTTCCCTGCCACCACTGGAAGCCTGCACCCGCAGGCTGGCAGGTTCCTTTTAAATTATTTCAAACAAAAAAAAAAATATACGTATGTGATCACAAAACATGGTGCCCTTGGCTTGCAGGTGGCATGGAGGGGCTGGGGTGTGGCACTTGGCCATTGGGACATGACATGCCCCAGCCCCGGGGGTCGTGGGGCCGCTGGCAGCTGCAGGAGCATGTGGGTGCCTTCACACGGGGCTGAGCCCCCGGGGCTGCTGTAACTGCGGTGGGGGGCTTGTCCAGGGCGCTAAACACACGTCCTGGCTGTGGGGTGGCAGGGGGTGCACAGCGCACGGGGCAGAACTGGGATGCTGTCAGCTGAGGAGCCCAAGCTCTGGTGTGTGGGGTGAGGAAATGGGGATGGGGCAGGGGACCCTCATGGGGCGAATGCTCCCCAGAAAGCTGGGGGGGGCTCTACCCATTGCCACCCACAGGCACCCTGTTTTGGGGGGGAGGCCTCTGGATGGGCCCAGGGTGTTCACTGGCTGCTTTCTCATGGCCCAGTTGCTCTACCAGCTACCTCCTGCCCCTCTTGTGGTGCTGGGGGGGAGTCCTGGGCAGGTAGATGGGGTGTTTGGCCACCTGCAGCGCTCCTCGAAGGGCAAAACAACCCCATTCCCCAGTGGGCGGCACGGTGGGGAGCACAGGGTGATGGGGCCGCTCTCTTCCTGCCAGCACTGCCAGGATTGCTAATTAGAGGAGTCTGCGCTCTTGCTGCCTGGTTTTTTTTTTTTTTCCATCCACGGAAAGGGAAACTCGTGCCGGGGTGGCTGCACAGGGACAAGCCTCTCTGGGGAGCAGAGAAGACACGGCAGCAGTGGCTGCCCTCTGCATGGCGGCACCCCCACATCTGGGCAGCAGCTGCCCACAGCAGAGAGGACCCCAGAAACCACAGCAGCTGCTTAGGCCTTAAAAGCCAGGAGGGTGATGCCTGGCTGATGCTGGTGGGACCTTTTTCACCACTATCTGGTGCCAGGAGACCCTCAACTTGTCACTGCGAGAACGAGCGGTGATCTGTGCTGTGCCACGCTGGGCAGCAGCACTGCATTTATTTAGTGTTAAGGGGAGAGGCATCACCAACAACAGAAAAAGCAAATGTACACAGGAGAAGGGACCGAAGACAGCCTGGTGGCTTGCGGTGATGCCAGCAGCTGGGCCACCCTCCGGCAGCATGCCGGACTAGCAATGCAGCGGTCCCACACAGAGCACCGGGAGCCTTTCCTGGAGGATGCACAACCATGCTGAAAATAACGCAGGGATCGGAGGTGTGCGAATACCGGCCACTGGCCAGCACCCTGCTTGGACTCACACTCCCGGGAACCTGCTCTGTACTAAGCCCCAGGAGCCACGCAGACATTGAGGGAGCCAGCCTTGGGAAGGAGGCACCGCGTATTTCTTACAGCGTAACCAAAAGAAAATAAGAATGAAGAGCAACTGCTGAAATAATTGGCAGGGGTCGGCGCTAAGGGTGCGTGTGCGTTAGTGACAAGAGTCTCTGCCCAGACCTAGCGGGGCAGCTTGGTCTCGCCCCAGGCAGAAGGCACGGTGCTGTCAGCGCCCCGCGCCTGCGGGGAGGACAGGGGGGAGTCACGCAGCCACTTGAAGGAAGCCACAAACCCGCCGGGGAGGAGTGTTCAGTCCAGGCTAAGCATCCTGGAGGTAAAGCCGTCTGGCAGTGAGCTTCCTGCTCAGGGAGGATGATTTTCAGGGGTGATTTGCAATTTCAGCAGAAGCCTTAGCATCAACACCAATTAAATTTCTCCCCCAGCCCCATCTGAGACCCAGATGGGAGGCGTAAGCCAGCCTGTCCTGAGTCTTTTGGTGTTTGCAACTTAAATACAGGAGCAGACTTTAGTAAGAAACCAGTTCTGCTTTCCTGAAGAGTCACTCCACATCCTGCAATCAGTGTCTGCAGCACGAACCCCCCTCATGCCTGCATTTCTCCCCAGTGATACTGCCAGGGTGGGCTTTCTGCACCACATATGGGTATTGACTACCCGGCTAACTCCTAATCCACTGTATGAGGGACACAACTAGGCTATCTGACACCGCTGAGACAACTCGTGTGACAAACAACTCCGAGGTAACAAAAGGGCTGGGAAGTCATACAGAAACGTGATCTAGCTTTGAATCTCCTGCCTTTTGGTTGCTCACAATGGAGGTGTCCAAAAAATAGCTGTTGGGAAAAATTAAGACATCCTATTTACAAGTTCATATGCACTTAAAATACATAATTGAGCCCCATTCCTTGGATAATGCATGTCATGCACCCACAGTGAGAACATGGCTCGAACGGTCATCAAAAAAATCTTCAAAGTTTTTTTTTTTCCTTAAAAAAAATAAGTTATTTTAGACCTGACAAATCACTTGCCAAAGGGAAGCAGCTGTTAAACAGAAGCAGTTACTCAGTTATACAAGGGCAAAGAAAGCATCAGTCAATGAGCTTGAGAGGCTTGTATAACAACAGAGGCAATTTTAAAAGCTTTAAGAAACTCACTCTCCGGCTGATGGTTTTGTTTGCCAACTTTCAGCGTGCATTAACCCAAGTTTAAAGCTCTGGGGCTTCTATTTGTGGCAGGCTGGCCGACGGCAGGACTCTGCACCGGAGGGCTCACCCGCCTGTAAGCTCCTGCCAAGGGGTGGTGGATGCGGATGCTCTGCTGCAGATTCACCCTGGGGTCTCAGCAAGATGAAGGCAGCGGGGGGGGGCGGGGGGAATGCGGCCGGGGCTCCCCTCCCTCGCTGTGGCTGCGTGGGGTTTCACACCACCACTCCTCCCAGTAATGCTTTTTTGGCTGGCAAACCCCCGCGGGCTGGCAATGTGGTTTGTAATGCTCAGTGAATTAATTAATTCCTCACCCTCCCCGGGCATGTCCTCCCCAGGGCTCGTTGCTGCGTGTCCGTGTCCGCATCCGACCTCCAGCAGCTCCGGACCGCTGCAACCAGCTCCTACCTGCACGGGGTGGAAGCGCAGGGGTAAGTCCCCCTCCAAGCTGCCCAGCTCCGGACCTGGAGCCCAGGTCAGGTTGGCGCCGCACTGGGGGAGAAGGCAGCTCCAGTCTTCTACCCCCTCTCCCCAAGGCCAGGTGAGACACAGGTGGGGCCAAGCCGTGATCCTCAGAGGAGAACGGCGAGAGCTGGGTGTGGGTCTTCTTGCCGGGGATCTCTGTGGGCGGACGGAAACGGTGAGAGTTTCATTTCCCCGTGCTACGGGGGCAAGGAGGTGGGGAGGGGGCGTCTAAGGAAGTTCAGTCCATCACAGGACAAAAAACAGGATGAGCACCACCAGCAAGATGACAAAGAGGACGATAATTGCACACCACTGCCGTCGATCTGGAAGGAAAAGGAAGCATCAGTCTTCCTGCTTTAACAGGGAAGGAAAATCGGGTGAGAGTTTTTCTTTGCTTTACTGGTAGGAGCCCAATCTGAGCTTAAAGAATCCATAAAAAGCCAAAGCAGCAGCTCCTTTGGCAGCGTGCCCCACTGCAGCCCACAAGGCAACAGCGTTTCTCCTCCAGGAATACATCTGGTTTTGGGGACAGCTGCGGGAATTCTTGAGACTTCTCCCCAACTAAGTTCAAACAGATTTGATAAAGCCGGTTCAAAAGCAATCAGGAGGAACAGACAGCTGCTGTGTGTTGCTGCTTGTTCATGGAGTAAACCGTTTGCTAGCAGAACAAGGGGTCTGGTGAAAGCTGCCCGGAAGAGCTCTGTCAGGAGGAGCTTGTGACAGCTACCCTGAGGAGAGAGCCAGGATTGAGGCTTCCCTTGGACATCCTTACACCTCGCTGGCCCCAGGCATGCTCTGCAGGAGCTCGATGCTGCATCGCCTCAAAGTGGCTACCTGTCAGTGGCCAGAGAAGGCCCCTGTGAGACAATGGTGCAGCAGCAGGGCCAGGGCTGCTGACACCCCCCAACTTCTGGGCACAGCAGCTCCTCTGGGAAGAGCCCTCTGGTCAGCCCTGGCACATGAGATGGCAGGGATAGCAGAAATGCTTTCACAACTCTCAGAAGCACTCTGCAATGATCAAAGTGTTTTTTTCCAGAGGAAAGGGGAGATACACAAGGTTTGCTGGTGGTCGTGCTGCCACCAGGCTACTGGTGACCCAAAAAGCACTGTCAGCACTCTAAATGGTCTCTCTAGGGCTGTATTTCTACCACCTCAGAAATCCCCCAGCCAGCCCAATTTTGCAGAGCAGGAACACATCTCCAAACTTGCTGCTGCCTCCACAAGCTACCCGAGCACCCACGGGAGAGGGATAACAGAGGAAGCAACCGCCGGGCACACTGCCAGCACTCGGAGAGGCAAGCCATGGCAGGGGGACTTCCCAGCAGGCACGCCGGGCTTCCTGTTTGCTCTGCCCGCGGCACCCCGCCAGCCCACCCACTGCAGGCACAGCCTTATAAGGACTTTTCTCGTGGGTTCAGCCTCCCCCAGACACAGAAATCGCCTTTTTCATCCATCAGCTGAGAGATCTATTGGGCCTGCCCGTCGCCAGCAGCATGAGAGAAGGTCAGATTTGGGAAGGAGCTTGCTGCGGGCAAGCGTTTGGTGCAGGGGGAAGCCACACACAGGTGGCGAGTGTTTTATGGCACCTTGAAAGCTTTTGTTATGCAGGCAGTCTGAGAAACTGCAGCAGTGCAGGAGGCTGCAGAGCTTCCCCTACTACTGTCGAGAGGGGGATTTTCCCACCGCAGCAGTAACAGCATAAATAGAAAGGCATCTGTAAATAAAACAAAGGCAAAGGACGGGCTGCAGAGCAGTGTCTGGGCAGGAGCAGCTGCAGGGCTTGGAAGTCTTCCCCCTCTTTCAAAAACCAAGAGAGCTGCTGCCTCCCCTCTGCTCGGGCCTGGCCAGGCTGTCGGTGAGTGGGAGCATGAAGCATCCCAGCCTGAAGATCTGAGGGCTTGTCTCTCCCTCTCCAGGACTAGATCCCACTTCCCAGGACCTACCGCTTGTCATGTGAGATACTTTGGCGAGCTTCTTCATGACATTATCAAGCCGTGACTGAGTGCTGTCTAACTCGTGGGAGAAGTCATCCAGCATCCTGGGGACAGAGAAGCACAGCACCCATCAGCAAGCAGTGCTTCCCTGAATTCAGGATTCCTCAGCGCCTGCACACACGCTGGTCAAAACCCCAATGTGATTAGCGTGTCACACCTGGTGGAGAAACGCCAGCACAGCCTGGTCTCCTTGAAAGTACCCAAGGAGGGGGAAAAAAGCCCTACTGAAGCAGCAGCTCTGCTTTGGTGGAGAGTGGGAAGTCATTTAGGACTCCTGTTGGACTGGTCCCCCCTGCGTGTTCACGGCTGAGCTCTATGCACCCCTGCTAGGTGAGGAGTGGGGTTTTTCCTCTTGTTAAAGAGGAAGGTTTCATTTATGATCTGTGATTAGCAGAGACCAGTTAGATAGATCTAGGTGCTAGCTTGCACTTTAAATCCCTTTTCTTGTTCAGGGCTTGCTGTTGAAGCTAAAATCTTGTTCCAGCCACCTATCAAGCAGGAACGAGGTTTGAAATTGCTTTTAAGGTGCTTTTTAAGCTCTGCCTGGAAGTTACCCCTCTACTTCCTCCACACAATGACTGTAATGAATCTGAAAGCCTTCCTGAAGCTGTGCTTTGTCAATGCCAAGAGCCCATTTGAAAAGAAATGAGCAAATCCAGAATCAAGGTACCAATCCAACTTTCTCCAGCCAGTGAGATTTTAAAGCTTAATATATTTAAAAGGACAGCTTCCCTCATTTGTTCTAGGACCCTTGTTAAACCTTTCATTCAGTGGGGAAAAAAAAGTTGTAAAGAATACATTGCAGTAGTTATCTGCTGCTGTCTAGCAAGCACTGATGGCTTACGTGATGGTATCGAAACAGACACACCACACCGACTGTCTTCAGTGAGAGCAGAAGACTCTCAGGCTTCAAGGCTTTGTACAGGAGATGTGTTTAAAGTTCCTCCTCTCCATCAAAGACAAGGGACATGCCCCTCCAGACTCCTACCAGCCAAACAAGGAGGGCTTTTAAGCACAAAACCTTCAAGCCTCTCTGCAAGTGGTAGCTGTTAGCCTGCATACTGGAAACTTTATGGGCTTGTTTGCAAAGGGGAACTGGGAAAAAATCTGATTTATATGCAAATGATGGATGCAAATTACTTTGTGAGCTACCCTTTAACCCTTTGCATGGGTGAGGGTTATTTTTAGCTTAAACTATGAATAGCAGCTCTGTGCTGCATGTCTCAGAGCAGTGAGGCAGAGCTGAAAGCTCCCAGGTCAAGCTGTTTTCCAGGGTCAGCACAAAACCCTGTGGAGTGTGAAAGTACCCAGTATCCCCATTACACAGCACCTCCCTCCCTCATGCCTTTGGTACTGCTGGCTGGCTGAAACCAGGGAGCTCACTGCATGCCTTAGGGAGAGTGTATAAATAGGAGAGATGGGAAGGTAAACCAGCAGCTAAGCCTGCCCTAGGTGCTGGCTTTCAAACCAGCAACGGTTGGATTGCTGCAGGCTGCAGTAAGAAATGCTTTCCACTGCTTAAAATCAAAGTCTGGCTAGGAGCAGCTGCCTGACGGACTAGGAAATTCAAGGCCCTAACAGGGGCAGAGATATGTGTGCAAGGACCTCCAGCTGTGTTGGAGCCAGCCCCATGCTGGGTTTTCCGTGCTGCATCTCACACTTACACTGCTTGTTCCTCCAGCTCACCGCCAATGCGCTGGGACATGTTCTTCAGCACCCCAATGCTGCCAGAGACCAGCTCCAACTGCTCATCTTGCTGCTCCACAATCAACTGGGGCCAAAGAGAAGGGAAACGCAATTACAGGTCTGCTGCCTCCTGCAGCTGGGTTGGAGCCAGCTGATCCCATGGACAGACACACGCTGCTAAACCAACATCAGCTGCAGGAGCCTGGGCACAGATCTAAACCATCAGGAATGAGGACCACATTTCTAAGAAATGCTGGGGAAGTGACAGCCACAGGAGAGCCTCCTGGGCATGTCATCCCTGCAGCACAGCAGGCTGCAGTCTCCGGAGAGCCCTGCAAATCCAGCGTCAGCTCAGCCATGCCCCCTCCCTTCCGTGCCATACCCACCACTAAAACAACTCTTGGAAACCACAGGGGCTAGTCGTCAAAACCTCCGCAAGCCCCCCCTGTCTGCAGTGGGCACCATGGAGCCACACTGATGCTGTGCCTGGGAAATGCAACCTGGAATGTGCGGCAGCTAGCAAGGGGTTAATGGCAGTAAAAGGCTGTTGCAGCTTCCACAGCTGAAAATAGCAAGCCTGGCTTCAAAAGTGCCAAATAGGTCTGATGATGTTTTAAGTAATTTTCAGAGCACAGTCACGCTAAGGATTACGCTAAGGATTATGTTTACCCTCATTACCTATTTCTGAATCTATTTATCTTCCTGGAGTCACTAAGTAAAACTGCAGGGCGGCATCATGGGACAGGAGCTTTACCAAAGTTTGCCACCTCCAAAAAGCTCCGTGTTTAAAGGCCCACGTTTGGGTGGGCTGCTGTATGCAGGTCTGCATGCTGCCTGAGCACTTCTCCAGACAAACTCCCCCAGCAGTGGGAAAACAACTCGCCAGGGGTTCGGCAAAGCCCACGCACAGGCTTTCTCACGAAGCTTGTGTTGACAAAGGCAGGAAAAGGAAGCAGGCATGTGCTCCTGCTCCTAGCCCTGTTCTGATGCAGATGCACACAAACAACAGCAAACATCAGCTCATTTTTTAACCAGGGGAAGTTGCATAAGAGAAACAGGCTCTTTTCTGTTTGCGATGTTTCTACTCTTCCAAGGATTTCAGCAACTGATGTCGTATTAAAGCTTAGCGTGCTACATCTTCCAGATCTTGTTTGCCTTCTATACAGAGCAGAAGACCCAAACCTCGAGGGTTAAAAACTCCGTGCCAGGTGCATCCAAAGCTGTATGTTTGTACAGGAAATGCATGCATGGGTATATGCTGCAAGCAAAGAGGAGTGCTGTCAGGCTCCCAGATCCAGACTAGCCAAGGACTAGATATGGTTTTTGGCTCTTGCAGCCTGCACCTCATCCCCCCAGCACCCATCTGGCAAGCAAAACTATTTAGCTAGTCCTCATGGTGCCAGTTGTTGCCTTACCTGTTGTTGAGCTTGCTGCTCCTCGATGAAGTGTGAATTTGCTAAGTGCAGCTCCCGGTCCAGACGGCTGTATTTGTCAGGTCCAGTGCTCCAACTCTGACTCCCGCTTTCTCCCAGGAGCACCTAAAGAGATGCAGAGAGCCCTTAGCAACACCCTTGTGTCTGCTCACAGCCTGTATACAGGGTGTTATGGGAAGGCAGACAAGGCAATGCTCCTGTACACATATACAGCACCCTTGTCCTCCTGCTCTACTGCTACTCAGCCAGAGTGCTGTCACAATCTAAAACAATACAATCCCAGAACACCAGCCTGGGAAGTCTCTGCAGCTTGATATTGCAGATCTGCCCCTCCAGCAGCAGGAGAGCTGGAGTACAACCAACAGACGGTGTATGCAGGCAGTCTGCACAGCACAAAGGACTAGCAAAGGTCTAAGAGGCAGCATTGTGTGGACATGTAAGCTGGGAAGTATCCAGCTATATTGTGTTAACAGACATATAGCTCGAACTGAATGTTGTGCTACGGACAGGGTCTTAAGAGGGTCTGGATAAAGTGCTTAACCAGTGCAATATATAACCACAGCAGGGTTGTATATTCATAGTCTTTGATTCAGGCTACCTCTTCCTCCAGCGTACCGTACAGTTGCCAGCATACAAGATTACACTTGCTACCTGCTCTACAACCTTAATGGAGAAGCTTGCACAAAAACAGCAGAGATGTGGCTTTCCGGCTGAGTAAGTCTGGTCCCTGGAAAGGATACAACATGAGCAATGAATGCTGGAGAATGAACATGGTCCGCAGGTGAGGCGCTGCACCCTGCAGCAGGATGGATGGGTGAAGGAGCTCTGCCCACTAGCGACAAAGCAAGGCCAACTCGTAACGAGACTGATCATGGGCAGGACAATGACTATTTGTGAAGAGCAGCAAGATGATGACCAGGCTGCTCCAGCAGGCTAAAAAAAAAAGATGGTCGCTACAGTTCATCTGCCTTACAAGGCTCAAGGAGGGATGAGGAAAGCCGACGGACCAACCACGCAGGAAGCTGGCAGACATCTGGCTTTGTCTGCCCCGGAGACACTGAGCAAGCTCCTGGTCCTCTCCAGTTCATGGGAAGCAAGCGCAGCTATCGTTTATTTAATGTGATGCACTAGTTTTGCTGCAGCTTCAACACAAAGGCCTCTGTTTGCCAGCCTTTGTCTGTGAGGGTCAGGAACCTGCCTCTCAGATGCAGAGGCATGCTGGAAAAGCTGCTACAGCCCAGCCCAAGCTTCACAGTCTGAAGCTGAAGGGCTGGGGAAGGGAGAGGAAGACGGCAAACGGAAGTCAGTTTTCCTGACCAGATGTCGCCATGCTCACTGGGCCATATGGTCTCCTGCAGCTAGCAGGAACTTCACGCAGGAGAAAGCAGCAAAACACAGACAGCTACAGACTTGTTTGAGCAGGGATGTAAGGGACTTTGCTTCTTCAAGCGTTTGCCAAGCATGTCAATTTACCCCATAACAAGCTCAGGAATCAGCTCTGTGCTTCTCTGTAGCTTGTTGCAGTTTGTAATTTTTGCCACAAGTGGTATGATAGGTGCAGTCAGATAAGTTCCTTGTGCGAAGTGTACACCAGCTTTTACTGAGGCAGCTCTGAGATCTCCTTACAGCCGCCCCCATCAGCTGAGAAGGAGCACAAGCCACATCTATTCCTTAGATTACAAGTGCAGACAACCTGAGACTCCTTGAGCTTCTTCCATGGCTAACTATTATGAGGCAGTTGTGTGAAAGGATATTGCAGCATCTTAGCTCCAAAACACATCAGAGCGCAGAATTACACAAGGATTCTGAGTCTGTTCCCCCTGAGGAGGAGGGAGATTCCCCTTTCCACGGGATGACGCAACACCAACAGTTGTACACAACCATATCTGAAGACAAAGACAGATGGCAAATGCTGACTTATTGCTTTTAGAGACAGGCTTGGAAGAGGAAGGCAGCATCGTGCCTGCTAGAACCAGCTCTCTCAATCAGCAAAACAGACACAGTTCAAACACACAGCTTTGCTGCAGCATGCAAGCCTCCTCCCAGAACAAAGGTTTTTAAGGGGATGAACTACAGACAACATATATATTGTAATTACAGCTTTTACACAGCTTCGATCAAAGCTATATGCTCTACCTTACAATGTGGGGCCTTGAAGTAAGTGAAAATTGAAGTTCCAGCTAGCACATACCTTAAGACACCAGCTGCCAGAGCTGATAAATCCTCCTCACTCCTTAAAGTACCAAACAGCTACTGCATTCACTTAACTTGCCTGTTTCTGGTTCTTACCTGCCTGTTCTTCCTTTCAGCCAGTGCTTGCATGGAGGAGTTTGACATCTGATCCTTCATTTCCTGTTCGTTCAAGGAAAGAAGTATGTGAGCATTGGATTTGAGGTGACAGGCAGTTTCACGGTGCTACAGGGCTGTCTATAACCAGCAAGGCTTCTTTAGGGGGAGTGAGAGAAGGGAGATTTTCTTTGAAAATGTACAATTCTGAAGAGCCTGGAAGGCTTCATCACAGTTCATAATACACACAGTTACTAATACTAGAACTGACAGTAATGGGATATATTTTGAAAATATTCCTTATTTACCACTCATTTTGCTCCACTACAGCCTAAAACACTTTGATTTGTATATTAATGTTCCCACTGACAGACTGCAAGGAAGAGTCAGGCTCTTCAAGGTCTTGGAGGGCTGTAACCCCCTGCACTTCATTCCCAGTTGCATCTGGTTTTATACTGTGGAGGATAAGTTTCCTGTCCTGTGGCCATCCTCTCTGACCATGCCGCTGTTTTCTCTTTTAACAATTAAGTTTTGCTGTCAAGTTCCTGTAGAAGATCACTAGCCACAGAAGGGTCCCCATCACAGCATAGTCCATTTTTTATAGGGTAGATTAGCAAGTAGTCAATATGATCTAGCAGGGGTTGATCCACCAGCCCAGTTCTGATGTCACCAGAACATTTAGGTAAGTTTAGCTGTTCAAAGATATACAATATGTCACCTAAGAGCACCAGATCCTGCTCGGTTACTTGGCACCGGCTAATGCTCATGCATCACGAATTCCCCCGTGGCAACTGGAAGTCAGCTGCATAATGCCACTAAGAAATTTCATTTAACAGTAAAAGATGTGGCTCCAAAACCCATTAGCCAGCAGTTTTCAGCCAGAAAAAGAGGACCATAGAGCAGGCTTGCCTGATCCTGTTTGGGAGTGGACTACACCGAGGACAAGGCAGCAAGCACATGTCTGCTACCTGGGGCCAGCGCAGTTTCAGCATCAGTTCCCAGGCAGCAGGCTTTAGGAACTGTGTCCAGACTGCAGGACTGCAGGTAGAGTAAGAAGCTTGCTGCTAGCCACAGCAATGCATTGGTGAAGCAGGAACATAAGAGGCATGAGGCGCAGCAGAAACTAAGCTATGCTCAGTGTAGCTATTAATAGGGAGAAAATTTCCTAACTAGCAGCTTGTTACCAGGCAGTGGAGGCTTTTGGGAAGATGTTTCTTCTTTATTTATTACCACCAAGTTGTTAAAATCCTCCTTTTGCTTCTGAAGTGTGAGCTTAAACTAAAAAAAAAACCTCTTCTCAAAGTTAAAAATAAATCTAGTGGTTGTTTGGACTGTTTTGTATGGGTAGGAAGTTCAAGTCAGTACGTCAATAACATTAGGCTTTAACCATCTGTCAAAGTGGACTCTCTGTTTTTGAGAGTCCAAAAGCACAGGACAGTTGTGATTTCCTTCAATGCTGAACGGAGGCTCCCGCCTCGCAGCAGGGTCTTTACTCTTCCTTCCCAGTTTCTATAGGTTCCCAGGCTCGCTGTTGCAAGAGAGGTGTGAAGACTTAAAGGGACAGCAGCAGAAAAGGAGGGTATGCCATGAGATACCTGCACCCCCACAGCCCCAAACCCATCTGGGCATCCCCAGGAGGGAGCACACAGAGAAGAGGAGGACTGAGAGAGACCAGGTAGCAGGTTTATTCTCTTCTCTCCACTTCAGCACAGAAATGACCACAAGCTTTCCTTTTATTTAACCACCTCATCACTCCCTCTGCCTTCTCCACGCTTTCATCGTAAGCCCATGTTCCTTACCCTGACCACCTGCCGCGTGCTCGTGATGAAGGCTTTCCTGATACTCAGCTCCGTGGCATCGAGGTTGAATTTCCGTGGGTTTGCCTCAACGATGCGTAGGCGGCGAGTCAAGGAGATGTCGTTAACAGCGTTGGGTAGGCACACAAATACACAAACCCCAAGCACGCCACAGCGGGGGTCTACCAAGCGTCCACTGCGCTGTGCCTTTTCCCAAAATTTGATTAGCCAAGTACAAAACACTGGAGGAAAAAACAGCCACGGCAGGAACATACTGTGCAGTACAGGCACCAGTGTGAGGTTTTTCCTCTTGCAATTTTTTGGTTCTCTGATACTGCGCAGCACTTTCGGGAGTGCTCAGATGAACACAAGGGAAAAGAAATATTTCTGGAAGACAGCCTAGAGTACGACTGACTACACAGAAATCCAAATTCATACAACACAATAGGCTTTCTAGAACAAAGCATCTTAGAATATACCTTGTCAAAAGGAAAACAAAAAGGCAAAAGGAAAATCCTTTTGCTGAACACGTTTGTCTTAATTTCTCATTTGCAGTTTGAGAAAAGCCAACATAAATGCAAAATTCAATCCCGAGTAGTCCTGATTTCTATAAAAAGTAACTCCTGGCAAGCACTGGTACTCAGCTATTTAGTCCAACTCAGGAACTGCACACCCTTACGTCCATAGGACCACAGAAAGGATATTAATTGTTTCATCCAAGTCTTCCAGGTCCCACTCGATGCTCCGCAGGTTGTTCCTGAGTTCATTAGTGGTCCAGTCAATTTCTTCTCTTGTGGCAATGGAGGGATCTTGTAAGAGCTCTGTCCACCTCTGGAAGAGCCCCTGGGCGGTGTTCACAGCCTTCTGCACCTCCCTGCAGCCAGGGTGATCAGAGAGAAGTGCAGGGATTATCATCACACCAGGACAGCCCTGAGTCCAGCTAAGCAGGGAAGAACAGCTTTCTTCCAAACACCACTCCTTCACACAATTTTTAGTTTATTTTGTAAAATAAGGATTTGCCCTACTCCCTGGATAATCCTGTCTCTTGTTGCGGCACAAAATGCTGAGCAGCAACAATTTGCAGGTCAGCTATTAATCAAAGGACCTGGTTTTTTATGGGAGGTTTTGTCGAGTGTCATGCAGGCAAGCCAGGGCAGAGTGTCTGAACAAGGCAGCTCTTTGGCAATTAATGTTCTGCATTCCTCTCAACAGCTTTCCTCTGTATGTAAGATACCCCAAGGGTACACAGAATTACAGGAACTGTCCCCACAATACAGCCAGGCAGACTCTTGAGTTCAGCACTGTTTACTTTAATTCAGCATTTAAAAAATACACAGCTCTACTGGCTTAGGGAACAGAAGTCTTTTCTGCTGCTCTAAGCTTTTTGGAGATGAGTGCATTCACAGCATGGGAAGGCAGGCCTTGCTGACAGCACTGAACACTGCTTTGATCATTTGGGGCAAGTGGGTCTGCAAGTTTGGGTCATGGTCTATCAGTGTGGTTATCTGTATTTACAAACTCTGCGATCCTGGGCTGTGAAGCGCTCCCCCAGGTTCATGGGGAGCTGGGATGAGGGGTGCAGCCAAGACCAGACTTTGCTGGTGTGAAAGGGGGCCACCATGAGCCCAAGAGCTTGCACACAGCATCCACATAAGATGCAGGTGTTTATCGCCAGTAAAGGTAAGCAGGTTATCAGTGGGGGAATCCCAGGACAGATGAACTGAGCCCACACCCTGCAGGGGTGCCAGAACTGCAGTTTCTCTTTACTTTATACCGTGGCCTTAAGTACTCAACATTGTTGTCTAAGCTGCAGTCTCTCGGCACCCTGACACGCATCCTTCCACTTCTCGCACACCCACAGCTCCAAGTCTGCCACATCTAGTGCCCTAAAGTCAGCAGCCTGCACCGAGGATCTGGAACTTCATTCCCTCTACTACTTGCTAGCAAAAGTCTTAAGTTTTCTTCCATCTGGGCACACTTGGGAAAGTACCCACAAACAGGAATTTAAAGCAGAGCTGGATGTCCTCTGATGGGAGGAGTTACAAACTTCAGAAAAGCTAACTAAACACAATGTGGACAGCCTCCACCAGCCCCTTCCACCCCAACTGGTCGGGTAATTAATGCTGGGAGTGGCAGCACATCCCCTCTCCCCTCCCAGCCCTTCCCAGAACAGCATGGGAACCTCTCCGGAAAATTTCACAAGACGTTTACTCCCCACCCATGGCAACTCGTATTTTTTCCCCTTAGCATCAGTTCAACCTGGCAGAGAGATTCTCTTTCCCTGGCTGCACGAGCATCCCTTCCCACACCTCCTGTGCTCACATGCTTTTCCCACAGCTCCCCTATGACCACCTCCACTGCTCCTGAGGGCTGTTTCACTGCGATATGAGGCAGGCGACCAGCCGGTAGGAAAAGCTGAAGCTGGCCCCAGGGTAGTTTTTTAGAGACTAAGGTGGTTTCACGGTATTAATTACAATTTTCCTTTCCTGCTGCTTAGACTGCCTTTGGTTTGCGCTCGCCTTTGTTCAGGCACTTCTCTGTTTGCTTCCTCTCAGGGCCACTGTCCACACTCCAGCTTCTTCTCCAGCTTGGTCCCTGCTCTTCTCCATCCTTCCGCCTGGACACCACGGCCCTGGCCTCCTGGGGATACCACCCACGAGCCAGCCCGCCCGGCTTTGCCTGCTGCAGGGCGACATTTCCCAAGCCGCTGCCACCTCTATCCGACGGCCGGCGGGGACATCCGGGCAGGCTGTCCCCAAGCCGGGCCAGCGTGCCGGCGGCCGCACCTGCAGCTAAGGCAACTCTGCACCTCCCGCTCCCCCGCCCACCCCTGTACCCGGGGCCGCACCTAGAGCTGGGGTGTCCTTGGCCCGCAGAACGGGGACCACTTCTCGCTGAGAGGCCCGGGC
>NW_020799109.1:29760556-29770062 GCF_003259725.1 Athene cunicularia | reverse complement strand
CGCGCCGCCATGGCGGCCACCTGGGGAGCGCCTGCATCCCGGCGGGGTCGGCCTCGGCGGGACCGGTCTTGCCGGCCGCTGCCGGGCGGGGAGGGGCCCCCAGGAGGGGTGTGTTTCAGGGGCAGGGGGTCCCGGTTCTTCCTGAGGGGCTTTTCCAGGCTCGGGGAACCCGCGTCCCGCTGGGCTCCGGGCAGCCCGTCAGTGCTGGGAGACACCGTGGCTGTCTCGACCCTTCGCCGCCGGGTCTCCCTGCGGGCCGGCTTCTCGGCGCTGAGCAGGGACAGAATCACAGAATCATCAAGGTTGGAAAAGACCTTGCAGATCATCTAGTTCAACCACGGCCAGTGCAGGGCTGGGGCTGTTGCCCTGGCCTGTCTGCCGGGCTGTGGTCCTAGCCAGGGTGTGTTCCCAGCCGGCGGGGGAAGAAGAAGGGGAGAGCGACAGCCAGTCTGTTGTGCTCCTGCTACCCTTCCTGCCCCGGGAACAAGCAGGCACCGCTTCCTTCCTCCTCCCTTCTGCGGGGTGAGAACAGCCCTTTGCTTCTTGGCTCTTGTCCATCCCAGGGTGAGGACCGTGCTGTGCCCTGCCTCCCCCCTCTGTTAAATCTCTGGGCTCCTTTGTAGCCACTCAGCTGCAGGCATAGGTAGCTATAGGCGTAGAAAAGCTGGTGGGAGAGGAGTGGGGCCTGTGCAGCACTGGGGGATGCTCCCATACAGACCCAGTGGAGCTTCTTTTGTGCAGCCTTCTGCATGAGGGGTGACCCTGCATTACTCCCATGGGACAGGCAGGCACAGTGGTCCATTTTGCAGTGGCTTGGCCAGGAGTAATTCCCCAAATCTTTGTACTTTTGACTGAAGTGCGTGTCCTTGCCTGCTCTTTCCAAACGTGGCTGTGGTCCAGCATCCCTAGCAAAGGCAGTGCCAGTTCACTGGGGGAACAAGCACAACCCCCATTTGCAGAGATGCCTCCTCAGCATGTGAACTGGATACCTCACTTTTGCAATCGCGGTAGCTTTACTCATGAGTATGGGGTGGGGAGGCTGTGGCACATGTTAAACTGGTTTCTGCAGTTTGTGGGGTGAGAAAGCCGCCTCCTGCTCTGGCCAGCCCCACGCCTGGGAAGCCACAGCTTGCCAAGTGTGGTGCAACAGGCAGCAGCTTTAGGGCTTGCGTTTGCTGGCCCTTCCTTGCTGCACCTTGGATGGCTCCTTTCCCACGCTGCAGGTATCGGGGACTCTGTGTGTGTGTGACCCTCCCAAAAGCACTTTGCTGAATGTGGTGAGATTCCCTCCAGAAAAAAACAGAGTCCCGAGGAGTCACTGGGCCAGTTTGTCTGTCCCTGTCCCCCAAAGACCTTATACTCCCTAAAACCTCACAATCCTCCTATGGTTTCCACCTGTGCTTCATGCACTTCAGATATCCCACCTTCCTCACTGCTGCCATTTCCTACACTGTGATGCAGCCCTTGTCTCCTGCTCTGGCAGCTCTGGGCTTCTTGCTGGGATAGAGGAGGAAAACCAGTGTGTTTCCAAGAAGGGGAAGGAGAGCTTGGGTTGGACTGGAGCTGCTTGGCAGTTCTGGTTTCCTCCTGCCAACAATGTCCCAGCAGAGCCCTGGTATTTACTCAGTGCCCATGCTGGCTCTCCTTCAGGTGCTGCTGTGCTCTGAAGCAGCAGTGTATCTCAATGTGCTGTGCCCTAACGACTCACATATTGCAAACGAGCTTGGCGGTGGCGGGTTGTTCCACGAAGTGCAGTACACTGTGACTCACCTGTCTGTGCATACTCGGGGGACCCTGAGTGTCCGATCCTCCTTGCTCCGTTTTCAGAGCCTCTAAGGGGCTTGGGTGCTTAAAGACATGGTGTATTCTGAGCAATGCACCAAAGATATCAGGTTTAGATTTGTTCACTGGTGAAAGTCTAGCAGGGGTGATTTGCAGTGCTCTCCTTTCGGTGCGCTGAGGCTGAGCAGTTCAGCTCACTCTCGCTAAGCATCCCCTTGAAACCTTCATTGTGCTGGGAATGAAAAAAAAGAAAAGCTCCCATAGCCTCTTAGAGTTACTAGCTAGGAATTTCAGAAATCCTTTAATAAATTTTATGAACGCTTTATTCACTTAATTGAAACTGGGTTTTTTACACATTTGCGAAAAAGTGTAAAGCTTCACAGAGCTGTTGAGGGCGGAAAATAAGGTGGTGCTACCAAAATGTAGGGAAGCTGCAAACTTTCCAGGAATAAAAAAGACAGTCTTATCTTTGATGCTGGAAATTAATTTATGCTATGTAGTAAATGGTTTAGATTTTCACATGGAAGCCACTACGACTGCACTGCTATGTATTTTTTAGAATGGGGGACTTTTTGCTGTTTCTTGTAGGAAGCTCTGCTTTTTGGTTTGGAAGCAGCGAGGAGTGTTTCAGTTGCTTTTTGGCATGCTCAGCTAACTGATTCCTCTCTGGGAGATGAGTGCTCAGTGCATGGCCCACAGCTGCAGAGCTGGTCAGGAGAGATCTGATTAAACACTTCTGCACCAAAAAGTGCCAACTTGTCAAAATCCCAACTGTCTGCATGAAAGAACTGGTCTCACTGAAACTTTTATCAGGAAAATTTTTGTGGGGTGTGTGTACCCAAGGGGGAAGGGTGTGTGGGGGTGTGATCCCATACTAGCCTGGTGCAAAGAATATGCATTTGGCATGGAAAGGATGGCTTTTCCTCTCGGGGAAAAGCTGGACTAATTTGAATTTGGATTTGTAAAAGTATGGGGGATTTTTTTTCCCCCAGAAAAGGTGTTACAGCTAAAGGAAGAAGTGATAAAACAAATGGGTTTCAGATGCTTCAGTGTTTTTCCTCCCCGTTTGCATTTTTAATGAAAGTTGTTAGAGATTTTCAATGGTGGTTGTAAGAGGAGGATTAAGGCAGTGATAACTTGATATAAAACACTAGTCTAGCTAAATATTCAGTGTTGTGGTGGGCAGTGAGGCTTTACATCAAGTCCTGAGGGTTTCCATCAAATCCTACCCACTCATGCCTCTCTGCATTTGTAACTAGGCTTCCTGAGCCTCATTTTTACAAATCTGTGGAGACTTCACTGTGAAGAGCAAAGGTGACAGATGTCATGAGGCCTCAGCCATACGATGGCATGGTGACCTGACAGCAGCAGTCCCAAGGTGTTAAAATAAAAAGATGCCAAGAGGTGGCTGCTCCTTGCCAAGAAGGCTTGGATGCTGGATGCTCCTGGTCCCATGTGCTGGAGCTGGTGGAGCGGGTTTCCCTGGGCTTTCAATTGTCTGGCAAGGAGTGAGGCATGACCAGAGCTTCTCCTGTGGTCAAGGCTCTCCTCCTGTTACTATCTCTTGTGGGCTCTTGTCTAACGAGAGTTGGTTTCATGCCATAGCTGTGCCCTCGGGTGGGTTTGTAACAGTGCAAGACCTGTGAGCAGCAGGAACTGCAATCCCTGACTGGGCAACTGATCAAAAATGGTAAAAATGCCATAAAGTATGGAATAAACAAGCAAATGCAAGGTGATAATTCATGTGGGATGCGGGATGACTATTCAGAATAAGGGTTGTTTGGGAGAAAATTAATTTTCCTCTTTGTAGTGCATGAGCAATTGGTTATTTAATGAAGATGAAAATGGGAAATGAAATTGAGCAAAGGGCAGCATTACTTTCTGGGAGTTGAACCTCTGGGTCTGCCTGCCACAGGATGCCAGGGATGGTGAGAGTTTACCTGGATCCAAGAAGAGGTTAAATTACATGAGTAGAAAGGTGCTGGACTGCCAGAGTCCTTGTTACTTTTTTAAGTGGGTGAAATTGGAAAGAACTTTCCCCGGTAACCTACCTCATCATCCTGGTGTCCATGGATGACCTTGCCAGGGCTTGGATCCATCACATAGTCAGCCCCATAAACCAGATGAAAGAGAAGGTGGCCAAAGGAAGGGCCCTACAAGAGGGAAGGGGCACAGATCTGAAAGAGCGGGGGGAGTCAGTGCCTGCTGGCAGGCACAGATGTTTTATTTTGCAGTTTCCCTTGATGATGGAAGGAGGGATTCGCCACAGAGAGGGTCTGCTCTGCCCTTGCTGCTCTCATTGGTGGTTGCTACTCTGAGGACTCAAGGTTTCCTCCTGGGATGCCTTTGGACTTTTAATAAACACAGTATGTGGTGGGATTTGCTGGCAAGTCGCAAGGACCCTGGTTCCTCCTCTCATTAGCAGGGAGCGGAGCAGACAGCCTCGCCGAGGATAACGGCTATGTGGCTTGGGACTGTCATTGAACAACCTCCCCATCACGCCTGAGCAGGAAGCAGTCACACAGAGGACACATCTGTGCTCTGGGATGTGCAGAGGGCTGCAGTTGTCATTTGCCTGCTGGCTAAAAGGAAGGTGACATTGAGATACAGGGAGAGAGAAAAAAATAATTAGGCTGAGACTCCTTTGGGCAGGCGATCTACCCCACAGTTTCCTGAACTGTGACTTTGGTTGGCTCCATGCGGGTTCGCATGATTAATTTGAGATGTTTAACCCTGTTCTGGGCTGCAGGTGAACGACACCGAGGCTGCCTCCTTCTTTAGCAAAGAGTTTGCTGGGGAGTGAATTGCTCCCGCAAAAAGCCCAGGCTTTGTCGAGCAGCTGGAGGGTCGTCTGCTGGGCTGCATCCCAGGACTGTCCTGCTTCTTTTCACCCTGGACACAAGGCAGCCTCTGTCATTGGCAATGCCACAGGACCCATTGCAGGCATATCAGAGAAGGAAAAAAAAATACAGGAAGGTGGACTACAATAGAAGGGTTGTCTGATAGGAAACCCCGGACAAATAAATGCATTTTTTTCCCCAGGAAACCCAAACCAGTTCCATAAAACACTGAAAAGATGTGGGGCCACATTTTCTCGGGGGAAATGTCTGCCTGAAGAAGCTGATAACTGGGAGTGGGATTTCCCCCCTCCCCCCCCCTCCCCCCTTCTTTGTGTTTGCAGAGGCTGCAAGATTTCTGATGGGCAGGGGGCCGGGTCACGGGTCTCCAGGGGAGGGGAGGGAAATCCCAAGTCAGTGGCTCAGGGTGAGGGAAGGGAAATTTTAAATCATTTTTGCAGGGGGAAAAGGGGGAATCCCAGGTCACCAGTGAAAAAAAGAGACATGTAGGAGACATTCGTGCCTGCCTGTGGTATCTACATTATCAACTTTGCCAAAGGGAAAGGGGTTTTTAACCCTGGAAAACCCCTTTGCTTTCTCGCAAGCGCCAGTGCTGCAGGCTCACACCCCACTGTGGTTTCAGGGGCGGGTGTCTCAGCACTCTCAGAAGCCGAGGGAGCTGCTTCCTCTTCTTTAGGTTTGTGTCGATTTGTTTGTATTTGTTTCGCTTGCGTGTTGTGTTTGGTTTCCCTTCACCAGTGATGAGCGCTTAGCATGCTTGGCTGTGTTTTGGGATGTTTCCCCACTCTTCTGACCTTAACTCCAAGCACGGATAAACCAGAACAGTTGGGAACCCCAGGGGATTAGTTACCGATATCCGATTGCTGCAGGTCCAGACTGCATCCATGCAAATCATTGATTTTTCTGAGGAAAAAAAAAAAAGCCAACCCCAAACAAGCCGCCTCCTCCTCCTCTCCTCGAGCTCTGTGTGGGTCCCTCACAATTCAGATGTTTGTTATTCCCATCTAGAAATGAACTTGGGCTGTGGATGAATCTGCGTTTGGAAATGTTCCTGTCCTGTCCTGTTCCTCTTCTGTCACCAGTCCCTGGGGGTGCACCTGGATCTCCCTGGGGCTTCAGCTGCCCTGAAGCTCTGTTTTTGCTGCAGGCTGCTGTTGGGCTGAAGGCTTTTGCCCCAACCCAAAGGAGGTCTGGTTGTTTTGTTCTCATCTTCTTCCTACTAAGGGTCTAACTCAAGAATCGTGGTCCCAATCAAAGCGAGAGGGGACGACGCACTGCAGTGGTGCTGGGACAGCCAAGAGCAGTGATAGATGACTTCAGCCTGTGCTTTGAGGAGACCCTCATTTCACTGCCTGTCCTATCCGGAGGGTTTTCCTCCTCTTTGCTGCAGCTGGTTTCCCCCTGGGGCCTGGCCGGAACATTTGGTGACAGCCAGAGAGGGGCTGGCGGGGTTTGTGGGGACTGGGGATGGGGACAGGCACCACTGTTGAAACAGGATCTTGCTAACCACATCCTCAGCCCCACCGCCGCAGGTCGGGGTGGCCGCGCTGCGGGCCATATGGCCGTGCTGGTACGGCCCCCAGCCACGCTGACGCCGCGTGGGCTGTGTCTGGGGGAGACGGGAGCACCCCGGCTGGGGCTTTGCTGCCCTAGGGCGGGGACGCAGGCAGCCGGCACGCAGCCCCAGCAGCCCACGCTGCTCCCGGCCAACATGCAGCCGCTCGAATCCCCGAAGAGCTTTCCGGCGCCGACCACCGAAGGCGGATTTAAACGCCTCCAAAAAACCCAGCGGTGTGCGCAGCCCTCTGCAGTTATTATTTGTACCACAAGCTGCTTCCTGCCCCGAGCTGCTTTTATCTCGCATTGTTTTCCTTTCCAGGTGGGGCCGCGGGCTCCCCGCTGCTCGGCCTCCGGGGCTGCCTCCTCCACCGGCTTGCTGGCCGCGCCGCGGGCTGCCGCTTGCTGGCGGAGAAGCCACCTTTGTCTGCCAGCCCGTCCACCCTCCTCCTCCTGCCAGAGCTATTTCGGGAAACAGCAGCTGAGCCGAAGGATTTTTAATTGTTCGTCAACCCCCTTCCAGCCTGGTTAGATCACATGCGGAGATTAGAGTGCCCCATCACACCCTTCCCTCCGCCTCCTCCTGTATTCCCCCTGACCCACAGGGATGTGGGGCAATGCCCCTCCTGTGGGCAGACATGAGGCATGTCTGACTGTCCGGGATGCCATCCCCACGGAGACAACGGCTCCCACGCCCTGGGTATCCCCGAGATGCCCTGCTCAGAGGGCAGCCCCAGTAGGTTCGCCCACCAGCGAGGACCGAGGACCAGCTGCGGGTGCAGGCAGGATCCCAGGGCAGGCAGGCAGGCAGGCAGACAGACAACAAAGCCACCCCAGGCGCTGACCTCAGAAGCTACCATGTGACTGCCTCAAACTTCCTAAAGCATGACATCAGCCTGGGAGGGAAAGGCAGGGCAGCCGCCAAAATACTGCCTGGCTTAAACAGGCTGCCTGTACGCTGCCTGCGCTGCTGCTGCGGTCCTCTCCTTCTGCCTTCCTCTTTCGCTGCCAGCCCCTGCTGCCATGCAAAGGGCATGGAATGCAGGCAGGAACAGGGCAGATGTCAAGGCAGGGCTTTGGTGCCCTAGGAATAACAGTGCTGCGGGTTGTAGCTGACACCGGGCACAGTGTCGGTGGATGACACTGGTGGTAGCGGGTGGTAGTTCTGCTCTCTAATGGTGGCATGCACCTCTGCTCCTCCTTGCTGGCTCCCAAAGTCTCCTGTCTAAGCACTAATAGGGATGAGGGACTGCTTGGTACCCATCCCCATTGTGCTTATCCCTGGCCAGGGGAGGGGAGAGGCTGCCGGCCTGCCCACTCCTAGGCAGGGTAGGTAGCCAAAACCTGGCCACTGGCAAGAAATGATGCCTCATGCCATCGGGGTGAGGCAGCGAGCAGAAGAACAGGTCGGTCTGCTTGGATCCAGGCATCTTTACTCAGCAGAGCTCTTACACCGTGGTTCCTCTGCCTGCGTCCAGCTTTTTCCAGCTGGTGGAGTGGCTTTGCACCGCTACTCTTCATCCACATCTGAGTCAGGAATGAGCTGAAATGTATCAAACCTGGCTTTATCCTTCTAACCCAGGTCATCTCTGCTGAGGACGCAGGTGCCTGGATCCTGCAAACAGCAGTTCCAGAACAACTCACCTGGTGATACACAAGCCTTTTTGCCTGGGCACAACCGAAGGCTGTGCCACAGAGGGCACCACTGGTGAGCAGACGTGCCGGCTTCGGGCCAGCAGGCATGACTGCAGTCCCAAATATCCAAGCCCAGACCTGCCTGGGCTGGTTAGACTGACCTGAGGGCTTAGGCCAGGGTGTTGTCGGCCCTCCAAGGCATGGGGAGCAGGTTCGTCGGGTCTGGAAACCCTTGGTTCCCATCGCCAGGGCTCACGTCCCTCCAGCCTCCCACGCCAGGCGTGGGGGGACAGCCCTGCTTTCTGCAGCCAGGAGAGGCTCGTCCTGTCATGGGTAGGGGGAAAGCTGAGACTGGCTGTTTTGGCCAGTGTTTTGGCTGCGCAGTTGAGTGTGCTCCAGTCTAGTTGTTTAAGACTGAGTGTGGCAGGTTTGTGCAAGAGGAGGTGGACATTTTGAGATGTCAACTCCCAGGTTGACATACTGTCATGTTCAATATCCAGAGAGAGGCATTTGAGGTTTTCCAGCTGTGTTCAAGCAGAAGGAAAACATGTATTTGGTCCAAGTGTGGGGTTTCTTTGAGGGAAGGCTCTTGCTATGTCAACTGTGTCTTGATGTGGCTTAATCTTCACCTGTTTTTTGTTACCACTGTGACCAGCAGCCCCCTTGTCTTTACAGCAAGCCAGGATG
Source organism: Athene cunicularia (assembly GCF_003259725.1). Classification (NCBI taxonomy): domain Eukaryota; kingdom Metazoa; phylum Chordata; class Aves; order Strigiformes; family Strigidae; genus Athene; species Athene cunicularia. Next base: position 29,761,543 of record NW_020799109.1, on the reverse strand, counting down.
TGGTGGCAGATCCTGCCAATAAAGCATCATGACAGTCTGCAGCTCTTGTTTTGGTGGACAAATCGCTTGGAAAAAAAGGGATGGAAGCAAGTTGTCATGTGTCAGCTGGGAACGGAAACTGATACTCTGGGGTGGCGTGTTAAACTTCCTTAATTTTGGGCCCTTTCACTTCTTCCCTCCTTGCAGACAGTGGATGCTGCTCAGTGGAAGAAGGAGTGTCTACACTCCAAGCCCTGAAACACCCCCTGAACTTTCTCAAGAGGTTTCCCAGGCGCCTGGAGCTGTGTCTGGGGGGGTGAGTTGTCCCCTGCGGCCACCAGCCACCAGGCTGGCCCTGCCACCTGGTTTCACAGCTACAGCAGAGCAGCTTCCCAAACAAAGTGCTCCAGGCTGCTGCCGGCCCCATCACCCCTGGAGATGCTGGTGGCCTGTTGTCCTCCCCCATCCTCCCTTGTAGCCCTTCCTGCCCCTGTTGTGGATCTTCCTCTTCTGTCCTGGGCTTTCTGGAAGCTTCACTGCAGGACCCCTGTCTTTCTGTTCGACATGGAGGCAGATTTTCCTTGAAATACTCAAAGGTGTACCTCCCCTTCTAGCCAACACCAACATCAGTTCCTTCTCTAACAGGACAAGATGTGAGAGACCGGTGCTGAAATTGGGGGAAACGTTTCTAACCTGCACAAAACAGGGGATGCTCTTGGTTTGGGTTGTTTTCTTTTTTCACCAGGGGTTGCTCTTGATTTGGGTTGTTTTTCACCCCCCTGAAATGTTTCAGTCGTTTCGGCCAAAATTCCCACTGCTGCCTGTCGGTCTGATCAAGCCGATGTGAGGTGCAGTGAAGCTGGGGTGCTGCAGAACGAGGGGTGCATCCGGGAGGGCCCCACCACGACCCGGGCTCTGGCGTTGCCGCTTTAAGAGCCCTCTCCGCGGGGCGAGCTTTCGAACCCGCTCCTCTGCCTCGCCATTGGCCGGCGCGGGCGCGCGAGGGCC
>NW_020799109.1:29757678-29760506 GCF_003259725.1 Athene cunicularia | reverse complement strand
TCCCCCCCCCCCCGTTATCAGTAAAACTATAACTGGGTTAAAGTTCCTGCTCTTGGGGGTGGGGAGAAAAGTTTGGCCTCCACTTCACAGCCATTGGAGTGCCCCAGGGTGTTGCAATTAGACTGAATTGTGGGGGAAATACTGTTTTTCCTGCTTCTTGCTGGGAGATTCACTGGAGGCTTCTCTGCTCTTAATTAATGAATTTTTCAACTGAGGATTGCATCTCCAGCGAGTCAAGGAAGACCTTTGCATGCTGTGAGAGGCAGCCTGGTATATGTGGCTGGGGTGGGATTGCTGGTCAGTAGCACAGGATATGAGTGGTGACTAGCGCAAGGATCTCCGCTCTCTGCTTGCTCTGGCTGGAATAGGTGCTGTGTCAGGAGGGAACACTCTCCCTTTCAGGGGTTTTTACACCTTGTTTCTGTGAGAACTGGAGGCATCAGGCCTGTTCCTCCTGAAGCACCGGGAAGGCAACGAGGGGGGGGACTTGCGATAGGGGAGAAGCCTGGTGGTCTGGGGCAGCTTAGAGGGAACTCTGCTAGTTTGTATGCGAGTTAGTAGCTCCCTGTTATTACATAAAAGCGAAAGTTTTGCCATCTTAATTTTCTTGATAATTTCACTTAATGGTGACATACAATTTTAGTCTGTTAGACAACCCCAAGGAAATTGTGTGTGTTGAGACATTTCTTTCCCTTGATGACCTTTGGGAGGTGGCAGCAAGGCCTGTCCCTGTGTCGCTCGTACAAGTGCTCCCCAGGAGAACACTGTAGTCCCAACAGTGTGGCTGTTGGAGGGGGGACAAAGTCACTTTGGAGGGCAGCGGGAGGAGCAGGAGGGTGCCTGTGAAGGGCTTACCCCAGCTCTCCTGCTCCCTTGCAGAAGAGACTTCCTGCTCTGAGGGCACAGGTTGCTCTCTTGAGTCAGAAGCTCATTGGGGGACGGAACTGGCCTCCTGCTCCTCTACGAGTATGGCTTCTTCCCCAAGGTGAGGCAGGCAGGGCTCCAGCACTCCAGCCCTGCTCCTCCTTCCCCAATGTGGTAGTGGGATGGTTCTGTCCAGGGCTTGCAGTCAGGTCCTGAGCGTTGAAACGGTGTGGGGGCACTCCTGCTCTCTGCTGTGAGGGAGTTGGTCAGGAGTATCTTGGCATATCTAAAGGTTTCCTGGCACCAAACTGCGGGAAGAGCGCCTGGTCCAGCTGGTTCATATGGCCCTGGTGTCCCTGTGCAGACGAGACCCAGCCTCCCCTTGGCACAGATCACCAGCAGTGCTTGTATCTATTCCATCTTCCAAGGAGGACTTGTGCAACAGCTTAATTGCTGTTGGCCTCTGAAAATACGGCAAGGACTACCCAGAGTTGCCAACACGGCTCCCTCTGGCTGGTGTGACCTCTCCCCGGAGCTGTCTGAGGGTGAGCAAGTTCTTGCTTACCAGCTGAGAACCACAGGGCCACGTCCCCGAAAGACCCGGTCCTGCTCCGTTGTCTGCCAGAGCTGTCTCTGCTGCACCCACAGACGTTTAGGGTTTGCTCCCTGGGCCGCATGTGTCTCCAAGGAGTCACAGGCAGCTGCTGCTGCTCAGGGGGCTGGAAAAAATAACCTAAGACAAGGTAGCTACCAGTGAGCTTTCGGCTTGTTACAGAGGAGTCTGCACCTCCGCTGGAAAACGAGTCACAAATTGAAAGAGACCTCTAATGATGATGTTGTGTTACTCTTGGAATCAACTTTTCTGCTCTTTGTTTTGGGTTTTTCCTCCCCCAGTGTCTTTTTTTTTTTTTTCCTATAATCACTTTTACCTAAACAGGGTCCGTTTTCCTTAATTCATCTGTTCCGTTGTGCTGCTTTGATCCCTGGACTTTTCCTTCTGCTCGTGGCTCTCTGCCTTGCGATTACTGCAGAGGTGACTCAGGGTGGTGGGATGGGAGAGCTGAACAAGGAAGCAGGAATGAGCTCAAGGAGAGGCTCACGACCCAAACCCACTGCCCAGGCCACTGCTGACGTTGGGAAGAGAAGTGCATAAATAAGCCAGATAAAAATAAAAGCTTCCATCACTTGGAAAAGAGGGTGACTCCTATGGAAACTACCTCATGGGGTCGAGGAGGATATGACTTAATGGCAAGATGGCAGGATCCTTACCTTCCTATAATAGCACTGAGCTGCTGCAAGTGCTCGCCTGGGCTGCTGCCCTGCTGTCCCAGCTCAGATTAGGCCCCGTGAGAGCCTGTGAGAGGCAAGGTGCTGGGAAAACCCCTTGGCACAGCCGGAGGGTGGGATAGATGCCGGTGGAGGAAGCCAGGAGCAGCAGGTTTTCACTTTTCCCCTGCTGTAATTGGCAAGGAGCGATTGCCGGTTGCAGCTCCGGTCGAATGAGCTGAGGCTTGCATCAGGGATACCTTCTGGAGCGAGGGAATTACTTAAAACCGGCTTTTGCCAATAAGGGAGTGTTAATGGTGTGAATCATCTCGGCCTTTAAAGGGATGGATGTACGTCTGGCCTGGGACCCGAGCCGGCCGGAAGAAGCCCGCGGGGCTGGGAGGTGACGGGCAGCCAGGGGCCAGGGCTCGCAGGAGGCTCCGGATTTCTCTCCAGATACTCTTGCTCCCTCCTGGCCTGATGCGACCCGGCTTTACCCGCCCGTCCCTCCTCTCCTGGGGCAGTGGAAGGGGAGGAAGGCGCTGCACACTCATTGCTGCAGCATCCTGTGTCAGCGTTCAGGAATCCAGCAAGCTGCGGGGAGGGAAGAGGGAGGCAGGCCAGCGCAGTGGGGGCTGCGTGGCTGCTGCGTGGCTGCTGGGGCCTCTCCCCGCCCGGGGAGCTGGGGGGGGGGCGGG
>NW_020799109.1:29751197-29757628 GCF_003259725.1 Athene cunicularia | reverse complement strand
CCCCCCAGCCCTCACGCAGCTGCGGGGCTTGCATCTGTCTCCAATGTACTCTTCTTGCTGGCAATGCTCTGCCAATATATATTTAGGGTGGGCAGAGGGAGCCCCCTCCTTGTTCCCCGGCAGGCTGGTGGGCGCTTGCAGGGGAGTGGGGGCTTGTCCTCGCCACTGTCCCCGGGCAGGGACAGGTTGGGTGTTTGCCTGGGGAGGGAGCTCCCAGCCTGGGAGGAGCTGCGCGGGGGGAGAGGGGAGGCGGCAAAGCATGCTGGCAAGGCTGAGCCCGCTGGTGAGGCTCACAGAAAACCCTAGGGTTTCTTCCAAGTAGTGTCCAAGCGCCTTTGCGAGGCTGGAGAGGGGCAGAGAGAGGGGTCGGCACTGGGGGGGATGGCTGGTGGGGGAAGAAGCTGCCTGGAAGGTGCTCGGAGCTGCCTTGGCACAGAGGGACCCCAACGGAGGAGAGCCGTTCCAGGCCAGCGTGGGTGCTGGAGGCAGGGTCAGGGCCAGGCGAGCGCCGGGACGTTGTGACAAACACAAACAACTCCATTCTCCTGCTCTTCTGGTTGTGATTTCTGCTCCCGATGTGCAAACTCTGCGGGGCTCCCTCCTCCCCTCCTTCTCCCCAGCTGGGTGAGGGCTGGCCTGGCCGCGGTAATGAAATGCAGAGCTTCTTGGGAGAGCAGGGGGGAAAAAAGGCTCTGTTTGAGGTTTTGTGCCTCTGGTTTCCTCTGGCCCTCTCTCCCAGCAGGGTGATTTATTGGCGATGGAGCCTGGGGAGAGGGGGAGGGAAGGTCTTGGGGCTGCGGGCAAATAGTCATCATGTATTTCCCAAGCACTCACATGTAGATGGGAAAACAGGATGAGAGGAACGAAAACTTCCCTGGGCAGGGGCTGTAGAGCATCATTTACTGGAGCTGAGCTATCCTGAGCTTGTCCTAGTTGCTCCGAGGTGGTGTTGAGCACTTTGCACACCAGACTGGCTTTGTGGTGGATGCACTCTCCCTCCATCCCCATTTCCCCACCTTCCCTGCTGGGCGGGCAGTGGGATGCTGAGACCTGCCCGCAGGCAGCTTTCTCTGCTGCAGTTGAGGGCGACAGTTCATCTTTTTTCCTTTCCTGCAGCCGTGGCCAAAGAAGCCAGCCAGGCCATTCCTAGGCCGGTGGAGAAGGGAGTTACCAGGTGCCACTGACCTGTTTCAGGCACCCATGTGGAGCAGCTGAGCTGCTGGAGGCACTGCCAGGCAGTGACCTGCCTGGCTGCAGATGCATTTGCTACCTACAGCTACCCTAGATCAGCCCAACCCTTTCCTTAAGCCAGGATTTAGGCTCTGCTGCGTTGCTCCGGCACCACAAGCAGTGAGCTCTCCCTCCCATGCGGGGCAGGGTGCTATGGTGTACCACCATGTTGCAGGGTGACCTCCTGCTCAGGAGAAGCAGGCAGGGCTGCTTGTCGTTCACACTAGTTGCTCTGGTTGGGAACTGTGTGTGGTTTCCTCGGGGGAAGGCCTCCTCCTTCTCCTCGTCTCTGCTGACAGCATCTGACCTCAGCTGTCGTCCATGGTGGTGCAGGGGATTAATCTGAGCCTCGGGACAGGTTGAGACATGTCCAAGGCGGAGGAGCGCTTCATGCGTACAGACACAGAGGAAGGAACAAAAACAATTCCCAGAGAAATATTTTCCTGCTGCTTTTCCTGGCAGCGAGCAAAGAGGGAGGAAAAGACCTTGCTATAAATTGCTTGCAGGAGACTCAAGCCCCAGATCCACTTTCCCTTGGCTTCCAGCACCCCACAAAGCTCAGCTCCCCACCCCAGACCCACACGGGGAAAGCCGCAAAGGATGTTCTCCCCCCAGCCTGCTGCTCAGCACCCCCGGGCTCCGCTCAGCAGAGGCATCACCTCCGACACCCATTGCCTGCCAAGCTCCAAGGTGTGTGGAGCCAACTCAGGGCGTTTACAGAACAAGGGGAGCAGCAAGGCAGGGTCTGCTGGCGGCCTTTGCCCTTTTCCTGCCCTGGCCGCAGCCACCCTCCTCCTCCTCCTGCTGCTGTTTGCTTTGGCAAGCCCCTGGCTTCACCCCACCGGCAGAGCCCTGTGGCCCCGGGTCAGGCAGAGCAGGAGGGGAAGCCAGAGGCACGGGGCAGGGAGGGCGTCTGCGCGGAAAGGAGAACAGGGAGGAAAATGGAGAAGTAGATGGCCGGCTGGGCGGATGGGGCATGCCAGCCCTGCCGTGAAGGGCAGGAAGGATGCGGCTCACTCGGAAATCTGGAGGGTGGGCTGGGGAAGGCAGGAAAAGGGAGCAAGAGCAGGAAGGAGGAGTGTGTCTGGAGTGGCATGCAGAGGTGGGAGCCTCAGTACTGTGCCAGGTTTGCGTGGCATGGTTTCCTGTTCCCCTCAGCCCAGGGGGTCTGGCACGCCGTGGTGCCCTGCTCCCCTCCTGGAGCAGGCAGAAGGATGCGGGCAGTGTGGCACAGGCAGCCAGGTAGCAGTGGCTCTCCCTATGCCATCCCTCACAGAGCTGGGGTCCCAGCTGGAGTGCGGCTGGAGCATCACTAGAAAAGAAGAGGAGGAAGCGTCTGTTTTGGCAGCAGGAAGCAAAGAAATCCCTGCTGGCCACATCCTGCTCAGTGCCCCAGCTTTAATCCTGCAAGCCCCGGGCACCGAGCAGCACAGGCAGGTGGGCTCGGTCAGCGCACACGCTCCTCCACCCCAGCTCCCTCCCTCCCATGGCGTGCTGGGGGTTCTGGGAGCGAGAGGCGATGGAAGTGCCAAGCCAGGAGCCGGGGCAGGAGGCAGGTTTGCCCCCGTGGCGCAGTACTGGGGGGTACCAAGCATCCCTGTCTTGCTGCGGCTGGGTGGAGGGGGGCTGCCAGAGCAGCACAGTGTTATGTCTCCATGGCAATGGGGCTGCTATTTTTCAAGGCATGAGGAATTTATGTGTTTTTTCACCCGGCACTGGCCCAGGGCACCGTTTTACAGGAGCTGGAGTGAAACCATCAACAAGCAGCTGCAATCCTGTGGGGATGGGGTGACATGTGAGGGGCAGTGGGCCACCCTAACCTCTCCAGATCCCAGTCTCGCCCCCAACCCAGGACTGAGCACATCAGCAGCCCCCAGGGCAGGGGTGCAAGTTGGCAGGGGAGGGCGGAGCCGGCTCAGGCAGCTGCCTGCTGTCCGTTTGCAGCCCTACTTGCTCAGGGGGAAATTTGACCCCATGGACCCTTGGCATGGCAGAGAGACCAGGAGGAGCTGCATCTGGAGGAAGGAACAGCTCCCATGGGAAGGCAGGAGGGATGGAAGGACAGACAGAGGAGGGAACCCAGGCTTTTCTTCCCTCCTCTGTGTCACAGTGTGGCTGGCCAGGGAGAGTTGCAAAACACTCAGTGGTGTTTTCAAGCTGGGATTTACTCTGTGCAAGGCTGGCTGGGCCACACTCCCCTCCCTGGCTCTGGCACTCAGCAAGGGCCAGTGGCATCACCTACCAGCAAACAGCCCATGAGACTTGCTAAATTGCTGTGGACGGTGAGTGACCCTGCTCTGTGGCTTCTGTATTAATGGAAAGCAAATGTCAGAGTGATGTAAACACTGTTGGGAGGGAGCTGGGTAAAAGCCCCACTGGATATTCACAGCATTGTTCTCCCATCTTTTCTCAGAGCATGGCTTTGTCTCTAAGGAGTAGCACCGTTGCAGGGTGAATTTCTCCCTGCCTTATCCTTGCTGAGGTTTTCCAAGGAGAATTGATGCCTCTTGTGTTAAAAAGCCAATTTGCAAGGAGGTGGCCAGGGCCATGCATGCCTCCCACTTACTCTCATATGCCTTTGGCCTAGGCAGTGTGCAGTGCACGCTGGGCTTGATGAAATTCCCTCCCTGGAAAGGGCAATGAAGCGAGCATTTGCCATCAGCTCAGGAAAGTGTGATGTGATGTCCCTGGTTGGTGGCCAGGCGGGGAGGGCCCTGGGTTCAGAGTGGTGGCACAGGCCTGACGGATGCTGGGAGAGGACTGGGATACACTTTTCTGGGGGGCCGGAGGGAGGCCTGTTAAAAATAAATATGGTGACAAGTGGCAGGAGGAAGGAGCCACCTCTTGCATCCCCACAGCCCTCCCTGGGGAAGGGGGAGTGGCTGTAAGGAGACATGTGGCACCCAGTTTGCCAAGCATGGAGACAGGCTCTGATCCCAACCCCACTGTGGTGGTGAGGTTGGTCCCGTCCCAAGTCATGCTGGGGCCTCACACCCCTGGCCACAGCCTGCTCCTTCCCTCTCAGCTCACAGTGGAAGCTTGGCAGTCCTGGATGTGCACTGGAAAAATGTCACCTTCACAGGTTGGCAAAAAAAAAAGGAAAACTGTTACTGTTTTCACTGCACCTCCTGGCTTTTCCTGGTGCTTGAGGAGTGCTGGTGATGCCGTGGCAGAGCCCGGTGCCATCCCAGTGGCCAGGACCCTCCATCCACACTTGCTGGGTGGGGACATGGCATTTTCCCACGCTCCATGTTGGGACACTGGGGTCCCCTTCTGCTGGATGGCATTGGCGAGGGTCATTAGGTGGGCTGCTGGCAGAGGATGGGCAAATATGAGCCTAGTCCATGCTGCAGAGGAAGCACATGCTGCCAGAAACAAGGTGTCAGACGGTGAAGTGGTTTGGGTCCTCCTGTGCCACCACTGCTGGCTTGAGGCTGGTGGCAGGGCAGCTCAACCTCCTGGGGGACCTGAGCAGGCAGCCAGATTTTGTACCCATGTCAGCACAACCCCTGTTTCTGGAGCTGTGGAGGTCCTGGTGCCATGGCTGGGCCAAGCTGGCCGTGCTCTGTCCTTGCAGAGCTTTCCATGTGGTGGGAAGCTCCTGAGTGCCAGGAGGAGGTGGTGAGGGTGGCTGTGTGCTCAGCCGTGGCTTGCTCTGGTGCTCTTTTCGGAGCACAGCTTGGGGGGTGGGAATCAACTGGTTTGCAAAAGCAGCCGCCCATGCCCCCATGGCTCCCTGCCCGCCTGGCTGCGCATCGCTTCTTGTTAGATCAGGAGTGTAGGAGGCTGGAAGTGACCTTGAGAGATGGTGTGTTGCTCCGGCCCTAAAGTGAGCCTGGAGATTGCTTGGTGAGGGATCAGACAGGCTTCGCCTTCACGGGACTCAAACCCCATGAGATTAAGGGGTTTGGAGTGAAACCTAAACCCTGCTGCTTTGGGAGTGTGTTGGCATTCAGGGACTTGCTCCTGTGAGGTCTCCAGTTAAGATGGTGCTCCCCAAAACCAGCTGCCTCAGTGCATCTGTTCAACTAAGGGGTTTTTGCATCTGTAAGGGCTGGTGAGAGAGCATGCTCAGGGCTGGCCAGGTGAGATGCAATGTGCTGCTATCGTTTATCAAAGCTGGTGGCCTGCGACTTGTCCCTACAAGTACCTACACCATGATTCATGTCTCCTGCTAAAAAGCAGTGTGGCAATCAGGGTGAATTCCTTCGGACATGCCAGGGGCAGAAGACTCATCCTCCTCTCTCCTGCTCCTCCTCTGTCCTGCGAGTTCCCACGGTGGCAGCCCAACAAGGCACTTATCTCCAGGGACATGTGTGTGGGAACAAGGGCACTGCCCCATCCACCATCAGATGTCCTTCAAAGTGCCTGGCTCTGGTGGGAGGAATTGCAGGTGACAGCCCTGTGCCTCCCGAAACTTGGTGGCCAGCTCTTTCCGCAGGCAGGTGTGTTAGCACCGAAAGCTGTGTCCATGCTTTGGTGCCAGAGTCCTCTGGGAAAGCTGGGCTCAGCTCCCACCCAGCCATGGCCAGCATCCTGGGATACAGCTCACCCAGGAAAAAAGAGGTTTCGGGAAGAAAAAAAGGCGACTATTTCCAGTGCTGTCACTAACATATGAATATCACCTTTGGGTGTAATCCTTGGTGACTGTGTCCTGCTGCTGTCTGCTAAGCCCTCGGTGAGAAGAAGCCGGGAAAAGACACGACCTAACTAGAAGCAGGTTGTAAATGGAGCTCCTCTTCCTTCCTTTCCTTGTACAGCAAAGCCCTCTTGTGGAAGTCGGCAGTAGCTTGCCGGAGAAAAGCTGGCTGCTGCGTTAGACAGCTTCTTCCCAGGGAGACCCAGTCCTCGCCCTGGGACACTGTCCCCAGGGATCCCACGGGCAGTTGTTAACGGGGCTGTCCCACAGCCCCAGCCTGAGAGTATGTGGGACAGACCCGAAGGTACCACTACACCCCTGAGGTGCCTGCCTGTACGTCAGCTTTGCGTGTCTGTGTTTCATCTCGTGGGGAGTCCCAGGTTTTTCCAGGGAGCTGCTGAACCTGCTCTCCTGGCTCTGTTAGGAGATGCTTGGCACTTTCTTGGGTGGCTCGGTCCCTCAATGTGTGCCTTAGAAAAAATGGGAAGGGTTGTAATTTTGGCTTTTCTTAAAGGGCCACCACTTTTAAGGTCACCACAAGCCCCCCCCCCCCCCCCCCCCC
>NW_020799109.1:29747543-29751147 GCF_003259725.1 Athene cunicularia | reverse complement strand
CCCCCAAATGTAGCATCTGTCCCTGGGATCTGTAAGGCTGGGATGCTGGGGTGGGACAGCATGTACTCGCCTGGGTCTGTTCCAGACCACATGTGCGTTGCCGCAGCTTTGGCACGGATAATTCCCTGGGGCTGACAGTGGATGGTGTCAACCTACTTTCCTTCTGGAGGTGTAAGACTCCTTGAGAGAGCTGTCACAGCAGTGAGTGGCTTTGTGTTACTCTGCATGCCCTGGCAGTGCTCCTGTCCTAGCCTCTGGCCCAGGTGCCTGAGCCATCACTATCCCAGAGTGACACCTTATTTATTGCAGCATATCTCGGTTTACCAACATCCCCTGGGTTGCCCACACCAGACATGAACAATACCCCATCACTCAATATCTCTGCTCCTTCCTCCAGCCTAGACCACCTGCTTGCAAGGAAGGTATTTTCCCCAATGCATACTGCCTATTTGACTCTTTAAATCCAGCCAAGATAAGCCATTGCTTTATTTGCAGAATTGGCTAGCTGATGCAAGGTTCCTAAATGGCCTCATCTGGGCTTTCCACCTACACCCGATACCAAAGGCTGCATTTAAGCTCAGCTCAGGGCTCTGTTCCTAGTTGGATTGTCTGGGGGATGCTAGGCTGTTTTGCTCATCTGAGGTTTCCCCTTGGCCCTGCCTGCAGTCTGGTGCTTGAAGGTGGGGAGCATTACTGCCCTGCTTACAGCTGAGGACAAGGAGTTTAGGTAAGGTTCAATCCTGCAAAGCACAGGGTATGGGGCTGGGGGTCTCTGTGCTGAGCCCTGGGAGTCTTTCCCATGTGCTGTGCTGCTGGAGCTGTGGTCCTGTAGCTGCTGCAGCATGTGGCACCGGTTGTAGGGCAGTGTCCTTTGCTGGCCTATTTTTAACTGCCTAGAACAGCAAACAAGTAACTCTAAGGGATTATTTGCATTTTATTTTGAGGCACCATTTAATGTTCACCTTGCCCATATCACTCCTTAGCAAGCCCCCAAGCCCTGGTTTAATTCTACTGTAACTGCATCCTGCTGTCATCAGATGCCTCCCTCTGCCACAGCCCCCCACCTTGCTCTCCTGCAGCCCCTGGTGAAGGGGTATTTTCCACCTGGGAACCCCTTTGGTTCTGCTGGCAGCAGATGGGTGCCCTTCTACTCCAATCCTGGCTCAGTTATGGTGGTGGGCAAGGGGTGCCCTTGTGTTTTGGGGGCACCAATATCTTGTGACTACCAAACCCCACTGAATCCCCACTGTGGGCTTTGTGCTGCTCAAGAACTTAGTTTCATTTGTTCTGAGTTTAATTCTCCACACTGGATATGTTTAAGTAATTTTCTTGCACTTCTAGATAAACAAAAAATTGTTATGCTGGTTGTGTTTAAACAGTACGCTTGCCACCTCCTTGCCTGGGGGCTGATACCAGGCTGTGTAAATATTTAGTGTTTTTGCTGAACTGACATCAGCCTTTTGGTTTCTCCAGCCCACCTTCTCTGTGTAGGCTTTACATGCCATGGCCTTGAGCAGGGTGTCAGCAGGGGCTTGTTCCTCAGTCTCTGTGGGTGGCTCTGGGGCTGACTTAGACCTCATTGGGGGCGATGGCTAAAATATCACTAGTGGATCTGGGTGAAGATTAGGTGTGTTTGGGTGCCTGTGTGTGTAAGGAGCAAAGCAATCCACAGTCTTTCTGCAACAGTGGTGATTTCTGGAGGTAGGTTGTTGAGTAAGAATTCGGTGGAGCATCCTCTGTACCTACCACAGACATTTTTGCTCAGGGCCAGGTTGCTGTGTCCGTGGTGGTGTCCCCTCACCCTGCGGAGCTGGGATGTGTGTCCTCCATGGCCAAGCCGGCAGATGGGGCTCCTGCCCACGGCGAGCTGCGCCAGAGGCGGCTGGAGAGCTGGGCGGCCCTGAGCAGGCAGTGTTGGCGGTGATCCAGGGGTGCTTACTGGCCCCAGGCCCTCCTAAAAGGTCCATTGCACAGGGTTGGGTTTTTTTTTTTTGTCTCCTAATTATCTCACAACAGCTGAACTCCGCATTTCCTCGAGGCTTTCCTTGCACTGCTGAGCCTGGTCACACACATGGTGACTTGGGGAGAAGGGGTCCGTGACCTCTGCTCAACTTCACCTCCCATCACCTGGCCCAAACCCCACCTCTAACCTGATCCTGGCCACGCAGCAGAGAGGATCTGGGGTGGGGGGGTGTCTGGGGGAACCTTTCCCCCTGGGGGGATCCCTCATGGTGGGGTTGCACTGTGTAGGACTTATGCAGTGAGTTGTTAGGTCTCGGTGCTCTTGGGTGGGCGTCTCCACTCTTGGCAGTATTGTTGGCCCTTTCTGCTGGGCTGGAGGCTGAGCTGTGGGGAGGACCAGGTTAGAGGAGAGGCACACTGCTCTGTTAAGCAGGCTCTTTTCTGCCAGCACTGGGTTTGCTATCTGCTTGGCATCTTTTCCTTACTCTTATTTTAAAGTAAAAGTGATCTGCAGTCAGGCGCTTGGGATGGAGCAGCACAAGGTGCTGTCCTTGCTCTGTGAAGGCTTCAGGTCAGGAGGACCCTGTGGCTGAATGCTCATGCCCCATGATGTCCCCATGCTCCTGCTCTGCTTGAGCACCTTTGTGCTGCTCTCCTGCCTGTGGCCATATGGGATGTCCCACCAGCAGCAGCTTTCTGCTACCTCTTGCCTGGTATAAACGTACCCCTACCACACCCTGGTACACTCCATGCCTTGCCAGCTGTCCCTCTGCAAGTGCCCAGACACAGCATTCATTTTAATTGTTCAGCAACATCTCTTCCTTCAGTCGATAAATTACCCTCTGCCATCTCCAAAGTAATAAAATAAAAACCCCATGGGTGTAGAATCAGTTGATTGAAATTAATGATTTTCTTGTTGTCTTGCTCGAGCTGTAAAACAGCCTCTTCCAGCCAGTGTCACTGGCTTCTTGCTGCTCTTGTCCTGCAGCTCCCTGGGGAGGACTCAACTCTGAGAGGGACTTGGTGTCTTGAAGAACAGTCTGGGGCTTCTGAGTCAGGGACCTGGGGCCACCAGACAGCTGGGAGATGGTCCTTAGTATTGTCAGCTGCCAAGCTGTCTGGAAAGAGCTGCTGAGCTCAGTTATCCTCTTAGAGGGGGATCAGAAGTACTGTACATCCCATCTTACCACCTCTTGTTGGCAGGCAGAGAAGGCAATGCTCCTCTCCTCCCCTGGGCCATGCTGCTGGAGATTCCTGTTGTCACCAGCTTACCTGCTGACTGCTGTCTGCCGTGGTGGAAGAGAAGGTCTTGGGGATGACTGAGGCTGCTTTGCTATGAAATCACCTGTGGCCCAGAGATGGTGTGTGGGAATGACTTGTTTTTGAACTCTGATGCAAGATCTAAGCAGGGTCCAGATACCCAAGCTGTGTGGAGTGGTTGTAAGTAGGGGGACTCCTTGCTGCAGGGTGCTGTAGATGCTTAATAAAAAAAATCTGAGCTCAAAATGTGATTCCAGACCTTTGTCTGGAAAGACCACAGAGGCCTATTAAGTAAAAATGCCCCCCCCCCCCCCCCCCCCCCCCCCCCCCCCCCCCCCCCCCCCCCCCCCCCCCCCCCCCCCCCCCCCCCCCCCCCCCCCCC
>NW_020799109.1:29695630-29747493 GCF_003259725.1 Athene cunicularia | reverse complement strand
CCCCCCCCCCCCCCCCCCCCCCGAGCATGAGAGAGCATTTTGGGGAAATGTCACTGTGTGCTTGCCCTGTTCTCATCTCATCCAAGCAGGCTGGCTGTGGCAGGAGGTGGGGTGGGGGGTTACATTTGGTCTGCACAGCCCAGCTGCCCTCTGGATCTGAGAATGTCGAGCATTCTGCTTTCTGTCCATGCCGCTTGCATTGATTTTGGGTTTGACAGAAGCTTGCCTCTGTGATCTGCCACAATGCTTGCATGCTCTGAGAGCTGGAAGGAGTCATCAGAGGTGATGGCATTGCCCCACATCAGCCTGAGGAGGCTGGGGACTTTCTTGTTAATTCTGCAAGAAGCAACCCATGGTTTTCATTAGCTAGGTGCGGGTTGATGACATAGTATGTGATTAGATCATATGAGAGGAGGTTTATGCCTTTGTGAAGCATAGGGGATGAGATGCAGGGTGCATTGGGCTCTGGGAGGCAGTGGGTCACTAGCCCATCTGTTTTTCCTCCTGAGCAATTCTCACTGGCAGCAGCTGCAGAGATTTGAGCAGTTATTTTTCCTGGCTGCTGCGGACAACATGTGCTGCCTTGCATGGTGAACTTTGGAATTCCCTCCAAAAATATCTGGGAATGTCTGCTTTCCTCATGCCTGGCACTGCTTGGGGTCTGAGCTGGGACAGGCTGTTTGTGGAGCTCCTCAGGAATGCTGGGTGGTGGCAGGTTTACCTGATGATCCCTTTGCAAATAAAGGATAGCTGAGAGGGACTGAGCACATCCACCAACTCCCAAATGTGGGTCTGAGGGAGGGGGCCCTGTGCAATACATCTCCCTGCTCTCAAGCTCCTGTTATTTGTCCTCTGAGATGGTCACTGTGGTGCTGTATGATTGGGTACATAAGCCAGTAGCGGTAGGTTTTAGCCAGGCTCCTTATCCCAGCTCTGCAAAGAAAGACTGCATTTAGCAATTTCTCCCCTTTTCTCTCTGCTCCCCAGCCCTAAGTATGCAGATGGCTGCTGGGGCAGGAACCAGATTACTCCCTGAGGGCAATTTTAGGTACATTTTTCTGATGTTGCTTTTTTTGACATGTGGATTTTCAGAGATCCTGACCAAATACTTGCCAGGGTGGCATCCTGGCCCACCAGTGAGAGCAGCCCTGTGCTGGGCATCATCTCTGGCGGTGAGTGAAATCAAACGTGCATGTACTGGGAATACTTGTCTTAGACTGAGAACAGAGTGCACTGAGAGCAGGCTGCTCACCTGGGAGGCCCTGGCCATTTTAGGATGCAGACCTCTTGCTCATGGGTACCATAAGGCTCACTTGCATGTGGGGTGGTGGAAATGGCCTCAAAATGAGTGTAGCTATAACAAAGGGTGGAAATAGAGCAAGGCTTGGTCTTTCCTTGTTCTGTAAGTGGGCATTGTGACCTTCCCTGGCTGGGAGGGGCCCCACTCCAAGGCTCATCCCTGTGTGACACCTGGGCTGTGCATGCTATTGGGGTGACTCATGGCACCAGGTGCAGTTACTGGGGCACAGAAGAGTTGCTACATCTCCTTGTTTTCCCTGTTCTGGTAAAACATGACCCAGCCCATGCCCATGGTAAGGATGCCTGAATCCCTGGGCAGCAGCTCTCTGGTGGACACCCTTGTGGAAAGCCACGGGGGGGTTGGGGGGGAACACAACGTGTTTTTTCCCCCGCCCTGGCCAGCATGGATGCTCTTCACTGCATACGTCATTGTTTTGTTTGCAGCTCCCTTGAGTCCTTGCTCTCAATTATCTGTGTGGTGATGAGTCCCACAGGTTAATTGCATATTGTATCTAAAAAACAAAAGAGAAGATCTGTCTATTGTTCTAAACTCATTGTGCTTTGGTATGAATTCAGGGCTGTTTTGGCTTTTGTTGCAATGGAGACAGCAGAACCACTCTGAGCTTCCTACCCCTCATCTCAGTATTGCTCACTCCTGAGTCCCTGCTCTTTTCAGTCTTGCCATGGCTGGGAGCTCTGCAGTCACCCGTTGGCCTGATGGCCTGGTCTGTTCTTCCCTGTCCCCCATGGAGCTGGGACGAGGGATGTCCCAGTCCTACCTGAAGCTGAGGCTTCTTCAAAAGCACCAGCTGAGTCCTGCTGGAGCTGATCCCACCACAGCATCTCCCAGCCAGCAGCTTGCGGAACCTTTGTTGTGTGCTGCTCTGGGCACCACTGCGTTGCTTTTGGTGATGACACTGAGGCCTCCTCCATCTTCTCTCCAAGCAGCTGCAATACATGTAGTACCCAGCAATGTGTGTGTGTGAATCAGATACTACCTTGGCCAGAGGACTTTGGTCCTCTGTCAGCAGATGTCACCTGCCCTTATGCTGCTCATGTACCTAATGTGGGCCCTGTGGTCCCAGCCACAGTATTCTTCTGGTTCCTCATCAACCACAGCTCTGGGGTCTTAATGCCACCAGATGCTTTGGCTGGTCCCCAGTGTTGCTCCTATTTTGTACTGGATGTCCTCATTGGTTTATGATGGATGAATTCAGTTTATGCCTTAGGAGGTTGCTGACTTAAGTTTTCTTGTTCAGGCAGTTTTGGGCTGAAACATTTGACAAACTCAGAAAACCAGCAATATTCTGTCTCTTTCTTGGAATTCTTGCTGTAAACTACCTGCAGCTTGGGAAAACACTTCCAATGCAGAAGGCCTTCTGGTATAGGTCTTTTGGGTTCTCCTTAGGACTTGTAAAATCCTACTCTTATGATTAAATCTGCTTTTGTCACTGTAATGAAACTGTCTGTTCTGTGGTTATTTGGATCTTTCTTAAAGATGGAGGTGATGTCTGCTATGACTTGATCCTCTGGCACTGTGGTGTGAATCCCCTTTGTAACTGAGAAGTTGGACATTTTCTGACATAGCTATCTATGGATCAGGGCAGAAACTATTTTGCATGACACCTGAGGCATAGGAAGCCTGCAGACTGCCTCATGATGGGCATGGGAGAAGCTGGAGGGAGCTTTAGGGGAGGTGGATGAAAATTCAGGCTGTATCAATTTAGTCTTCCTTGAGCTGACAAAACGGTTTTCCCCATTAGAAAATTGCAGTGCTTCAACTCTCAGATGGCAAACAGAAGGTGATTATTCAGTATGAAAATTTTGAGTTGCATTCGGGAGTGCTCCCAGTGTTTAAAACCTTGCATTCCCAGATGCACTGAAGTGACCTGAAATGTTGGACCTGAGCAATCACAGCCCAGGGCTGCATCTACTCTGGCAGCACAGTCGGTGTGAGGCATGTTCATTTGGTGGCTCATCCCTGCTCTCTGCCTGGGCAATGCTGTGGCAGAGAAATGCAGCTTAATTTGCCATCACAAACCTTTAGTGCCCTCCTAGATTTGCCCTAAAGAGCCCCAGGCAGGTAACAAACTCACACCCATGTCCTTTGGAGTGATCTGGGTCCCTAATAACCCAAAAAGACTTTGCAATCTTGATTCTTCATGTTGTCACCGAAGCCTGGCTTTGGTCTTTTGCAAAGTTCTGCCTTGCTCTGCTGCACCCTCTACCTTGGCAGAAGAGTGAGGAGGGACAGCCTAGGAGTCCTAAAGCAGGAGTAAAAGCTGGTGCCAAAGTTTTCCCCCACTGAGCTACATCCTCAGGCTGTGGGGAGAGGCTTTTAATGAGTTTTCAGGTGGTGATGGCTGCATCCATCTGCCTTTCAGCTATAGCAAGATGTCCTTTCACTGACTGTGCCTGCCAGGCTTTCTGCTGCTTTGGGATATCCCGCTTGGCTCGTTTCTCTGGCAGCGTATTTTTGCAGGGAGTAATTAGCAATACGCTGGAACAGTCGATATTGCAGCCAAGGTAAATGCAGGGGAGCATGATGCAGCCATGTGCCACCAGGGTGGGCGGATGAGGCCCCCACCCCCAGGGGGCTGGCTGAACTAATCCTCTCTGCTGGTCATAATTACAGGCTGGTCTGGCAGGAGACCCTGAGGGCAGGATTTCTCCCAGGACAGAGGAGGTAGGAGAGCCACGTCTTTTTCTACAAATGAGCTACCTTGGGACTCTGAAGCAGCTAACTTTGGCCCCAGGATGAGGGCAAGCTGGTGGGGGGAAATGGCCTTCTGGGGCTCATGGCAGCTGGAGTGGCTGTGCCCAGCCTCATTCAGGGAGGGCTGTGATGTGCTGAGAGGCTTTGGGGTGCCCAGCACCCACCCCTCAGGAAGGCTGTATGGAGAGCGTAGGCTACATGGAAGAGATAGAGAGAGCCCCAGGCTGCAGCAGCAAAGACAGGGTGGGGTCTGGATCTGAGCTGTAGCTGCCTCCTGGAAGCTAGGGGAGCTTTGGCTCCTGCCAAAGCCACTCAAGCGGTTTGATGTGTTGGAGAAACCGTCTTGGGGGCATCGGCGTAGCTCTGTTGCTGTCAGTTGAAGATGGAGAGTAAAAGTACCCCCCTCAGTGTTCAGAGCAGGGAGGAAAAAGAAATAAATGTTCTCCTTGGGCTTTTTTGGGGGGGATAAGAAACAACCAGAGCAGGAAAAGCTAGGAGAGGAAGTGATTCATATGTTTAATTCACCCTCCATTTCCTATTATAATTTTTTATTTGTGCTACACAGCAGCATTCAGAGGCCCCAGCTGAGATCAGTGCCCCACATGTGCAGACGTTGTTTAGCCTGGAGTGGGAGGCACAGCGAGGGGGGTGATGAGCATCTTTCAGCTGCAGGGAAACCGAATTATGGGTTGGGGAAATAGCTCTGCTGACTGAATAAGGGCTGAACTGAGTGATCCTCCTTATTTCTTTCAAGAAATGGGCAGTGAAGAGGTGATTCCCTGGGGGACATGATATCAGTTTCCTTGGTATAAAACTCACTCCATCCCTGGACATTGCTGCTACATTTGGGGCCATCCTTGGCTCTTTCCATCACATCTGTTGGGCCTGTGACAAACACCTGGGTCATCTGCTGCCTTAAACCTTAAAGGTTTGTATTTCAGAGCTCTAGTAGTTGTAGCCAAGGTCCCCCCAGGCTGGCTAGCTGGGAGCTTGCCTGGCAGCAGGAGGGCAGCTGCACCCCAGTTATCTAACTGCAGGCTTCAGAGCAAGAGAAATTAATTATGTGCTCTTCAAAACTCTATCAGCACTGGGAAAAAGGGATGAAGCTCAGAAAAAAACCTAAAACTTCCAAGAAATGCTTTGTGGGGCAAATGTTCATTTAACCATCTGCCCTCTTTGGTGAACTAGTTTCCCACTGAGCAGAGGTGGCAAGAAATTGAAGGCATTTGCCTCCTGCAGACAACAATCGATGCCCTTCTGTGGCAGCAGTCTGGAGATGGGTTGCGCTGGGGTTTCGGGGCTGAAACCTCTCGGGGGGCTAAAGCCTTGGGGATGTCCACAAGAAGAGTTTTTTTTATAATGTAGGAAACATATTTCCTTTAAAGAAGCTTGTAACTGCCTCCTAGATACCCGCTTTGAGCTTAGCCTGTGTTGCTTTTTATCCTTCTAGACAGCTGGGGCTAGCCAGCAAAATCCTTGGTAATGCACTGTCACTCAGAAGAGCAAAACTTGTTACAGGCCCTAACACATTCCCAGGGGCAAGTAAGAAAAACATGGGCACTTACAAGGTAACAATTTTGTCTGTGGTTTGTAGAATGATAAAGAATGATGTTACTGGTGGCAATGAGCCTTACTGTCCCCAAGGATAGGGACCTAGTGCTTGTTGCTGAGCCTCTGCATCCAGTGCATCCACCCTGGAGAACAACCAGAGAGAAGAAGCTGGTCCAGGCTCCTGCAGCCCAAGGGGGAGCAAATGCAGCGCAACACTGGAGTAGTTTGAGAGGACACCACCTTTGCATGGGCACAGCAAAACCTTTAACAGATCCAGCAGACCATGATAGCAAATCTTGCTTGCAGACCTGCTGTTCTGGTTAACATCAGCATTGTATAATCCATCCTAAATAAGGATTTAATTTGCAACTATCTGGGCTGGGATTAAGTGGATGATCTGTCTGAATACAGGAACCAAGTGGCTGTTGCTCGTGCAAACCTGTGCCGCTTGGGTACCGTCAGCCCTGTGTTTGTAGGTGCTTGTCTAGCCCAGGGTTTTTGAACAGTTTCCCAGCAACAGTTTCCTCAGCTCCCTGCTTTCTTCAGCTGAAACTGCCCAAATGTGAGCTGCAAGGGAAGGTGTGTGTGTAGGGAAACAGGCAGTGGAGCAAATTGGCTGAATCTTCTGAAATCCTGGGATTAAAAGCTGAAGCTGCTCACTGCCTTCCTCAGAGCAAAGCAATCAGCTCTTTTTTTTTTTTTTTTTGACAGCTCTCTGAATCTGATGGGTGTTTTCTGCTGTTTCTTAAGCTACTGGCTTCTCCCTCTCTTCGTGTGTCCTCATTACACAGGAGAGTGCTGTTTCTATATGAGGTGGTGCAGGCAGTCCTGGGCATCTCCTCTGCGGTGAGACCCAAGGGAAATATGGAGAAGCTTTCTGAAGTCCTGCCCAGATGAGGTGGGTTGGGGTGAGTTCAGCAGGTCTTGCAGCCCAGGTGGCTGAGGAAGGCAGAAAGGGAGATGAGAGCAGAGAGACCCAGCTGGGCTCAGCTCTTGAGAGCAATTTCTTTTCCTCTTGTTCCATTACTCAATCCAGGTCTGAATTTCTAGCTTTTAAAAATAGTGCAGCAACTCCTGCTCTCCATCAGCTGGGTAACAGGCTGTGCTCAAAGCTGATACCTGTAGGCACCCATCATTTCCGTATTTCCCCTGCCCTCTTAAAATCCTCATTCTTCATGTAGTCTTGGGACCACAGATACCCCCAAGGGACATTCAGCTTTACATCTGGACTTCACCACACCAGACTTGTCCTAGAGTAGCATGTATAGGTTAGCCCACCTGCCTGTCCATGGCTGGAAGCAGTGAACTCTTGTGTTCTTCCATGTCACTTAACTAATGATGTTATCTTGCTACCTTGTGCTGTGCTGATACCTCAGCTGGGGCAGCCTGGGGGTGGAGCAGTGGGCTTTCCACCCTGCCTAGGAAGTGACAGTTGGCCCTGGGCTGCCCCAATAGCACATCCCAGTGTCCTGCTGGCCACTGGGAAATGCCTGGGACCTGGTCTGGTATACTGGCCACTAGCCGAGCAAAGCTGTGGTGTCTTTCTTTGTGCCATTCCAGCTGCAGAATGATGCTTTTTCTCAGGGGTTACCAGTTTCCCCTAGATTTAGCTGAATAGTCTGGATATGAAGTTCCTCAAAGCCCCCTTGAAATCTCTTCTGCTGACAGACACACTGGGAGAACTGTATTAAACCTGGTAAGAGCTCAGAGATCCCAGCTTTCATAAATACAGTAGCTGACAGCTGTTTCTGTAATTCTTTAACACCCATTGTAAATAGCTCCAGCAAGCAGAAGGATAAGAGCAATGTATAGTAACTGTAGTTTAGGATATATGCTGGTTTAATGTGAGCAGCCTGGGGGATTAGATAGAAACGTTGGGAACAACGGCTGGGGCTTTGCAGGCAGCTCCTTGCCCATTGCTCCCCTCCTCGCTCCCATCCACCCGGTGACTGGACACCCCCCACCCCCTCTGCCCATGCACTGCTGCATGAATAGAATAGAGGCAGCATGCAGGATTTGTGTGTTTATGGAGCCTGTGTCTGGTTTGCCTAAAAATATGAATTTTTCTCTGGGCAGAAGTGGGAATATAGTGGAGACTTTGCAAGTACACCTCTCTAAGAGGTATTACATGAATGTGCATCCCCAAAAGCCCTGACTGTCCCACCAGGAGTGCAGTGGGGAGAGAAAAGGCCTGTTTGGTGTAGAGGACAGGCTGCATGGTGACTGGGATTGAGATGAGCTGCATCAGGAGGAGAGAGATGTCAAAAAAACTATTTAGCATTATAAGCTATTTTCCTGTTGCTCATACGTGTCTCTGGGTGCCTCCTGCAGCGAGAAGCCCTCCCTGCCTGCTGGCAGGAGGATCCTGTTTGGATCTGTTTAGATGTTATTTCACTAATATTGTTGTTTATCTTGTGTTGGAGCTGTGCCTGAAAGACTGAGCAGCCCTGGGGGGTGCTAACTGCTTGGCATGGTGCATGTCTCTGTGCTCCCTGGGCAGGATCAGCCCCTGTGAAAACATCACTGGGCCTCCCTGGAGAGAGCCATCCCCTGCTCTTGGCTTTGCTCAGAGTCTTAACTTTCTTGGTGTCTTCATGTAAAGCAGGGGCAGGCTGGCTGTGTGTGGGTTATCTAAGGAGCTGGTGTGATGGGTGGGTAGTCACCCCACTACAGACTTAAGGTCACTTTGCAGCCATGTGGCTTGAAATCTGTGGGTAGTGATGGGGAGTGGAGACCCCTGAGTGAGACAGTACCACTTGGAAAATCCCTTGGTTAAAGGTTTGGAAGATAAAATCCAGTTTGATTCTGGACATCAAAGTGGGTGGAAAGGATGCTGCATGCTAAATCTCTCCTGATCAAAGCAAGTGAATTAGGTTTGAGCTGCCAAGGCCCAACACATCACAAATGAGTGGATTAGGCAAAGCCTGGGAAACTTCTGGAGCTGCTGAGCTTTGGGTGCTTGTGTGGATGTATCTGGGACAGGGGTATCACGTGACTTTTGAGCTTCATGTTGTTTCCTGGTCTCGAAGTTGGTGTGAGGATCAGACTGTGCCTAACTGCTTCTGCCCAGGCCAGGCCTAGAAAAAATGAAGGGGGTGAAGGCAGATTGGGCAACCTGCAACATCTACTGTCCTGCTCTTGCTATGGGCTGAGTGCTTCCCCAAAAGGCCCTGTTCATCCTCTGCTACCCTACAGACTTAGTTCAGGGAAGGCAGAACTGTTAAACCTTGACCTTTTTTTGAGATAAAACCAGATTCAGTTCATAACAGATTATGACAAACTTGTGGCTTACCATAACTGAAGAAGATACTGAGCTCCCCTTCATTTGCTGAGGGTTTTATATGAGGGCAGGTATGTACCATGTTGAGTCAAGAATTTCAGCAGCAGTGGCTGAGGGTTTCTGTTAGTGGTGGTTGACACTATGCAAATTTTGGCGACAATGAGGATTGTAGTGCTTGCCTTATGCACCAGGTGACTGAGGCATGTCAACTTCTTAACATCCGAACTTGGTTGAAGAAATACGGAATGGCTGAGTCTTATCTTGCCCGTAGACTGAAAGAAGGTGTAACTTGCTTCAATCAACAGGTGGCCATAGAAAGTGAGTGATAATGAGCTAACTTGGTGTTGTTCATAACATGACAAAGATAATACTTAAAAGCAATGATTTAGGAGATATGCTTGACTTGAATAGGAGTGGTATTAGCAGAACCCGAAGTGGGTGAAAAGTTTTCTGGTCCACCTCAGCATTAATGTAAGTGGAGAAGCATTAGAAGGTGTTTGTTTCTGGAAGTATCTCAGACTCAGCCCTAAACTGTGCTCATTAATAGTATTTTTAATAATGTGAAAGACAATGAAGATGTTGGTGGAGGTCTACAGCTGATGGAGTAGCAGTATGTAATGAAGAAGACAGGAGACCAAAATGCTGCTGCTGAGTGCTTGGTAACCTGGACTCTTCTCTGTGCAGTGCTCGGGGTGGGGAAGCAGTGGCCTGGAGAGGAGCAGGGACTGCTTTGGAAAATCTACCAAGCTCTGGCTGAAACTCACTGTGAGGAGCCCTGGGGTTGGGGAGGAGCAGCCAGTGGCTGTTAAGGGACTTTGCTACTGCTTTTATTTATTCTCTTAGAATAACACACCCCATTCTGGTGTTCTGGATGCTTAGAAGTTAGCTTGGAGTGGATTCAAAAGCATGATTAAAGGTTTGTTGGGGAAAGTGCCATGCAGCCAGGGACCCGGTATATTTGGACTGCCACAGGGAGGTGACTTGATCTCTGGCTCTTAAATGCTTATAGCGACCATAGGGTGATGACTTGCCTGTCCTGCCCAAGCCTGAGGAGGGTGGCATGCTTTTTGGAGATGGGAAGAAGCCATCCAGATAGTGGACCTGGGGGCAATGTTGCTGGGTTCCTCATCTGGGGATTCTGGCCCTGTTGTACTTCTCTGCAAATCCTCCTGATTAGCTACGGCTTTTGGATTCAGAGCAGGGGAGGAACCTTGGCTGGATCTGGGGATTTGGATTCAGGATCTGGGGAGGAACCTTGGCTGGGGCATTGCTGTAGGCATGAGCTGTGGAAGCAGGTGAGGAGTAACTGGGCAGCACAGCAGGAGCATCCTTAGCCTGGTCCAGCAATGACATGCCAGGGCACTTGTTTGGGTTGGCTTTCCCTCATGTGTGGACACCAAAGAGCTTTGCAAACACAGGCTACTGCAAGGAGCTAATTGACTTTCCATCATATCCTCAGGTCTTTTTTCGAGTGAAATGACTAAAACAGCCACAGGCTTCCCAGTAAACAATGAGCAGTTGGTTTCACATGGCTCTCTGTCAAAAATCCCAAACTGGAAAGGCAGGAAAACAAACAATCAGATCAGAAAGAAATGCGTTTTTGGCACCAGTTCCCTCCGTGTTGACTGGGCTGTGAGACAGACCCTGAGAAATGGCTCAGATTTTAGTCAAACAGCTCAGACACGAGTAAGGGAGGGAGGAAAAAATGAGATAAAAACGGTTGTGTGCTTAAATCCAGGCACCTGCAGTCAGAGGAGCAAAGCAAGGGTATGGGTCTCCCTGTGCTTTCCAGATGGCAGATACATTTTAAACACAAGAGGCGTAGTTATACCCTGGGTACTGAAGCAGAACAAGTGCCAGGAAAATGTATGCTTCAGCTAAAAGATGGGAGTTTGGAAATTGAAAGCAGCAGTTGTTTTGTAACTGGAATATAAATGATGGGTCTGAGGTGGAGCAGCAGGCAGGGCAAAGGCATCTCCTCTGTGAGCTCAGGTCTCACAGTGACGGGTTGGGACTGCTGCCTCTCTGGTCATTAACCTAATTGACAAAAATTGGGCAGAGCATCCAGGGACAACTTGCTGATATTCTTTCTTGTAGTCTGAGATAGTTGATGGGTGAATGAATGTGGTTTTCAGAACAGAAGACAAATTTAGTATTCCTGATCATTCCATTCTGGATGCAACTTCTTTGGGATTCAGCTGGCCAGAAGTGTGGTCCCAAAACGGGGACGTCCATGCTTTTGTCTGCCTTCCACTGCACTGTATTATTTTTCTTTCTTTTGCATCACAGTCTCAGAAGTTTTGGTTACTGAAAAGTTTTTTCCAGAGAGGATTGTCTGGTTTTGGAAAAGTTCCTACTTTGGGAAAGTTTAGTCTCTCTTTACATAAACACCCTAAGATTTAGGCCATTTTCCCCCCTTTCAGTCCTTGTTAGAGTGCTCATACTATTGTGAGAGTAAATATCGTTAAAGATGTTTCAAGTTTCATGAGCTTTCCTGTTAAACAGAAGTGTGTATTTTGCTACTTAGGGCCTGCATATGCCAAACCTTAATGGAGGCATCAATGCAGCATGGGGGTAGCATGTGGAATTTACTAGAAGATGCTTATTTTTCCTGCCCTGAAGCAGTTTCATGGGTTTCTGAAAGTGTACCAACTGCAGAATTTCTCCCAGTTTCTCTTCCCTATGGAAACTGCAACCTCCTCTCTCCAGGCTTTGTGGTGGGTCTATCTGGCTCTTGCCACTTGATGGGACCAGCAGACAATCTGACAGCTCACATATGTATGCTTCCAGGAGCTGTCCTCTGTTGGGTTGGAGGCTTTGCTAAATACACATGGCTCCTTTGTTTTTAAAGATGCTTTCAGTGGGCCTGTGCTTCATGTCCTCTTGTCTCTTTAGCTCTGTTTAAAATACACACATGTCTATTTTGTAGAAAAATACACAGATCAGCTTAAAAGCAATGAGTGTGAAACTCAAGAAACGAGGCATGTATCTAACAAAACAAGGAGCTGTACTTTCTGACCCAGAGTAGTCAACTTTACAGATACTGATGACCGAGGGGGAATGCAGAGTTGTACCATGCCATTAATTCCTCCTGGGAAGTGAAGGGTGGGTGATGCCCTCCTGCTGCAGCTTCCCTGGGAGGAGAGGTGGTACCTGTATGGTGGTCCCTGATGTGCTGTGGGCCCAGGACAGACAGATGGATGTGGGGCAGAAGCTGGGTGCTCTTTTACTCCAGCCCAGCCCTGAGCCTGTGCTAGGGAGGGCAGGCTGAGATGCTGCATTACCTGCAACACCATGGGCATTGCAGAAGATTGAGGCAGAATAACCTGAGTGGGGGGCATGGTTCAAGACTGGGCATGGGGTGGTCTGCATCACTCCAAAATAAGCTGCTGGTGCCCATATGCCTGGCAGAAACCAGTGCAAAGCTAGCTTGAACTAGATAGGTTGCTAAAAACCCAGAGCAGGAACATACCTCGCAAGGGGTCCCTTCCCCTGTCTCAAAATGGGAGCTGCTTTATCCAGACCACCTCATCAGTGTTTGACCCACTCTCAAATCCCAGAAGCTCCCCAGCTGTCTATCCTGAAGTTTAAATAATCTTTGCTCCGAAGTTTTTTTATTTTCCTAGTGTCTAATCTACAATTTACAGCCCATTACTTCTTGTCCTCTTCCCCGTGGGGATGCAGTGCAATTTATTCCCGCACTCTTTGTAGCAACCTTTTTACATAATTGAAGACTGCTATCATGTCTCTTCTGCCTTCTGATTTCCAGACTAGACAAATCCGGTTCTTTTGGGCTTTTTTCCAACAGGTTGTGTTTTGCTGCCCTTTGTATGCTCTCTTTACTGCCTTCCAAATTAGTCCACATCAGAAGTGTTTGTGGCTGTACAGGTGGGAAGGTGGAGAAAACCTAGTTAGGCTTTTGTGCTGCATGGAAGGAAAGAGATTAAAAAGCTAGAGGTCCTTGGGGTTACTCTACACAGTGCTGCTATATGGTGATAAGAGGTTAGCAAGTGAGCAGTGAAAACAGATCATGTCCAGGTAGTGTCTGCAAAAAATGATGCTGGGTTTGGGCAACAGTCTTGGGAGTCTGAGTGCCAGGGTCAAGCAAAATCAGGTTCCCCTGGATGTAAAAGATGCTCATTTCTGTCTTGCTGGGCTTTGCAGTTCTGCATTTTCTTTTGGCTCTCTTTCCAGACAGTGTCTCAGGCTGGTAACCTGCACCCTGGCTGCTCGCCTTGTGTCCGTACACTTGCACAGCTGAGGGAGGCTCCTGTGAGTGAGCAAGCTTGCAGGGAGAGCCGCTGGCGGGTGGGCTCCTCTGCCTCTGCTGCTCACTCCCCCAAGATGACAGCAGCTCAGCACTGGGATGTCGGTGCTGCTCCTGACGCCGACTCTCCATATTTCATTCCTGTCTGGCTGGGTGGTGGGAGGAGACGCTCGGCTTCGTCTCCGCGCTGATCAGGATTGTCTTTTCTTTCGGGTTGGGGAAGCTGATCTGCATTCGTGTCTAATCATCCGCGGAGCTGGCAAAATTATTCATGTAACGAGTTCTTGGGGAGAGCCTTGCTTCTCCTCCCCCTCCTGCTGCGCTAGCGGGGAGCTGGGAGCAGCCTTGCCTCGGCACTTGCTGGGGAAGGCAGAAGGGCTGTGCAGAGCTGTGGGGATGGGGAGAGATGGGCGATGAATGGTGAACCCCCAGAGTTCAATTACCCCCAGCTCCCACCATGAGCAGGTAACCATGGAGACATCTGAATCCAAGGCATCACCATTCCCCAAGTAACAGCATATATATATATTTATTTAAATAAAGACCCTGGGCTTGTTACTGAGAAAGCTGTCTTGGTGTGTTCAGACTGACTGCCATGTTGGGGTCATGAGTTGCAGGGAGGCCATGCAGGGCAGGAGGGTCTCAAAACCACTTCTTGGAGGGGGCCAGAGGGATGCATTCTTACAGGGTGCATTTGCATCCCTACCAGTGCCAGATTGTAGCAATAACAGGAGAAGTAGTCGGAATGGTGTTGCTGATGTGCGTGGGCCCTCTGGCAGTATGTTTCCTTTCTGCACATGCCAGGACGGCCTTGCTCGGGCTGGATTTGGGATTTTGGTGTGCAATGTCCTGGCAGTTGGCTGAGGGATTTCTATGCATCCTGGAGAGGATGGGTATTGGCAGGTTTTCTCTATGCCGCCTCCCTGAGGTGCTGGCAGAAGTGTGCTGGGGCAGGAGGCACGCTCACAGAGTGTGTGAATGAACAGGAGTGCTAGAGGAGATGTTTAAATGAAGCACTCATCTCCAGGATTTTATTCCCTTAGCTTCATTCAGATTTAGGGATGAAGGTCTTAAAGAGACAGCACCCAGGCTGGGTGGCACCCCTGCAAGGGGGTGGCTGGGGGCCTAGCTCTGCTGCTTCCCCAGTCTCAGGGGTGCCAGACAGGTGCTGCAGAGCCATGCAGTATCTTGGTAAAGCAAAAGTAACATAACCTGCCCCCAGTCAGCCTGGTGCCCTGGCTCTCTGGGGTGATGTGCACCTCTGATGCAGCTTGTGGCTGCCTCATGCAGGTAAGGTACACGCTGGGGCAGGGGTTGTGTGCCATGTGGCAGCACATGCTGGGGCTCGGAGCAAGCATGAGGACAGGAGTGGTGTTAGCAACACTGCCAGTGTCTGGCCCTGGAAGGTCCTGAAATCCAGGAAGATGCTGGGCACTGCCAAGTGGCACGGGTGAGCTGGGATGCTCTGCAGTGTGGTGGAAGGGAAGGGAGGAGCTGGAGGGGCACTGGGATGTGGGAGCATCCTGTCCACCCAAACAGGCCCCTGGACAGGGATGCTGTGGGCTATCTCACAGAGAAGCCAGCAATGACAAGCTTTAGGGGACTCCTGTGAAACCAGCTGGGCTCCAGCTGAACGATGCCATGCTAGGACTTCTTGCATGTGTTAAGGGGGAATATAAAAAGAGCTGTGTGCTGCTGTAATCCAGCAACACCTTGGCATCATCACCAGGCAGCTGTGACAGTGCTGTGGGTCTCCCTGACTGAAATGCAGAGAGGCTGTGTCACCTCTAGCTCCTCCACCCTGCACCTCCAGGTCCAGTTGACTGTGGTTGATGCCCAGGGTGCCTGGGAAGGCAAAATGAAGCCCAGGCAGAAGCCATGGGGATGTACTTCTGCAAACTGGGCTGCAAATGTGACTTAAGAGGCCCTGAATGCAACCCCTTACCACTGGCAGCCTTCTGGTGCTGTGGGGTAAATGTCTGGTTGATCTGGAGGGCCAGAGGGTTTCCGTGTCTCTCGTCCTCACAGCTGCCCTTGCTTTGGCTGCTGGTTGAGGCCTCATGTTGGAGAGGGGCAGGGAATGCAGGGTTAGATTTTTGGGTGGATATGTACTAGCTGGAAAAACACATGCTTGCTTTGTATGGGATGAGCTGTGGAGGTCCCCGTTCCCTGGGAGCAGGGTGTGTGGAGAAAGGGGGAGACCCAAGCTGCAAAGGAGAGGTTGGGGAGCACCAGCACTGGCTGGCAGGGCAATTTGGGGGTCCTTTGCCACCACTCCCCAGCCCCATGGGACTGAGCTGGTCAAATCAAACCTGCCAAAGCAGCTGGGGTGCAGGTTTGTGGGTGCTGCTGCCAAGCAGGTGGCTGATCCCGGGGTGGCCGAGCCTGGCCTGGGTGGGCAGAGACTCGGCTGTGCACCTCGTCCTGACCCCCGGTGTGTGCGGGGTGTGTGTGTGGGGTGTGCCCGGACAGTTCCTGCTCTGTTTTGGAGGAGCTCAGCTCCTTCCCTCCTTTGTTATTCCCCGTCTGCCCCCTCTGGTATATGTGCGAGTTCCCTTTCTCCGATTGTCAGAAATTTCTTTTCCACTGTGTGGGCAGGAGACAGATTTTAACTGTCTCTATTTTCTCATTTTTTAAAAAATTTTCATTTTATCCCCCTCCCCCTTTCCTCTCGCATTCCTTCCTTCCCCGCTCCTCTTGTCTCTCGCTCCCTCCTTCCCCTCCCCTTTCTCCCTTCCTCCCTTCCTCCCTCCC
Organism: Athene cunicularia; assembly: GCF_003259725.1. Lineage (NCBI taxonomy): Eukaryota > Metazoa > Chordata > Aves > Strigiformes > Strigidae > Athene > Athene cunicularia. The sequence goes on along the minus strand of NW_020799109.1, from coordinate 29,731,626 downwards.
TCCCCCCCCCTCCCCGGGGCTGTTTGGCAGATGAGGCATAGCGTTGCGGAAGGCGCTGTCAGTGAGATGAGACACACGTTTGCAGCCTCGGCTGCTGCTGCTGGCAGCTTTGGCAAGACCAGGGCATAGCTACCACCCGTTGAGTAATTGGAAACCAAGATCCATCCCCATGAGTGTTTTTTGGAGGGGTGCCTTTCAGCTCTCTCCCCAAAATGTTTGTGCAGCATTGGTGGCACACAGCAGCAGCAGGGTGCTGGGGAATCAAAGACTGGGGTGCCTCCAGTTGGCTTTTGTGGGGGTGTCTCTGCAACACGGCTCTCCAGCGGCACAGCACAGCCGGGCATGGCAAAGCCACAGGGCAGGTCTTGGCAGTGGTGTGGCAGGAGGCCTGTGCTCCTCTGGATGCCTCTCTACAAGTTTGGGCGGTGGAGGAGTTGGTTGTGGCAGCATGCTGTCGCCTGGCACCGAGCTCCTCTCTGGTCTCTGCTTTTGCCTGGCTGAGTTTCCTCACTCCTTGATAGTCTTGGAGAACCTGGAAAGTTTGTTCACTGTAGTTTGGGATGCATTTGCATCCCTTGAGTGCTTGGGGGTTTCCTCCTCTGCTGTCACACAAGGCAGCATAAACATCTTCCCAGTGAAAGGCTGAGTGAGAGCATGGCCCACCCCTGTTGCACCCCAGCACCTGTTTTGGACAGGCAACAGGTTGATGCTGAGGTGCAGACTCTCTCTGGTTCACCCATCCTGCTGAAGGCACTGATGATCTGAGTATGTGGGGGGATTTCCTGGCTGGTGGTGCCTTTGACCCCTTATGAACAGGACTGTCCCTGTGGCCGTGTGGGGCTGCAGCCCTCTGCGCCCCATCCTGGCGTGGTTGAGTCAGTGCACCCACCCACTGCATCCAGTGTGTGAGTCACAGGCTTTTCATACACTGGTGTGAATCACTCACACACAGCCACACTGACTTTGGTGACAGCTGAAAAGAGAAAACAATCCCCCCATCTCTCCCCCATCACCACTACTGCTGCCACTGGGCTCCTTGCTCACAGTGACCCAAGAAAACTTCCACAAGTGGCACCCTGGTGATGGCAGCTGGAGTTTCTGCTAACTTTCTGCATCCCATGGTTGGGTTGATATGAGGATGCTCATGGCTGAAATAGATGGGTAGACGCTGGGGTGATGCTCTTCTGCTTTGGTGCTAAAGGGGCTTTGCTAGACTGGGGTGAGTCTGGTGGTGTGCTGAGCCATCCCTCAGCTCTTTCCTCAGGGCAGGGCACACTTTGGGCCATTTTTCCCAAGGCTGTTCCACTCTCCACCTCCATCTGTTTGGGGACCACACATGGAGATCTGGAGCCCCGTGCAGGTAGCCCTCTCCCCCAGCCCACTGGGATGCAGCAGGACCATCTGACCCCCAGTGCAAGCAGCCGGTGCTGAGCAAGAGCTGTCAGGAAAAAAGCCAGATTCCCCCCTGCCATGGCTTCGGCTACTCCTCTCCCCGGTGCTTCTGACTGGCAGATGGTCGTGGCCAGCAGCTCGGCTGGTGGCTGGGATGCTCTTTGCTCCCCTGCCAGAGGCTGGGGCTGTGTCTCTGCTGCCCGCCCTGGGGCCGGAGGTGACTGTTTTAACACAGGGAAGATGCTTGTTAATTAACCTCCCCAGGGATCGCTGTCTGTCACCTTCCTGGCTCTGCTGAAGAGAGCCCAAAGCAGGGAGGCTGGAGGACGCCCCAGCAGGGAACAGGGTCAATCTTGCATCCCTCACCACCAGGTACAGGTTCACTAGGAATTTGTGGAGCATCCGTGTGTCCCCACTCAAGCAGTGCAACTGGAGGGGGTGCAGGATATTAAATAAATGCAGTGCCTTGCACTTCTGCAGAGCTTCAGGGAAGACACAGGCAAGGAGCGGATCAGACAGGCTTCCCGGGTGCCTTCCAGGTTCCAGCCTGCCCCTCTGCTGTCTCCCGCATCTTTTCCATGCTGCTTTGCTTTATTGCTGCCTGTTGCTTTTGCAAAAGCTCTTCCTGGCTCTCCTTCCTGGTGCCGGTTCCCCACTAGCATGTCCCCTCCTTCCTTCCTGCTCCCCGCGGCTGAAATGAAGTGCTGGAGTATTTCAGGGATGTCAAAACATACCATTAGTCACAGCTGTGAGGCCTCGTGCCTGGGGAGAGGCTGCTGAGCGCTCTGTCAGGCTGAGAAATGAGCAGGTTGGACGGGAGCTGGGGGCTTGTGGGACAAAGGCTTGGCAGCATCCTAGTGAAGGCTTTGGGGTTTCTCCCTTTCTGATCTCTGGCATCATCCTGACTTTGCTCTGAGCAGTGGGTTTTATCAGAGGTTCCCCTGACATTAATTATTCCACAGTTCCCCTGTGATGTTGAGATGTGGCATTTGCAAAATGAGGGGCTAGGTTTCCCCCCCCTGCTTTGCTGGGGGGTTCTCCCCAAAAATACCATGCCAAGGGGTACCCTCCAACTAGCTCAGCTCCTGTGTTAGTTATCAGCTCAGAAGGGATGTTTTCCTCCTCTTTAGCCCAGAGGAGGGTTATCTTTAGCACTTTCCATGCTGGGTTACATGTCCCCTGCCTCAGAGGCCACCCCTTGTGGATTTAAACCAAATATTGGGTTTCCCAGGCAGTTGTTTAAATGAGGTAGCACGGGCACCGAAACACTCTCCATGGAGGCACAGAGCCCTGCTCACCATGGAAGCATATGTGCTTCCCAGCCTGGCTCAGATATGTTGTTCTTCTATTTCTTTTGTACCAAAATACTCCATTTCCTTTCATTTAACAGGGAGGGAATGGGGGATCCTGTTAAAAACACACCGAGCTCCTGGTGTAAAACACCTGTCTAATGGCATGGGCGAGATGCTGCAGCCTGATTTCTGTTCCCTCTGGCACTAGTCCCCTCTCCCTGAAGCGGCAGAAAGCTCAAAGTTGTCATGCTCCCTGTGGAAGGGGTTGAATTCATGTCCTCCTGCAATTCTCTGAGGACTGCTGCCTATAAATAAGCACGAAACCAGCCGGAAAGGTTCCTTAAAGCACAGAGGTGTAGGCAGGCCTGGGTGATGATGAGCCTTACCCTTGTGAGTGCATCCCTGGAGAGAGCCAGTTAAGCTCTGGCTAATATTTTTATGAAGCTTTTCTGGTTCAGCAAAGTATTTGTATTTCCCCTGTCTTGTTTTTCCAAGCTGCAGGTGGAAGGTAGGCTTTAGCACCTTGTTACCCTGGGTGTGGAGAGGGGTCCATTTTCTTCCCGCCTTCCAACCGGGACCAGCGTTAAGTGCTTTTAGGAAAGTGGTCCATTCTGGGCAGTTTGTTTGATGTTGACCCATCCTTGAGGCATCGTGTTTGATTGTTAGGGATGAATGCTGGAGGGTGAAGGGCTCTGTACAACCTAGCACTGTTAGCAAAGAGCCCTGAAGATTGTGCCTGCTCTCTGAAACCAGGGCAGCGTGCAGGCAGGCTGCCTGTGCTGCCCTGCCTGCCGTGGGGTGCGAGTCTCGCCAGGAGCAGGGGTTTGTGTGGTGGTGGGCACAGCTCCAGAGAGAAACCCCGGCTCTGGTCTGCGCTCAGGGCATGGGTCCAATCCTGGCGGCAGGTGGGAAAAATGCAAGCCTCTCCCCTCCAGCCCTACGGCATCTGCTCTGTGTAGCTGGTGTGCATTCACTGAAGCTTCCCAAGCAGGGCTGGGAATTAAGAGCCAGTTTAAAATGAATTAAACTGGGTCCTTCAAGGAAAGGAGCACCTGTTTTGCATATTTCCATGAGCTGGATGAGCCTTGTGGTGGGCCAGGGTGACTACTTCCAAGTTGGCTGCATGGTGAGTTTTATTTGAAATCTGTGTGCTGACTTTGCTGGAGAAAATCAGGCTGTAACTAATGGGAGTTGCTCAAGATGGTGGCTAATTACTGTGATTAACTGAGCAACAGTTTGGGTGACTCTTCCTCCTGCTCTATGCTCTGCCAATTGTCCCAGTCCCTGGGCTGCAGCAACTGGGGCAGGATGACACCTCAGTTATCCAGGGATGTGGGAAGGAGGGTGGGAGATGCTGCACAGCCCCCCAGCAGTGAGGTGTCTGCCCAGCCATCGCTGCTGATCTGCTTTCTCTGTAAACAGGGGGTTTGCCCTCTGGAGGCAGCAGGTGAGGGCACATTGGCGCTGTGGGTACAGCTGGAGCTGGAGCTCCTGGACGTGATACGGGGTGAGAAACTCCATCTTTAAAGTGTGAGTTGAGGTATGAGGGACATGCTGGGAAACGGGGTCTAAGCCCTTGAGTTTTCCCTATCCCCTCTTCCTCTGTGGGATTTTTTTTTTTCCCTCTTGGGTCCCCCCTTCATTTTTGCCACATCAGACAATGGCTTTGGCTGTTTGATCAGCAGCTTACTAAGCAACTTTAAAAAAACCTGTTTACAAAACACATCTCCGCTGATGCTAAGCGAGTCTGGTTCTGTGGGCTGCGGCTCGCCAGCTCTGCTCAAAATGTGTCACTTGCACCGATGGTTATTTTTAGAGCTGAGGTTTGCAAAATGCAAAGGCTGGGCAGGTTTTTCCAGGGTGCCAGATTCCTGGGAGGAGGAAGCAGGGGCCGGGGTGATCTCTCACTCTGTGCCGGTGTGTAGTGGCTGCTGCTTTCGCCAGCATCCTCAGGCAAGATGATGCTCACATGGCTTTTCCTGTATACATGGGGATCTATAAATCCTTTATGTGCCTTTTTCCTGGTCCTCCTTGCTTTTGTGTTCAGTGATACTGCTGCCTCCCTACTCCATCTTTGGCCACTGGTGCTTCCCTGGAGGAAGCTCCAGGTCCCTGGTCTCTCTGCCAGGGCTGGTTGCTGTGCAGTCCTGCATGGCCTGCTGGCCCCCCTCCTTGCGTGCACCTCCCACCATGTGTCTTGCACCCTATAATCTAACCCCAGCCAATTCCTGGCTTCTCTTAAACTCTCTCTTGCTCTCTTTCTCCTCTCATTGCAGCTGAGTGCTGAGCTCTGGGGGCCACTTTATCACCTTCACCACCTCTGGGACTGTCCCAAGGCCATCTCCTCTGTAGCTCCTGGGATGGGGGCTGGCATGGGGAGTGGGGCTGGGCTCCCCTCCAGCATCGACAGCGCTGCTGGGTCTTGGAGCACTTTATGATCGGAGGGCTGTGTCAGGGGGATGAGGGATGCCTTCAAATGCCTTCTCATGTGCTGGGGTGATGCTGAGCAAGGAGAGGAAGAAAACAGCTCCTCATGGTACAGGTTCGTGGCAGATACCCATGGGCATCCTACATGTTGGACCAGTGCCTTGCGATGTGGAGGCCACACAAAGGGGTTTCCCTGGCCTCAGAGACAGCAGTTTGGTTGAAGTTGAAATGCTTCTGTGGAGTGAAGTCAGTTTGCACCAGGCAAATTCATGAGAACAAGTAAGAGGGATGGGGAGGGAGTAGAAGCTTTGAAAACACCTGAATTCCATGTTGCATGTTGGAATAGGAAGTTGAAGGTTTGAAAGCCATTTTTAAAATCTGGTGGTATTTTTCTTCTGGTGGATGTGATATAAAAAGCAAAATTGAAATGAAGCGTGTCTGCTGTGTTGGAGTAGACAGTTTCCACCAGCTACAAATGACTTTTTTCTTTCTCTCCACCTTCTCTTGACACTTTTTTTCCCCCCAGCAACTTCTGGAACTGACGCTTTATTTGCTCAGCAGGTCTCCCCTGCCTGGTACACGGCTCCTCCCCTGCACCCTAGGCTGGCAGCACCTGCATGTGTTATTAAAGGTCTGGGAAGGGAGAATTTCTTACTCTGCTGCAGGATTTTACCTTTCTCCCAATGAGTTATGGCAATGCACAAATATTAGCCTTAGTCCTTGCTCTTGTGGTATGACCTTCGGAGGTCAACACTTCAGAGAGGTGTTGCTCTTTTTCCAGCATCGCATGGCTGGCTTACAGCTGGACATGGAGCTGGGCGGTGGGGATGCTTCAGCTTGCTCTGCCTGCTTTCTTTTCCAGTGCCTATTTCCAGCCAACTGCCAAAACTTACTCAGTCGTTCTCATGTCTCACTCAACTTACTTGTGTCTGTCGTGACTTTGTTTTAGTCACTTTCATCTGTTTTGCTCATGCAGAAAGCTGTTAGTGTTGCTGGGAGGGTTTATTAGCCTCAAAGCTGTCACCTGTTTCCTACTTGTTATTCCAGGTAGTTAATTTTCTTTATGCTCCTCGAGAGCTGGAGCTTGTTTTTCAAGTGATTCCCTCTGGAGGAAGGTGGCTTTCCAGACTCTGCCTTGGAGAGGGCTGCTGGGGTGATGGAGAGGGCTTTGGTGTGCCCGAGGATGGGGTTGCAACTCAGAGCCCGTATCAGACCTGCCACTATCCATTGCTGGGTGACTTGAGTTTGCTTGGAGCAAAGGCTGCAATCTGAATTAATGTTTTAATTATTTCAGCCTCTTCTCCAAAGGCTGCTTGCTTTGGTTTTAATTTTGGAAAGCTCTCTGATGTGCTCTCTCTCTTCTCTGGCTCCCATCAATCTGTACTGTGCAGCTCACCCCAGGAAGCGAGCCGAAGGCGTGGATGCTTTCCCTGGCATGAAACATGAACTGCTGCCAGAGGCTGTGGAGCATATCCTGGAGAGCAGGCGGGCAGCTTGGGCACCAATCCCCCCAGGGCTCCTGCCATAGCTTTTGCTGCCAAAACAGGCGAGTTTCTTGGCCTAGGCTTTCAGAAAAGGCATTGGGTATGGGATAGGGAGCTCTTGTGTTGTGGATCTCCTAAAGCAGCTTCTTCCGGGGGTGCAGGTGATGGAGGAGAGCATGGTGCTTTAATCTGAGCATCTTGAAGGTGTCACCAGCTGCTTTTGTAAAGGTGGACTAGATCTGTAACCTCAAGGTGTGTGCATGCTCTTGAGGGGCTCCATGCCCTGGGGAATGGCACGCAGGGTGCAGAGGATGGGGGCAATTTCCAGGGCTGATGAACACAGTCACTTATGTGCTGAAGTGAGGAGGGCAGTGAGTTCTCAGCAGCTCTGTGCTCCTCCTGCAGGGCAATGGACATGGGCAGGGCTCTGGGGCACTGCTGATTGTTTCTTTGTGCCTGAAAGAGTGCGGGGAAAGGAAAGCATGTGTGTGCACACATGTGTGTGATACTCTTTACATGTGTGAGATAACTCTTCGGAGGAGTATCCTACCTGCAGTGCCAGTGCAGGAGAGCTGGGGTGAGGCGATGAGAAGAAAGGCTGAAGATGCTCTGTTGGATCAAATATGTATTTTATTAATAAAAGTCTTACGCTGTGATTGGAGCACCCTGCAGCAGAAGCATTGTCATGACAGTGAGGATTTAAATGCTTTAAAAAAAATCAAGTTGGACAGATCTGAGAGAGCAACTTACAGTGTTTTCATTTCACTCTGTTATTCATCTGTTCCCCTAATAATTCAGTTTTTTCTTTATATTAGAGGAAACCAGACTTGGCAAATAAGTGAAATGTGGCTCTTGGAGCTACAGAAACTTGACAGATCTGCCTTCCAGGTGATATTGGATTCTTGCTATTAGAAAACTTGAATACCCTGCATCAGGAATTGATCACCCCACCTCATGCTCTTGTAGCACATCAATATCAATGTTGGTTTATGGCACTGCATTGGGAAATTCTTACATCTGCCTGGGTGAAGCTGCTTTGCTGTGGTGCTCTAACTCACTCGGGGTGGGAGGGACCCTTGATTCAGAAGTGCAAAGGGAGGTCTCATCTGGATGGTGATATTTGGGGCTGTAAAATGAGGATTGAATGTGGGCTTTCCCATCCCCTACCTCAACGTGGGACCTCTCTAACTGAGGCTGGCCCAGGCAGACATAGTCGTCAGAAGTAGATGCAGTGTGGGTGATGCTGGCACCTTTGTGCATGTCCTGAACCGCTGCCATTAAATCATGGGCTGCCATTGCTGTGTGTCACTGCGAGGAGAAGACAAATCACCTCCCTTAGGCCATGCATGGTTCCCAGCAAAATATATAAAAGCTGTCTCAAAGGGGGTTTAGTGTGTTTCCAAAGGGCTGGGGGGTATGGTTGCCTCTTCAGGTCTTCTTATGTGCTGGTTGCATTAAATGTCTCTGTTTGGATTTAGCCTCTTCTCCCCTTCTTTTGGGTCTCTACTTCTGTGGATTCAAGGGTTGAATGCTGAAGGCTTTGGGCTGCTGTATCCTGCTGTTTCTTCCAGCCAGGGGGATGCAAACATTGCATTGGGTTATAGAAACATGTAAAAATTTTGATTTGTGATCTAAAAAATGAGCTAAACCCAGCACTTCTTATATTCATGTTTTCAGGTCTGTCTCTGTTTTCTGGAACTTTGGGGCCAAAGAGAGAGAGAGGAGGGAGGACTGGAAGGAAATTCTGATCAGGTTCTGTTTGTGCTGGGGAGCAGTGTATTCTGGTGGCCTCTCAGTGATGCTTGGTGTGGTTGAAGATGCTGTTGCCTCCATTTCATTGTCTTGATGCCAAACTACTGCACTTCTCCTCATCTCTTCTCTAAAGTCATGGTTTTGCAGATCATATTTGTTTTCTGGACTACCTTCAGTAAATCTTCCTTGGTGTGTGTTTTTTTGTGTTTCTTTGTGGCTTTTTTTTTTTCCCATTGAGGCCTCAGGGCTGGGGTTGCTTTGGGGATTGTCAGACACCGCTGCTAATCTAGTGTGGAGCCAGGATTGCATCTCTATAGTGGGTGGTGGGGCTGAACCAGCCCTTCCTTTTGCGTGAGCGGAATTTTCCCTCACTTCCTGCCTTCAGGCTCCAGGGTTTTCAGAAATGACCAAAATATTATTAGTTTTGCAGGATCCCTTGGGCACGCAGCGGTGGATTGCGATGGCAGTCTGTCCTCAGCTCTGCAGGGGGATGTGGGGGCTGAGTTTCGGTCAGAGCATCCCTACGCCGGGGCTGGACCAGCTCAGATGCTGCAGCTGGGGAGGAGCAGGGTGGTGGGTTGCACCACCACAACCCTCTTCCAGCCCAGCATGGCGCGTGCCAGCAGGGTGGGCGACATGTGTGGAGAAACCCTGCGAGGAATTGGGGGGAGAGCTCGCTCCAGCCAAAACGCTGCAGCTTGGCTGCCCACTCCTGCCTGCCTGTGCTGCTGGGGGCCGTCTTCCTCCCCGGTGCGGGATGGGGTGTTAGTCACACGCCACTGGCGTTAGTCACATTGGGGAAGCACGCTGAGGCCAAGGTGATGACGCCTGTAGAGCTGGGAGAGTCACAGGTAGAGACTATTTTTAACAAGGATCACTTTGGATCCAGAGGGGATTCATCGGTCCTGGCATGGCGGCTGGTGCAGGGTCCCAGGACACCACAATGGCCGGGTGAGCCATGGTGGGGATTGCAGGAGATGTGGATGGTGCAGCACAAGGTGAGCACCTGTAGGCTTTCCCCTCCTGCACTCTGGGAGTGCTGGGGCCATGCTGCTGCCACGGGGCCAGCTGGGGTGAGAGGCTTGCTGCCTGAGGCTTTCCTGGATGGAAAACTTCTGCCTGGGTTGGGACGGGCCCTGGGGTGCTGAGGAGCATCAGTAGTTCTGTTCAGGTTTGGCTGGTGGGTTGAGCCCCTTGTTCGTCACCAGGTACCTCTGTGAGTGGGTGCTTGGCAGAGGAGCAGGTCTGAGCCCTGTGCATCACCCTGGGGGGACATGGTGATTGCTGGGGTGAAGCACAGGAACAACAGTGGGTAAAATTGGGCCAGGTTCTATTTGGTTTAGGATGAATCCCTTCTGCTGGCCCTGGATAAATCCTTTTTGGTGACAGCATGGTGACTTCACTCTCACTCAGGCAGTGGGGCCAGCCTGTGTTTCTGTGCCCTGCTTCAGACCCAAGGGTGAAGGTGTGGGTTTTACTTCTTAAATAACAAGCTGCTGAAGTGGATGCTGAAACCACAGTTAGTGTTGTCCTTTTTGAAAGGCAACACAATAGCAATCTGTTGTGGAAGGTTTTTTTTTTAAAATTTGTCGTCCTTTTGACTTAATAATTTGGCATTCACAGTGTGGGGAGTTTCTGGGAGATGGTATAAGGCTGCTTCTACTAATTTATTTTTTTTTCCCTTGTAACAGTAGCTTTAAAAATTCATCATCACTGCTCTGGTTTTGGGCTTTTTTTTTTTTTTTTTCTACTGGCATATGGAAGTAGCAAGCTTGGAATAAATGCGATCCGTTAGCCGTTTCAAGCAGGCTGTACGTACATGGTGCTCCATGTCTCACAGCAGACTGGGATTTTTAGAAATCCTCTTTATTGGTCTCCTGTGGGCTGTGAAGAGCACCTAGGCCTCTTTAGAGGATGCATTGCTTGGTGTGTAGCATCCTTGGCCAAAACCTGCTTGGGGGAGTTAGGCTGTGCTGTGGGGTCAATACCGATAGCAGTGCTTCCTGAGATTTGGACCAAGCAGTGCACCATAGCTATTCACTTAGTGCTGTGGGCCTCATCCCAATCGCTCACTTTGATTTTTCAAATGGGATGGGAAAGCCCATAGGCAAAAGGAACTTGACCCAAAGATGTTGACTTGAGTCCTGGCTTTTTGCTGGGGTGACATGGGAGACCCCCAGCTCTTGGAGGTGGGGTGAATACCTGGGCTTGCTCTTGGATCCACACCAGGCTATGGGTGATTCAGCACATAAGCTGGAGATTTGAGGTGGCTGAAAAGCACCTAAAAACACTGTGGACTGTTCTTGCCTCTGAGAAGTTTCTCCGCTGGAGTCACTTGAGTGCTGAGGCTGCATTGAGTCTTGTGTCTAGAAATCCCTTGGTGGCTTCATGTGATCCATGGCCAGCCTTGCCTTCCTGACACTGTGGGGGTGCTGACTGCTTGGAAAGGTCTTTGCGGGCAGCTTGACAATTTCTCTGTGCACTTGTTGGTGTTAACAAGTTTTGCTGTGGAATTTGAGGCCTGGTTTTCTGTGCAAAATAAAAATGAGTGTGGTGGAAATAAGCTGCAAGCATGAGTAGGGAGGGATGTGGGTTCTCTGGCAGCCTGACCTGCAGCTGGTGTTGGGTGATGCAGGATGTCTCAGGAGGCTCGGGATGGGTGAATGCTGGGAGGGCTGCACATGTGTATCCCCAGTGAGCAGCTCATCTCGCACAGAGTGAGAAGTGGTCTGTGTGTGCAAGGCTGGTGATGGATGGGGAGATGTCCTGAGGGTTTGTGGGATGCACCTAGGAGTCAGCGTGTACGTGGGGTGACTGCTCTGATCTACTTGGCTGGCAAAGGGGATGGCCCACGTGTAGGAGTAGTTTGGACTTGAAGGTCCTCAGTGCATTGCCTCAAGGGTGTTTTTTGGAGGAGAGATGAGGCAGGTTTATGTCATGGTCTCCACCTGGTTCTTCCTCAATGAGGAATTGTGTCCAAGAACGGGAGGGGTGGGGAAGAAGGAAAGGTAAAGTGCTGGACACTGCTGGGATGCTAGAATTGTTTCATTTGAAGGTTTTAGGCAAGTAAAAGGACCAGTACAGACCAAATGCCTTTGCCTATTTTCCTGGACCTCGGTGCACATTATGAGCTGAGCATCACTTGCAGACAGTGACGGTGCTGGGTAGTTGTGGGGCAGAGCCTGTGAGCAGCTCTTGGAGCTGGGGGAGGCCAGACGCTTGGTCCTGGCAGGTGCTGCTTTAGGGGAAGCCTGAGTTTTGCTAGAGAGCCCCAGTCCTGACTGCGGTCCTGACCTCCGTGGAGGCTACACTGGATGCTCTCTGAGACTCGGAGTTCCATCTGGATACTCACAGGCTTTAAGCATCTTCTGTTTTCAGCCAAGGACTGTAACATATTGCTGGCCCTGTTTGTAGGGGCTCTCTGGCCCATTGCAGTCAGAGGGAAGGGTGTAAAATCCAAGCAAGCATGATGTGTATTCCCAGATGGTGATTCTGCGCTAGCGCATAGCGTGGCAGGGTTTTAGCACAGCCCCAGACAGACCAACAGACACTGAAGGAAGGCTGGAGCCCTCACAAGCAGTTCTGTTGGTGTCTAACACAACATACAAGGTTTAAACCATAAAAATGACCTGGTTTAAACCCCAAATGTTGTATGGGAGTCATGTATCAGCTCCAGTCTGGGAAGCGTGGATGTATCAGTGTGGTACCCTCCTGGGAGGGATAAATTCTGATCACTGCCACTTGGAGGGATCAAGGTGGGGGGCTAGGGACGGTGAAGAATGATTTCTTGGATCTCCCTAGCTTGTTTGACCATCTTGCTGGTGCTCTGAAGGCTGCCAGCAGACGGTGGATGGCTGGCCTGGGAAAATCAATGGCATTAAACTATTTAGGAAGGAGCGAGTGGGCAAGTGGAGAGAGGGGGAGTGATGCTGCCAGAAATAGCATTGCCCATTTCCGAATTGCTGAGGCTCTGAAAGCAAATGGTCTTTGCTGGTGTCCAGCATGAGCATGTCGTGGCGTGGTGGTGATGGGGCAGTGCTGAGTTACATGGCAGCACCAGACAGCTGTGCTGTGCTGGAGGAGAAACCCCGGGTGGCTGCAGGCTGAGTGACATACGCTGGCAGTCTCGCGCTGCCGGTCCTCAGCCATCCTTGAGATGTCTAAAAAATACAGATGGCAGTTTCCTAGTGTAAAGAGCCGCGTGCCACTCGCAGCAGAGCCTCATCTGCCTTCCTGGAGACAGAGAGGGACAGACTGGGGGGCTATTGATTAGCAGCCGCTTCTGTGCTGTTGCAATGTGATTGCTGATGTTTGCAAATACAGTGAAGTCCAAGCTTCAAGCACACATGCGGCTGTAAAAGGGCCAATTTCATGATAGAGTTATGGCTAATTCAGCCATCGGGCATCATTTCAGTAGAGAGAAGGGGCTGACAAGCAAAGCAGTCATCTTGGGTCAGAGCAAAGCTCCTTCTAGCTCCACGCCTGGGCTGTCTGCTCAGCCAGGACTGAGGAGGGTGCTGGGCTGGACTGGTGCATGTCTTAAGAAATATAAGGAATAGTGTAAGAAATAGGATGTATGTTGCTCTTTGCCTGCTGGATTTTCTCAGGCTCTGTCTGTTGGCAGCGCAGAGCTTGGTGATTGCACCTAGGCTGTTCCTGGCTGTGCCTGCCCTCCTCTCTTCCATGAATTAGTCTCATCCTTATTTTGAACTCGTATGTGCCATGCTTAGGTGCCCCCCCAAGCAGCTATCTGGCAGGAAGATTGCTTTGGTATAAACTATTTCGAGTAACATGCTTCAGAGGGATGGAACAGCAGCACTGAAATAATGCCACAAATAGAGGAGATGGGGAGGCAATTGTGATATCAACTCGATGCCAGCAGTTGTAGCGAACTGGTAAAAGAAGGGAGAGTGGAGTTGGATAAGGCTCTCATCAAACGAAGAAACATTTCAAGGAGGAGAGCCTGACAATAAGGTGGTGGCTTTGATCCTAAAGGGAGGTGCTGGAATTGCTGGTGCTAACGAAGCAAGGCAGACAGTGGGTGGTAAGCATGGTTGCTGTTGGGGTTTGGAGGGGGAGTTGGCACCAGGAGTGTGGGACAAGGCTGCATTGCTGGAAGAAGGGCAGGTTGCTAATGGTGGCAGGGGTGCAGCTGGGTGTATCCAAAAAAAGCTGCACCTAAAAATGCCGTGTTCTGTGCCTGTCCTCTTGCCTGGATGGTTTGCAGAAGTGCTAACCTTTCACTTGGCAACTCAGCAAAAGTGGCTGGCCTCATGCTCAGGTTGACTTAGCCCACGGCTCTCCATGGGGCCCAGGAGCACAGCTGACTTTAGGAGCCATCAGGAAACACCCAGGCTTTTCCGAGGGGTTTGTTTGGTGGTGTCCCCTGAGGAGGAGAGGGACCCCTGTGACTTCCTGTGTTTGTGTGCATTGGGTGGGAGGTGAGAACTGGGTCGTTGCTGAGCCAGGTTATTAGTCCTGGTGGAAAAAGTAGGATTGTTGAAATGTTCTTTTTAGCTCCCCATAAATATTTATTTGTTTTTCAACCTTCTCCCATACTCCAGTAGGAGACTAGGGAGAAACTGGGCTCGGGTTGAACTCTGGGGGTGTGTGGCAGCTTGGAGTGGCTGATGGTGACAGGGACAGGTGAGGATGAGGAAGGACAGGGGCTGGTCCAGACTTTTGTCCCTGAGCAGCTGAGTGTCCTAGGATATGCTCTCCTACCCAGCATGGAAACTGTTTGCTTGCTAAAGGGTCCTCAAGGCCTGATCTGTGCATCAATCATGTTGACAGGCAAGAAATAGCTTTTTTTTGTCTGCTTATCCTGACGCAACTCAAGCCAGGGTAAGGTAAAATGCAAATCCCCTCCGTTCTCTGCAGTGTGCAAGGTAAACAGGGAAGTGTTATAGAAGACCTGGGTGAAGGAGCAAAAGGAAAACCTGCCTTTCCTCCTCTGAGGCTGAGTCGGGAAGATCCTACTCTGTTTACCCAGCGATTTGGGTCTGTGTTCTGTCCTTGTGCTTGTGGCTGGAGCTGCTGGTGAGGACCTCATAGCAGAGGATGCATAGCACACGTTCTCCTCCTAGTCTTCAGCATGGCAGGACAGACTTATTCTCTATCCCCTTCCCTTCTTCACTGTGCAATTTGTGCAAGAGACTATTTTTTTCCCCACAAACAATAAGACCTTTTCAGTGAGTCTTTGTACATAATGAGAACAAAAGTCAAAGAAGAATAAAGCCTGCCGTCGCTCACCTTTAAAGCATCCCTTTGTTTTAACCTCTCAGGGGTGCTGTGACTCCTTGTGCCAGGAACTTGATGTTTGCATGATTGTATAATTGCCTTTGCAGGACTGTTAAGTAATGACACACTTTGTGGTTTCTGAGTCACCCCGGTGAAGGCACCACTAGAAGCGAGAACTTTTTCTCCCTGGCTTTGCCAGGTTAAACAAGAATTTTGTTGTTATTTTTATTAAGTTTCCAGGCTGGAGGAAAGGAGGGCAGTCTGAAAGACCTGTCACTGAGCCCTGTGGGGATGAAATGCAAGGAGGGAGCTCAGGCGGCCTGGCCTGGGAGATGGCCATGGGATGCTGTCCTCCTGAGATGCTGTAGTTCAAGCTATGTGTGTGTTTTTCCAGCCCTATCCCAGCAGGCAGTTCCTGGCCAAGCCAGACATTTTTGGAGAAGCTGTAAGCTGTAGCATGAAGCCAGAATTGGGTCATGTGCTGGCAATGCCTGGGATGCATTAGGTGCTGTTTGGACCCACGACCACTCTCTGGGGATTCCAGCCTGAGCAGCTCCCAGGTCTCATGGTCCTTCTTGGGACTGCAAGTGTCCAGCCTGCTTCAGCACAGGGGAATAAACTGGGGGCTCAGGGGCAGGCTCAGGAGGCCCAGATGCTTCATGGCTCCCCATTTTTCCTTCTGTATTTATGTCAAATCCTCTTTGCATCCATGGTTTCAAGCTGACCTGGGTTTCTGATCTCCTGCATCAGAGACAATGCTCTGTTATCAGCCCCTTCCCATGTGCTGCCTCACTTCAGGTGCTCCAGAGTGAGGAGCAAGGGTTGGGCTGTCTTCTGCCAGCAGTGTTTCCCAGAGATCAGTCTATTTATTTTTTTTGAAGCCTTTTCTTTCTGTTGCACAGCAACTTAACACACCCTGGCTTGCACTGCCAGCTCTTGCTCCTCTCTACCTTGGCAATTCTTGTAGCTGTTTTTTGTCTGAGAGTGGTGGAGGCTGATGCTGAACTTTGATGTCATTTGGGGTCACTTGTCTTTTTTGAAATGAGCTAACTCAGGCTGAGTTACCGGGCTCAGCAGCACCCTTCCCACATCCCTGGGTGCAGGAGCAGTCGAGGTGTGACATGCAGAACCAGCTCTGTTGCTGTATGCTAATTAAAGCATAAATTGAGGCTGTCCTCGGGGATGGTGGTGCTCTGTCTGTGACAGGGCTTGCCAAATATCCAGGGAATGGTAGGCTGGGAGGTGGAGACGCTGCTGTTGCTGTGCCCATGGCTGGGTGAGGAGACTGTTTTGAGGTCCGTGAGCTCAGGGCTGTTTCGGTATGTACGTTTTATGTGGCGTTGGCTGTCTGCCCAGCATTGCAGGAATGACAGGAAGCCCAGGAGGATCATTGTGCCTTTCTGAGGAAAATCTCCTCATAGTGGGAGCTGGAGGGAGAAGAGCAGCATGGCCCTGGGAGGGTGACAGCCTGTGCTCTTCTGCAGGAGCAGAGTTATATCCCTGGAGGGTGGCTCGGTGATTACAGCTGGAAATTATCTTGACGTCCTGTCTCTGCCCTTCTTTGGAAAGCAAACTCCTAAGGGCATGCTCTCTGGCTATGTGTATGCATAGCTCCAAGCACTTCTAGTTTCTAGATGCCGCTGTTACACAGATCACAGCTTGCTTTCCCATCCCCAATTATTTCTATTGCTAGGTTTGGTCCTGTGCAGAGCAGTGGTGACGTGCCAGGTGAGCTTGAGTCCAGCACTTGCTTGCCTGCTGGAACAATACCTCTCCCCTTGGCTCTGCTGGCAGGAAGACACTGTACAAGGAAGGGAAACACTGAGGTGTGTTGGCTATTGTCCTGTGTTCCCCATCTCTGCCTGTGGCCAATGGGGTATGTGCTCTCAGGTCTGCCTGTGTGTGTTTTCTTTACCTTTGGTGGAGGGGAACTGGGATGCTGGTGGGGGTCAGCATGGATGTGAGGTTGGTGTCAGAGGCAGCAGGTCACAGACAGGATGGGTTCGTGATGAGGAGTACCTTGCCTCAGGATGCAGAAACCTCTGCCTGTCTAGCACCGAGGGGTGCAGGAAGGGGTGAAGAGATGAGACAGTCTCAAAGGTGATGCTGAAAGCAAACTGAGCATTGAGTTATTTGTCAGGATGGGTGTTTCCAAGCACTGGGATACCTTGTTGTTCATGCCTGTTGCTACTCCGGCACTGAAATCCCTGTGTTAGGCTAGCCAGAGCCCTGTCTCTCCCTGCTGCCCTAGCAGATTCGTGCCTGCCCCTGGCCATGCCCTGAAAGCATCCCTGGGGCTGGGGCTTGCTGCCTGCAGCCAGCCCCGGGCTCAGGGGTCCCGCTCCTCTGGCAGTCTCTGGCTCTCCTGCCTCTCTGTGCCAGAGATGTAGGGCTGATTTCTTTGATGTACATTTATATAAATAATAGTGGGGTTGTTTAACAGTAACTCTTAAAGGAGAGATGAGTTAATTTCATGTTTTGATATTCTTGAAGGTGATTCCTCTGGGAGCAGTGCTGTGCAGGGCTGTGCTACCCTGCTGCTGGCACGGGCAGAGCCCTTGCACCCACCATGGCCTTGCTGGCCTTTGAGGTGCCTCCTAGTTGGGACGGAGTCCAAGCAGCAGCCTGGGCCCATCCAGGCTCAGTCTGATTCTTCCTAGGAAGTGGGCTCTGTGGCTGGAGCATCGTGCCAGCCATGAAAACCCTGACATGGCAGAACAAAAGCTGTTTCTCAGATGAAAGATGATCTGATGTCTGATGCTCGAGCATCTCCTGGCCTGAAGCAGCCCCTAGGTATTTGGAGCTGTGGTCTTCTATCTGATCTTCGCAGTCATTCCAGGGGTCTTTGTAGTGTCTTGGTGCTGGGAAGGCCCCCAAAATAGTTTATTATACATGAATGGGTGAAGAGAAATGAACGTTTCTTGAGAAACGAGCCAAGCAGCCCTGCTTTGATTGCACTGTCTGTCTGTCCCAAACATGCTGGCATGTGTGGTGCTGCCTTCCTCTGGCTCTCCTATACCAGGATGCTTGACCCAGCTCTTTCACCTGCACCTTTTCTGAGCATAGGAATAGGTCTGTGCAAGGAACCTTTGCCTGTGAATGTCTCTTACTTTCTTTTCTTTCTTCCCTACCTTGCTAAAGTTTCTCTGTTACTGGTGTCATACAAAGCTCCCAAACATGGGATACAGTGTTGGCTCTTGCTGGGTATCAGGCGTGTACCAGGGATTCTGGGAGCAGCTCTTGCCAGCAGAGCCTCTGCAAACATGGCAGGGGCTATGGGAGGGGGGTTTAATTCAACAAACTTTTCCCAGGAACAAACGGCTCGACTAAAAATAGCTCACCCTCACCAGCTGGTTCCCACAGCCACCGTGCCACACTGACCCTGCTGCCGCATTTGGTGCAAGACGGAGGAGCTAGAGGACCTGGGGGGTTCTGGAGCCGGCCCGAGTGGGGCTCGCCCACCACGGCATCCGTGCTGCTGCAAGGGAAAGTGCATGTGGTGGGAGAGGAAAAGGCCATGAGGATGAATCAGTCGCTCTCGCAGCCCATCTGTCTCTGTTTGGAGGGGTCCCACGCTGAATTTCTTCCTAGCGCTCTGAGGTTTAGTGCTTGGCTTAGCCACATTTCATGAGCTCTCCTTCTTCCCTTGAGCAGGGACTAATAATTAGCAGCCCAGGGTAAGCATGGCTCAGCAGAGAGAAGCAGATAGCTTTTGATTGTCCTGAAAACCAAGTGGCCTCTGTGGTCCAGGAGTGGCAGGTTAGTGAGCCAGAGGGAAGGGGTGGCAGGGGATGGATTTAAAGCAACCCTATGCCCCAGAAAGGATGGAGCAGGGCTGAGATGTCTGAGCATGTAAGTTCTCAGGGAAGAGACATCACCTGGGGGCTGGTGAAGCAGAGAAACCCAGCCTGGCTTGGGGTGTCCCCAGGATGCTTGGGGTCAGCATCCTAGATGCTCTCCTCTATATATACATCTTCTGGAGGCGTTTGCTCTTGTCTATGTTGTGCTGAACGAGTGAGGAGGGTCACTCTCACCCAGGGCTTGTGGCTGCAGGAGCGTGGTGCTGGACCCTTGTGCTGTCTGGGGAAGATCAGCCCCCAGGGGCCAGCACAGCATTAAGCCTTTCTGCTTTAATTTTTGCGGTTTTGGTGAAGGTTATTCAGCTAATGGCAGCAAAGAGCTCACCCAGCGTCTTAAGTGCTGAGTGTAGTTATTATGGTAATACATAGTTACTTGGCTAAAGACTTGATTGCTGTCATTGTAACACAAACATATGCAGAGAAATCCCCTAAAAGGAATTTCCTCTTTGTAGGTCAGTGGTGCTGCTGGGAACCCGCTTCTCACTGCAGACCTTTATTAGTTAATCAGCTGCTGGAAGGAAAAAAAAAAGTATGGAGTGAGAGGCCAGGGTCTCCTGCCTGCAGAGGCCATGTCCCTTGGCTGTGACATGTGGTTTGGATTGAGATAACAGGGTTGAGTCACTAGGTAGCATGTGGTTGTCTCTTGAGGATGTTGCAGAGGAGCCATGTGTGTCTCTTCTTCATCACTTGTCCTCTGGTGCAGAGGCCTTAAAAAGGCGGATCTCAGTGGTTTGTGGGGAGAGATGCTGCCTGTGTGGATGTACAGGCCAAGGGGCAAGAGATGCTCACTGCGTTGTCCCTGTTTGGCTGTGGCAATCCCAGCATGGGAGGGGATGAATGGATGCTGGGTGTGATCTCTTTAATGAGATCCTTATTACATGGGCGAGCTCTGGCTGTGTATTGTAACAGCTGGGTGGTCTGCATCCTCAGATGTCCCCTGGGTTGTGCTGGGAGCATCGTGCTGCTCCCAGTCACTGTGCAAGTGAAAGCATAAGCACCCATGCTTTCACAGCTGAATATCTACTCTCTAGTTCAGTTTGGCTGCTCCCAGTACCCTGTGGCTATGGTGTTATCTAGATGATTTCTCTGCTTCAGGAGCAAACAGTAAATTTCCTGATTTTTACTACTGTTATACTGAAATTTAGGAGATAAGAGCCTCTAGAAACTTCATTTTTGGTATTGAAAGCCTGCTATGTGTCATAACGGCAGCTGTTCCTTGGCTCTTCTGTATCAAATGCAGCCAAACGCACCATTTCTGTGCAGTCACGTCCTCTGCTTTTGGTACAGTCGGGTGATTGGGGGCTGGGGGGCTCCCTGGAGCCATGTTATGGCTCTGTGCTGTGCTCTTGCCACATCCTGGCTGTGCCAATAGGGATATGGACAGTGAGCATCAGCTGGAATCATCCATGGGAAATCATGCACAGTCCCACGGGGAAGTCAGGCAGGTGGATACACTGTTGTCATTTGCTTTTTAATTATTAATTGTCATTAGTGGAGTTGCAAAGCCATCTTCTACCCAGCTGTTAGCAGGGAGCTGTGCGGCAACCCTGCGTTTATTCCCATGCAAAGGCTGATTTGCAGCTGGAAGGCTTCATACTCAAGTTGTATGTTATTAAACAAACCTGATGTAGGGGTAGGGCTGCTGGATGGTTCTGTGATCCCAGCTCTAGCCATGGCCTGTTCCTGGCACATAATGAGCTGTGGGTTTCCACCAACAGAATCAGAAAATAACTCTGTGTTTTCAAAACCGGCCATGTCTTCACTTGCCAGAGGTTTCCCTTTTGTGGGAGGCAGGCCTGGCATTTAATTCGGCTTCTGCTGTTTACATGAACAAATGTGGTGTTTTTCCCACTAATTCAGATTTTGTGTAAAAATAAAGTGGGTTTGTTTTCGGTGTAAGTGGGGGACCAAAGGCTAGAAGACAGGCAGATGCCCTGATGTCAGATGCTTTGTACGCGACGCGTGGCATCCTGCGAGCACCCTCGTTAGTGCGTAGCCTCATCAGCTTTCCTTAACAAAGTGTTCTGGCATCCTCCCTTCTCTGCTTGTCACTTCTCTGGAGGGAACGTGGCTTGTTGTACTGGCAGCATGAGCCCTGTTTTCTTAGGCGGAGGCAGAGCTAATTATTTCTATTTATTTCCTCAAACTTTTCAGTGTCTCATTTGAGGTCTCTCCTTGAGCTTTTTCACTTGTCTTCAAGCCTGGCAGTCACCGGTGTCCCTGGAGCAAGCCTGGTGAGAGGTGTGTTGATAGGCATCAGGAGAGCCGTGTGGATGCTGGACCTGCCCTCGGATGTGTCCTTGTTTGCTCTGAGCTAATTGTTCCTGTGACTCTGCAGCCATGGCGTGGCTGAAATCCATAGTGCTTGTGCTTGGTGCAAGAAAGCCGCCTGTTCTCTCCAAGGAAATGCTCAGGGAAGGAACAGGGCTGCAGAATGGTTGTTTCAAAACAAACAAAAAAAACCCAACAAAAAACCAAACCAACAAAAAAAGCCCCCAATCCTTGAAGAAATCCTGGTGTTACTGGATGAGGTGTTAAATTTTAGCTGGGGGAGGTTGAAAACAAGCAAAACAATATGAGAAGATATGTTAGAAAAATGAGATATTGTAAAGGTAAAGATTAAAAATACTAGATTAAAAAAGTATGGAATTAATGCTTTTAAAACAGTAAGTTGCATGGGTAAGCAAAGTAATGAAGGATCTGTTTATAGGTTTCAGTGGGAGCAGCCAAGCTCTTATCGATATATTAATTAATTTGCTGAGGCTCTTACTGGCAGTTGCCTTTTTCTTTCTGGAGAGCTTGCCAAGGGGTGAATATCCCTTGGGCCTGGCAGGCTTAAATTTGGGGGCAATTTTTGACACTTCAGATTTGCAGTGAGCACCACAGACCTGAAGGAGATGGGATGCTTCCTTGGCAGGGCCGTGCACCCTTTCCCCTGCAGTATGGGGATGTCAGGCTTATTTTGACTAGCATGGGGACCCACGCTATGTTTTGTCTCCTCAGTTACTCTTGGATTTTTTTTTTTCTATATTTACTTTCTTTTTGCTTCTGGTGTGGTGATTTCATAGCATTTCTCCTGACCAGCATTCTTGCCTCCCTGTTTACTGTGGAGGAGGAGTTCAGGTATTTCCAGACAACACCCTGGGAAGGGGTTAAGACGACTGGTGTGCTCAATTTGCTGCCTTATTGCCATATTTTGGGGGACTTAAATCCTTCTTTCCCTTGCTATGTTGTTTCCCTCCATGTCAGGGATGTAGTTAGGAAGGGGGTGATAACCCCGATGTGAAGTGAGTGCTACCTTGCTCTTTTCTCTTGTCCCCTCTTTCACCTCCATTGTGGGCAAGTGCTGGGGCGTGGAATTTCAGGGACTGCTGGAGCAAAGCCCTTCCTGCAGCAATAACGTGCTGAACGGAGCTTCTTCAACACAAGAATAAAGTGTTTCACCATGACAAGGCTTCAGATGTATTCTCAGACACGAGCATCCCCTGTCTATAAGGCATAATGTATTTTGCTTAGCCAAGGAGCGTTGCTCAGCACCGTGTTTCTGGCAATGTTCTCGTGCCTTTCGCTCTGACGTGCAGCTCCCAAGTTGAAGCTGTGCTGATACTTCCATATCAAGCCTCCTAAGCTGCTGCCTGACTCTGCCAGGCTGCAGGGCTGTCATCCCGTGAGCAGCAGGCCAGAGAGGGAGACATGGATGCTTTGGCTGTGGATGCTCCAGCGCTGTGCCCACCCTGGGAGGCAGTGTGCGGGGGCAATGCCGGTATGCTTGCCCCTTGTCTGGCCCCTGCCTGCTTTTTGTCCCGCTTTTTGGGGAGTGCATGGCTGCCTGCTGGGCTGGATGGGGAGAGCCATGCTGGGGGGTTACTGGGTTGTGCTCCCAGCTAGTTGTGCTATGTCAACCCCTCTTATTCCTCCCCCTGCACCCGCAAAAACCCCCCACCAAAACCCAAACAATTTGAGCAGGGAAACCCCCCCCCCCAAATCAGTGCAGGGGTAGTTTGACCCAGGTCTCCCTGATCTCCTCTTTTCCTGTCTGTGGAACAGCGTGGGGGCTTATGTTATGATCTGGCTGTGGGGAGCTGTGCTGCTCCGGTGACTCCATAGAGGGCTGGCTGTGGGGTCAAAGAGCTGCAGGTTCAAGAGCTGCAGGTGTGCCCAGATGGGGAAGGAGGAGGGAAACAGTAAGGCAGGAGGTGCTACCCCTTTCCCTAGCCTCAGGGGTCCAGTGTTGCAAGCCCTGTGCCTGGTTTGAGAGGGTCTATCCCAGCACACCCAGGAGAAATGGGATGTTCAGTTTGTGTGGGAGGAAGGGAGGGAACTGGGGGGCAACTGAAGCAAAGCCCTGAGCGGCCCCTCTCTGTCTTGTGCCCCTTCAGAGTGATGAGCTACAACAGCACCAAAGATGCTGGGATTCAGCACATGCTCTGTCAGCACCCCAGCACCGGACAGGGGGGCCAAGCTGGACAACGTCTCCCCCCGCTACATCCTGGCCCTGCCTGAGGAGGAGACGTGGCGCAAGCACCGGCTCGGCCTGATGCAAACCACCCAGTCCTGCAACCTGCTGGAGCCTGAGAGCCTGGCCGAGGCCCTGGTCTCACGTGCTGCCAGCTTCGATGCCCTCTATGAGCCCCGGTCCCGGGATGCTGATGCCAGCACGGAGATGGGCAGCACCTTCGACCTGGGGCTTGGCCAGTATGTTCCTGTGAGCCCAGACGTCATCAAGCGCCGGCGGGGCGGGCTGATCGAGCAGAGGGACATTATCAAGGCGCATGAGGCGCACAAGATGCAGAGCACACCGCAGGCACGGAGGAAGGAGTGGGAGTAAGTACCGGAGAGCCCCCAGCCCAGGTGGGCAGCCGGGGGGAGCGGGAGCATTCCCCATCCTCTGTGGGGCGGGGAGGGGGGCGGGTGGCTGGGGGCTGTTGTGTTGGCATCACCCCTGTGGAGCAGCCAACACCAGCCGTGCTTAATCTCTTGGCACTCCTCACCTGGTCTGCCTTTCCCCATCAACTTTGTTTTTCAGGGAGGATTATCAAAGGCAGGGAACAACTTGGGGGGCTTGGGTTGCTCTGGCATGGTCAGTTGGACCATGGCATTTTTCTGATGGGGTGAATTTGCAGGGTGTGTGTGAGAGGTGGAGAGAGATAAGTGTGCTGTGTATGGGAGGAGAGTGTGAGCCCAAGTAGTCCGAGATGCCTCTCTTAGCTCTGAGCTGGAGGTGGCATCTGATGGGAACAGTGCAAAAGGGCCTCTGTGGGTGGGGGTGTTCCTCAAGCTGGGGGATGCAGAGGAAGCTTGGAAGTTCTCCATCTTAAAAGTCTTCAAGACGGTTCCCTTGGCTGAAGTGGGGCTTTTAGATATATTTGGGATCATTGCATTCTGCTTTTACTGCATCTTGAGCCCTGCTGTGAGGGGACTTGTATTTAATCTTAAAAAGTGACCAAGTCTCTCTGAATCAGAGTAAACTGGAGACATTAATGAACTCAGGAAAACAGAAGTGCTTGGCAGAGCTTGAACCCACTCATTTTCCTTATTTACCTTTAAGTAATTTCTTCCCATAGTTTGTCTTGGTGTTGTGTGAAAACTCCGTCTCCAAATCCTGGATTATTTTCCCTCACCTGGCATTCACTGCACAACCAAGGCTGCAGCCATGTGCTTCAACCCTGCGTTTAAATTACAAGGTTCCCCCCCTTGTGTCTACTCAGCAAATTGCTTTGGATAAGATACTGCAGAACATTCTGCTCTAATACCGCTGGTCAGGAGCAGCTCCTTGCCTCGGAGACTTTATCTGGGGGATAATCAATGTGTTATAAAACACCTGAAGAAGGTGGGAGCCCCTGTATTAAATAGATGTGGCATGTTGCTTTGGTGAGATCTAGGTCAGTGCTCTGCTTGTTTGAAGCTGGTAGGATTTTTTGGGGGATGCTTTGCATGATAAAACTGCTTGTGATAACACTGAGGACTGAGGTTGCTCCTGACTTTCTCTCTCTCTTTTTTTTTTTTTTTTTTTTTTTTTTTTTGGAGGGTAGCCCATCAGCGAGGTGGGCTCTCCCTGGCTCTTTCAGCTCCATGCTCATCCCTTTGTGCCCAGGGATCCTCCTGGCCGGTGTCTCAGGAAGCCCTACATAGGGGAAATAAATTGACATATGGGCTCAGCAACTGCTCAGTGCCTTGTTATCTTTCTCGACCCACCGGGGATGCCAGATGAATAAATCATGGCCGGGCAGGAAGCAGAGGGATGGCCTCGTTAATTGTCGGCTGGCGGAACAAGTTCCTAGACCAGCTGCTTGCTAATTAACTGCCTGGATGACTACAGCTCTATTTTGTGGCAGGGAGATGAAGCCAGAGCTCTTCCTGCTTGTACCGAGCAGGATATGCCCCTTTCACCGTCCTCGGCTGCTCCATCTATCAGTAATTCAAACACAAAGCCTAATATTTCTGTCTTTAATGCAATGGAATATGCAGATGGTTGTGCTGGCTGCTGCCATCCCAACCTGTTTCATCAGGTGTTTCCCCAGGCTGATAGGGTCCAGTCTGCATTTTCCAGCTCCTAGATGCTTGGTTTTGGCATTTCAGCCTGCTTTACCATGGTTCTGGGTGTGTAGGTGGGAAGTTATGCCGAAGGCAGGCATCCCTGAGATTTGGGATGTGCTGCCCTCGCTTTGCCAGCCCAGGCTCATTGTGGTTGGGGTCTGGCCATGGAGCGCTCTCCTTGCTGATGCTCAGGCCCACAGGTCGGTAGCCATGTTGCAGAAGGTGGAGATGTTGGTGCTTTGCAGAAGCCCCTGGTTCTGGGGAGATGCCGAGCTCTGGCACTGATGGCAGCCCTCAGGTTTCACAGATCTTGTGTCCCACCAAGGACCAGAGAGCCCTGACTCCTTCCTAGGGTGATCTTGGCACCACAGGCTGAGCTCCAGAGGGCTGGATCCATGCCTATCCCAGAGTTAAGTGCCCTGATACCCTGTGAGCCTGCAAAAACGACACGCCAGAGGCTCCTGCTTTAACATTAGACTCATAAAACAGTGATGTTTTCCCAAAAATTTTGCCAAAGTCCAGGCTGGTGTGCAGAACTGGTAACCGTAGTACCATGGATGCTCTCTGGGCCCAGGCGGTTAGCATGTGGGGGAGGAAAAGCAAATTAATTTCCTTATCTATAATTGTATTAGTAATGATGCAATTTCCCTGTGATTTAATATTTGGAAGGGCCCATCTCGCATGCTTTGAGTTGCCCTAGGGGCTGTCTCCTGGCTGGTCTGGCTCTATCTGTCCCTGTGGGCAGTGGGGATGGTATTTTCCCACAGCCCCAGTGTGGCGGTGGGTATTAGATGGAACATGAGGAAGCAGGAAAATGTTTTTTCTGCTTAGCTTTGAGCTGTGGCAGACCCAGGGGATGGCCAGCTTGCCTGTGTGGTCAGGGCAGGCCCACAATAACTGCATCTTTTTTTTTTTTTTCCTCCTTGTTGTCAAAACTTGATGAGTTAAGCCAGGGTGGTTCAGAGAGGTCTGCACCTCCTTCACAAGGCTTCTTGGGGTTTTTTGGTTAAATGCTGTGCCTTGCATGAGTTAACTCTGACACGTGTTTCTGACATGAGCATCTCCCACCTTGGTCAGTGCTCTGGGAGCAACTGGGTGGCTGCTGGAGGTCCCTTCCAGCTCCTATTTGCCATCTGTGGCTGGGTGGCATGGGGTGGATGTGGGAAGCAAGTGCCACATGTGCCTCTCTGCCACATGTGCCTCTCCTCTGGAGCAGCTTCGTCTTTGCAGGCACAGCATTCCTGGCGTGCAGTCACTCTTGTGCTGGGTTGCAGTGAGAGAAGTGAAGGCTTTTTCTTACTCACCAGTGTTAGCATTGGCAGATCTAACCCTCACCAAGCCTCCATCTTCTGCCTTTTGCCACTGAAAAAAACCCCACAAGTGAAATGTGCTTTCCTCTTAATAAGATGGAGTAAGAATAGGAGGGGGAAAATGTTGTTTTTCCGCTGAGTTTTTTTCATGAGGAAACTGAGGCAGAGAGTAGAAAATGCTATCTGCTAAGTGCGTGGGGGCAGTAGCTCTGCGGGAGGCTTAACTTTACAAAGGGTGTGTGCACCACCCCGCCTTGTTCTTGACTAAGGGACTTAAGCCCAAAGCAGACACCAAAACCCATTTTTGAGTCCCGACCCTCCATCGTGCTGTTCACCCCTGACCTCAACACGTGAAGGTATAGAGATATCAGCTGCACTTCAGGGCTTGGTGTGCTGTTGCTGCTGCACAGTCGTGGTTGAAGCACTGGTGTCTTTGCCATGTGTGTGGTGGCATCATTTGGACTACGTCTGGCTGAAACCCTCCTTGCCAAAATATGCAAACAGGGAACCTCTTGTGGCTTCTCTAGGCTGAGCAGCCGCTTTCTTAGCTGATGGTAAGGACAGGCAGAGCCACCCAGGGAACCATCCTAGAAAAGCCTCAAGCTGAGTTTGCAGCAGGCAGGACTCAAACCTGCTTTGCATGGGTTAAAACCACGTGTGTGGATGTTTGAGTTTAGTTTGTGCAATCTGGGGAATGCAAGCTGTGCCCTCATTCTGGAATAACTACAGCAAGGATGCATGGAAAAGCCTGATTCCCAGATGTTGGGCAGGGACTGTGGGAGCAGAGGAGACCAGAGGGAGAGCAGCTGGGTCCTGGTCCAGTTTGGAGGTGATAGCATGGAGGTAGGATGCTGTAATTCAGCACTGGAGGACCTGGGTGATGGGTGGCAGGTTTCAGGGTCCTGTGCAAAGTGATGCACTCTGCCCACAGTACAGGAGAGTGCT
Source organism: Athene cunicularia (assembly GCF_003259725.1). NCBI lineage: Eukaryota > Metazoa > Chordata > Aves > Strigiformes > Strigidae > Athene > Athene cunicularia. The sequence goes on along the minus strand of NW_020799109.1, from coordinate 29,704,387 downwards.
CCTAAAGGGTAGGGTCATTAAAAGCCATCTCCTGTCTTGTAGCATCTTAGAGTTGATGGCTTTGATGCTTGGAGTTTGCGAGGTCTCCCTTGCCGTCGAATGATCCACAGTGAGATAGATCCCTGTAGCCCATCTGGGAGCTTGTGGTCAGTGCATCAGCAGGGTGGGAGAGCTTGCTGCTGCTCGATCAGATCCATACCTGCAACGCAGACTGTGGGGAGCTGTTGGGCTGGAGCGTAACGTTACTGCAGCTCTGCCTTTGTGTTGTTTTATTGGAAGAAGCAAGAGAACAGAAGAAACTATGAAAATATGCTGGGTGTTGCTAGCAGGTCTCAGGGTCTCTTTATGATTTGGCAGCCTCTATCCAGTTATGTGCACGCTCTGCATCTCAGATTACAAATGAAGACTATTTATTTAATCCTTTTTTTTTTTTTTCCTTTCCTTGGCGCTGTATGAGACAAAGGGCCCCCTTGGTGTGCACAGGGCTGCCAGCTCCTTTGCTGCTTCCCAGCATATTTGCCAGTGCGTTGCACTGTCTGGGTTTAACTGGCAGCAGTGATGGAGAGGGCAGGAGCACACACAAGATGGTACTACCACTTGCTTCTCCTGCTGCTGAGGCTTCCTGGGAAGTGTCCCTGGGCTGGGGCTGCTTTGGCAGCAGCATGGCCCTGGCTGGATGTGCACCCATTGCCCTGGCCCTCCTCAGATCTTCAGGGAAGGGACAAGCCCCAGGATGGCTCTGAGTTGCTGTCACAGATGCTGGTGGCTTCTGTGGCAGTTTTGGGAGAGGTGTTGGATGTAGTGGGTGTTGCTGATGTGCTGTAAGCAGCAGCCCTGCTCTGTGCAGCAGCTCCTGCTCACCTGAGTGGGCTCTGTGGGGGGCTGGTCAGTGCTGTCCTGCCCCAGCATGGGACTAGAGGAGAGTGCAGGCTCTGGGCTGCAGTGCTGTTGCTGGTGAGGGAGGGATCTATGAAATGGCAGCCCTTGCTCTCCCATAGGTGCTGCCAGAGAGGGAGAAGGTGCCCCAGCATCCCCTTCTGGTCTTGGCTCTGCACCAGTGTCCAGAGCCCATCACCCCTCCTCATGCCTCCCTCCCCGACCCTGCCCTGGGAGGTAAATGACTTTCCTCCTCCAGCCCTTCTGCAGCATCGGTCGCTGTCAGAGGCAGCTTAGCCATGTCCTTCTCCACCGTGGGCTCCTGTTCAGGTGTCTGGTGCTGTGTGCCCAGGGGCCTGGGGTAGCTGGGAAGGAGGGTTGGGACAGCTCAGACAGTGGGCAGGAGCTGCAGGGGCTCTGCAGGTGAAAGCCTTGAGATGTCAGTGACAGGCGAAGCCAGGCTCCTGTGCCTGGGAGCATCCTTCATGGAGATGCGTGCATGTCTCCTATGCAGGTCTGCTGCAACCCAGGGCAAAGCAATTAACCTCTTCGAGAACCTAATGAGTGTGTCTCAGTTAAGACAACTCTCCCTGCTTACATTTTACCCTGCAAAAGTAGCAATGCAGGTGGTGGAAAAAAAGGCTGTGTATGTGCTAAACCTGGGGGCAGTGAAATACGGCTTTTATTGTGGTAACTTGGCCTTGAGCAGCAGAGAAGCATCTCTCCCAGAGGTATCTGCCAAAGATGTCCCTGTGCTCTTTCCACTTTTCCTTAGTGCAGGCTAAGGTTTTGATGTATGGGGAGGAGATTGTTTTCTGACCTGGTATGAACTCGAGTTCTGCTGAATATCCTGGCAACAGCATGGAAATAGCAGCATCTTACCCTGAACTGCCTGAAATCTGGGTTTCTGGCACACCCTGGAGGAAGAATTCCCTATCTGAGTTAATTCAGGTGACTTTGCAAAGCCTCCTAAGGTCTGCCAGCGAGGAGTGGTCAGTTACGTTTGGTCCCAGCCTTCCTGTATGTCTGAGGCCACTCTTCCAGGGAGCTGGGCTTGTTAGGAGCTGGTTGCTGAACATGGAGGATGGTTCCCGGTGGATGCCTCTACTCAGGAGCTGCTGCCTTGCATTTTGTCACTGTATCCTGGCATGCCTCGTTCCTGCTTCCCTTGCTGGAGTCTCAGCTGCAGCTGTGAGTGTTGGAAAGCTTCATTTAGCATATCTCTGGGTTGCGCTGAAGCCATGCACTGTGCTGGGGCTGTTTGTGCTTCCCAGGAGCCAGCTTTTGGATAGAGCTTTGCCCTTGGTGTGGGGCTGGCCATAGCTCAGAAGCACAGAGTTGCTAGGAGGCCATGAGTGGGAAAGAACCTCAAGCAGAGTCACCTAGAGCAGGCTGCCCAGGACCACATCCAGATCGGTTTTGATTATCTCCAAGGATGGAGACTCTACAATCCCTCTGGGCAGCCTGTCTCAAAATACTCAGTTTCCCTCACAGTCAGAAAGTTTATTCCTATGCATAGAGTTTCCTTTATTACAGTTTTGACCATTTCCTCTTGTCCAGTCACTGGGTGCTGCAGAGAAGAGCTTGGCTCTGCCTTTACTCCCCATCACCAGGTATTCATATGCATTGTTAAGATCTGCTTGGAGTCTTTTCCAACCAGGCTGAGCAGCCCCAGTTCTCCCAGCCTCTCTTTGTTGGGAAGATGCTCAACTCCTTTAGTCAGTGTGCTGGATTTGCTCCAGTAAGTGTGTCGTGAGGGCCCAGCACTCTGGATGTCTCACCAGTGCTGAGCAGAGGGGAAGGCTCACCTCCTTGACCTGCTGGCAACGCTTTGCCTAATGCAGCCCAGGAGGCTGTTGGTCTTTGTTGCAAGAGCACGCTGCTGGCTCACAGTCGGCTTGGTGACCCCTGGGACCCCGGTGCTTTCTAGCCAGCATGTATGGGCTTGTTCCTCCCCCAGTGCAGGACTTGGAATGTCCCTGGGCTGAACTTCATGCTGTTCCTTTGCCAGTTTCTCCAGGCTGTCAAAGTCCCTCTGGATGGCAGCACAACTCTCTGCTTTATCAGTCCTTGTTTTATATCATCTCCCTGCACTGAGCTCTGCAAGCGTGGTTCGGTGCAGTATGCATGCAATGAAACTTCTGGTATTCAATCCTCATTTGCACCCTTGTCCTTTCCCTTCCCAGGAATAATTCAGTCTGCTCCCCTCTCCCAAGCAGTCCCCAGCTGTCCCTATGTAATTCTGATGGGAGGCCGTCTGTTGGTCGGGAGATCTGTGGGAGAGGTGCTTTCCAGCCACCCAAGCATGTATGGTTCACATTATTTTCTGCTCACAATTTTTAAGGTCTAGTACAACCTGCCCCCTCATACTATTTGTGTTTAAGATGTGACAAGGAAATAAAATACTTCAGAGTGGAAGGGATCTCAGGAAGTATCTAGTCCAATCAGACTATAACTTATTTTTCATTTAGTTCTGTTTTACATTTTAAAACACAGATTATGTTTACATTTTAAAACAGAGATTATGCACTCCCAAAATGGCATTTTCTTAATTTTAGACTCCATAGCCTTCAAACTTAGGAAAGGTTTTTTGAAAGTTTGGCGAAAACCCAGCTGTGAGGATTAGTGCACAACCTATCCCCAGAGAGACTTGTTCCTTGCAGACTTATCTGTACCATAGAAATGGCACTTCCACCTAACTGTGCATGAACAAATGCCATTGATGGTGAAGTTTCTAGCCTGTATGAGACATGATTTCAGTTCAGCTGCCTCTGAAGGGTTACAGCCTTTTCTTCTACACTTGCCAGTCAGTCCTTCCTAGTTCAAAAGATGTTTGCTGCATTTGTGCATGACAAACATTAATCCCTGGCTTGGACTACTCATGCTATGTGAGAGCTGAAAAAAAATCCATGCAAAAAGTTTGGAAGGTCCCTGAAGTTGTACTAAAGCAGCTTTCATGTGTGGCCCGTGATTTCCCAAGGTGGCCTTTGAAACATCAAGAGATGTTTCTTAGAGAAGCAGAGAAGAGAGATGCGTTTCTTGTTGCCACTTACCTTCTGCATGCTTGATGGGAAATTCTGCTCGATTCTTCAGCTCAGGGTTACAGGTATGTGGGTCACCCGAAACACGTTGCTGTTTCTCTTGCTTGGCTGGTTTGGGGCTGGTGCTATGCACACCAGCAAGGCTCTCGCTCTTTAAGTGGGAAAAACATGCTGGTGCTCATCCCCAGCTGTGGGGCACCACAGTGCTGAAGGAGTTCGGTGTGGCATCGTCCTTCCCAAAACACACCCGAAGGAGCCGGTGTTGTGTCTCGTCTTTCGTGGATGATGCTAACCAGGTGTGTGAGGGTTGTTTGATGTGAAGCAGCTTTCCTGTGAGCTTGGATTGCACCACTGTGGTGGATGATCCATAACAAAACGTGTTGTCTTCGAGCTCTGATATAAACCACAAGTCCTCTTTTTGTCATCAGAAAAGCTTCACAGGGGTTAGTTTTTTCCCTGCTGCAGCTCACATGCTGTAACTGTCTTGTCTGTGCATTTGCTCAAGTGGAAATAAGCCTAAAAAATTCTTCAATGAACTTTTTCCCATTGAGGAATCGCACAAGACATGCTCAGCCGTGCTTTCCCAGGGATGGGCGAGGGTGTTTGCCTTCATAGAGGCTGTCGAGCTGATGACTGCCTGTTGCCACAGCAAGGGGGACGTTTTTTTTCGCACCTCCCAGCACTGAGTAGCTTTCGGAGAGAGGTTTTGCTCTTTGGCCTTTTCTCTTTCACAGGTTTGGAAGATAGAAGCAGCATCTCCTTCCTGGCTGCGTGCCAGGGATGGGGCTTCTCTGGCTGTCTTGAGCATCAGCTGCTCAGCGTAAGTTCAGACTTGCTGGAAAAATTTTTCAACAGCTCCATCTTCTCCTGGCTCTTGTCCTGACAATTGTAATTTTTTTGAAGTCACCCTGTTTGCTAGCAGGTTGCTTCTGAGAAAGCTGAGCCTGTGTGTTTGGCTTCATTAGACTGGAGATGTTCATTAGACTGAGGATGTAGCTGGTGGGTTTCTAGTCCAGCTTGCTTTATATTGTTGGAGGTATTTGCAGTCTAAAGACAGGAGGCTCCTCCTCCATCATCCTGCTCACCAGTACTGTGGTTTCTGTGTTTGTCTGACTTCAGCCTTGCAGGGCAGGCAGAGGATCAGAGAAAGCACAGAATGGTCCTCGGGCATGTACCTGCCTTTTGTGAGGGCGAAGAGGAGATCTAAGGGAGGAGAAAATCTCCCACTGGCTTTGGCAGGAGCTAACACTGCTGCGCCAAAGGGGTTGTGACGATGCTGATGGAGAAAGTTAAGGGATTTGCTTTGGGTAGTGTAGAGGTTGAAAAAATGCTTTTAAAAGTCCCTATTCAACCATTTGGCAGGCTAGAAATAAGCTTTCTCCTGACGACTGTCTGTAGCCGGCCCTGGGGATACATTTTCTGAGCTCAGTCTCCCTGTTCCCATGCATGCATAAAGCTTGGCAGCTTGGTGTTTGGCTGTGGCAGGATTTGCCCCCTCGAGCCCTGAGCTTGCAGGGCTTTGGTGGCAAGAAGGGGAATATCCCCTGGTCTGTGCTTCTTCCCCTCCTCCTGTCCTTGATCTCCTTTTATCCATGCTGCTCAGCCCTGATCCTTTCAGCAATCACTCTCAAATGCCCAGTCTCCCTAATTTTTTTCCCCCCATTGAATCCTCTTGAGTCAGCCTCTCTGGAAGTGCAATGCCCAAAACTGGACCCAGCTGAGATGGAGGAAGGTTGAGAAGTTATATTTCACCTGCTGCCAGCTTGGTTAGCGTGGGGCTGGGATGCTCTGCAGCTTGGCCAAGGGGAGAGGTGATGCAGAGGGATTTGAGATTTGGAAGTGGGGAGGGAAATTCACTTTAATTTGATGGAAAAGCAGGGAAAAGCAGATGGCTTTCTCTGGGAAGTGGGATTGCTGTGTGCCTGCCCGGAGCAGCCAGGATGCGGCTGCAAATGCTAATTAGTGCCTGACTTGCAAGGCTAAATAAAGCAGCAGGGCACTCCAGGCAATTTATTAATGGGTGATTATTTCAGGCCTCTTCATCTGAGCCTCCCAGCCTAGGGCAGTTAGCCCAAGGAGTGCCGCGGTTGTTGGGAACACTCACTATGGGATGTTTCCATAGGAAATGGGAGAGCCGGTAGCGGCAGGCTGGAGGATACTTCCCTCTTGCACAGCATTGCTGCGGTGCAAAGCGATTCTGTCCCTTAGCTGCGATGGTTTGGGGAGGACAGGGTCTCACCAGCCTCTGCCTGCACTGTCAGCAAACTCTTTGTGTCATACACAACTGCAGAGGTGGCTGTTGGTTTGGGTTTGGGCTTTTTGGAGAATATGAAGACCTCAGCACCCTGTGGGGAGGTGGGTAACAGCAGGCACCTCAGCTTTGTGGTGGTGGAGTGAGATCAAGCACCAAAACCCACTCCTGTGAGTTTTGTAGGGCTGGATGTACAACCTGACTGCATCCCCATAAATGCACAGGACTGCAGGTTTCTCGGCTGTCCTTTAAACCTCTCCCCACTCTTTCAGCCTGCAGTCATTTGGGTGCTGAATCCCTCTTTGATTCAAGACTCAGCATCCTTCTGTTTTATCATTAGCTCTGATGTATGAACTGCTCCAATCCCACAGCATCACAGAGTGGGGGAACAGCCAACTTCAAGGTTCTCTGGTACATCTGGGAACTCTTGGTGGCTTTAGGAGGTATGTGAGGAGTTTAACTTGAGGTGCTTGTGATGCCAGGGCACTGAGCAGGACCTGCTGCTGGGCCACAGTGCTGGCAATCTCAGCATGACTGGCTTGTGCCAAGGAGTGCTTGGGGAGAGCACAAGAAGCAAATTATATATGCAGCACCTGACCCCTGTTGTGACATCCAGACTGACTTGCAGAGACACCTTTAGCATGTCTCATCTTTAGTATGTCTCTCCTTTGCTTGTGCAGATGGATGTCACAAGAGATCAGCCACGAGGAAGCACCTGTATGCACACAACAAGGGGAAGAAGAAAAGGGATAGAGGATCATGGGTTTTCCTCCAGGCTCTGCTTAGAGCTCCCCCCCCCAAAATGTGGCTAATGCATGCAATCAGCTCTGCCATCTCACCCCCGGAGAAGCTGGGGACTGGTGAGTCCTGCTGAGTGTGGTGGTTGTGGGTTTGGGAACCCTGAATGGGACCAGGTGAGTAGTATGCCCATGTTTGTGTAGCATTTAGCTGAGAACTGGCAGGTGTTAAAAAAATGGGGCAGAGAGGTTAGGAAAAGGGACCTTCTGGGTGGGAGTGCAAGGTGTGCTGCGTCTTGCTGCTTTGGAAGGGGTTGCAGGGGGAGAAGACTGGATGAGAGCAGCTACAATGCTGCTCCTTCTGCACCTTCATCACTTGCAATCCCACTTGTGAGAACTTGGCAGGGTCGGGGATATAGGAACTGAAATCCCCATTTCCAGAAGGTTATTCCTCTGTCCCAGGAAAGAGGTCTTTACAAGATCTCTCATTGATTTTTAAAGATGCCAAAACTGGATGTTGGACTTACGGGTCTTGGTAATTAAAACCAGCAATATTTGTGAATATGGGTATGTTTTATGGCAGAGTACAGCAAATCACACTTTCAACTTAAAGCAGTTTAAAGCTTTTTCTGCTGCTGCTGCTGTGTGATACCTGATGTGGCTGTTCAGCCGAATGACCGGGAGGAGTTTGGGGGAGCAGTGGCTGTTCCTTGAATCTGGATGCATAGTTTATAGCTTGGTGTGAAATTTGCTGGCTTTCACTAGTCTTCTAGCCGTCTAATTTTTCAGTGAATAAATTACTGTGCTGACCCTGAGAAGTCAGCCCTTTGAGGCTGCGTTGGGAATGTGTCCAGGCAGTTTTGCAAGAAGATGCTGCTCATCTCTGTTGTTAGTGCTGGGGAAGGCACGTCCTGGTGAGGCGGGCAGCTCATGGGGAGCACCATGATTCAGGCAAGGCTGTTATCAAAAAGAGTGAGCAGACAGCGGAGAGAAAACACTTGCTGTGGCTTGGGTGAGTGTTGCTTTGCTGCAAGGCAGTGTGGAGTCTCTGCAGTGTGGCAGAGGCCATTGTGCCCAGGCTGGGGCTTTGCTGGCAGGAGAGATGCCAACAGGGATGTTGTGACCCTTGCCACAGCTGTGCACATCTGTGCAGTTGAGCGTCAGACAGAGACTGGTGTGGTATCCTCCTCCAGAGATGCCATCCTGGAGCTGCCTGGACCTTCACCTGCATCCCGGGTGTCCACGGGTGAGCTGCACTAGCCCAGGGACTCTGCCTTGCTGCTGTGGGGGTGCTTGGCTTGGAAGGGCTTCCCCTTTGCAAATGGGGAAAACATCTCTTCCTAATCCAGGTAATGAATTTGTTTCTGGGAAAAAACTTCCATTCCTGCATGGTTATAAACATGTTAGAGTCATAGCTACACAGTCTCAATTTGAAATTTGGCCACAGCACTGTAGATGATTCTCATTTGATCCCAGTTTTATTTTTCCTTTCATCATAGCTTCAGACTTATTTAAAAAATAAATCAGGGTGCCAAAAGCCACTTTCTAATATGAGTGCAGCCCATCAGATCTCCTGGGAATATTAGTCACAGAAAGCCTGTCCCCTCTCCAGACCCTGCGTGGGTTGTGTTAGGGATCTGTTCCCTGCCTGATGCTGTCCCGGAGATGAGGAGCAGCCCCTGGCTTTCTCAGCAGCCCAGTCTCGGCAGAGGATGCTTTTAATAATATTGCCTGTACCCAGCAATGCCTAGGTGGATTTTGGGTTGCTTGAGGTGAACCAGAGGCTGCTGCAGAGACAAGAGAGCTGCGCGAAGGGTGCAACAGCTGCACAGGGAAGGGGGGGGGGGGGAAG
>NW_020799109.1:29692767-29695580 GCF_003259725.1 Athene cunicularia | reverse complement strand
CGGAAAAAAAAAAAAAAAGGCAAGGAGGAGGCTTGGATGGCAGTATCAGTGTGAGGAGGGAGCGTTAGCCTGTCTCTAAAACTAGATATTAGGAAGCGCTTCTTTCAGAACAGGTTTTTAGGGTGTTGGAATGGGCTGCCCAGGGAGGTGGTGGAGTCCCCACCCCTGGAGGTGTTTAAGAGTAGAGTCGACAGGGGATGTGGCATAGTTGGGAACTGTCAGTGTTAGGTTAAGGGTTGGACTGGATGATCTTCAAGGTCTTTTCCAACCTAGACAATTCTGTGATTCTGTAAAAGCCAGTGCATTCCAAATGCTTCCTGTCCTGGCATCCACTGTTGCCCTGTCTTCTTGGATTTCCTTCATTCACAAAAAATACCCAAACAACCCCACATAGCTGGCTCTGGATCTCTGTGCCATGTTGAATCATGCGGGCATCAGCCACGCTTCTCCCTGACTCACCGATCCCAGCGTGCTGGGGTGAGGGTCAAGACGAGAACGGCAATAAACATCCTTGGAAACCGAGCCTGCATCTCTTGGCATAGCCAGGGTCTTTTTTTTTTTTTTCTTTCAATCTTCTCTTAAGGAGCTGCTTTCTCATAAATATCCCATCCTTTAGCACCATCTGAGCAGGATTGAGGCTCCCAGCGGGGTCATCCTGTGCTCTGCTCTGCAGCAGCGAATGAAGAGTAGAGCTGAGAGTGAACCCCCGGGGGCAGGGGACAGCCCGCTGTCCCAACAGAAGTCTCTAGGTAAGGTGTGCACCCCTGCTTCGAGGGGACAGAAGGAAGGATGCCTGCCTTCTCCTTGGCCTCTCGCACTGAGACGGGTAGGGTATGTAGGGGGAGTGCTGGGGCCAGCCTTCCACATCCTTCTCAGCTTCTGGGTACCAGCCAGAGCCTGAACATTTAGGCTGGGTGGAGGCTTGTCTGCAGGCTCAGGGGGGTGGAAGAGGGCTGGGGGGTTCAGGGGGCGAGCCGAGGCAGGAGCTTTGCAAGGCTGAGGATCTGCTCCTGGAAATCGGCCCAGCCTTGGGCTTAATTAACAGCAGCTTAAAGGGTTGAAAGGTGGGAAGAGTGGCATCACTCCTGATGCTGTGCTGGCGGTAGGGAGGAGGAGGAGGAGGAGGCAAAGGGGATGAGCCACAAATCATAATTGATTCATTTAGGGCAGCATCTTGCCTGGAATGAATTGAAGGGACTGTAATTAGTTGGTAGCTGGCATGGCCTCCTCGCTGCCTGTTGTTAGTGAAATGAAAGCCCAGGGTCACTCTGGCTTGCGCTGGGACTGGCCAGTGGCCTGGGCAGTGTTTTGGGTGGAATCTGCCCACCCCTGCTTCACTTGGTGCTGCAGTGTGGTGGTGATATAGCTGGGGGATTTGTCGAAACCCCCTCAGGTACACCCACCTCTGTTTTATAAGGTCAGTTGGAGGAACAAAGTCAAGTAGGGATGCAGCAGATGGGCATCGTGGTGAGCTGGGGGGCTCTTGGTGTCTGGTTGAGGGAATGGTCCTACAGCCTTTTTGCAAACACTCATCTTGCTGAGGAGGATCTGATCCTTCCTCTTGCTCACCCAGCCAGCCCAAGGGCTCCTGGTAATACATCCATGAGAGCCTGGACCAAAAAGTGAGCTCTGTAGCTGTTTGGTCTCAGTAGTGCCTGCAGGATGAGGAAGTTTGTGGTGAGGTGCTGCCAGGCTGCACTGAGGGATCAGCCCTTGCCCAAATGAGTTAACAATTTATACGATCAAAGCCTTAATATTTTTTTAAAGTTGTGTGGGTTTTTTGGTTTTGGTTTTTTTTTTTTTTTTTATCTGTCCCAAGTATCCCTGACTGCCCCACAGCAGATGAGGGGGACAGGGCAGCAGCTGCTGTGTTTGCAGAGCAGGTTGTGGTGGTGAGGTAGATGGGGGAAGAGCATCATGGGGGTGAGGGGTGTCTTGTGATGCTGGCTGGAGCTGTGGGTGCCTTTCCTATGGGAAGGGTAGGTAGCGAGTGCTGAAGGGCTGGGGAGCCCTTTGGATGCAGGGTTGAATGGGAAGGGTGGGGGATCCTGTGTGTGAACGGCTTGCAGGGTGTGCTGAGCAGTGAGGCTGCCGCCCTGCCCACTGGGTAAGGAGGTCATCGGAGACATCCCTGGGGAGCTGCAAGTTCCCTGTGTGTGTAAGGAGGGCAGGGTGAGTTCCCCAAAGGTAGGTAGGCAGGTGGCCCCCTGCAGCAGGCACAGCCCCGCCCAAGGGACCCTGAACATCCCTGGGTGACCTTGGCACTCACGTGGCTGCAGAGGAGAGGGTGTAGCACCAGCAAGTCTCCAGTCCTCTGCCTGCAGTGGAATTACTGGGAGGAGCAGGGTCGGAGCCTGGACTGGCCCTGGGGCCAGCTCCCCCCACCCACCTCCCCGTGGCAGCTGCTGCAGGGACACATCCAGACCGGGTTGTTTACACTCTCCGATGAGCTGCTGCATCTTCTGGCCAACATCAAATGTAAAAAAGAAAATACCGAGGCAGGGGGGTGCTAAGGAGGCTGATCTGTATGCGAGTGAGCAGGACGGCTCTCCCTGGGCAGCTGCTGGCATAGCATCAGCTCCAGCAGGGAGCTGGGAGCCTCGAAGTTTCCCAGGGATGGGGGAACGGTGCATGTGGCCTGAGAGATGCTTGGTGCGGGCTGGATGGGGTGAGCCTCTTGCCTCCCCTTCAGGCAGGGGGGAGGCAGAGCCCCCCCTTTGTACCCACACCCCTCCAGCCCCCCAATTTAGCCAGTCACCTAGGAGCACCCATGTGCTGGAAAGCCCTCTGCAGCTGGGGCGGGAGGGGTGGGG
>NW_020799109.1:29662483-29692717 GCF_003259725.1 Athene cunicularia | reverse complement strand
GGGGGGCGGGCTGAATTCTCTATGGTGTCCCTAAATCTCTTCTGGCTGGCAGCACCCTCTGGGTGGGCAGCTGCAGGAGTATTGGTGCGGTAGTGAGGATGGGGACGCAGCAGCTCAGCTCGGAGCCCTGCAGGGCAGCGGCCAGGCCAGCCTGTGGGCTTTTCCAGAATGTACCAAATTATTCATGTGCTTTTTCAGCGTGGTGTGGGAGGGCCCTCGCCCCTTCAGCTTTCATTTAAAGCAAGAAGGAGCTGGGGTGCCGCTGCTGGCCCGGCTCTCCCCGCGTGGGCCGGGGTCCCGTGCCGGCATGATGTCTCATCTCCAGGCAGACGCTGTCTCCTAGAGACTAGAGCTTCACCACCACGCGGTAAAAACTCCCCAGCATTATTCTTTTCTGGAATTTGCAATGCATGAGGGAGATAGGCTCTTTTTTTTTTTTTTTTTTTCAGAAGTAAGTGACATATCTCTGTGTGAGTGCTGGGAACAGGCACGCTCCAGGTGCGGGAGCTGAGCATCCCTGGATGTCCCCCGCCTGGCTGCCATCTCTTTCTAAGAAATTAATCCACCCCGGAGTTCCTCCCCACTGCTTGAGCTCTCGAGGGCTTGGGTATGGGCAAGGCTTTTTGGTGATGAGTTTGGTGAGGTTGGCCAGGCAAGTTGTTCCCATCCTTGTAGTTGTAGCCTGGCACACACAGACGATGCCTTTTGGTAGGGCCAGGGAAAATGTGTGAGCATCTCAGCTGCCTGGCCCAGAGCCCATGGCATCGCTCCTGGGTGAGGGTGGTTTGGGGAGTGAATGTTGGATCTTGGCCACAGTCAGTGGGAGCTGTTGGCCCTGGGAAGGAGGTGGCCAGTCCCAGTGCTGTGGATTAGAATGGGCATGACACTAAGGAAAGCCAAGAGGGCTGGGGTGGAGCGTGGGGAGGAGTGGAGAGTCTTCTTCATCCAGCTCCAGTTGACTAGGTAATAGGGCTAAAAATAACTGGTGATTCAGGCTTGTATATCTGCTGGGTAACCGTATAATTATAACCAGCAGCCTCTGCAGTTTGGCTTCCCAGTGTAAATAGGGATGATGCATGGAGGGGAAGAAGGAGAAATACGAGAAACTGGGATTGGGGTGCAGCTCTGTGGGGAGACAAGTCTTTGAGTTCTTTGCTGGAAAACCCAGTGCCTTACCCTCTGCTGGAGCTGCTGTTTTTATTTGTTTTGCCCAAAAGGTGAGGTAGCTACTGTTTTGGCTGTAGGAACATCTACACTTCTTCAGAAACACAGCCTCATCCTGCCTCCTCTCCTCCAGCTGACCAGGCCTTTAGCCTTGATTTCATTTGTTTGGCTGCCTGGAAAGCTGCAATTCAGTTAGCACATGAGATGGGCTGCAGCTCATCTATATCTGCTTCGTTCTTCATCCGCTTAATCACATTTGACCTGGATAAGATCCCTCTCCTGCCTCAGAAAGGCTAGATGACATTGTGTGGTTCTATCTCTGTCCCCAAGGACAGCCTCCAGCCACAGACACACACTGGCCACTGTGTCTGTCCCCCTGGTTTGGCAGGGAAGAGGGATGTCCATCATTCCCCCAGGGACCTCGCTGTTCCCTGCAGTGAGGGCTTTCTCCTATCTCAGCCCCTTTGAGGACTAACCTCTGGTTTTGAGCTGGCCAAGAGCAAGTGGGGTGTCTGCGAAGCTCCAGTGTGCATCCCTGGTCCAACGCACCTGGGGATTTTGCTCTGTGTGTTACACACCTGTATGTACCTGAGCAGTTTTGCTCATAATGACTCCCACTTTGACCTGGGCATCTCTGATGCTGTGTGGGTGCTGCCCCTCAGGGACCCTGGCAGTGTTATGCTCCACTTGGGCAAGTATCTTCTGCACTTTGGCTTTTGCCCAGCTGAGATTTCAGCAGGTCTTGCCTCTCTGTGGGACGAGCTGTGCCATGTGGTGCCATCCTTGGGCAGCTCCTTCCTTGTGCTACCCAAGAACACTTTTTTTTTTTTTATAAGGCTGTTTTTTCTGCCCTTCATTCATCAGATTTTAAAATGTAGTTGTGGGGCTTTTTTTGGGAGGGGCGAGTAGGTGTAATGGCAGGTCCATCTTTTTGACAGCCGGGAGAGCGAGGCTGCCTGTCAGATGGTGAATTTAAACAGAGGCAGCTGTTGTCATGGTGATGCCAAGTTGCATCCTGTTGCTGTGGCAACCAAAGTTAAAAAACTGATGTTAAGGCAGGAAAATCACATGATATGGTTCTTTTTTGTTAAAAAAAAAAAAAAGGTGGAGAGATATTCGATTTCCAGTTTTTTTTAAGCGCAGGGTGAGGTGGAGGAGAAGGAGACGCTTCTCCATGGAGCTGTTTGCACGTGGCAGGCCGGCACCCCACATTGCCACAGGAGTGGCAACGGTGTGGGCAGCTCTTGCCTAGCTGGGCTCCTGGCTGGCACTGCCTTCAGTTTAGCCCCTGATGGAGACCAGATCGCTATGTCTTGGAGTCATAACCTGCAACATCTGTGGCTGCAGAAAGCAAGTCGTGTCTTTCCAATTGAGGCGCAAACATGTAGTGAAATTTAGGCAAGCTGAGCACCTTGCCTGGGTGCTCCCTGTGAGCTGTGTAGAGACACAAGCACGACTCCAAGCTCATGGCTCACTCTCCTGAGCACATTTTTCTGTGTGTAATGGGTACACAGGAGCTGGCTCATGTTCAAAGCATGGTGGGAAGGATTTGGGTTCTGTCTGCACCTTGTCCCTCTGGACATCATCTTCTGTCAACCCTCGTAAAACACAGATGAGCCAGGAGCGCTGGGTGGCAGGGTGCAGGATGGGCACAGCCCCAAGGGGCCATGGAAGTATAGCTGCTTGAGGGCACTGGATAGCCTTGTCTGCTGAGGGAATATCCCCTGTGTCCTCATGGACAAGACAGGGAGGTGCTGTAGGGCTGGGGAACCCCAGAGTTGAATTAGGACTATTCATGGTCTTTGTTCCATTTGGCATTTTGGGTTTCTCTTGGAAAACAGGCTTGGAGAAGAGGTGCTTGCTTTCCTTCTCAGGTGTGGAGATGTTGAAGAGGTGAGTCTGTCTTCCCATCATGCCATGTCTGTGTGGGGCAGGTAGTAGTGGTGGGGTTGGGACCAGCAAGATGTAGGAACTGAAGCTCTCTCTTGTTGACACCTGGGGAGCAGGGAAAGCCCCTTAGTGCAGCAGGTCCTGGGGGAAGCCTGGGGAGCAACTTAAGTTTCTAGGGAATGTTGAAGCTGGGTTAGGTGATTGTTCCAGCCCTTCTTGCAGTCCCTCTGAGGTAGGCTTTCGAAGCCCAAGAACCCTTTCAGAGGTGCCCATGTGGCCTCACTCCTCTGGCTCTTCTGTTCCTGTCCAGGAGTGGGGAGAAGGCACAGTCATCAAAATGGAGAGATGGAGGTGGGCTTTCCACAGCTCCCAGCCCCTATTCACATATGGGAAGGGATTTGTCTCATGCCTAGCCTCCTGGAGAGGTTTGCATCAATGTGCCATCAGCACCATAAATCCATCTTCAGGGCTTGGAGTTGAGGACACTCCCTGAATTAGCAATATAGACATTCTGGGTGGTTTTGGCTTCTGGTTGGGGAGGGAGGTGAAGAGGGGGAGTCACAGCTGGAAGCAAGGATCCACCAGTGTCTGGACGTCTCCCTGGTGCTCCCTGCCAGATCCACCAAGGAGCTCCAGCTCCAGGCATGGGGTTAGTGTTCAATGCCTGCTCCAGGTGATCTGGGGGAGGAGTCCACATGGTCCTGGGGGTGCCTTCCCCACCTCAAATGCAGTGGGAGGAAGCATGGAGCTGCAGGTGTGGTGTGCATTGGGATCGGCCGAGTTGCTAAGGAAACAAGTCAACGGTGCAGGGGAGAGAGTGTTGGGTAAAGGAGATAAATCAATAAGAAAACCTATTTTTATCGGCTCCCTAATGATCTTCCAGGAGAAGCCAGACGAAGGAGGAGGGAGAAGGCTGGAGGGAGACGGGCTTTCATTACCAGGCTTGGAGGGAGGCAAGTGCTACTCTGAGTTTTGGCTGGCTGGAAGGTTGTGTAATTAGACATCTAATGAGAGAGGAAACAAAGGAGTGATAGAGCATTGTCCAGTGGGTTTTAGCCCAGAGCTGGGAGGATGTTTGCTTGACAGAAGTGAAGTGTGTGGATAAAATTTCCTCTGGTTCAGCCAGATGTTCCTTCTGTCCCCTGGGGAGGATTTTCTTAGCCTTGGCCTCTCAAAACCCAACACAGCTGGAGCCTCGAGGGCTTATTTTCACATGGTTGATACCTTGTAGTTCTCACTGAGCTCCAGACGTGATAAGCTAGGCTTGAGTCCTCAGAAAACTGGGCCAGAGGGATTTGGGGAGTCACTTTTGGCAGCTTCATGCTACCATGCTTAGGCATTCATGCTTAGGTCTCCACTTAGGGCAGCGATTGCCCGCTTTCCCTTAGACTCGATATCTGCTGACCCATGTGCCACACACTCGCTGGAGGTAGAGTGGGGATGCAGTCCCGTGCTGGGGCTGTGACAAATGTCCTTGCACTGTTGAACCAGATGTTGGAGCCATCAAGGAAATACAGGGGTGAGCTGGGACGTTAGAGGTGGTCCTGAGCCCCCCAGCCACTGCCAGGCAGGGCTGCCATGCTCCTGGCTTTGGAAAAGCTGGGCTTCTAGGTGTTTCCCCTGTGGGACTGGCAGCTGCATGAGGGAGAAGGTGGCAGTAGATGCCTGGTGTGGTGGGGAGAAGCACGGGTTGCTCAGCGGGGTTGGCTGAGCTGGGGCAGACAGACAGACTCACTGCGTCGTTCCCACACTTCTCATGTAGGTAAATGTGCCTAGCGCCTGGGGAGCTGGCTGCACCGACCCACTAACACGCTGGTTTAAGTCTGTGCTAATTGCTCACAGACTTTCAGGAAAATGAAACAAAAAGACCCCAAATAGGCCAGTGGCTCAGGGCCAAGCACTGGTCTGCATATCAGCTGAGGTGTGCAGCCAGAGGTGGGAAGCAGGGAAAGTACGTGGCTTTTGCAGGAGACATGCAACAAAATCTTCACTTGTCTTGAGCCTTGGATGAAAACTTTTGGGGTTTGGCCTCCCCACAAGCACAGGGAGCTGTTTGCGGTTCGTGCCCGGCTGGCACCAAGGTGTGAGCTCTGCAGCAGTCACTCTTTTGGTTTGCCTTTAACTTAGCAACCATTAATTTCACTGAGTGGATTTTCAAATGCCTTGGCTGAATCTTTCCTGGCTCTTGTCCCTGCCGGGCTAGATACATCCCAGCTCCTGTGGGCTCTCCTTGGCTAGCCCTCCTGGCCACCTCTCCTGGGAGCTGCTCTGATTCCCAGCCCTGCTCCCACCTTGCCCATGTGCTGCAGCGTGCATGGGGTCATGCTGCTGGGTTTGCTGCTGCTGGGCTCATTTCATGATTTCCAGTTTCCCATGCTCGTGGTCAGCACTGGGATGTCTTCTCTTGCCCGTGGGCTCAGGGCCACTGGTTTAAAGCATCTCGTTGTAGTCAGCGGCTTTGGCAGCCAAAAAGCAAAGTTGCAAAAGAGAAAATCATCCCTTTTCTTGGGGGCGTTTGACACCTCCTAGCCTGAACAGTTTGAACCTGAAGCTGCCAGGTCTGGAGAAGCCCAGTGCAGTGAGGAAGGGCTCAGCTTGGAATGGCAGGAGTATGGATGATTTCTTTATGGGCAAATCACATCCCCTTTCCACAGATAAGAGCCTTGGGAAGGTGGCAGTCTCCTCCCGGGATGGCTGCTGATGCCGGTGGTGATGGTAATATAGCTGTGGAGTTTTGGCATGGAGGGAGGGGAGAAGGAGTGTGCTGCCTGCTGATGAATGTTGTTATTGAGGACAACACAGCTTTTATTGCAAAGATGTTGTAAGGATGGATGGCAAGTCAGAAAGATGTGGCTGTCCTGTCTTTTGGAAGTGCTTTTCAGGGCTTGGTGGCAGGCCAGCCAGGAAGAGGGAGATCCATGACTCCACCTTGCTCCCTGCAGCCCCTGTGAATCAAAAGGCAGGAGGGAGCTGAGTTTGGGGTGCTTTCCTGGGCATCAGCCTGCCCTTTCCTCCACCTCCCCTCTCACTTGAGACCTCAGATGTCAGTATCTGCTGAAACTTATCCTGTGGGGTTGCTTCTGGAGAAAGGTGTGTAAGACCTAGATGCAGCTGTAGGATTTAGGGTCCTTGTAAGGGTCCAATCAGATCCTGTAGATAAGGTGCTGCTACCCCTTGGGGTCTCGCTGAAGCGTGGCTGAGCAGGGATGTCTCCATAGGGAGTTTCCACTCTATCTGAGCTGAAGCTCAGACCCAGGTGTCATCAGTGTCTTGAGCTGCGAGTGCTCAGCCTGGTGCTCTGCAGCAACCAGTGCTGCCTGGGCTCCCTCTGCCACCCACAGGGTGCTTGGCAAGGGACCCTGGGTTCCTAGGGCATGTCCACCTTGTCAGCGTGGGGCATAGGGTGGGCTGATCCAGGTCAGATCCTGAGAACCTGCTAGGGATGCCCTGTCCCCGGGCATCCTCCACCTGGGTCCCTCCCACAGGGATGCTGTAGTACCAGGGCTGCTGACAACCAGTGACACCCCCTCTCTAAGCCCCATCTCCTGCTGCTTTGTGATGGAAGAGAGAAGGCAAGCAGCAGGGTTGTGGCATGCAGGGGCATGCTAGCCCTGGCCACCAGCACGCCATGCCAGGGAGAACCTCCCTGACTATGCCAAACCCTTTTCTAGATGAAGCCCAGCCTGGTCAGAGCCTGACTGTCCACCTTCATACTTGTGTTCATTTTCTGGGCTCCCACCACAAGCAGCATGTCACTCCCAAGAGCATTCACAGCCCAGCAAAGGCCATGTCCTATGTTAATGTCCCATGAACTGGGGAAGGAGGTGATGAGGTTCAGCAGGTCTCTGGTGATGAAGGTCTCAGGGGCTCTTGGTTCTCATCACCTGCCTCATTTCCAAACAGCACCAAGGTGGGCTTTACCCTCCTGCCCGGGAGCCATGGGAGGTGAAAGCTGGGCTCTGTGTGTGCATGTTGCTGTGGGGAAAGCAGCGATGGCAGCTGATGAGCAGGTGAAACGAGGAGTGGGCAGGGTTGGGGACATCATCTACCTCTTCTCTGCTCCTTAACTTCCCTCCACTCCCTTTGAGTACATGATCCTGGCGACCATCATTGCCAACTGCATCGTGCTGGCTCTCGAGCAGCATCTCCCTGAGGATGACAAGACACCTATGTCACGGAGATTAGTAAGTATACTGTGTCTGTCCATCTCTGCCCTGTGTCGGGGGTTCTGGAGGGTGAGTAGGGGCATCAGCCAAGGGGAGCCACCACGTCCTACCATCCAATTTCTGGTTTCAGGGTGGTAGGGCATGAGGTTTCCTCTGGGACCAGCTCCTCCAGCCTTCCTGGGGCTGCTGTTACATACTCTCCCTCAGCAGAAAGGCTTCGGAAAGGTTTAAGTCCCTTAAAAAGTGGGGTAGGGAAGGGACACTGGATAACTTGAGTGGGTCATAGCCACACTCTTTTTATTTCCAAGGCTGATGCTGGCTGAGGAAGGGCTGGAAAAGCTCCCAGAGGAGAGGATGGGGCTGGGGAAGGTGGGATGGGATGTGAGTTGGGTCAGTGTGAAGTTGCTGGTGCTGTGTTTGCCAAGTTTCCCCCTCTCACTGTGTCATTGGTTCTCCTCTGGCAGGAAAAGACGGAGCCCTACTTCATTGGGATTTTCTGCTTCGAGGCTGGGATTAAGATTGTGGCTTTGGGGTTTGTTTTCCACAAGGGCTCATACCTGCGCAATGGCTGGAATGTCATGGACTTCATCGTGGTCCTCAGCGGGTGAGTTGGGTGGTGTGGGACCATTGGTGGGGTTGGGCAGCCAGGCACGGGGGCTTGTCCTTGTGGAGACATGAGCTGCAGGACACAGGGCAAGGATCTAGTCTGCTATTGTCAGAGATGTTCATCCCAATGAGGGAGGGAGAATGGTTCTCTGAGCTAGAGGCTCCTGTGTTGGCTTTACTGTGGGCAACTGATGGTGGGACAAGGTTCCCCACCGCATGAGGAGGGCTGGCTCTGGCTCTCTCATCATGTCTAGCTTCTGTCGGCTAGTGGCCTGGCATCTGTCACCCATCTGGGCATGGGGTGAGGTGAGGATGAGGTAGGAGCATGGCCTGATAAGCCACTGGATGTTGTCTGGGAGAGGTTTTTGTCAAACCCTACATGGAAAGGGAGAGAATCTCTTCCTTTTGCCTTCCCAAGCACTTTCCAGCCTTGGTCCGGAGCGGGGGGTTTGGGAATGAGGTCTGGATGGGGATGCGTTCCCAGGTGGTGCTTACTCAGCATCCCAGCGTGCAGCAGTGATGCTGGGGGTGGCTCAACAGAGCTTGACAGGTGCTGGTTGTGTCACTGGTGGTGTCACCTGCCAGGGACATGGCCCAAATTTGAGTTCAGCTTGCAGTGTAATGGTCTGTGCTGGTGACATAGAAACAAGCGGGGGCATTTGGGCTTGTGTTAGCCAACACTGTCAATCAGCTTGAACAGAAGCCCCTCAGGGTGACCCCCCTGGGCCCCTTACTGTGTGGAGGGCAGGTGGGTGCCTACTGCCACTGAGGGACCCAGGGAAGGCATGCATAGATTATGGACATTTCTTTTTGCATGCTGATGGAAACACCACATTCAGAGGAGCTGGTTTGATGCATATAAACAGATGGTATCTGTGAATCTCCAAGCACTTCATGAACCCTGCTGGGTGTAGAGTACCTGCAGAGCTAGCTGGGAAACTGGGGCACAGGAGCCGGGTGAGATATCTGGGGTCTCTGTTGAGTTGCTTGCTGCACAGTCCTGTCTCTTGGCTTGTAGGGTGGTGGCACCATGTGGGACATGACACCTGTTTGGGTGTTTGGAGGAGCCTGGTGTTGCCAGGGATGTGGTGATGGGTGCTGCTTGTCCATGGTTGGAGAGGTGCGAATTGGGCCTGTGCTTGAAACAAGGCTTGAGGATTATATGACCAGGAACTCTTTGACTCTCTTGAGCCAACGCGGACCTGGATGGCCTCCCTGGGGAGTGGGACTATGTCTGCCTGTCTTGGTTGGTGTACTGGTGGTAGGGTCTTGCTTCGTGGTGGGCAGCAAACAGGCTGCCTGCAGGTGGTGCAGCCATCGCACAGGATGCTGCTGGCTCTTCTGCATCTGCAAAGTGACCCTCAGGGAGAGCTCCATGGCCAGGTGGGAGAGCGGCTGGGCACAGCTCCTGGGCTGGACAAAGGTCGTCACGTCTTTGGGGACAATGTGGGACGTGTCATCCCTGGCAGAAACAAGGAGGCAATGTCTTGGCTTCACTGTGCAGCTGTGGTGTGGGCTGAGTGTGCAGAAAGTGGCCAGGTGGCTGGGAAGTGCCCATTGGCTGTCTCCTGGCCTGGGCATCCTTTGGGGCCTGGGCCAAGGGAAGGACTGGGATGGGAGGAGGGGTTTGCTGCAGACTTCTCCCTGCCCTCCCCATGGCTCTGGGTGAGCTGACTGTAACTGAACCGGTGCTGAGTCAGCATTCAGCAATTACTCACTTGCAAAAGCCTCGCCAGCTCTCTCGGTGCCATGCCAGGCCCCGTGCCAGGGAATCAACTGTCCGTGAAGGACTGTTAATGCCATGCCAGCCACCCTGACAGGAGATGCCCGAGTCTCCCCAACACTGCTGGTTATGGGGTGTAGCCCTCTGGGGTCTCTTTCATTTCCATCACTGCCATTGCACCTTGCTCCAGCAGGATGAAATCCTCTCTAAGAAATGCCTGGTTATGTGCCAGCTTTGCCCTAGCAGTGCTGGTGCCTACTGGCATAGGCTCACCAGGCTTTCAGGGTGAATTCTGTTGTATGGTGGACGGTGGAGGCAACCCACAGATTTTCATCCTAGACCAGTTTTGGGGAGGATCAGGTCACTGGAGGATCAGCTGGACCAGGTCATGGGCTCCTCCGTGCTGTTCAGGTCGTGCTTTTGCCATGCTGTGTTGACAGAGCTGCTGTTCTTTGGCACCATGGTTGCGCCTCCTTTGCAAGAAACTCTCGCCTGTTTGATCTGCTGAATTATTGGCAAATTTTTCAGCAAATAATCCTTGGCTGGCAAATGACTTGCAAACAGCTTGTGGGAGAGGGTTTGCACTTGGCGGTTCATGCTGTGTCAGTTGCATAAGGCGGGTGGTGAAGACTGAATGGAGGATGTATGCAGGTGACCGACAGATTCAGGCTCATCTTTGCGGACTAAAACTTTATGCTTGATTAACATGTGAGTGTCTGGACACAGACTATTGAGCTTGGGAGAATTAATGGTCATTGGAATATTGTTGCAATTTAGCAAGAGGGAGTGTCTGTGGTGGAGAGGATGTTGTGAGCATCAGAGGTGTAGGGTAGTGCTTGCCTCAGGATGTGCTGACTGGTTTGGGATGCTGATGCACCCCATGATGATGGACCAGAGAGGATATCCATGTGAGCAGGACTCACCCCAGGATCCATCCCCGATGGGCCCAGAGAGACCAGCATCACGCTTGCTGGACCTTGTCTCCAAAAGTGACACAGGGTATTACTCTTCCTTTCTGGACTTACTTTTTGCCACATGTCTGATGGGAGAGGTGTTTAATGCAAGTGGCATCATGGCCCCAGACACCGCGTTAGGTTTTCCATGAGCAGTAGGATATCCTGAGCATGTTCTCCCTGGTGTAAATTATCCTAAAGAGGTGCTACTGCCATGAGCAGCCTCCTGGGACTCTGTGCAGGAATGGATGACACTGACTTGGGTTCAATTGGTGTTTGCTTCTTGTGTCAATAAATCCAGATTTTTTTCATCTCGGTGGAAATTGACGCCCACCTAAAACTCCCTGATGCTAAAGCTTCCACTGGGGAACTAATAGTCACATTTGTAAACCAGCTCTGTTTATAACCTGTGGTTTCCAAATCATCATTGCTGCCTGAAAAAAACAGTCTGTTCTCCCCCAGCTAAAAATATTTTTATCAGAAAACGTGCATAAAATACCTTCCCTTGTTCTGAGGCAGAGCCAGGGAGGAGGATGTCTGTGTTTCCCCCGGGGCTTGGAAATATTCACCTTGCCTGTGCATTGACCAGAGCTGGCTGGGTGCTGAAGCTGGACTTGTGACCTGCTCGATGCAGCATGTCCTTGATCAAAAAAGGGGAAAACTGCTCATAAGTGGTCAGAAATGGCAGTGGCAGCTTGGCAACCTCTTAATTGGTGGTCCTGAGAGGTTGAGGTTGAAGGCGCTTCAGCCATCGGAAACTGTAACATCAGCTCCCTGGGTGCCATTAGTGTAACAAGTAGAGAACAAGGACCCTATACTACCATGCATTGTCCTATGTCATATTTGAAGGTGCTTGTGGAAAAAGAAGGGTTAAACTCCCTCTGCAAATATCCAGGTGGGTGTGTGCTTCACACACTCCAATGCCTGAGCATCATAGCACTGTGTTGGCTTTTTTTTATAGCAGTTGCAGCAGTAATACAATAACATGTTATGTGAGAGGTGAAGGGGTGGGGGAACACTTCTAACAATGAGAAAAAAATCAAAATGGAAATCAAAAGGCCCTGTGAAGTTGAGCTGCTCAGGAATCAGGGGAGCAGCCACTGTAAAACCAGCATAAATACACTGGGCTTACTAAAAGGAAGAGCTGGTGTCAGGGTTTTTCAGAGGGTTTAATAACAGCCCCTACACCTGGATGCCTTTTGTGAAGCCCTTAGGCACTGTGGTTTTCATTAAGGGATTTTGTGGGGTGGAGCATGGCCAAGGGAAGGAAGGAATGAATGATTGCCAGCAGTTCCTGCAGTGCCCTTAGCAAACCCAGAGCTGACCAGATGGGCACAAGTCTGTGCCAGCGGAGGAAAGCCCAGTTCTCCAAGCCCAGACAGCTGGCCTGAAAAAGAGTCCTCCCCCTGCAAAGTCAAGTGGCAGTCATGAGCCTGGCTTCTCCATCTGACCTCCCAGTGAAATCCTGTGCACGCCCATACCCTGATTTTTTGCTGTGGCTCAGATGAAGCAGGAAATCATGGTTCCTGGGAGGCCTGCTTCCCTCTGTGCTGTGGGGTTGCAACGCGAGCGTGGGAATGAGGAGGGCAGGTTGGCTCGTTGCTCATTGTGGTGCTGCCTGGACTTTGGGATGACTGTCCTGGAAAGTGTCTGGTGGCCTTTTCACAACTACCCTGAGCTCCCCCAAGGAGAGGAGAGGTTGCTTTGCCCTCTGATATTTAGTGCACTTGTGCAACCCAAGTTCTGCGTGCCTTAGGTGGTCTTTTTTGATCTTGGAGGTCCAGAGATGGAGCACAGGGGTCCTTGAACAGGCACTGGCAGCAGCTCTGTGCAGGAATGTTCATACGCTGCATCCCCTCATGGTTTGTGGTGCTGGTGCCCAGCAGTGTGCCTGGCACTCCATGCATGTGTGAGAGGACACACATGTACATGGGCACACCCAGACTTGGAACAGACTCTTTCCCCACCGCTGACATCTGTGTTTTTCTAACCAAGGGAGTACAATGCACCTCCGGGCAAGAAAGCCTGGGCAAGTGGGCAATGAACCTTGGAGAACAAGTGTTAAATCAGAGCACAAGGGCAGCATCCCAACTTGATTATTTTGATGGAGTTGTTGCGAGAAGTGTTGTCCTGTAGGATAAACCAGTAAGTCCAAAAGCAGAGTAATGCTTTAATCACATCAGACAAGACTTTTTTTTTTTTTTCTTCTTCCCTTCTTTTTCTCTCATGAATGGTGCTGGTCTCCAACCTGATGTCTGTCCCATCTCCCACCCTTTTCCCAGCTCTTCCCTTCCAGGACAATTAGTTAAAGTGTTTGGTCTTTCGTTTGGATGAATAATTAATTCCACAGCTTTGTGAATGATTCATGTGCCATATGCCATGGCGACGGGATGTGCCTGACATTGGCACTTTGTACAAAAGCCAGTGCTGTTTCCCTGGCCTGGTGAGGGGATGGGCTGGGTGATGAGGGAGAAGGCTTCGTGCTGCAGGGGATGGGTGGTGGTGGGACCTGGGGGGACTCCCAGGCAGGCAGACCCCTGGCTCTGGGGGAGGCAGGCATCCCGCCTTACCTCAGTGCAGGATCCAGCCTGCCTGCTGTTCACGTGCTTCACTCCGGCCTTCCCAGTTCCTCTTCCCGCTGCCAGGTGAGTCAGTCAGTCCCTCCTATGCCACTGCTGGTCCCCGAGGGCATTGCCTCCCCTCCCAGGCACCCCTCCAAGCCCCAACACCCTTGCAGAGCTCTCCCAGGGGGATTTAATCCCTTCCATGGGGATTAAAGCCTTGGGACAAAATACAACCTTTCTATGTGCCATTTCTTCACACTTCTGTGGACTTTCCTCTGGGAGAGAAGCTGTGGGGTAAAAGCCTGGCTTGAGGGAAGGGGAAAGGGGTTATTTTCCAACACATCCTCATTTGGGGAGGTGGTAATCAGCCAGGCTTGAATGAATAACCCTGGGGTTTTCAGACCTCTCCTTTCACGTGAGTTCAGACAGCTCCTGCCGTGGTACGCCATTGCCTATGCTGTATCTTTCTTTGTGGGCCAAGCTCTCCAGTCTCCTCGCAATGACTTTAGGTTTCCACCAGGACCCATTTGTGCAGTTAGTTACACCAACATCCCTTCCCCCTGCCAAATCCTGCATCTGCTGAGAGGCAGATTACTCTCAGGGAGGAAGGTGCAGGGTTTGGCTAGTTCTCAGGGTGCAGAGGGGATGCTCACAAATTCTAGTGGCATCTCCAGGAAGAGGTGACAATGGGGGATTATTTTGTTCCCCTGACTGAAGGCTGGTAAAGACAGGTTTTGTCACTCACCCTCATCACACCTTGCAGGGATTCATCGGTGCCCAGTTCAGGGCTCTCAAAGCTGCCATGAAAGATGGGACCAGCAGCTTTGCAGCAGTGCAATCCACTTGTGTCATGGCCTCGAAACCTAGAAAGAGAAAGTGAAGATGATGGAGGCTTTGAGGTTGCTCTGAACTATGCTGAGGGCAGGATTTAGACCTGGTGTCCCTATCCTTTGGCATCTCCAAAGCAGGACCACTGTGCTCTGCTGGGGCATCCTCAGGGTGGATGACCCGATCCAGCTGGCCCTGCCTAGAGCAGGGTTTGAGCTCAGGAGCCTGAGTACATCTGGCTACTTGTGATGCTCTCTGCAGTGAGGGAAGGGATTGTTTCACTAGAAGAAAAGGGCGAGAATGGGGTAAATTCATCAGGTAATTTACTTTCCATGAGCCATTTGACCAGTGTGTTAATTATGAAGTAGTCTCCCTCATAGAGTCAGGTGGAAGTGCAAGCCTCCAGGGGCCCTTCTACTTA
Organism: Athene cunicularia; assembly: GCF_003259725.1. Classification (NCBI taxonomy): domain Eukaryota; kingdom Metazoa; phylum Chordata; class Aves; order Strigiformes; family Strigidae; genus Athene; species Athene cunicularia. The sequence continues at coordinate 29,678,402 of NW_020799109.1, read as the reverse complement.
ATTATAAATATTAATTTGCATGTCAGCCAGCCAGCCAGCACCCTCCCTGCTCCAGATTTTGAGTTGAGATTAGTCTTGTCTCAGCTGAACCCTCCCTCCATTCAGCACACTCTGGAGCTGCCCTTTGCTGAGATGCCTTGTCTGCATGTGCCTCTGCAGTGGTCCCTGATGGAAATGGTCAAGGGATGTTCAGTTTGGGGTGGGAAGGATAAATTGACGGTTGAGCTGATCATTAAGCGGTTCAGCCTTGGCTTGTGATCCCTGGTGAGAAGCCCTCTGCAGCATGCCTCAAGCTGTGTGTGCTGTCCCCGAGGGCTGAGGCTCCAGAGCTGCTGGTGCTACTCTTGATGGGATGAGGGGGACAGGAGCAGGTGCGATGCACAGCCCCTGGCACAGGCAACAGAGGCATAGTGGGTGCTCTGTGTTAGTGTGTGACAGTGCCCCAGTTTGGTCCTGGTTCTGTGCTAGTAAAAGGGCTTTGTGTGGGGGCAGGGTCACCGAACATTGCTTGTGGTTTATTCTGCTAAGGTCCAAAGAGCAGAGTAATTTTAAATATGTGGGGGTTTTGTGGTAGTTTGTTTTTGGATATTTTTTTTTCTTCCCCCCCTGGGAAAAGAAATCCATAGGTGCAGGTTGTGTGCTTTGCTCAGCTGCTCTGGGCTGGAGTGGTGCCTGAGGGCTGAGCATCGCTCTGCCAGCAGCCAGCCCCAAAGCCTGCAGGTGCGGTGGGCCCAGCAGGAGCTTGCCCTTTCCTCTGGAGCCTGTAAATAAATAAAATAAAATAATCATCCTGGTTGCAAACACTAAGCACTGCGGTTTTTTTTTTTCTCCAAAAGCATGTTTTTGTCTGCTAGTGATTGCTCACTATTCAATTATACTTTGGGGGATTAACATATATTTCCCATCCTGCCTCCTCTCTCATTTGCATTCTTCCAATAGCTCCTCTCTGCTCTTTTCTCCACCTTGAAGTCTCTCTTCCCCCTTTCCTCTGAAGAAGTAAAACTAACCCCTTTGCCTGGGTGACCTATAAAAACGCCTTCACTTTTTTTTTCTTCTTTTTTTCTCCAGTACATATGATGAAAAGCATGAGATCATTGGGATTTTTATAGCCCAATCTGGCAGCTTTTTCAAATAACTTGGATGGTGAGATGTAATTTTAGTTTGGGTCCTTGCCTAAAAATAAAGAATAATTATTAGCACGTCAGACGTGGATAGTGTAAGTGTTCAAAAAGGGTTTAAATTGTTCTACAGTTACTGGAGCTGCCACCCTGTATCAGCACAAAGGTCTGTCACAGCCTCAGTCCCATCTCTGTGCCGTACATCCTGAGTAGCTGTAAGAAACCTTCATGTATGTCAGTAAATAAATCAGGAATAGGTCTTGCTGGATGATATGGGTGGCTCTCTGCAAATGAAAAAAAAAAAGGCATGCTTAGAGGATTAATAGGTAATTAACAGGTGAGATGCTGAAGTCCAAAGCAGGAAGGTGTGGTAATGTGGTGGTGGTGTCTGTGCATACAAGCAAAGTCTGGCTCTCAGGGAGAGGTGATATCTGCTGCTTAAAGCCACGGAATGACTTGGGAAAAGCAGACAGAAGTCAGGCTCATATGCCTGGAAGTTTGCGTAGCTTTTTCCAGCATCGTCAACCTGTCTAAAAATGGCCCAGGGCTGCTCAGACCCTGCTTGGAGGCTCTGGGGTGCCTCAGGGCTCTGGGATGGATGAGTTTAGCAGGAGCAGCTCCAGCAGCATGTGCTCCTGGTGCATCCACCCTCAGCAGGAGCCACAGCTGTGCCCACAAAAGGATGCATACACACCTATTTCATAGCGGTGGGTCATCTTTGTCGTCAGCCAGGAGGCACATCTGTGGTGCAACTGCCTCACTCTGGTGATCTGTCCAAACCTCCTTCTGAAAGAGCTCGTGATGTCCCTTGTCCCCCAGTGAGGACAGGAGCATGTCACCTAGCCACAGAGGAGCCCCATTCTTAGCAGCTAATTTAGAGCGCCTGGAAGTACTGCCCTGAAATCGCCTGAACCTTGCCTGAAGGCTCGGTGTGACAGCTCCTGAGCCCTTCAAACAAATCTGGGTTATCGGAGGACTTTGCAGCCAGGGCGCTCTGCTCCCTTCTGCCGTGATGGGCATCTGGTGATGGTCCTGCCCCAGGGAGGGAGGGGATGTGCAGTGGGGCTGGGACCGGTGATGGCTTCACCTCCGTCACTCCACCCGGCTGTGTAGGACCGTGGCTTGTGCTGCTGTGTGGTGGTAGGAGAGTGCTGTTGATGCAACTCTGCTGCCAGGAGCTTTCCAGTTGGGCTTTTCACAGTGCTGGGCTTGCATTGGTGAGCCCTCAGGTGAAGGACCAGAACCTGTGTCCAGCCAAGGAACATCCCTGGCCTCCTGGAGATGCTGAGTCCCTGCTGGATTAGTGCAGGGGCTGCAAACACCCCATCCTTTTGGGAGGCTGGTTGAACAGCAAGCACTGGGACGTGAGGAACAAAAGCTGGAGGAGGGGTCTCGGGGTCTCCAGTGCGGCATAGGGTGCAGCATGTCCTCTACGCCGGTGTTTTGGGGAATGCTGGGTTGCTCAGCTCTCTCTGGCAGGTTGCATGAAAGAGATAAAAGCGCCTGTGCTCTTCTCTCTCCCATGTGCTACCAAGTGGCTATGTGTTTATCATATTTATTGATTTTGATCTTATAACCAATTTAGCAATGCAGCTCTACCCAGCCTCTGGGTGCTTCTGACTTAATTAAGTCCCTTTTGTGCTTTCCCATCAGCCCTGTGGGTAGCAGGGGGGATGGGGTAAGGGGAAAGTGCCATCAAGGGGTAAAAGATCCCCATATATATTGGGGATACGCAGCCTGATACATGGGATTTTGTGAGTGATGCATCCCAACTGCTGCTGAGGCCAGGCTTTGCAGCTGACCACTTGCACTGGGGCAAAGAGGAAAAGGAGGCCAAGAAAAGTAGTTGAAACAACCTGGTTTGCTGATGTGAGAGCATTTCTGCTGTCAGGGTATCCTAGGAAACCCAGCCGCCTTTATGGAGGGGCAGGTTGGTACCTGCCATACCTTGGGGAGAGGAGGAGAGAAAGAGTGCTAATTGCTTAGCACACCAGAGAGCTGCTCTGGTCTGTAATTAGATGAATTAGTGGAACAATGACCCAATTTCCCTCAGTCTTTGGACTGCTGCAAACAGCCCTGAGGTTGCTGCCTCCCTCTGTCCTGCTCTCCTCCCCATCTCCTCCTCTCCCTTCCCTTGCTCCTCCACTGCAGCCCTCCCTCCTCCTTCTTCACTCCCAGTGCCTGGGGACTGAGCCCAGATGGGACAGGAGCCCACAAGCTCCAGCACCGTGGTCTGTACTCCTGCGGCTCTGCCAGCATCCCTGAGCTGCACCATTTCCATCCCCCTAGCAAGTAGAGGGGCCTAGAGTATCCACTGCTGGACTTGGTGTGCACCAGCTTCTCTCTGCCCCAGTTTGTTTTCCAGAGATGGGCTTGAAAAAAATCTCTGTGTTTTAAAAGAAAACCCCTGGAGTCCTCCCTATGCCTGCTGGTTGCCTTCCAAGGTCATCAAACTTTCATTACTATAGATTTTTGAATGTGTGTGAGGTTCTTGGCTCCTTCTCAGCAATCCCAGAGGTGAGGCTTCAAGGAAGCTTCATGTGTGGGGAAAAAAACAGAGCAGCTGATTGCCAGGGGAGCATGGGTGACCATCAGGGGAGTAACCCCCACCTCTGGGGCACCACCTCTGGTCCACATACCACCTCCATGGAAGGGAGGTTAAACACACACAACTGTGATGAACACTGTGTCAGCAATATTGAGACCCCAAAGTGTGATCACGCAGCCAGGGTGGTGGCCAGCGCTGTGGTGTGGGGCTGTTCCCAGCCATCCTGGCATGTGGGGACATCAATGGGGGGCTGCCAGGGCTGGGTGGCCCTTGGGTGGCTTTGGCTGACCATAGTGGCCCATGAGCTTTGATACCAGCATCAGATGGACTTGCTGGCTTGTGGACTTCTTCGAGGTGTTGACTCTCTGTACCTGCCTAGGGATATGGTCCTCCTTGTGACTTTCCCCACAGGGAATGTGGACCATGGCTCTTGGCAGTGGGGTGGCCGAGAGCTCTGCCCAGGGTAACTCTGCTCTCTCCTTGTCTGCCCGCAGCATCCTCGCCACTGCTGGGACACACTTCAACACCCACGTGGACCTGCGGACGCTGCGGGCCGTGCGCGTGCTCAGGCCTCTGAAGCTTGTCTCTGGCATTCCCAGTAAGTTGGATGCTCCTGGTCCTGCTCCCGGGGTGTCTGCATCTGTCCCTGATGTCCTTCAGAGCAAGAGGAGTCATCGTGCTGCCTCAGAGATGTAGAACATAATCAGGGAAGAGGGGGACAAACCTCCCCATGGAGTGGGGATTGCATGTGCCATCTTCCCAGCCACCCCTTTGGCAACCCCTGGGGGATGATACTCTAGGATGGCAGCGTTTGGTGTCCCTGGATGACATTTCCCCTCACCCAGCCCACCCTGTGCTGGCACAAGGTTGGGCTCAGTGGCTCACTGGGGCCTGCCGGTGGCTCCACTTCCCTGTCCAGAAAGCAGTGGGTGGATTCCTTTCAAGACTGAAGTTTACTCAGGGGAGATTTTGGAGTTTTGTAAGATTTCATCTGCTGCCACAGGGATAAATAAAGAAACCAGGCTGCTGCCACTGCTGGTCTTCCTGTCCCTCTTACCCTGGGCACTAACTGGGTGGTGTGCTGGAGGCAGTGTGGGGGACAGAGCTGCATGGGCCACCTGGACTTGGTGGGACAAGGACAGGCAAGACATCAAAGAGGGGACCAGATCCAGAAACCAGCCCTCCTGGAGCCTTGCTCTGCAGCCTGGCCCTCCCTGCTTTGGGGATGGTGCTTTCCTCCATGGTCCTCAGCTGCCCAAAGGGATCCTCCAGGCTGTGCTGGCCTCCTGCATCTGCCCAGATGATGACTGTCCATCTTCTCTGCTCACTGTCCTCCTCTTGCCAGAGATGGGATGGATGTGCCCCAGGCAGGGGGTTCACATCACCATGCTGAGCTGTGCTCTTTCTTTCCCCACCTAGGCCTGCAGATTGTGCTGAAATCCATCATGAAGGCCATGGTGCCTCTCCTCCAGATTGGCTTGCTGCTCTTTTTCGCTATCCTCATGTTTGCCATCATCGGCCTGGAGTTTTACAGTGGGAAGCTGCACCGTGCCTGCTACACAAACAATTCAGGTGGGCAGAAGGGCTCTGTACCTGCACTGCATTCCACGGGTGGAAAACAGCTGGGGCAAGTGCATATAGCTATCGTGGGAAGCCCAGGGCTGAGAAGATCCTGCATTTTGCTTCATGCACACAAGGCATCACCCAGTTGCATTCAGGATGTCCCAGTTTCTTATGGGAACAGTTTGCGTACAGCCAGGGCTAGTTCCAGTGGGGGTTCCCTGCTCTGTCTCAAGCTCATCTGCGTTCAGGCCCTTCCCCTTGCCTGTCCCCTGCCTCTCTCTTACCTCTGCCTCCTTTGGCTCTCTGCTGTGTGCTCGCAGGTGAACTAGAGGAGCTGGACCCCCCCCATCCATGCGGGGTGCAGGGTTGCCCCCCAGGCTATGAATGCCGGGAGTGGATTGGTCCCAACGATGGGATCACACAGTTTGACAACATCCTCTTTGCTGTGCTGACCGTCTTCCAGTGCATCACCATGGAAGGGTGGACCACAGTCCTGTACAATGTGAGTAGTGCTGCTCTGGGGTCTCTTTGGGCAGCTGGGCATGGGGATGGGGAACCAGGGATGATATTTTTGCATCCTGGAAACCTGTGAGATGCCGAGTTCCTCCGTGGTGGGGATGGGGTCAGTCCATCCTATTTTGGACAGGAGTTGGGGAATAGAGAGGCATGTGTTACATGCAGAGCAAAGGGAGCTCTAAGAGTTTTAGCCCCCATCTCTGGGTTGGCTGTATGACCTGTTGCAGAGAGCAAAACCATGTGAGCACAGGCTGCAGCAAGCCTTCTGCGTGAGGGCTGTCCCTGGAGTGGAGGAGATAGCCTTCCTTCCCTTCTCCTCCTCCTGTGCTCCCTGGGACACCTCTGCAAGAGTGGATGCAGTTTCTGAGCACCACACATCCGCTCTCCCTGCAGACCAGCCGGTGGATGTGCCTGCATCCCTGCAGCGGCCTTGGGAAGCCCTGGAGATGGGCTCAGGCACCCTCCCCAGTGCAGGGGCAGCATTTTGGTGTCTGATAGGAAGCTGAAACCTTTGGTGTTCCTGCTGAAAACATCTGTTGGCACTGATGGAGCAGGGGAATGACTGGGTTGGGTTCCTGTGGTTTGCGTTGGCTTGAGGTTGCTGATGCCCAAGCCCTTGGAGTGCCCAGGGAGCCACGTGAGGGCAAAGCTGGAAACAGGAAAACAAGCTACAGGTGATCACAAAGTGCAATATCTTTCTGGGTGATTGGCCATATACATATGCTTTAGTTTATGGGCCAAAAGCAACCACGCCAGTTCTGTTCCCAGTCTAATTCCAGCATCAATTTTGGTGTCATTGCACCAGGACTGGTTTTATACCCTAGTTCCCATAATGCCTGAAGATTTGCAGAGTGGCATTGTAGAGACAAATTGGATGGCTTTGGTAGTTACCTTGTCATGAGCAGAAAGACTGTTTTTTTTAACCATAGGCAAAGGCACCATGCTGCCAGGGTTGGGGTCCCCCTCCAGCTTGATCCACCCCAGAGTCCTTCTAGGGTGCAGGATGGTATGTACAGATAGTTGGACTGGGAGTGGAAAGGGGAGAGTTCATAGCAAGGGCTTGACCTTGCCATGAGGATTTGGTTTTCTTCTTCCTAAAGGAGATGGTGGTGTCTGGACCTTAATGCTTTGGTGGGGGAATTAAGCAGGGTTGAAACCCTGCCCGTTCAGACAGAAAAAAAATCCCATAACTTGACTGTATCAATGGGATTAGGGATTTAACTACAGCGCCTATTACCCAGATGTAATTGAATATAGCAGGAAAGGTGATTTTTCCTGTCTGGTGGTGTGGTTCCCTGGCCTTTAGCGTGGCTGGGCAGCTGCTGCCTGCTCACACCACCGTATGGCAGCGTGTGCATGCCCAGTGCTGCCTGTGCCTGGTGCCAGCAACCTGTCCTGCATCTCGTTTCTTGTGTTAATGACTGGTGCTCTGCAAAAACCAGGGGCTGCTTCCATCGTCACTCCTCATGTCCCCTTCTCCCTGTTCTTTGGTACCTGCAGCAATCAGCAGCAGCACTCCCCGTGCTAGATCCCAGGTTACAGTGTGTGAGAAGCCAGTGATGGCTACACGGATGGGCAATTTATGGTCTGATAGACTTCAAGGGTTTGTACTAGCAGCTCATGAGAAAGTCTGGTCTCCTGCTGTTTGAGATGTCCTTACTGGGAAGGTCAGAGCTGGTCAATGTGGTGTCTGGGATTTGCTGAGACACCATCTGGATCTTCCTGGAGGGTAAGGATGGGAGATGCTGCTGGGAGTGCTGAAAACCATGTGCTTCAGGACCTACCCTGTGGCATCCCCTGTTTACCACCACAGCTTCTAAATTAAGGGCTCTCTGGGACACTTGGGAGAGCCACAGCCCTGGTATCCAAATAATCTTCCCAGCACCGGTTGCAATGCCAGGCAGACACACTCTGTCATGGTGTCCCTGACGGCTGGGACCATAAGGTGCCTCCCTTTCCCGCTCCTCTGCAAAGAACCAGCTATTACTTACCTATAATGGAAAAGATTAGGGACCTTCCTTGGCTTTTAATTGAATGATGATTGGGCCCTTGGTAGTAAAACGCTGCTGATTCACTTTGGGAGGCAGTGAGGGATGGGCCCTTTTCCCAGGACTGTAGGGCTGCGCCTCCCGGCCTCCCTGGGGACAGGGACTGTCTCACAGACTATTGCTAGGCTGTAAAGGCTAAGGGTGCTCAGTCTTTTTGCTGCTTAGATGAAGAAAAATGGGCTCTTGCCTTTTTTTTTAAATAGAAAAATGAGGCTTATGCTTGGGGGATGTGGTTCCTCAGGGATGCTGGAGGGCAGGGGTTGAAAACCACTCGGATGCTCTGCTGTTACCTTCATCACTTGGAGCAGCAAACTAGAGCAGGCTTCCACTGATAACCAGCATGGACCCTGTCCAGGGCACGGCCCAGGTTTGGCAGATCGGTGGGGAACTCTCTGCTTTACCACTGGAGAAAAGAGATGGGAGGCTGCGCTCTTGCAGGTTAATGCCGCAGCCTTGCAGAGGAGAACCACTTTAGCAACCTCTCAAGGAAATTGCTTACCATAGAATTCCCACGTGTAACTGTATTGTGATTTTAAGATCCATTTTTCCACAATTTTACTGGCCTAGAAGCATGGCTCCCAGAATTTGTAGATAACACCACGAAAAGCTGATTGGCCCCTTGATACTTTCCACATGTATTATTTCATAGGTGTGCTTGCCTTTTGCATTGTTTTCATCAGCCTTGCTTGTGTGAAATGCTGCCTTGCTAGGTATCAGTTAAAAAAAAAAAAAAAAAAAAAAAAAAAAAAAAAAAAAAAAGCAGCCATAAACTGTGGTGTGTTACAGTTTTCCAACTCCTGTCCCTGGGAGTCTGAAGAAATTTAATTTCTTTTACAGGGGAGTTTCAGCTTTGTGGCTTTTCTGGCTGTCTCTGCAGTCCAAAAGAGGGGCTAAGGAGCATTTTGCTTTTCTTCTTATTCTGGAGCAGATGCCCCTTCCCTGGGCTGGCTCGAGATCAAACCTGATTTCTGTAGAGACTAGAGGGAAAAACAGTGCTGGCAAAGAGGGTCACTGTCCTACTTCTCTGCCTCTGCAGGCGTGCTGGCATGGGACAGGGGCTGGGTTGCAGTTTTGTCATTAAAACAGTCATGCTGGGATCTAGGAGAGGGTCGCAAGGCTGATGTGTGCCACAGGGCTGGCTGGGCACACCAGTGGTGCTGGCTATCTTCAGATTCTCAGCCTGGCTCCCCGGGTCCTGAAGAGCAAACAGGAAAGTTGTTTAAAATTGCGGTTTCTCTCGAAACACTGACATGAGAGGCTGTATTTATTCCCTGAGACTGTTTATTTGCTTTCCCATTTGGAAGCGTTCAGCCACTGTGCTTGCAGGTAGCGAGGAGGAGCCTGGCTTGCCAGGAGCTGCCACTCTCCTCTTCCCCCCACGCTGCCGGGAGCTGAGATGGGAAGAAAAACACCCGTGGCAAGCACGTGCTGAGGCTGTGGGCTGGCCTGGTGGGCTCTGCAGGGAGAGGGGTCAGCCCTGCCTGTTCCAGCTGGGTCCCTTGCTCGGAGCATTGCTCTGTGCTCACCGGAGCTGCTGGAGCCATGCAGCATGGGAACTGCAGCCCTGAGCTGGGAGTTGGTTAGTCCAGGACAAATGAAAGCACAAGCGCACAGACAAAGCTGCTGTTTATAGCTGCGGGAGTGATGCGAAAGTGGACAAATGCAGGCAGGGCAGCCAGGGCTGCCCGCTCCTCCTGCTGGCATTGCTCACGGGGACAGGCTGCCATGAGGAACAAGCGGTTGAGTGTAGTTGCAAGAGGCCACGGGTACAAGCATGGGCACGTGTCTGGCTGTGGCCCTGGGCACCCTCCGCTCACACCGGGGTTGGCTCTGAGTGCTCCACAAATGCAGCATGGCCAGTGCAGAGGACCAGAGCCTGCTGTGCAAAGAAAGTCTGTTTCCCTGCATGGATCCGGCTGTCAGGTTGAATTCCTGATCCTAATGTTGTGGCTGCAGTAAATTCCTGAGAGTCGGAGAAACCTGCAGACAGACAGTCATGCCTGCACGGCAGCAATAACCAATCCATAACCAGGGCATGCAAAGTGCCAGCTTGACTTTGCCCAAGTCCACAGCCATTAGCCATGATGAGTAAAAAGTTTGCTCCTTAAGCACGCACGTTAAAGCAGCACTGGAAGAGCATTCATGCTGCTAATTAAAAATGCACAGAAAGGGCTAACAGGAGCTAGCTGGCCACAATTGCTTGCTATAAACTCCCAAAACCTCTTGTGGCACAAGGGATTAGGACTATAGGGAAGGAGGAGGGTAAAATAGTACGGGGAACCCTAGGAGATGCCAGGGCTGAGTGCTGGGAGCCTTCTGGGTGCTTTTGCAGCAGGAGGAGAGCATTTACTGGGGAAAGAGAATCAAGTCCTTGACAGCTTCCAAAATACTTACCAAAATGCAGTGGTTGTGGGCAGATCTGTGTGCTGTAGCCTCGGGAGGGATGGGCTGTGCAGGTCTTGTAGCCCTGTGCAAAGCTGAACAGCTGCCTGCGAACAGCCAGGCAGTTGTAAACGTGGTGGTTAGGTGTGAAGTGCGAGCTGTGTGTGCGGAGCCCAGTGGCAGAGACTGCAAGAACGACAACAAAATGTGAGCTGCTGCAAGGAAGGGGGTTTGCATCAAGCATGACTCAACCACCCCATGTGCTTCCAGCACGCCTAAGGTGCCACGACCAGGAAGGTGCAGGGAGAGGCCACCCTGCAGCAATGCTGCAGCACAGTGCCGCCGCCATGTTTGGGATCTCCTCTAAATGCGGGGGCCAAAAGGCCCGAGTTGAATCTCACCATGTGCACATGTTGGTGTTTTGTGCTGCTGATCATGGGACTGGGCTTTCAAAAGATGGTTTGGGCTGCTTTGGACTGTGGGGCACTAAACCTGTGATCTGCTGAAGCCTGGTTTTCAAATGTGATGAAACATCCATGGTTTGTGAAATGGGGACTGTTCAGGCAGCCCTTGTTTGAGGCACTGGGAAAGGGAGGTTTGTTAAATCACTGGCCATGCTGGAGCATGTGGCTCAGAGAGATGCAAGGCTTGGCTGTCCTGCTCCCTGCCACGTCCCCACTTGCACTAGTTGAGTGGCCTTGGACGGACTCAGAGGCGGAATTGTTGCAAAGCAGTTATTTTTCCATGGGTGTGTGTACAAGATTGCTCATCACTTGTTGGCATAAATTCCTGGGGTGTCACGATCATTCCTTGGGATGCTCAGCACTCAGCTGCTCTCCCTGAAGCACCTGTGTGTGAACAGTGTGAGCGGGACCTGAGCAGAATTCAGATCTGGGTGTGTGTCTTCTCTTCCCTTTTGGAGAGCGAGGACAGTGTCTGCCTTTATGTGGGGCAGCGAGGGGCCAGCGAAATTAATGGCTTGGCCAGAGAGGAGTTTACTCTGCATTGCTGAGGTTTGCTTGGATCTGGAGCTGAGCCAGGAAACCTCCCTGAGCCTTGGTGCTTCCAGGAGCTGCTGCAGCTCCTTTGCACATCAGTGTCTGTCCCCTGGGGTCCCTGCTCTGAAGACGGGAGCTTCACTGGTGCTGGCCACATGTGGAGGGTCATAAGGACTCTGCAGCGAGGGCTAGTGGTGCAAAAATCGCCTCTTCTCAAAAAACAGCACCTGCCCTGACACCATGGTGATGAGCAGAGCAGTGGAGGAGCTCAGTACAGCAGTGGTTCCCACAGTCGGGGGCTGAGCCTGCCCTGCTGCGCCTTCGGGTACTGTGAATGGTAAAACTGGGAGTGTTATGGGTAATGATGGCTCGCAAAAAGGAGTGGTGCTAGCTAGAGCTGGTGTCTGAGGAGAGGAAGAAGAGGAGGAGGGAGAGAGGCTGGACAGTGGAGGAGATGGGAGCGATGGTGAAAGGGGAAAACCACTTGTCTTTTTAGTCCTCTGTGCTCTGGGATAATGTCAGGCTCTCAACCTGGAGTGTTTGCAAAGGGAAAAGGAGTCCCTTCTTGTGTGTTTTAAATTAAAACACAACACATAAAAAATATCCTGTCAGGGAGGTATGAAAATTTAATCAACACCCAGTGCTCTTAGCAGCTCAGTAGCAAGCACGGATCTTAATGCCTCTGCAGCTATTCCTGGTGTCTCCCGGCCATGCGGGAGAAGCGGGGTGTGCTGTGTGCTGCCAGGGGGACGCAGTCTACCAAAAAGTCCCCGGCACTCATGGCACCACAGGACAGAGCCTCTTTCTGCTTCTTCCTCTGAAATGTTAAACACTGAATGTTTTAAATGTGATTGTTAGTGAGGACTTCAGAGAGGAGACTTCATGTTCCACCTCAAGGGTTTAAAACCTTCCTAACTTTTAAGGAAATGAGCTTTTTTTCCCCCAAATGGCTCCTGTTGGTGCCTGAGTTGGCAGCTCGTGTGCTGCCAGCCATGGATGCTGGAGCCCATCCTCACTGGGCACGTGTGTGGCAGCCAGTGTGCTTTACCCTCTTCTCCCTCTGAAACAAACGGCTCTTTCTCCACACTCAGCAAAGCCAGACCCTCACCAGCTTGCCAAATCTTCCTGCCTTTTTTGCCTTTTTTTTTTTCCTTTTTCCCTCTGTGTGTGTGTGCTGAAATGACACAGCAAGAAACAAACTGTCTGCTGGATCCCTAGCTTTGCAGACATGTTCTATCAAAAGCTCCCTGCCCACACCCTCTTCCCTGCCTGCACGGGAAAGTCTCACTCCTAGACCATCTGCTGACAAGAGTAGGGGAGCTGAGGGGCACTGATGCTCAGGCATCAGTGCTCTGCCCAACAGCTTCAGGTCCAAGAACAGGAGGTGGCAGGGTCTCATGGTGCTGCCTGGTGCCCTCTTGCTCATCTTTGTTAAGCCCAGGACCTGTGGGAGTGATTCGAAAGTGGACAGATGCAGGCAGGGCAGCCAGGGCTGCCCGCTCCTCCTGCTGGCATTGCTCACGGGGACAGGCTGCCATGAGGAACAAGCGGTTGAGTGTAGTTGCAAGAGGCCACGGGTACAAGCATGGGCACGTGTCTGGCTGTGGCCCTGGGCACCCTCCGCTCACACCGGGGTTGGCTCTGAGTGCTCCACAAATGCAGCATGGCCAGTGCAGAGGACCAGAGCCTGCTGTGCAAAGAAAGTCTGTTTCCCTGCATGGATCCGGCTGTCAGGTTGAATTCCTGATCCTAATGTTGTGGCTGCAGTAAATTCCTGAGAGTCGGAGAAACCTGCAGACAGACAGTCATGCCTGCACGGCAGCGACAACCAATCCGTAACCAGGGCATGGATTTGGTTTGGTGCTGGAAATGGGTTTGGTGCTCATTAGTGGGTTTGGTGCTGGAAATTGTGCCAGTGAGGCTGTGCAAATTTGTTTCTGCGTCTCTCTGTTGGTACATGTGCTGCTGTGCATCAGGGCTGGATTTTGGGTTTATTGGGGTGATTTGGGGTCCTTAAGTGAGGTTGCATGTGTGTCTGTTGTCCCAGAGCATCACAGCTGGAGCCAGGGACATTCCTGCATCTAGGAAATGTATCATAAGGCCTGAACTACCTCTCTGGGCTTGCAATGTACTTGAAACAAAGCAGGAATCCAGGCTGGCTGTCACCAAACCCCATTGAAAAGCAACCCCAGTGCTGATCCCATGAAAACCATGCCCCGCTGCAGCACGCAGGCTCTGGGTCTAGCCGGAGAGGCAGCGGCGCTGGCACGTGTCCGAGCCCAATACGGAGGACCTGCCATGGGAACACCAGCACTGCCTTAACCGAGTGTTGGGTTTAATGAAGGCAGCAGAGTTTTACAAATACTCTATCAGGAAAAGTTCATCCTTCCTGTGGGGCAGTTAGGGTGGTGCTGGTATCCGGGGCTGGGGAAGGTGCAGGAAGGCTCTAGGCAGGGGGAAGGTGAGGGCTTGGGTTCAGACGTAGGGACAGCCAGGGGGCAGTGGTCACAGTGAGCGGTGGCTGGGGAGAGAGAAGGAGGAGAAGGCATATGTGGAGACAGGGTCTGCAGAGAGATGCTGGGACATCTGGGTGTGATTTCTTGGTGGATTAGATGAGAACAGAGCAATAATTGGTCTCCACGCCTATTTCAAATGTTTTGAAAACACTTGATTTTTAGTAACGCTTCTAGCAATGCATTTTTTGCTTTCCATTTATAAAACAGAAAAATGAAATATATTGGCTTTTTTCCTGTTTCCCCACTCCTTCCCCTTCCACACACATGCACAGACACAAGAATGCCCGTGCGCTGCAGGCTTTGCTGAGCTTTGTGCACCCTTCTACTAGGACTCCTGCCTGCCCCTGGCACCCCAGAGCACCCCATGGCCAGCAAAAGGCAGCGCTGCAGGCAGGGCACAGGGCAGGAGCTGCTCACCCTGCCTAGAGACCCCAATATGTAGCTGTGGCAGGATGCATCCCACCGTGGGCTAGCCTCAGCCCTGCAAAGGAAATGTACCAGTTTCCTCATTAACCTGATTTGGAAAAGCAAAGCATTTTCATTCAGATCTTGTCCAGTGTGGGGTCGCTGATGGATACCAGGCAGGGTTGGCAGGGAGTGAAGCATGGTCCTGCATGCAGGAGATCAAATTACTGCTATTAAAGGGAAGAAGGAGATTTGTTACTGTGCTGGGGAGAGCAGCAGCAGGTGTCAAGGTCTTGAGGGAACTGGTTAGGCCAGGGAATCTGCTGTAAGGTGGTTTTTTTTTTAATTATTTTTTTACCCCCTTTTTGATGGGGTATGGAAATTCTGAAGGCCATTCCTGCTAGTCTGCATGTGTTTCTCTGCTGGGTGTAGCCGTGGTTTGCAGGGAGGATCAGGTTGGGGCTCATAGAGGTGATGCTGGGGGAGGTGGCATGAGGGTCACAGTGGGTGTCACCACTAAGCAAAGACCATCAGGTGTTGCTGAGCCAAGGATTTGTTGTATAAATCATGGAAGCTGTGGTGGTTTTGCACGTGATGTTCTGCCAGGTCTGCTTTGCCCCCATGCAGGGCAGCAACCTCCTGGGAAGTGCTGGGGAAGGCAGACACAGTACCCAGGGCAAAGCCTCCTGAGATCCTGGCTTTCCCCATCATCCCCAAACCGCCTCACTAACATTGCAGCCAGTGGAACAAGCAGACCTCTCCTGCCTGGCTGCAGTGGTTAGAATGGTTTGGTCACCCCTGCCCATTAGAGCCTGCCTGCACTGCAGGAAAAGCCGTGGGTCCCTGTGGGAGCTCTCCATAAGATGGGAGATCCCTGGCAGAGGACCACAATGAGAACAGGATGGGGCCACCCCTGCTGCGCAGTGCTACTGTGTCCCCCAAGCACATCATGGCCAGATGGTTACAGTAATGAATTTATATTACCCAATCCAATTAGGTGCCCTTTGCCCTTTTGGTCTGGATTCAAACAGAAACCACAGAAGCTCTCTCCTAATGCAGCTGGATTTTTTGAGGGGACCTGACTGCCTACAGGTCACCAGTGTGTGCTGTTAACGTTAGCCAAGCTGGATGTGGAGGTCTCCAGGACACATCTCTTGCTGGGAAGGGGCAGGAATCTCCCTTCCTCTCCAGGGAAAGCTTGAAGTGGGAGCCCGGCCCTGTTACTAGACAGTAGAAAAACAATGAGAGTAGATTGCTGTGTGAATGAAGTCCAGCAGCTCCCTGTTGTCTTGCTGCTCCCCAAATGAGTTGGGTGCTCGCAGCCTCAGTCCTGCTCCCTGAGCTGGTGGGTAATGAGTAGCCATTAAAGGCACCCTGCACAGGCAGAACATGCTCTCTGTTTATTTTTAGGTAGGAGAGACTGAATTTGTGGGGTTTTTGGGGCTTTTTTTTCCCACCTTCCCCTATAGCAAAGAAATCCTAAAGTTTCCCATGTGAGCGCAGCCCGAGGGAGGGTATGTGTGGGCTGCGAGCTTGTGCTTTGCATTCGACTTGGGTATATATTTAGATTTCTGGCCCCCCAAGTGAGACCTGCTTTTGCAGCTCCCTGCGCCTTTTCCCGCCCTTTGTTAAAAAAAAAACAACCAAAAAACAAAAAAAAACCAAAAAAACCCACCCCCAAAAACCAACATAAGTGCTGCCAGAAAAATAACCCTATGCTGGTGGTTGAGAATTGGGAGCTCGTGGGGGCTCCTTTGCTGGGTGGGGACCCACCATACCAGCTCTGTTACCCCACAAGGGTTCTGCTCCCACAGCAGAGTGGTGG
>NW_020799109.1:29590658-29662433 GCF_003259725.1 Athene cunicularia | reverse complement strand
ACCATCTGCTGACAAGAGTAGGGGAGCTGAGGGGCACTGATGCTCAGGCATCAGTGCTCTGCCCAACAGCTTCAGGTCCAAGAACAGGAGGTGGCAGGGTCTCATGGTGCTGCCTGGTGCCCTCTTGCTCATCTTTGTTAAGCCCAGGACCTGTGGGAGTGATTCGAAAGTGGACAGATGCAGGCAGGGCAGCCAGGGCTGCCCGCTCCTCCTGCTGGCATTGCTCACGGGGACAGGCTGCCATGAGGAACAAGCGGTTGAGTGTAGTTGCAAGAGGCCACGGGTACAAGCATGGGCACGTGTCTGGCTGTGGCCCTGGGCACCCTCCGCTCACACCGGGGTTGGCTCTGAGTGCTCCACAAATGCAGCATGGCCAGTGCAGAGGACCAGAGCCTGCTGTGCAAAGAAAGTCTGTTTCCCTGCATGGATCCGGCTGTCAGGTTGAATTCCTGATCCTAATGTTGTGGCTGCAGTAAATTCCTGAGAGTCGGAGAAACCTGCAGACAGACAGTCATGCCTGCACGGCAGCGACAACCAATCCGTAACCAGGGCATGGATTTGGTTTGGTGCTGGAAATGGGTTTGGTGCTCATTAGTGGGTTTGGTGCTGGAAATTGTGCCAGTGAGGCTGTGCAAATTTGTTTCTGCGTCTCTCTGTTGGTACATGTGCTGCTGTGCATCAGGGCTGGATTTTGGGTTTATTGGGGTGATTTGGGGTCCTTAAGTGAGGTTGCATGTGTGTCTGTTGTCCCAGAGCATCACAGCTGGAGCCAGGGACATTCCTGCATCTAGGAAATGTATCATAAGGCCTGAACTACCTCTCTGGGCTTGCAATGTACTTGAAACAAAGCAGGAATCCAGGCTGGCTGTCACCAAACCCCATTGAAAAGCAACCCCAGTGCTGATCCCATGAAAACCATGCCCCGCTGCAGCACGCAGGCTCTGGGTCTAGCCGGAGAGGCAGCGGCGCTGGCACGTGTCCGAGCCCAATACGGAGGACCTGCCATGGGAACACCAGCACTGCCTTAACCGAGTGTTGGGTTTAATGAAGGCAGCAGAGTTTTACAAATACTCTATCAGGAAAAGTTCATCCTTCCTGTGGGGCAGTTAGGGTGGTGCTGGTATCCGGGGCTGGGGAAGGTGCAGGAAGGCTCTAGGCAGGGGGAAGGTGAGGGCTTGGGTTCAGACGTAGGGACAGCCAGGGGGCAGTGGTCACAGTGAGCGGTGGCTGGGGAGAGAGAAGGAGGAGAAGGCATATGTGGAGACAGGGTCTGCAGAGAGATGCTGGGACATCTGGGTGTGATTTCTTGGTGGATTAGATGAGAACAGAGCAATAATTGGTCTCCACGCCTATTTCAAATGTTTTGAAAACACTTGATTTTTAGTAACGCTTCTAGCAATGCATTTTTTGCTTTCCATTTATAAAACAGAAAAATGAAATATATTGGCTTTTTTCCTGTTTCCCCACTCCTTCCCCTTCCACACACATGCACAGACACAAGAATGCCCATGCGCTGCAGGCTTTGCTGAGCTTTGTGCAACCTTCTACTAGGACTCCTGCCTGCCCCTGGCACCCCAGAGCACCCCATGGCCAGCAAAAGGCAGCGCTGCAGGCAGGGCACAGGGCAGGAGCTGCTCACCCTGCCTAGAGACCCCAATATGTAGCTGTGGCAGGATGCATCCCACCGTGGGCTAGCCTCAGCCCTGCAAAGGAAATGTACCAGTTTCCTCATTAACCTGATTTGGAAAAGCAAAGCATTTTCATTCAGATCTTGTCCAGTGTGGGGTCGCTGATGGATACCAGGCAGGGTTGGCAGGGAGTGAAGCATGGTCCTGCATGCAGGAGATCAAATTACTGCTATTAAAGGGAAGAAGGAGATTTGTTACTGTGCTGGGGAGAGCAGCAGCGGGTGTCAAGGTCTTGAGGGAACTGGTTAGGCCAGGGAATCTGCTGTAAGGTGGTTTTTTTTTTAATTATTTTTTTACCCCCTTTTTGATGGGGTATGGAAATTCTGAAGGCCATTCCTGCTAGTCTGCATGTGTTTCTCTGCTGGGTGTAGCCGTGGTTTGCAGGGAGGATCAGGTTGGGGCTCATAGAGGTGATGCTGGGGGAGGTGGCATGAGGGTCACAGTGGGTGTCACCACTAAGCAAAGACCATCAGGTGTTGCTGAGCCAAGGATTTGTTGTATAAATCATGGAAGCTGTGGTGGTTTTGCACGTGATGTTCTGCCAGGTCTGCTTTGCCCCCATGCAGGGCAGCAACCTCCTGGGAAGTGCTGGGGAAGGCAGACACAGTACCCAGGGCAAAGCCTCCTGAGATCCTGGCTTTCCCCATCATCCCCAAACCGCCTCACTAACATTGCAGCCAGTGGAACAAGCAGACCTCTCCTGCCTGGCTGCAGTGGTTAGAATGGTTTGGTCACCCCTGCCCATTAGAGCCTGCCTGCACTGCAGGCAAAGCCGTGGGTCCCTGTGGGAGCTCTCCATAAGATGGGAGATCCCTGGCAGAGGACCACAATGAGAACAGGATGGGGCCACCCCTGCTGCTGTCCTGTGGATTTCCCCCCACCTTGTAGCGCAGTGCTACTGTGTCCCCCAAGCACATCATGGCCAGATGGTTACAGTAATGAATTTATATTACCCAATCCAATTAGGTGCCCTTTGCCCTTTTGGTCTGGATTCAAACAGAAACCACAGAAGCTCTCTCCTAATGCAGCTGGATTTTTTGAGGGGACCTGACTGCCTACAGGTCACCAGTGTGTGCTGTTAACGTTAGCCAAGCTGGATGTGGAGGTCTCCAGGACACATCTCTTGCTGGGAAGGGGCAGGAATCTCCCTTCCTCTCCAGGGAAAGCTTGAAGTGGGAGCCCGGCCCTGTTACTAGACAGTAGAAAAACAATGAGAGTAGATTGCTGTGTGAATGAAGTCCAGCAGCTCCCTGTTGTCTTGCTGCTCCCCAAATGAGTTGGGTGCTCGCAGCCTCAGTCCTGCTCCCTGAGCTGGTGGGTAATGAGTAGCCATTAAAGGCACCCTGCACAGGCAGAACATGCTCTCTGTTTATTTTTAGGTAGGAGAGACTGAATTTGTGGGGTTTTTGGGGCTTTTTTTTCCCACCTTCCCCTATAGCAAAGAAATCCTAAAGTTTCCCATGTGAGCGCAGCCCGAGGGAGGGTATGTGTGGGCTGCGAGCTTGTGCTTTGCATTCGACTTGGGTATATATTTAGATTTCTTTAGATTTCTGGCCCCCCAAGTGAGACCTGCTTTTGCAGCTCCCTGCGCCTTTTCCCGCCCTTTGTAAAAAAAAACCAACCAAAAAACAAAAAAAAAACCAAAAAAACCCACCCCCAAAAACCAACATAAGTGCTGCCAGAAAAATAACCCTATGCTGGTGGTTGAGAATTGGGAGCTGGTGGGGGCTCCTTTGCTGGGTGGGGACCCACCATACCAGCTCTGTTACCCCACAAGGGTTCTGCTCCCACAGCAGAGTGGTGGCATTTTTAAGTTTGGAGGCTTTGCTGGCAGCAGGGTCATGTCTGAGATGTGAGTGTGGTGGTTTATCTCTGGCTGAGAGTCTCCACTGATGCCTTGGCATGAGAAAAACTCTTGGGTGCATAGTTGCTTGGAGAAGCTATCACTCTTTAGTCTTCACTGACAAGTTCATGTGTTGGTGTCTTAGGTATGCCTGGAGGCAGTAGCAAATGTGTTTCTTGGTCTGGTGAGCATGGGAGAGTTTGGGTGGTGGTTGTTTAGGCAGGTGGAGTGCATAAGAAAAAGGTGGTTGTCTTAAAGGGAAGGGAAGAAGCAGCAAAGATCAGGTGTCAGGCAGTAAATCCACTTCCTGTGAGTGACAGGACCTGGTCTGCTGCATAGGGAGCCAGGGGAAGGAGCCTGGAATTTCTTCATTAAAGGAGTTACAGTGTTTGTGTAATTTGGGAATTAAACTTCCTGTGTCTACCCTGACTTCTGCACATGATGATCTCCTGGTAACTTCAGCAAAGGGGAAAAACCTATGGGAAGGCACAGTGGACCAAGGTGATGAACTACTGCCTACGGGGGGATATTAAGAACAAATGATGCTCCAAAGGGATGCGAAAAGGGGCTTCTCAGTCAAAACTACTACATCTTGGTGCCAATGAAGTTGGGAAGCGCTATAGGAGCCATCAAAAGCCATGTCGACACAGACCTCACGAAGGATGCTGGAAGGGGTGGTGAGCGGTTCCCCATCTCTGCAGATGGAAGCAAGGCACATTAAAGTGACAGCTGGGGAGATTTGGGCATGGATGGATATTTCACCCCAGCTTTTTGTCAACACAAAGAGGCAACAAAAGGCTGGGTAGTGGGAACGAGGACACAGCCACAAGCGCAGCTGATGAAGAAGCCAAGTGCTGAGACCATTGTGCCCATCAGCCCAGCGCTCAGGGTGGCTTCCCCCCACTCCGTGCTCAGAGGGAGCTGGCACATGAAATGGCAGGTCTGGTAACAAGTATTTTTAACAACTCCATCGAGTTGGGGGAGGCACCATCTGACTGGAGAATAGCGAATGCGATGCCTATATTTAAAAGTGGGGGGAGGAGGGGAAAAAAAGGCAGGCAGGAATAGGACTGTAAACCTGACCTCGATCGCATGCCATTTTGGAACAGATTTGGAAGGCAAAAGAGGGAAATGAATCATGAGTTTGCCAAAGGTAGGTCACTCCAGGCTAACCTGGCATCAGAGACCTGGAAATGTGTAGAGCTGCTCTTTGTAGTAAAGCTTTTGCTATGGGAAAGTGTTAATAAAGCGGAGAAGAGGGGAAGGAGGAGAGAGGAGCTCTGTGAGGCTGGCAGGGAAGCGAGCAGCATCAGGATGGCACTGACTGGTGTTGAGGGGACATACTGGCTGGTGGTGACCAGCGGGGCTCCTTGGGAATGACTCATGGGTTTTCTAGCTTCCAGCATCGGCTGGCATCCCAGCGCTGGGGGGACAGAGGCTGCCACCCCAGTCTGGAAGTGCTTGAGGGCTGGAGGAAGAGGTGTGGGATGCAGTGAGAAATGGAAAGCCATGTGCTTGTTGAGGAACAGCAAAGATACCTCCAAGGAGCCTAGGTCTTGCTGACTGGAAAGTAGCAGTGAGGAGGAGGGGATGAGTGAGTGGCTGCAGGGTGACCGCAGGCCAGTGGTGCCCTGGAGTAGGGGGGAGTTTTGCAGGCAGGATGGAAAAATCTCAGTAGCATCATGCAGCGATGGAGTGAGACCCATCAGAATGGCTCACTTGGGTCTCCTGTGTCCAGGGAAGATGAACCGAGCCTGGACAGGAGCAGGGAATGGGCTACTAGATAAAATAGGGAGGGGGAGAGCTAATTGTGTGAGACAACTGGAGGAACCTTGTTTTGGCTAGCAAAGCAGAGGCTGGGGATGGCCATGATTGCTATCTAGAAATATATCAGGATGGGAAATGGGAAGGAGAAGAACTATTTCAGCCAAAGGCCAATGCTGACAAAAGAATAGAGCGGTGTATAAAATAACCACAAATAAATTTAGGCTGAAAATTAGAGCAACCATTAAAGCATCTGCTTGAGGAATCGTCCAGTGGGAATAGTGAGTTTTTTAAGGTAGGCTTGACAAGGTCTGTGGGAGGTTGTGTCACACAAGAGGGTCTGTACTTAGCAACTATGCAAGACCCTGGCAGTCTGCATCCTCCCTCCAGGCAAACCCACTGGCCTCCAGCTGAGGAGCATAGTGTGTGTCAGAGCACCCAGGGCTGACAGGACACATGGCCAGGCATGGCAGTTCCTTTGGTTTCCTGGGCAGATGGGCTTTGGCTTTGGGAGTGAAGAGATGAGAATACACTCACTTCTGTGTGTGTATGTACACCTACTGTTCTGTGTGCTGATGTCCTGCTGCACTGGATGCTTTGTGGTCATGCTTTCCACACGGGCTAGAGAAGCAGGGGAAGATGCAGAGCTGTGCAATGCTCCTCATCTTTCCCAAACAAGCCCCCTTGTTCCCCCCATCTAGAACCTCTGCAGCCTGGGTGCTGTAAAGGTATTGGAGCAACTCTTCCACCTCCTTGGGGAATAAAAGGAGAAATTTTGGCAGTCGGAGCGGCCAAGCAGGTACCAGATGACAGGCTGAAAGCACCGCATCCTGGCTGGGCATCACCAGCTCCTGGTTTTGTAGGGAGCACTGGGATGTGTCCTGGACAATTTTATCTTGGAGCTGGGCACCAGTTGACACCAGCCAAGGGGACACCTGTGGCTGCTTGGGGCAGCACTGCTCCTGGGGCCGCTGGCATCAGCCTGGGTGTTTGGGACCACCTGAGTGGCCAGCAGTGTGTCCTTGGGTACCTGGGGTCTGTGACCACAGCTCCCCATCCCCTCCCCTGCCTCAGCAGTGCCCCTCCTGGAGCTGCTGGCTGCTAGCAGTGCTGGACATGTAACCCCCCAAAACCCCCTAAAATCTGTCTAATTTATCTCCACCCCCATGGGAGCTGAGTACCCAAATGCATGTAGAGGTTGGGATCACAGACAGCCCATCCCATCAGGATGTTGCCAAGATCATGCTTCAGGTTTCCTGACTGCAAGTCCCCAGTGCCACCAGCTTTGGCCATGTCCACAAAACACTGGGAAGAGGTAGTCTGGGTGCTGCTGCTGATGTCGCTGGCTGATAACCATGGGGAAATTGCTCTCTGCTCCATCATCTCATCCCTGTCTCCTCCTCCCTCTCCTGCTGAGCATTGCTGTAGAGGAGAAGGCCAAAAGTGGGGTGGTGATGGCCCAGCCCTGAGGGACGATGTCTTGTTCACCTGTAGGAAAGCAGTTCATCTGGTTTGCATCCCCTGTGTCAAAGACCTTGGGGAAAGCCTGTGGGTTTTGGGCAGGAGCCAGTTTCAAAGGTGAGCAATCCTGGCACAGGGGGCAGGTAGCCAGTGGCTACTTGGCAGGGAACTGAAGCCCAGCCAAGCTTGGGCTGAGGGATGCATGATGCCTTGAAGACACTGTGGCAAATGGTGCTGTCAGAGCAGAGCGTGGTGGTCTGGGTGTCTCTGGAGGGCAGTGATGAACACTGGCTGTATGGGATTCCCACCTCCCTGCACTTGCTCTCCTGTGGCCCCAAGGAAGGGGGCTGGTGGTCTACTGGGGATCCTGAAAGGTGTGCAGGACTTTGAGAAGACACACGTGGCTTCCCTGGTGCTGAAGGAGGAGGCTGCTGAGTCTTCTTTCCCCAGCCTCAAAGTTCTTATTGCTGCTGTGTGCCAGGCGGTCCTCAGCACTGGGGTCTCTGCCCACAGCACCCACCTCCTAGTGCTGTGGTCAGTGCCTGGGATGTGCTGTCACCCTTCCTGCCTTAGGCTCAGTGTCAGGGTGGTGGGGAAACCCAGCTGAGGTTCCTGCTGGTGCCTTGGTCATCATCGGAGGAAGACTCCAGCGCAGTGGCTTTCTCTTCCCCCTCAGAGATGCGCTTCTCCCCTTGCAGAGCCTCATCTCGGCTCCTGCGCTGGCTGACCGGGAGATGTGGTGCCAATGACTCAGACGAAGATGAGGGCTTAATTAGCACGGGGAGAGGGGGGAAGAGAGAGAAAAGAGAAAGAGTCTTTCATTGCAACAAGATTGATACCACCTCCCCCAGACAGTCACGTTCTGCCGCATCACCCTCCAGCCTGGCGTCATGTGCGCCGTGCCTGACACCGGAGGACAAATGGGGCCTGGGAAGTGGCTGCGAGGTACAGGGGGGCACTGCTTTATTAAAAGCCTCAGTGAATAAATGGCTGGAGGCACTGAGCAGGGCTTGCCAGCACCCTTTTTAGCTGTCAGGCTTTGCACTGCTGTTAGTTCCTTGGGGTTGGGGTAGTGTGCCTGGGGCAGGAGGTTGTCTGCAAGGTATTTAGCAATGCCATCAGCAAAACACCCATTTGGAGGTGTGGGGCTTGTCTGCACTAGCCCCTTTTCTGCTGTTCAAGGCTGCCTGTTCTTTAGTCACCAGCTTCCCTGGCCCTCAGACACCTTATAAATCTTTCCCTTAACCTGTGTTGTGCTTGTCAGGCACTGCTGTCATGGGGCTGGTTTGTCCTGTCTCAGTGGGATATGCAGGGGAGCACCGAATCCAGCTGGGGGAGGCACGTTCGGTGTGGCCCCCATGCCCCTGATTTCAGGCTGCAAAGCCCTGCACCTCTGACTATACCACTGTCTTACAGCCCCTGTATCCCTGGAGGGATGGTAGGAGGAGGCAGAGGAGAGCGGTCCTGCCTGATGAGGGCTGGAGGTGGTGGAAGAAAGTGTGGCTGGGGCAGGATGCTGAGAGGCATCAGGAGCTCCCCTGCAGGCATGCCTGCACAGGCAGCACCTGGTGCCCATCAAGGCTCGGCAGGCACGGCCACGTCACCCCGAGGAGCCTAGTGTGGTCAGCCTAGAGAGAGAATTGCCATTATGCTGAAGCAAATGCAGCCTCCCTCTGCCTCTGGTGCTGGTGTTGAAGATAACATCACATGTGTTTTTTCTTTCCCCTCCAGACCAATGATGCCTTAGGAGCCACCTGGAACTGGCTGTACTTCATCCCCCTCATCATCATTGGATCCTTCTTTGTCCTCAACCTTGTCCTGGGAGTGCTGTCAGGGTAAGTGAGATGCCGTCCTTCCCCTTTGGGCTATGCCTGTCACATGTCTCTGAGACCCAAAGTTGGCCCCTGGTACTGCAGTGCCCTCCAGGACCACAGTAGATTGGGTCCCCCTGTCCCCTTCAAGCCTGCCTGCCCCACAGCAAGGGATAGCTCCCCAGCAATGTTTAGCTCCTTTACTCCCTGAGGAGCTGGGAAAGGTGCAGCCTTGAAGATGCTTTCTTGTTGTTTCTCATTGCTGAAGAGCTTGTGGTTTTGGTCACCTGTGAGAAATGGTCATTGTTGATCTTCTGACTGCTTGGGATCTGCTGGAGGGGAGAGACATTGGGGGGCCTTATGGAATTGTGTTTTGAGTCCAGGGTAGTGGGGTGTGCATTTCCTGGCTGATGGAATATGGTGGGCATGGGTTGGGATGGGTTTCAGGCAGTGTGGGAGCAATGTGGGGCACCTCCATTATGTGCAGGCCATGTCTGGGAGGATGTGCCTGACGCTGGTGGGGTATGAAGACTGGTGAGGATAGGGTTGTCTGGCATGCATGTGGACAAGCCTGGGATGTAGAGACAATGCGACTATCCCTGTTCTGCAATTCCCAGGGGAAAGGAGGTTTAAATCTAAGTAATTTAGCTGGGTTTGGAGAGAAAAAGGCTTCTTGTCTCCATGACAATGAACTGTGGTTGCATCAGCACATCCTCAACCGCTGACAGGGGCTGGTGCATGTGGAGACCATGCCTTGTCCTGCACTTGGACTCCTTTGCCCTTGCTGCAGGTGACAGAGCCACCATGCCCCGTGCACAGCAGCAGGTAATTTTTTTCCTATCACCTACCATGGCAAAAAAAGTGCCACCATAGCACTGGTTTGGCCAGCTGGTGTAGGGATCAATGCGGAGACTGGCCCTGGCCACCTCTGTCGCTGTCCTAAGTGTCCTTGTTGAGTTCAGATGTGATGGTTGTCGTTTCAGGAATGCTTCTGGAATGGCAAGCTGGGCTTCAGGATCTGTTGGTGGGTTGAATTTCCCCAGCTCTCAGTCTGGGCTCTGGTGACAGGCTGCGGGAAGGGCTTTGTGCTGCCTTTCAGGGAGGGAGCTCTTATGGAGGATGAAGACATCCAAGCAGTGTTGGGTGGCTTTTGCATTTATGCCACATCCAGCTTGGGGATTTGAGCAAAGTCCAACTGGGTGTCAGTGTCAAGCAGAAGCTTTCCTACAAAAGCCCAGAGAAGGAAAGTTAGGAAGCTTGAGGCTAGGCAGCTGGAAAAGCCTCTTATTGCAGTGTTGAATTGTTCCAACATAGTGGATTTTATGGACACAGGCTTTTGGTGCTGGCGTGATGGTGAGAGCAGCCTGGGGACACAGCAAAGTAGCACTACTCTGGCCTGCAAGCCAGCCACTGGCAGGAGAAGCACAGGGTGGCTGGTGGGATGTCCAGCCTGTGCCCTGGCCCATGCTTGGTGACTCGCCTGCACCAGGACTGTGTGCGGCAGCTGTTTCCCACGCCTGCCGAATTGGATGCAGTTGTCTAGGGCTCTTCCCAGGCGCCGGCTGGCATTTCAACTGTTTGTTTATTGCTAATAGGGTTTGTATTGGGGAAGGATGCAAGTGGGTGGGTGGCCTAATTGGCAATGGAGATGCTCTTGTGGCGTGCCAGATACCTAGGGAAAAGCGCAACTGCTCAGCTTCCTGGAGGGCTGAGCGAGGTGAGTGGAGGCGGGGGGCTGGGCTCTGCCATGTGATGGCAAGGCCACCGCACATGCCCTCCTGCCTGGCCACAGCCACTGATATCCTCTGCAGCTCAGTGGATGGTAGTACCTTGGCGGTGAAGCATCCTCTTGCCAAAGCTGCTGCCAGAGCCACAGAGGGGTGCGAGACGGAAGAAGGTACTTCTGCAGGCAAACAACGTGCACCCTTGACTGCGATAAGAAGGGTTTCGTTCCTCACTTTGCTTGCTTTGTTTTTACCACTTCTCACAACCCTCTTGTGCTGGAAGAGAGCACTTGGCTCTGCTGCGGGTGGGGAAGGGTGACCTTTCCATCCCCCAGCCTTTGAGCTGGATGAGCAGGCAGGGTCTGGCTGGATCTCCCTGTACATGCCGTGGCTGGGCTGAGCTGGGAGGAGAAGGTCACTTCGGGGATGAGCTCCATGGAAACACCTCCACGCAAAGGAAACCTTTTCCCAGTGTTACAGCATTGCTCTGGGGGAAGGCAGGCAGCCGTGCCCAGCTAGCTGAAATCACAGTTGCTTTGTTAACTTGGGGCGCAGCAGTGAGTGGCTAGTTCTGGTAGCCTGCTTACAGAAACCTGGACCCATATTGCTTGCAAACAGCACCATCTGCACTGTCGAATAATAAGGTCCACTTGGGATTTCCAGCCTTCTTCTTGAAGATCACACTCGTGAGCTGCTGCAGAGCTGCCTCTCTGCCCTCACTTCGTCTCAGCAGCGGTTTTCTTTGAGGAAACAACCAAACACTGGAGGCAAGTCCTGAATGCAAAGAGGCTGCAGGAGGACATTTGTATGTTTAACTTGCCACCATCAGAAGTTTGCCAGAGCCCAGATTTAGCAATCTTCTGGTTGTGATGCGCATCTCTCCCAACAGTCAGTTCCCCAACTGTTAAGCTGAGGCATGACCTCCGTGATGTAAACAGCCTGGATCCATCTGCTCCTAAGCACAAAGTATGTGGGAGAGGAAAAGAAATTATTTCCATCATACTGAGGCTCCTCGATTTTTCTCTCTAAATACTAACATGCACACATGCACTGGAATTGCATGCAACGCTATTAAGAGGAGATGGAGTCGCTCCAAGCAGGAAGGGCTTGGAGAGTCAGTTCTTCTGGGGCTTTGGCACTTATTACTGTGTCTATTAACTTTCCCCCTTTATGGGTGAAATTATTGATCAATTAATTCTAACTGAAAGCAGGAAAGAAAAAAAATTTAAAATTGGCCCTGTTCCTCTTTGAGAGCAGGTATGAAGCCCAAGGAGATGTGACTGCTCAGCTTGTAAAGCTACACAAGCTACCGAAATAATCCTGGCAGAAGAGAGTCAGTGGGAGCGAGAGAGGGTGGAGCATCAGTTGAAATGCCCTGTTTTCTGACACATGGCAGTTGGTGGATTTGGGACCTTGGGAAGATGCTGATCATATCGAGTGTTGCCTGCTGCTGTCCTGCAGCCTGAGCTTGGTGTCACCCAGCACCCTGCTGCAGTGAGGCAGGGTACACCTGCAGCTCTGCACCTCTTCCCAGGGAGAAGTGCTGGAGTGCAGAGAGGGAAACACGTGCTGCAGCCCCACCTCTGCTGTGGGATGGGTAGGAGGGGTGGATGGGACCTCCTTCCACCCCTGGCCTCTTTTGTGCAGTGCCCTGCGGTAGTTGGCTTTAACTCAGGTGGATGGAAAAGTTGCACATGAACCATACTGAAGATTTGCAAAGGTCTGCTCTTCCTTCTTTGTGAAATGGTGGGGGTTTTTTGTTCAGTTGTTTCTTACCTAAAACAATTTGGATCTGTGCATTCATGCTGCATCTCCAGAGCAGCAGAGACAGGACAAGAGCCGTGCTGGCTGGTCCTTACTGCCTGTGGCATGCATGGTGCCGTGGTGGCAGTGATGCCACCCCAGTAATGACAACAGCTCACCTGTTCTAGCTAATGCAGAGGTCCTACCTGCCTTGCTCCTCCTGGCAAGAAGACAGCTTATGTCTAGCTTGTTGCTGGGAGCAAGAAGATGAAAGAGTGAAGATAAAAAAAATAAACTGTGCTTGGAGGTATAACGTTGAGGACTCATGCAGAGTTTCTGATACCAGACAGGCTGTGTTTTGACTCTTTCCTCTCTCCTTTTCCTCAGTCCCTGTGGTAAACTCCTCCTCCATTCATTGCAGCATCTCTTGTCCTGTTTGGGTAGACCTGTAGCTCTTGTGAACTCTTTTCCCTTATCCAGTCTCATACTTCCAGCCCCTTTCCAGGGTGACAAAGCTGCTATAATCACTGGTATTTGTAGTCCACAGCAATAGTTGAATGGGTACAGAGTAGAAGGGGATGCTGCCTGACCTGGGAAGCTGGGTCCATGGGTCTGCTAAGGAGAAGACCTCTGGAAGCTTATGGTAGAGCAAGAAGTTGAACACCATGGCAAGAAAAATGAAATCCATCTGCCTTGTACCAAACAAGAGAGTAATTTAAATCCTCCTAATTGCTTCCACTCATCCTGGTGATGTTAAGTCTTTTCTGCCCCCCACCCCCAGCTCTTGCACTAAGTCTTTGAAAGAAGCGACTAATGTTATAATTAAAGGATCAATTTGGCAAGATTTCTTTGTCTTAAGATCTTCTTTCTTTCAGGTTGTGTTAGCGCTGCATTCCCAGTCTCCTGAGAGTTTTCTTCAGCTCCTTCAGGAGCCTTCTCTACCATCTCTGAAATCTTTTCACTTCACTTAATTTGAATTTTTTTCCCTTCCAATTTTGAGGCATAACAAATGATGAATAAAATTAAGTTTTATAGCAATTAATAAAAAGGGCGTTGAAGGAACAAGTGTACATTTTCAATGGAGGCAGGTTTTTTTTGCTGGCTATACACAAAACCTGGGCCCTGTGCATTCAAGCTGGATCAGGTGGTTTGAAGCCAAAAATGCTAGG
Source organism: Athene cunicularia (assembly GCF_003259725.1). Classification (NCBI taxonomy): domain Eukaryota; kingdom Metazoa; phylum Chordata; class Aves; order Strigiformes; family Strigidae; genus Athene; species Athene cunicularia. The sequence continues at coordinate 29,649,230 of NW_020799109.1, read as the reverse complement.
AAGAGGATTAATGTCTTTGAGGTAGGCGGTTTGTGAAGAGGAAAGCAGGGAGACACGTCACCACAATGCAGGAAGGCTTGTGGGGAGATCGTGAGGGATAGCAAGATGCCAACAAACATGCCCGAGAAATATTACGTCGGAAGCGTGAAAGTGTGGAAGCATTTTTTTTTATTTTTTTTTTCCCTTTAATGGTTGTAGCATCTCAGGGAGTGTCTCAGATGAGATGTAAAATGGCTGCGCCCATTGTGTGTTTGGGGATTCAGTAGCTGGAACTGCTTTTGAATGAAGCTGTGTGTATAACGGGGAGGGGGAGCTGTGATGCCTCCTGCCAGGTCCCCCAGCACCATCGTGGGATGCACTTTGGTTTGGCCACATTTGGTGAGAAATGGCCACACTTGTCACTTTGTTCTGGGGGAGCTCTTTTGTCACTGACGTGGTATCTGAACATGAGTGAAGCAAAGGAGCCTTTGAGATCTTCATCTATATTCAGCAGCCAGGTGGGCATCCATATTCAATGAGGGCCTCTCTGCCTTGCTCTGCTGTACCACCTTTCTGCAGAGGGCCTCCAAGCCCTTTACAAATAAGCTCCCTGACAAGAGACATGCATGTCTGGTGTGCTGTATCCCCCAGTGCTACAGGGAGTAACAACTCCTCTTACAGCCAGCCGGACAGGATTAAAAAAAATCCACAACAAAGAGACGACTCAGTGACTTCCCCATTTTATTTCTCTTTGCAGATTATTTGCCAGCATGTCTCAACTGCTTCAGATTTGCTCTTATTTGTGCTTCCTTGCAAATGTGCTCTGTGGACTGCCTGTTGTTTGCGGACTGTGGGTGAAAAGGCTTATTTTTGATCTTCTCGACAAAGCACTCAGCAGATAGTTCTTGCTTACAGATTGCTTTTGGAGTTGTTTGTTCCAGATCATCGTAATTTCCATCATTCTGGTTAATGACAGTATGGTCATGGCTGCAGCTCTTTGACTTGGCGGATGGTTTTGGAGATGCACAGTTCCTTCATGACCAACTCCATCCTTGCAAGGGAGTGCAGGGCACTCCTGTTGGGTGAAGTAGGCAGGATGCCCCAAATGAATTACATAGCATTATCAGTTCTTTGTACATCATAGGTGGTTGGTTGTTTTGCAGTGGCAGAGTGACATCTCTAGCAGTTGCACTGTGGGTTTCACACTTGATGGTTAGTTCTGAATTAGTTGTATTTGTGTGTTGAAGGCGTCTATTAGAGTGCTTGGAAGTTCCTGGGAAGTTAATATGATGAAATGTTGAAAATTGGTGAATTTTTTTTCCATGCTGTAACTCACTTGCAGTACTGACCATACGCTTTTCATGGCTGTCACTTGCAAAGGGGGACTATAAAACTGTTCTCCGCTTACAGAGGATAAAAACTAGAGCATAGGAGGGAAGGGGAGGAGTGACATTTTCCCCGTGCTGCATGAGCCAGTGGGAGTGATTGCGAACAAAGCCCGGGGCTCTTGAAGCAGTGAAGCTGCGCTGCTCATACCAGCCCTGCCTGATAAGAACGAAATAAAATCCGGAGCTTCCATCTCTGCTTCTTGCTGCTGGGGCTACCAGACCCTCCTCCAACTTTCTGTAGCTTTCTTGCAGTATGGGCTAACTTTGCTGTTGCTACCTTTGATGAAGCATTGCAAACAGCAGACATCTGAGCAGTGGGGACAGAGATGAAAACCCCAGCATTGTTACCCTTGGAAGAGTGTTGAAACTGAGACTCTACCACTGGAATGTCTGTGGCTCCCTTCTCCCAATTATATTTGTCCTCTTTGTCATTCATTTTTCTCACTTCAGAACCATAAGCTCTCCAAACTGTTGGCTGCTCTGAGCCCAACCCAAGTGTTGTGGAAAACCTATCTTTTTTTTTTTTAAAGGTCACAGCAGGGTTGAGCTGAACACAAAGCAACCATTCACGTGTGCTTTTCTCACTTTGATGATGGAGTACTTATTTTTGGAGAGCATGCATGAAGTGTGTGGAGAGGGGATCATCTGGTCCAACCTTTCCTGGCAAAAGCACAGTCGAGACAAGATGGCCCAGCACCCTGTCCCCTGAATCTTAAGTGTCCAATGGGGAATCCACCACCTACTTCCCTGGGGAGATTCCAGTGGCTGATTATTTCTTACTCTTTCTGATTATTCCAGTGGCTGATTGTTCTCACTGTGAAAAATTTCCTCTTCTGTCCAATCAGATCTCCCCAGGAGTAACTTGTACCCATTACTCCTCATCTTTTCCATGTGACTCCTTGTAAAAATGGAGTCTCCATTGTCACTGTAGCCACCCTTTAAATGCTGGAACATGGGGGTAAGGTCTTCCCTAAGCCTTCTCTTCTCAAGGCTGAACCAACACAGTTCTCTCAGCCTGTCCTCTCACAGCAGGCTGCCCAGTCCCTTGATCATCTTTATGGCCCTTCTCTGGACCCTCTCCAGCCTGTCCACATCTTTTTTCTACAGCAGGGGCCAAAACTGAGAACAGTATTCCAGGTGTGGCCTGACATGCGCTGAGTAGAGAGTGGGATAACCACTTCTTTCTCTCTGATGGCGATGCCCTTGCTGATGCAGCCCCAGCACCCTGTTGGCTTCCTTTGCCGCAGCCCCACACTGTTCACTTGTGTTGAGCTGGTTGTCCCTTTCCACAGAGCTACTCCTCAGCCGGGTAGATCCCAGCCTCTGCTGCACTCCTAGGCTATGTTTTTTCAGGTGCAAGACCTTACACTTGTCTTTGCTGAACTTCATAAGGTTCTTGCTATCCCACTCTTCCAGCCTATCCAGGTCTTCCTGCAGGGTGGTTCTCACTTCCAGAGTGTCCGCTTCCCTGTTCAGCAAACTTCATTGGGGTACACTTGATCCCATCATCCAGACCGCTTATGACGATACTAAACAGCAGTGGGCCCAATATCCATCCCTGGGGGACCCCACTTGTGACAGGTTGCCAGTTTGAAAAGGAGCTATTTCTCACCACCTTCTGAGTATGGCCTGTCAGCCAGTTCCCCACCCACCACACAGACCACTTGTCTAGACCACAACACATCAGTTTCTCTAGGAGGAGGCTGTGGGAAACCATATAGAAAGCCTTGGAGAAATCCAGGCAGACAGTCACAAGCTTTCTTCAAGGTAGAAGGTAGCCATCAGTATCTGCCCCTTCTTAAATGGGACAGTGATGTAATGGGTAATCTCAGGGCTGGTATCTCCCAGCTCCTTCCCATTTTACCATTTATTGTCACCAACAGCTTGTCAGCCTTTCATTCTCCAATTCATGTGTCTGCTGGTGCTCTATAAATGTGCTCCCTTTTAGCATCGTCAGCTGTACTCTCCACTTTTTGCTGCAGCTTTGTCACAACACGGTGAACACGTATCTCTCACCGAAGTACACAGGGGTGTTCAAAAGCTAACACCACCACTAAAAGGAAATACAAGAAATAGGATGTTTCTGGTTTACTTTTTTTGTATTCTCTTTTTTCACCAGTTAGTGCTTTGTGAGAAGACTTTCTCAAAACAATCCAGCTTCGTTAAGGAATCATAGAATGGTTTGGGTTGAAAGGCACCTTTAAAGATCATCTAGTCCAACCCCCCTGCAATGAGCAGGGACATCCTCAACTAGATGGGGTTGCTCAGAACCCCATGCAGCTTGTACCTTGAATCTCCTCAGAGTTCTTCAGACAGTTCAAGTGAACTTAAATCAAACAAGTTCCTCTTATCCAGAAAACTTGTTGCCTCCTTCAAAGCAGGCCTATGAAGCACATCTTCCCACTGAAGAGGTTTTTGTACCTTTTGGAGACCCTGCTCTAGCCTTTGCTGTCAGTTCAGTTTAATAATCCTGGTCTGCAATGTCAGTTCTGCTATGCCTGCTTGCCACCGTCTGTTTAAGTTGAAGCACCAGGTTACAGACTGCACAGTTAGTTCAACACTCTTACTTTAGTTCCTTTACACCTCTTGGATAAATACCATCTGATCCCTCTGGTTTGCAACTGTCTCATCCATGTTTTCCAAACCGTCTGTTGTCAGTTCTGTCCCATAACCTCTAACACTCTCCTGGAGTTGAAGGTGGTTTTTCATCAAACTGTGGTGCTCAAACGTGAAGCAGAGCCATGAGCTGAGACCTCACAAGTCCTGAGGAGAGCAGCAGTATTACCTGATGTCTTCCAGATGGTGTTTCTTGTTATACATCCTATTATATATGGTTTTTTTCACAGCAGCATGGTACTGCTGCCTCATCCTCAGTGTGTAATCCAGTATTTCTCCTCTTCCCACCCCACCCTTTCTGCTGCCTCATAATGTTTTGAGACCTGTTTGGTAACTGGTTTGTTGGACGTGTCTTTATTGGTGGCAAAAGGTGATGAATTGGGTTTGAAGATGGTTGCCTTGTCCTATCAAACCATGGAAGCCACAATATTGATGTGACCAGTGCTATGTACCCACTCTGGACTCGAAGAAGCTCCAAAAAGAATAGTGGGTTGCAGTATCTGTGATTATTTTTTTTCTTAACTGGTTTTTGGTTGTTGATTTTCTTGTGGTTGAGGTTTTTTGGGTTTTGTTTTTTTCTATTTGCTTAGGGGCTTTTTCAAAAAAGGGGGCCCATTTTCAACCTGGATGCTTCCACATGGGTGGCATTTTCCCATTAAAACCATATCAGGGCTCTCCAGTCTTCTGAGCAAAGCGCACCGATGCAGTAAAAGCATCGCTGCCCTGGTGAGAGTGAGGGCACGGGGACCCAGGGAGGAAGGTGACCAAGTGTGATGGTGTCCCCCCAGGGCTCCTGCCAGGAGCAGAGATGCTCTCAGGCCCCATGAGGGGAATACCAAAGCTGTAGAGAATAATTTATAGTCAGAGGAAGAGCAAATCATCTGTGCTCCAATCTCCCTGGCAGGCTGGGCACGGTGTGTGGATGGATGGTGTCCTTGCATGCAGGAGGACAGATGGCACACTGCTTCCCAGCTCCCACTGCAACCTCCAGTGCTCACCTCCAGCGCTTGCTGTGTGCCTTTGGCTTTATGAGGCTGAACAGGGAAGGGCTGCAATGACACAGGGTTGGCATGAGTGGAGCTTGGCTGTCGTGGATGGATGTTTTTATGCTGGAGGCATCAGGATTTGGGCCAGGAGACCCAGGTGGACAAGCAGAGGTGTTGCCAGCAGGGACTGTGCTGTCTGCTTGGGGTCCTCTGAGCCCCCTCACGGAAACCCCATGGGGCAGCACAGCCCTGGGTGGGCTCTTTGCAAGGCAAAATTGGGCCATCCCTGGCAATGTAACCCAAACACGCTGGGGAGCAGAGCCCTTCAATGGGAGGCAGGCGCCTGGCTCTCTCGGCGATGTGATGCCGCCCTGCCTGTGACTTGGAGCCTTCCCAAGCGGCTGTCAGTCACCGTTGCTGGCCCTGTTCTCACTCACATACAGTATTATCTCTACCCGCTGCTGCAAATTGGCTCTGAGCAATCCTTGATCTGTCAGCATCGCCTACCCACTCTCAGATGTCACCAGCCCCCGCTGCTGCCCTGCTCGGTAACGTGTCTCTCTGAAATGTAATAATTCATTAAGTTGAGCTTAACTTTTTTTTTTCCCCTCCCCTCCCTGCCACCCCTTCCTTCTTCTAATGGACAAAAGCAATTAAGCTCCATTAGGGATCAAGCGTGTGGGAAGTGTCTCCCTCGGAGACGCTGCCGCAGCTGCACGGACCTTGTCCCTGGATGCATGTGGCACCAGCTTCTTGCAAATTATGGTTCTGTGAGCAAATGGTTGGTCAGGGGGAAATGGTGCTCAATCAAGGGGCACTAGAAAAGGTACTCCTATCCCCTCCTCCGGGAAAAGGTGATTTGAGGCTCAGCTAGTCCTTCTGGCTGTGTTTTGTCATGGACACATGATGATGCCTTCTCTTACCATGCAGCAAAATGAGACACCAACCTCAGGAGAGAAGGAGCTGGAAGACAGGGGATGGGCAAGCAGAAAGTGGCAGAGAAGGGTCAGATTCCTAGCTGGTGTAAGGCAGGGGAAGCTTTCCAGGTGCTCCCGGTCTCAGAATATATCTGCAGGGTCCTGCTGGCAAAACTTCTGCAAAGGATCTGGCTGGCATGGGGTTATGGCCTGTGGAACAGAGGTTCATCACAGCAGAAAACCAATGAACCAAAGAAGAGAGAGGCAACTTCCCTGCTAACTCTGGCTGCACATGTCATCTTCTCATTTCTTGACTTTCCAGATTTGCTAACAAAGGCCAGCGAGGGATGATGGCACAGCCAAAATGGTCCTTCCCTTTCCTCCAGCTAGGGCAAGGAGGGTTTTTGCATGATATGCTCAAAATTGAGAGCACATTTTGCTGTTGACTGTGGGAGGTCCTTCCTTCTCCCCCATCTCTCCCGCCCTCCTTCCCTCCACTTAGCCTGCTTTTCTCTTCCTTGCCTTTTGTTCTCTCCCCCTTCCCTGCCCTAGGAAGAAAGTCTCATTTCAGTCTGAAAGCCGTGATGGAGAAGGAAAGTCATTTAATGCTTAATGCCAGAGCGGCAGGAAACTTCACCTTCCTGGGGTGGAATTAAAAATGCTTGAATTGTCTGGGGATCTTAAACAAGAGATGCAGGGAACATTCAGGGCTTTTCACACAAACACTCACACACACGAAAGCCCACACAACATTAAGGGTGTAATAGCTCGGCTTGGGTAATGCACTTGAACTCTCTCTGCAGCAGACAGACCAATTCTTTCAGTTCTTTTGAATTTTTTTTTAATTTTTTTTTTTTTTTTTAGGCTGGAGATTGCTGCCAGTCTCAGGGGAGAGAGACATTTGTCTTGCAGAGAGAACGGTGCTATTTGTTCTTTGCAATCATGCTTTCCTTGGAGCAGCCTGGGACCAGGAGGGGGCTGAGGGCACGGGCTGGGTTCCTCCATGGAACTGGGGCTCTGTGGCCACCGGGGCTCGGGGACGGGACAAGCAGCTGCAGCCAGCAGATTGCACCCCTCTGATGATGCAAGGAAGGCAGGGTGTGCTGGGGGGATGTCTGGTATGAGGGATGCTCCCTATGTGCAAATGTGGTCACCAATAGAGGCATAATGTGCAGGTCAAGATGCTCCAGGTATGTGGTGTGTGACAGCACAGGCTGTGGGTCCTCTTAGAAGCAGGTCCAGTCATGTCATCTTACATATAACCTGTGGCATTGGCGGGAGGTTGCCAACATTGCCACCCCTGTGTTTCCTGCCAAATATTTCCATTTCTCTGTTTGTGTGTGATGGCCTTTGCATACATGCTTAGGCCTTTGAGTGCTTCTTCATACAGGGTGGGTGAAAAACCTGCATGGGTCTTCTGTGTATGGCCACAGGTGTGTGTAAACCAGAAGTCAGACTATGCTTACTGGCATGGTCTTGTGTTTTAACTGCACATGAGAAGTGTATATAGCCCTAGCTGTATATGGGTGTCTTTGCAGAGCTCTGGCCTAGGCTATAGGTGAAACCATATGTTTTATGTACTGAGGAGTGTGTTTATATTTGTGCTTAGGGGTGCATATGAGCACATGGCTGCTAGTACATCTGTGTGTCACGTCTGTTAGAGGCTGTATGAGCAGTGGGCATGGCGTTAGCTCTGGCCAGTGTTGCTCAGCATTTCATTTACCATTCCTTGCCTGTACAGAGCCCACACAGTGCTGCCTGCCCTCCTGCCCACTGCAGAGCTGCACAGAGCTGTTGTCCTTCTCTGGACTTGTCATGACACCTGGACAGTTTGTGTGAGACACTGAAGTCCAGAGAAGGACAACACAGGTGTCTCGAGTCCTGGGAAAATACTCCAAGGAGAAGCTGGAAAGGAAAAGGTTTCAGAGGAGGAGGTAAAGGTGGGAGACACGATCTGTCCTCCTCCATCCCCTCGCTGCCTTCACACTGTCCTCAGTTTTTATTCCCTGAAAGGACACACAGAAGCTGAGCTAGTTCTGGAGTTGGATAGCACTGAGAGCATCCTCCCCACACAGCAGTGGCTCCCAGCTGAGGCATGCAGGGCTGAGCAACCAAGCAGGGGGTTTGCTCCTGTGCATTCATGCCTTTTCTTCTGCAAAGAATCCCTCCTCCTCTCTGATCAGTCACCCGTCCCCTGGCCATGCTTTGGGTGAGGAAGGCCATACCTCTCTCCAACATGCACCAGCAGCCCTTGGCTCATGCTCGCCCTTGGTACTGGCCTTCCCTTCCAGCCCCCTGTGCACCCTGTTGCCCTCCAGCTGCACTCTCACTGCCCCCCTCTGCCCTTCCTCAGAGAGTTTGCCAAAGAGCGTGAGCGAGTGGAGAACCGCCGAGCCTTCATGAAGTTGCGGCGCCAGCAGCAGATCGAGCGGGAACTCAACGGCTACCGGGCCTGGATAGACAAAGCGGGTAAAGGCTGGCAAGCCAGGGGCAGCTGCTGGGGGGATGGTGGGCACTGCAGACTGCTTGTTGTGCAGAGTGGTGGGGGTGGGAAGGGATCCCTGAGCATCACCCAGTGCAACCCTGAAGTTGCACAGGTGCTCACATGGTGGCACTGGGTGCATGGGTGAGCTCGGCCTCAGGTGGTGTGATGGCCCTGCCAGGCTGCAAGCAAGGACATCGCCCACAGCTGATGAAACCTCACATTCTGTGGTATGAAGCTGTCATATTTTGAATGTGAGGCATACTACATCTCCAGGGGAAGCTGTGAGCATCATGGCAGTGAGCTTTGCTCTGCAATGGTTTCCTTTCTCTTGACGTTTACTGGAGTCCCCTGCAGCAGTGGGCACTGGGAAAGTAGAACAGTGAACAGTGACAGTGGTTTTCCAGCTAAACCTGCTCCTGGAGCAGTCTGAAGGGGATGCACCCACCAGTTCCCACCTTGGGGCTCCTGGACCTGGGCAAGGGCTGGGAGTGATGGAGATTTCTAGGCTTCCTGCTGACACCCAGCCAGGCACAACAGCCTGTGGGTGCTGGTCCCCGAACTGCCACAACCCATGTCCTTGCTTGCCCCTCACAGGGATCAAGTCAGTGCATGCAGCTCTGGGAAGGGAAGACTTATACTTTAATCTAGTGTTCAGACTTGAAAAAAGATGGTTATCTTGAAATGAGCCATGAGCCACAGACCTCAGCTTTGGTCATAGGTTGGGATGTTGAGCCCTAGACCTGTCTATGATGTTCACATTCTTTAGTGGGGTTAATTACAGGGGAGGAAGAAGGGTTGATTACAAGTAATTTTTCTTTCTAATGCAATGTGTGGTAGCTGTCATTTGCCACCCTCCAGAATTTGCTTTTGGACACTTAACCAATACTTGGCAAGAGTTTGCAACCTAGAGCAACCATCTCCAGGATGGGCAGAGTGCTTAGGTACAAGGCAGTGAGGTCTGATGTGTTCAGCCAATGGTGTCTTGTCTCCTGATGCTGAACTGTGTGTTTTGCATAGAGGAAGTCATGCTGGCTGAAGAGAACAAAAATACTGGGACCTCAGCCTTAGAAGGTAAGACAAGCAATGCCCTGCCTAAAAATCTGCCTGCCTTTCCTTCTGCCTGCCTGTAGCTGGAGGATGAAACCCTCCAGCTGTGATGGAGGCTGGGGATGCCCCAGCGAGGTCTGCAGCCCAAGAGAGGGGTGCAGGGAGGTGGGTTGACAGGATAACCCCCAGAGAACATGGAAGCCAGGAGGTGTCTGGTCCCACACAAGAGAGAACTCTGGACTAGGGTCATCTGGGTATCTCTGTCCTGTTGTGAGACCTGAGTTAGTTAAGTACTGATCACCAGGTCCTGGTCCAGTATGCTGGCTGCTGGCAGAGTTGGGCCACCGTGGCTCTAACAGCCATTCCTCTTCCCTTCCCAGTGCTCAGGCGAGCCACCATCAAAAGGAACCGGACGGATGCCATGAACCGTGACTCAAGTGATGAGCACTGTGTCGATATCTCCTCCGTGGGTGAGCGGAGGCTGGCGCAGAGAAGACCTCTTCATCCAACCTTGGGTCAGTGCAGTTTGGAGCTTGCTTCCCCAAAATCTCTGCCAGCTTAGTGAGTTGCCAGGAGACTATCACATATCGCTGCCAGTTTGGCAGCAAAGGGGGAAAACCACCTGTTGCCCCCTGTGCCACATAAAAATTGTCTGGATAAGTTGTGTGCCATAAGACCAGTGTCTGTGAGCCATCTGTCCTGTCTCATGTTGCAGGGAAGGCTGGAGCACCCAAGGCCTACTCTCTCCTCTTTTCCCTTAGGTAACCCCTTGAGTCACTCTGGCCTCAAAGGTGCCAGAGTGGACGGTGCCTCATACTTACGGCACAAGGAGCGACTCCTGCGCATCTCTGTTCGCCATATGGTGAAATCCCAGGTCTTCTACTGGATCGTCTTGAGCCTGGTGGCTCTCAACACTGCCTGTGTGGCCATCGTCCATCACAACCAACCAGCCTGGCTCACCCACTTCCTCTGTGAGTCCCTGGCCTTTGTGTAGGTGTGAGAACACTGTGTGGGCAGGCAAAAACTCCTGCAACCTTCTTATCTCCAGTGGCTGGAGGTTGTAGTATACCTTTGCTCCTTGCCTCAGGGCATGTGGGCATGGATATCACCAGAGTCATCATGGTATGGAGCTGGGTGGGGAATAACCTGAACTATGTTCTCTGTTGATAACAAAGGACTGTGTACAGCCATTTAATTCAGCTTTGCCCTTGACCCCATGGCCACTGATGACTGTCTCAAGCCCTGTGAGCAAACACAGAGGAGTTTTACTGACCTCATGACCTTCAGATGTGATATGTTTGTCAAGAGAGAGAAACAAACTGAAGGTCTCAGATGGGTTTATCCTAAAATTGTGAACAGTGGTGATGGAAAGCTTGCTGGAGATCCATCTTTGAACACCTGCAAGCAATTGCTGGAAAGGCATGAGTTTGCAGGGAATGGGGCTGGTCATGGGAGAACTCGCTGGTTAAAGTTTTGGTTCATGGAGATCCCAAGCTTGAAACCAGTTACTGGAGCATCCCCCAGCCCTCTGGCTGCCCATGGCAGCCGTGTGTTACTCCTGAGTTGCTGTAGTAGGTACAGTGCTGTTTTCGTAGCTGTGTTATTCTTACTCACCTTGAAAATGTCCCTGTCAAGCACCGCATGTGCCCACATACAGGTTAGCATGCTCAGGCCTGCCGGGATCCCAGCACGCTGCAGTGTGGTATGGCAGCTGGTCATGGTGAGAATCATCTTTTGGACAAGCTGAAGAGCCAGACTCTTGCTTGCTAATGTTCACAAAATAGCTGGAGGAGCTTTTCATGGACACTTGGCTGTTCGGCTTGGTTACCCTGGCCAAGTTCCAGCCATGCAATAATTCAAATCCAGGTTGCTAATATTCCTACAGTGTCATGTGGTTAATGTCTTTGCAGACACCTCAGCCACTGTTGAATAATGCTAAGGGGCAGGTCTGCTCCGTGCTGGCCATCTCTGGGCTTCTCAGCCTTCTAGGACACTGGTGAACCTACCTTGAAAGATTAACTTGTGGGGTTGGTGCTCTGTTATGTACAATATATGTCCTCACAGATAAGCTTCCCTCATCCCATGCCCTGGCCTGAGGGAGCTCTGGGAAGCAACATGGTCCTCAACTTTTCCCATCTCTGTGATGTACTATGAGTGGATGCATACAGGATGCTCCTCACAGATCAGCGTCCTGAGGGTAGCACATCTGGGTTTTCTCTTTCAGACTATGCAGAGTTCCTGTTTCTTGGGCTCTTCCTCCTAGAGATGTCCTTAAAGATGTACGGGATGGGGCCACGTCTTTACTTCCATTCTTCATTCAACTGCTTTGACTGTGGGGTAAGCAGCTCCAGAGATCGGGGGTTAGGGGGAGATGTTTGGTAGGTATCTGCAGCACAAGGCACTGAGGAGCAGAAGAACAGGATGACCCTTGGGACAGCCTGCCCATGCCAGACCATGACACCAGGTCTTGGACAGGGTGGTGGGTGCCTTGTCTTCAGGCACATGAAGGTTTCCTGCAATGGCCTGTCCTGAACTTGTCTTTGACTGATGACTATGTCTGCTTCTCAGGTCACAGTGGGAAGCATCTTTGAAGTGGTTTGGGCTATCTTCAGGCCAGGAACCTCTTTTGGGATCAGTGTCCTACGAGCCCTTCGTCTCCTGCGAATATTTAAAATAACTAAGTATGTACCAACCGTCACCCTTCATCTCTGGCTGTGGCTACAGCCCTCATTCAGTCTCTGCTGATCTGTTAGCATCACCATGAGTGCTCCAGCACTGTCTCTGTTTCTAGGTACTGGGCATCCCTGAGGAATTTGGTGGTCTCACTGATGAGCTCCATGAAGTCTATTATCAGCCTCCTCTTCCTCCTCTTCCTCTTCATTGTAGTCTTTGCTCTGCTGGGAATGCAGCTGTTTGGAGGCAGGTAGGTTGTTTTAAGTCTGGGGAAAAGGAATTTCTTGGTGTTAAAGCACTACTAGGTGCCTAGGAAGACTGTAGCCTCACCCCTCAGCCTGCTGCTAACAGTGATACCTCTCCCATACAGAAGTCCCTCCTTGGGCAGGTGCCTCTGGGGTGTGTGGGTCCTTCTGACCAGGACACCTTTCGGATTCTGGTACCAAATGCTCAGGAGACCTTCCTTAAAGTGGGAGAAAGCACTCCTAAGTCTTCTTTCCCACACCTAAGCACAAGAGAGCACACGAGTCAGGGGTTTGATGTCCTTGATAGAAGCCCATTTATGTCCTCCCGGTTCCATCTCCAGGTTTAACTTCAACGATGGGACGCCATCGGCCAACTTCGACACTTTCCCTGCAGCCATCATGACAGTGTTCCAGGTAGGAGCTGGGCTGCAAGGGGACACAACCAAATGGACCTGGGACTCTGCTCACTACCCCCTGGCTGGAAGGAGCTCTTTAAATCAAATGAGTTCCCCTCCATCAGCCTTTAGGATATAACTCACTTCCTTCCTCTCCTCCCATATAACAAAATGGATGGCAAGAGATGGAAACTCTTCCACCTTCATTATGCAGGGTAGAAGAGTTTCAAAACTCTTCTGAGGAGACCTAAATCTCCATCAGTGTCCAACATCATTTCCCTCAAGTGCTGCAGCTGTAGAGCTGGGTTATCCACTGCACAGGTTCTCTGTCCTTGGCTCCTGTGCGTTGGTGGGATAGATTGAGGGGGCTGCCCAAGTGCCGAGAAGGTGCAGGGAACAGAGCTGCTGCCTTGATTTCCTGCAGATCCTGACAGGTGAGGACTGGAACGAGGTGATGTACAACGGCATCCGCTCCCAGGGAGGCGTTCGCTCAGGCATGTGGTCCTCCATCTATTTCATCGTCCTCACCTTATTTGGAAACTGTATCCACCTGGCTGCTGTGCTTTTAATGGAGACAACCCCATCTCATCACCCTCTCTGGTGGAATAACCCTCCCCAGCCACTGCTCCTTCCTCTTCTCCCAATTGAGGGAGTCCCATCACACATGTGGCAGCCCTGGATATCCCAAACACAGAGAAGGAGCTGTCTGGAGATGCATTGAGGGCTGTATATATGGGATGGGTGAGGAGTTTGTCCCGTTGGCTGCTCCTTGCTGAGCTAGTGAGGAGCTGTCAGGGCCACCCTCCCTTGGTGGCTGCAGATACCCATGTCCTTAACGTGTGCCTTGTGCATCCTTAGCTGCTCGCAGATACTCTGCTGAATGTGTTCTTGGCCATTGCGGTGGACAACCTGGCCAATGCTCAGGAGCTCACCAAGGTATGTCCTGATTGCTCCTCTTTCTTCTTTTGCTGGTGTGGAGATAATGAAGGGTGGAGCCAGGAGGAAGGGTACTGGGAGCACTGCCTGTGACTGTCCTCACTCCAGAGCTGTGGCCATCTTGTCCCTTAGCTCAGCCTGCCTTGAAAAAGAGGTTGCATCAAGTTGTATATGGGGGCTCTTCCTCCAGAAGGGTACTTAGGGTGCTGCCCTGAAACATAAACCAGTATCACTGGGCAAATCTACTTCGACTTTGATTCAGAAAAGTGCTTAAATCTGCCGGTCTCATGTCTCTCCAGGAACACCCACACTTCACATCAAGTGTGGCTTAAGTGTTTCTCCATTTAAGCTCCGCGGTTTCATTTGCCTTCAGTCAGATTGAGATAACCCTCATCTGTCTGATGGGGTCTGATGTGGGGACAGTTATTTGCCCGAGCACTCTGGAGATGCAGAGTGGGAAGTGCTTTCCAGTGGTGTCAGTATTTATTCCCCATCTGCCTACAGGGCAGTGGATGTGATTTAGGATGCAATGGAGGATGGTGCTTGAGAAGGTTATTGGGCTTAGCTTATTTTTAAGACCATTCTGGGAAATATTTTGGGAATGCTAAAATGTTGGGGCACCATCTGGATAACGGTGAGTAGGCAGCAGCTGCAAGGGTCGTTGCTGCTCTTTGGAGGGGACCAGTGATCCCATGGTGCCTGTTTTTTTGCAGAGCCTGTCCCTATTCCTCACATCCTTGGGGGTTACTGAGAGGCTTCCATGCTGGTATAAATCTGATCTGTTAGCAGCAAATGAAATGGGGCATGGTGCTCATTTGCCTGAGGGGTGCACGCGGGGGTCCCTGTCCTCCCGCGGCAGGTGCAGGTGGCACTTCCAGAGGCTGCGGGCTGCCTCTGGGGTGAGAGGGGTGGGAGAGCCCTGTGGTGTACCACCAGCATCAATTAAGGGAGTGCTGAGTTTCTGAAAAGGCTGATTGCGCACTAATGACTCCTAATGACGTTTTTTGCTCCAGAGACACAACCATACTCATTAAAGCCATACGGTCTCTGCCGGGGTCATTCATGGATGCCTTGCCTCCCACTCCATTGGGGGATGCCTGTCTCACCCCTGTGGCTGTGAAGAAGGGAGGGCTGAGCTGGTCTACGCCATCTGGGGCTGTTCTAGCATGCACAGCCTGGCTCTTGCCTGGAGTGGGCTGAGTTCACTTATTTAAGTGGCACTGATGCCTTCGGTAAGATCTGGTGTAGTTGCATCCCCATAGCACAAGGGAAACAAAGGCTCTGGAAATACAGGTCCCCCTTTCTCCTGCATGCTTTGGCATCTAAGGTAGGCCCGTGCATCCCTCACTGCCTCTGATGGCTGCACCTTCCTTAAAACCCCAGCAATCCCACTAAGCAACTCTCCCCTTTCCTCTGCAGGATGAGCAGGAGGAAGAGGAGGCCTTTAACCAGAAGCACGCCCTTCAGAAAGCCAAAGAAGTCAGCCCTATGTCTGCCCCAAATATGCCTGCTATCGAGTGAGTGACCCCCCTGCCCCGGTGCCCCAGTACCCCCACAAGACCAGCAGGGATTCTCATCAGGGTGGAGAGCTGAAGCAGAGCCTGGCACGGCTGGTTGTGGGAGTCACCACGAGAAAAAGGGGTCCCCAGATGGGGTGACTCCCTCTCAGAATGTCTTCCCAAGGTTGGATGGAGATCAAACAGCATGCTTCCCATGAGCAGCAGTGCTTTTGGAGAGGTGGTGGAGTGGGGACCAGGTCACCCCACAGGGTTGCCCACCCCTGTCCCAAGCAGGAGCCTCAATGCTTGGGCATGGCAGGAATATGCTAGAAGAGGCTTTCTGCCCCCAATATATGGCTCACTCAGGGCTGCTGCTAGGGGTGAGGAAGGAGGCTGGGGAGGTGGAAGGTATCTCATTTTTTTTCTTGAGGAGGGCTGATATTTGTTCCTGGGGAGAGTTTCTTCATAGCAGAGCTGTGCAATTACAGCCAGGACTGGTGGAGAAGGGAGCAGCAGTGTCACAAATCTCCCTGAGGCCCCTTCCCTGGTAGCAAATGCACTTATGAGAAATGGAGCAGGATTTTGAAACCATGTTTGATTGTACAGAAATTTGATTTGGGCAAGAAAAAAAAGCCCCAAACCACATAAACCCCTGGCATGGTGTTAAGGAGGCTTGTCTCTGCATTTCAGGAGAAGAAAGTTCTGTTTTTTCCTTTCTAGATGCCTTTTCCCCCTTATTTTGCAGTGTCATATGGTCTAAATCACATAAAACTTTCAAAGTCAACATTGGAATGAGGCATTTTGATTTGTTTCCCAAAACAGTACATTTCAGTACAGCTGAAATGATTTTTTCCTTTTTTTTTTCTTTTCTTTTTTTATAGAAACCCTTCCCAGGGAATTTTAGGTTTCATTATGCTTTGAAACACAGCCAAACTCATACACAGTAGAAGCTCTTGCAGATTTGCTGAGAGAAACCGCTGTCCAGGCGAGCATTAATTTGGGGGGTTTGGTAGCAGAGATGGGAATGGTCCCCTCCCTGGCTTGGAAGCGGTGGGGTGTGATGGTCCCCCATCCTGCTTGCATCACCTGTGGTTTCAGGGGCAGCAGGAGCTGAGGGTACTTGTAAGCCCTGCCTGGTCTCCCAGCAGCTGCAGATATTTCCCTGGTTTGGAGGTGATGGGGTAGTCATAATAAATCTGTTCCTGTCCAAGTACTGGGAGGGTTTACAGGAGAGGTGGCAGAGTCTGTGTATTGTGACTGTCTCTGGCTACCAGTGGGAACGTATTAGATAAAGCGAGGGAATAGAGGGATTTAGGCTGCAGAAGAGCTTGGAGAATGGATAGACAGGAGAGAGGAAGAGGGGGAGATCTACTACATTAGGGCACTGAAGGATTTGCCCATGCTGCATGTCCCTGCTAGAGTTTTCTAGCCATTGTCAGAAATAGCTGGTTAGGAAAACAGATCACTTTAACCTTTTGTTGTTGTTTTAGTGGCATTGAAATGGGAGGTATTAATATTTGCAGATCTTTTTTCCAGCTCCTCCCCCTCATGAGTATGGGTAGGTGTAGGGGCAGGGAAAAGAGTAGGATGCCATGGAGGCGGCCATTCTTCAGCATCAGGTCTGATGTGCTTTTGATGGCGCTACACTGATGCCAGCAGCCGGGGTGGGATGGTAGGGACACCGCAGCAAGGGACAAGCCAGAGCAGAGCTGGCACCAAAGGGCTGTTGGAAACAGAGTGATGAAGCTGAGCCGGTCTCTGGGTGTGCGCAGACACAGATGGTTTCATTTCTATGTGGGTACCCAGTGCAGGCAGGTTCGGTACATGCGTTCCTGCCTGCAGAGAGGTCCGGTGGCGCTCGGGGATGAGTGCTCCCACGTGGCCAGGCTGGCGTGGGTGGCTGCGGTGCCGATCGGAGTATTGTATTTGTACATGGGCGCCGTTGGTGCAGATGGCTCGGGGCTGTTTGACAAGTGGGTGGCCAGATGGACGCATGCGGATGCTGTCATGTGTTGGTGCCTAACGTGGTGCGTGGATGCGTTTGAAGGCTCGGCCACTTGCTGCAGGGACGGCAGCAGACGCTTGCAACTCACTCTCTGCCTTGAGTGTGGCACTGGGCTCTTCCCGTGCATGTGGCCATAAGGTGACAATCGCCAGTGTGACTCACCCCGGGGCTGAGGAGGCTGAGGGTATCGTCACACTCGCAGGACAGCAGCAAGATGCACTCTGTCTCGCCTGCCTCAGCCCTGCATGCACACAGGCACTTAGTCCCATGTGGTTGGAGTAAATTTGCTTGCATGCCCTACGCACACACGTGGCATTTGCAAAAAAGCAAATCCCGTAAATCACTGCGTGCACATTTGAGTATGCTCACAGCTGTTTGCTTGGAGCCATGCGTATCTGAATCTTTTCTGTGCTGATACAAAGGATAAAGCCTTGAATCTTCCAAGCTACCTCAAGTCAATGTAGGTGAGAGGCACTGATAGTCCTGTTAAGTTCCTCTGTGTTGGGGCTGCTCAGGTGACAGAGGCTCTGTGGCATCTCAGCCCTGGGATTGTGCCTTGCTTTTACTTGGGAGCTTCATGTTCCCCTCTGTGGTCTCAGGGTAGCCACAGCGATGGCTCTGAGCAGCTTGGAGCTGGTCTGACACATTGCTTCCTCTTTCACATAGTCACATGTTACTCGGGAGAAGTGAATTTGGAGCAGTTTGAAAAAGCTGTTAAATATCCAGGGATGTACCACGGCTTCTGAGGGGCCGCAGCCTGCAGTGCTCTCCTCGTGCTGCTGCTGCACAGCTGGCTGGCATGGGGAAGGCTCCGTAGCCCCCACACAATGGATTGCAGCACGTGAGTGTGAGCGCAGGCAGCCCTGCGGGCAGCTCATTGCAGGTGTGCAAGCATGTACATGCAGGGGGGGTTCACTGCTGGCTGCTGCAATCTGGCATCCCAGCAGCTGGCAGCCAGTAGGCAGAGGTGCTGGCTATCTGGGGCGGGGGGACACCGCTCTGCATTGCCCACACGAGTTCAAGGAGGGCTGAAGGGGGGATTGAACCGATTTGTTTTTCCTCCCCAGAAGAGACAGGCGAAGGAGACACCACATGTCGATGTGGGAGCCACGCAGCAGCCACCTGTATGTGGGCCGCAGGGGCATGTGTTGTCTGTGGCTCCTGTGCTTTCTGTGCATCCATGGGGCTGGGGCGCACGCTGCTCCCCTTCGGCCTCCTCGGCAGGGGAGGGGTCGTGTGTGCGTGCCTGTGTTCAGTGTGCTCCTTTGCACCCCTGTTTGTGTGCACGTGTGCGTGCCTTTGTGGATTTGTGCGTGCCGCCGTGGTTTTGTGCGTGCCTAACCTCCTCGCGTGTGTGCCATGCAGTACGTGTGTGTTGGTGCGTGCCGCTCCCCATGGATGAGCAGTGTCTGTACACATGTGTGCTTGTGGGTGTTTCCGTGTGCCTAGGTGTGTGGGGAAGGGCATGTCTGTCTTCTCCAGGGTGTTGGTGTGCACGTTTACAGCACTGCAAAGGTTTCATGGCATAGCCCATTCCTCCCTAGAGCACACCTGTGGGAATATATAGAGAAGCCCAGTGGAGCTCCTTCCCCTGCAGACAGCCAAAACTGCTGCTCCCCAAGCCTCAGGACAAGCCTCCTACCTGGGATATGCTGGGTGAGAGGTTGTCCCGGCAGAGCCTAGCTGAGCACAGGGAAGGAGGGGGCCTCCTGTGCCCGGTGATGTTCTCCATTTCAAATGTCTCAGAGGGCTGTCTCTCATT
Source organism: Athene cunicularia (assembly GCF_003259725.1). NCBI lineage: Eukaryota > Metazoa > Chordata > Aves > Strigiformes > Strigidae > Athene > Athene cunicularia. The sequence continues at coordinate 29,630,297 of NW_020799109.1, read as the reverse complement.
GAAAAAGGCAGGTCTTGTACCTGGCATCTTTTCTCCTCTTACTCACTGTCCCCATCCCATCAGGACTGCCACCCTTGCTGGAGAGTCCCCTGCACCATCATTGTACCATTAGGGCAGCACCACTCCAAAAAGGAGCCTGGCTTTAAGAAGCTGATGATGCAAAGACATCCCCAGTGCAAGGAGGGATCCCCAGCTGCAGCAAGAAGGCATTGCCTGTATTTAAGAAAGTGTACCCTGGCAATCACAAGAGGAAAGTGGTCACTGCCTGGCTGGGGTAGGGCAAGCCAGGGTGCTGGCTGCTCCCAGCAAGCTGGCCATGCTGCCTAAAAGCTTCAGGGCAGCTATGAGTCTGCTGGGGCTGGTCCTCCATCAGTCTGATGCCTTCTGGAGGGGCAGAAGTACAATTTCAGTCCCCTTTCCAGCCCCCCAAGGGATGCTGGAGGGCTGGGGACAAAGCAGGATCCCAGCCCATAGCCCCGGGGATGGCATTTCCTTCTCTCTGGGATTCCCAAATTAAATGAAGGGTGGGTGCTTCACTGGGGGGAGCAGCCCGGATGCCGATCCCTCCCTGTCTCACGTTGCAGGCGGGAGCGTCGCCGGCGGCACCACATGTCAGTGTGGGAGCAGCGCACCAGCCAGCTGCGCCGGCACATGCAGATGTCCAGCCAGGAGGGCATCAACAAGGATGAGCCACCCCTCATCAACCCCCATGCCAGCATCTTCCGCAGGAAGAAACCAGGGGACGGTGTTGCCCTGGAAAAATGTGCTGAGGAGCAGGGTGGCAAGGGTGAGCGGCTGCCGGCCGAGGGACCTGAGCAGCCAGCCTCAGGAGCCAACCCTGGCGGTGGTGAGGCCAGGAGGACCCCATCACCCCGGGCCAAGCGAGACAAGGAGCTGTGGCACCAGAAATCGTGCCATGGGAACTGTGAGCTGGGTGAGCAGGACGGGGCAGGAGGCGGCATCGAGGATAAGGCCAGGATGAGGCAGAGCCAGAGGCGCAGCCGGCACCGCAGAGCCCGGATGGAGGGGAAGGAGCCAACTAGTGCCCTTGGAAGCCGCTCAGCCAGCCAGGAGATGGGTCTGGAGGAGGCCAGCACCACAGTGGGGACGCAGGATGGGGACCAGCGTGGGGATGCAGCTGCAGCGGAGGCCTTGATTCAGGGGGAGATGGAGGCCAGCGGGGAGCCCATCAGGTTGGTACCCAGGGAGGGCATGTTGCAGTTCACATAGGTCCTTGTTCTCTCCCCTTACCTTCTAAGCACTTCTTTTTCTCCTGCATCCTTCCTGCAGGACAAACGGGGTCCCTGCCAGTGAGGCTGAGCTGGTTGGGACTGCTGAGGAGGGCAGCTCCCCGCAAGCAGCACCTGAGCCCCACCAGGGGAAGATAGGCAGCCTGACAGAACAGGACTGCAGCAGCCCAGACACCAGCGAGCAAGCGCTGCTGGAGGCTAGCCGCACCGTCAGCCGGAGTGAGCCTGACCTCTCATCCATCACCCCCAACACTGAGAAGGCCACGGAGAGCACCACCATAATGATCGATGTCCACGACTCTGCTGTGGTACAGAGTGAGGACCCATCTCTCTTTCCCTCTCCCAGCCCTCGGGGACCCTGGGGTGGGATGGAAAGCTGCATGCATGGCTTTTCCTATCCACATCCATCAACCGGGGGGGCTTTAATTTCTGGTCCTTGCAGCACCTCCTTCCAGCACCCCAGTTTTGCAGGGGAGCCTGAATGCAATGCTTGTGTGCCACCGTCCCCCAGGGAGCTTCTCCCTTTCTCACCTCCTTCCCACCCACCCCTTTGCCTGATCCCTCCTTCCCTCTTCCTCTCCACCCGGGCAAAATACTCGCATCCTCTGTTTTTCCTAACACGTCTGCAGCCTCCGCCCAGCTCGCTGCTGCTCAAACCCCTTAACAGCATCCACACTGTCAAGGTGAGCCGCTTTAAATGGTGTTATTAATTAAACAGCACTGTGAAAGCTGGCCTTGTTAAAACCCCTTTTGTCTGCTTCATCTGCCAGCTCATGTCTTTTCTTCCCTTCTGGTTCCTCTCCCTGTAATGACACAGGAATGCAAAGCAGAAACCAGGGGGGTTGCACGTGCCCAGGTGGCAGGGACACCCCAGGGTGCTGTCTGTGTGCAAGGTTGGGCAAAGGCTCTTTGCTTTCCTGCAGTTAGCAACAAGACTGATGGCGAAGCCAGCCCCTTAAAGGAGGCTGAAACCAAAGAGGATGAGGAGGAGATGGAGAAGAAGAAGCGGAAGAAGGAGAAAAGCGAGACGGGCAAAGCAATGGTCCCACACAGCTCCATGTTCATCTTCAGCACCACCAACCCGTGAGGCCCTTTTTGGACTGTAGGAGCCCAGGGCTGGGGAGGGCTGCAAGGGGAAGCACCCCTAGACATTACTGAAAACAGGGGATCCCCTTGGGAAGGGGGCTGAATATCTCCCAGACAGCCTGGATAACCAGCCTGGATAACACAGCATTTCCCAAGCCCTGACAGTGCTCTCCCTCTGTCAGTCACGCTCATGGTTTTCTCTTCCGACTGCTGATTGCCAGTTGTGATTTTTATTCAATGCTTGTTACACTCTTCTGCGGTTTTCTGCTCCCCTGTAGCTCTTAACCAGCTCCAGCAGCCTGGAAGAATAAGCACCCCAGTTTCTCAGGGACTCTCCCTGGCTGGCTGTGGAGTGTTTGGGGGGATGGGACAGCTGAGAAAAGGTTTCAGCAAGCACAAACCACCATTGGGCTCCCTTGTTTTGCTCCTCAGACTTTGCTACCAATATTTCTGCTCTGGAAGCCAATGATGTAGGGTGGGTTTTGCACATGGGCCATGCTTGGGCCATGCCAGGGGCTCACAGATCAGGGTGTGGGCTGTCTCCCCGTAGGGTGCGGAGGGCTTGCCACTACATCGTGAACCTGCGCTACTTCGAGATGTGCATCCTCCTGGTGATCGCCGCCAGCAGCATCGCCCTCGCGGCAGAGGATCCCGTTCTCACCAACTCCGACCGCAACAAAGTGATTGCAAACCTTCCCTGCTCCCCCCATCCCGCAGGCAATGCAGACAGAGGTCCTGTAGGATTTTAGCTTCCATGGTGGGGCACATATGGGACATGATCAGGGCAGCTGGTGGCAGCACCTGCATCACGTCATGGGGTCTGACTTTTTCCCCCATATCTTCCTTTATAACCCCTGGAAGCTGCTCTCAGCCTCCCACGTCTGAGGTTTAGAGCCTGGGAGCAGACCAGGGTCCTTTATCAATAGTAAAGTAGCTTCACTGGGGAGAGGCTGGTGTGCACAGGGACTGGTATGGGGGAGCATGATTCCGGCTCACAGCATGATTTCAGAGCTGCTTGTGCCATGCATGGGAAATGTTTCTCTCCTGCTTATGCAGGCTGGGTTTCTGGCTGTCCTCGACTGTTAGGGTTTGGGGCAAGCAGACCCACCCTCTGCACCTCAGCCAAGCATGCCCTGGTGCAGGGTAGTAACAAGGTCTGTTGTCTGCTCACAAACAGTGAGCCCGTTTGCTAGGCAGCAGCTGCAGAGCACCCATGCTCTCTCTCTGCAGGTCCTGAGGTATTTTGACTATGTCTTCACCGGTGTCTTCACCTTTGAGATGGTTATCAAGGTAAGAGGCCTCACGGGCTGGCTATGCTGGGGTTGCTGTGTCCCGCAGTGTCTTGCAGTGGGTGAGAAATAGCTTCATTTTTTATTTCTGATCCTAAATTTGGGTGATGGAGACTTTAAAGCCTGGTTCTTAGCGCTGGAAGTCGAGAGTGCTCAGCACTGGTTTTATCAGCCTCCAGGCTCCCAAAATATGATGCTCCTTGATATATACCTGAGGCACAGGGACAGGTCTGCTGCTCCCCAGCGATGTCCCTGTCCCCAGCACATCCCAACTTCAACTGCTTCTACTTGATGGCCGAGCTGCTCATTCCCTGCCTGTTTTTCTGATGCTTCCCCCCCCACAGATGATCGATCAGGGCTTGATCCTGCAGGATGGCTCCTACTTCCGAGATCTCTGGAACATCCTGGATTTCATCGTGGTGGTAGGAGCGCTGGTGGCTTTCGCCTTGGCGTAAGTGGCTGTTGTCATTGTCAGCTCTTTGTCTTCCCTTGGCTGGGGTGGGAGGAGGATGCAACTGTGTGTTATGGCTACCAGAACCCGATTTATTTTCTTTTATTTCTCTGCACCCTTCTGCTCTGCTTCTGGGATGGCTCCTGGCAGCAGTACGTGGCTGCTCCAGAGATGTATTTCTCCTTGTTTGTCAAATGCTGGTGAGCAAGCAGGCAAAGGGCAAGGCAAGGAAAACTGGACATGCTAGGAAGAGGTTGGTGGTCCAAATGGACTTTGAAAGAGGGCAGAAGGGGCTGTTAGAGAGGCAAAAAGACCTAAGGGTGTCAGAGCTGGAGTTATACACCTGCTATGCATCCTGGGACTCACAGAGACAGCAAAGCAAAGGTGGAGCTGCCCTCTGAATGTGTTTGTGCTAGAAATGGTACCCTCAGCTGGTGGCTTTTTCTCTGCTCCAAGGGGGAACATTGCCCTGGAGCCCTGCAGGGATGGGGGTGCACTCAGTGAGGTTTGTGCACACATCTTCTGCAGCATCACACCAAGGGCAGGATGCTGCATGCTTGCTCTGCAGTGTGTTCCTGCTGCACGCTACCATGCACTGGGTCTCTGGTACCGAGCTTGTGGCACCTGCAGGTGAGTCCTCCTCTGCAGAGTGGCTTGATGTCTGTGGTGCCTGTGCCATGGAGGAAAGAAGCATCCGGGGATGACTTTTGGGGTGCTCTGTCCTGGCTGGGGCAGGTGGTGCAGTTGTGAATGCAGGGAGGGATGCACTGGCACCTGGAGAGCAGGGCAAGGGGCACACCCTGGTCTGCGAGGCTGTGGTGCCCTGTCAGTGCCCAAGGAGGGAGAGGAGGTGGGTTTGGCATGCTATTGTTCTCTGTTTGTACCTTTGACTGTCAGTGGTGTCGTTAATGCTGATAAGAAGGGAGGGCCTGGCAGCTGCACAGATTGGAGCCCCATCCTTGTCCACAGCTCAAGGTATCATGCAAGGCTTTTGGGATGGCTGGGTCCGAGCCCCAAGCCTGTAATCCATCCCTCCCATCTCACCTCAAGCTGGGCAGCAGCTCCTTCCCCTTGCTTTTGCCCACTCACACCCTCACTGGCTCATTACTTTTGCCTTCCTCACTAGCCTCACCCCTCTTTTTGCCCAGTGCTTTCAGTCACTGCTCTCTCCTACGGAAGAGCACACAAAAATTCAGCTTGCTCAGCACAGGGATGAACATGCCCCTGGGCAGGGCGGGGGGCTGACCAAAGACCCCAGCATGGGGAAGGGGCATGGGGCAAGTCTGCTGGCTGTGAGGACATTGCTCTGAGCTGCTGGGAGGCCACACAGGCCACCACAAGGATGGATCCAGCACCACTGGGGTCTGTCTCATCCCCCCTCTGCCAGGGCATCCCCTCAGAGCATGTCTGGGGGGCTCAAGGGTATTGGCAGCCTGAAGATGCAGGGTGGGTTTTAGGGGCTTTAGGAGGGCAAGGGAGCATTTCCTTCCAAAGCATCTTTCATCAAGACTTTTTGATGTCTGAAGGAGCATAGGTTGATGACTCAGCCTGCTCCTGGGTGGAGTGATGTCTCTTGCTCTCACCCCATAAAAGTGGCAGTTCCTGGGGTAGCCCCTGGTGCTGGCAGGGTCCCTATATGCCAGTGCCAAGCACATGGGGAAGCTGCCATGTGGTGTCCAGACTCGCTTGTCACCTGTCTGCCTCCACCCAGCCTCCCAAGGGAAGGACAGGTCCCTTTGGGCATGCTGAATTCTCAGGGGTGAGCACCCCCATCAACTGTGACACAGAACCCCCTCCGTTGGAGAGGGCCTTTGCATGTCCACATACGTTTGTAGCAAGTATATATGTCGCCTGCTCACTCTTGTAGCCATGGATCGGTAGATACTGAGTTGTTTGTGTTGTGAATGAGGGCTCTTCATAATGTAAACCTGCAGGATTGTCCCTCCTTGCCATATCTAATGGTGGCTTCTGATGGAGGAGAGATGATTTCATGGCTTCAGGGGTGAGTGGAACAAAGGAACTGCAGTGATTTCCAATGGGTTTATAGGTTATAAAGCGTTATCAAGAACACCTGCCTCTCCCCTTGGCACCCCGTCACTGCCATGGACCCAGGAGCTGCAGGATGTTTGCCAACTATACATGTCCCAACCTGCCTCCCTCCCTCCCTTCATCCTGGTCTCGAGAGGGCAACTCTGACAGTGACATCTGAATCCCTATGCTTTTCTTCTCCCACCATGAGGTCTTTGACACAGGGCCAGGAGGGACTTGTCCTCCCTCTCCCCCTCTTCGCCTCCACAGTGCTTCTTGGGCAAATTGATGCCCATAGTGTGGCTGCAGCGATTGTGTGGCTGAGGGTGGCTGGTGACTGGGTCCAGCACTTCCTGGTAGAAGAAATGCTGGGACATGCTGTACCATTTGGGTTTTCTACCCCTTTTGCCCCCTCTCTGTAGTTCGGTTTTCCTGCAGAGGTCCTGGGTAGCCATGGGTGCAGCAGGAGGTCTCTGAGCTAGTCCACCATCATCTGCTGGCTGTCAGTGCCAATCAAAATCACTAATAAGCAAGTGTCCACCCATAAAGCCATCTCTTTGTGTGCTGTCACGGATTGTCCAGTGCCCCTTCAGAGCCCATACATCCTGAGTGAGAGGCCATCTTGGCTCATCTGTAGCTCTCCGCATGGAAAGCAAATACAACAATTAAAATGCAGCTTAAATAAAAAGCCCAATATAAAACCATAAATCTCCAAAGAGTTCAAATTAAATTAGCTGAAATAACCAGAACTGTAACTAAAGACCCTGCTTGCTTTTGCCTGCTGTGGCACCCTCCGAGGAATAATTTTGCAGATGAGCGGTGCTCACTCAGAGGTCACTCAGAACTCACTCAGAGCTGCTGAGAGGCTGTGATGCCTACGCCTGTGGGCTTGCAGCAGCAGGAAAGGCTGAGCAGTGCAAAGGGTGGTGGAAAGGTCAAGTGGTCAGTGCATAGCCCTCGTCATCTTACCTGGTGAGCAAGGGTAGGAGTTTCTTCACCCAGAGATACCCAGCAGAGGTGCCTCTTTCTTTACTGAGCAGCAAAGCACCTGTTAGCACCGGTGTCTGGAAGCAAGAGGGGTCCCTACGTACTGCAAAATAACCTGGTGTGAGACTGGTCAGGACTGAGGTCTGATATCTCATTGCAGAAGTGCTGCAGAGGTAAACTATCACCTTTTCGACACACCTTCCACTTGTTTCACTAATGTGCAGCCAGGGCCTGGGGTTGTTTTTAAGTTTTTAAAGAAATTTTTTACTTGGTAGGCTTTGCCCCCAGTGCTGAGCACTCTGTGCGCACATGACAGGGACTTAGCTCAAGCAAAGATCAAGGTTTTGTTACCTCTAGGGACCTTGTAGACCACCTTGGCTTGTCTGAGCAGGTGTCCTGCCGGGTTGCAGGAGAACCTGCACTGTAACTCAGGCTCTTAATCAGTGAATTTCTTGATGGAGGCAATTTAGCAGAGTTAGCCTATTTGGATGGGAATCGTTGTGGCCTTGCAGGTAGGTTCCCTTTGAGATACTTGCCTTTGGCTGGTTGGGGCTGAGCCTCAAGGTCCCTCCCCAACTCCTGGCCAAGGAGGACCATGTACCCGCCTGCTGTTACCCACCGTCCCACTCTCCATGGGTTCCTCTTGCAGCGGAGGTTTCACTACACATCTCTCTCCCAAAACCTCCAGCAGGAGGGCAGGGGCTCCTGGCTTGCTTGAATGAGTGCTCTGTGGAGATAAATCCCTTCCTGGAGGACACAACATGGGTCTACACATCATGCTTTTCAACCCAGGCATGGGGCAGCAGAGAGCTGCCTGAGAAGCTGCAATTGTCCCTGTGCAGCTGCCCCACCACTTTTCTTACCTTCTTCCTCTGTTCTCTCTTTTTTCCTTCTCTCTGTTGGTGCTGTTTGGTGGCTGCTGGGCTGGATCACCGACAGGAATGCTTTGGGGTAACTACGCCGGTCGGGTTGCCGCGGTGTTCTGCCCTGGGGAGCGCGGGGGGATGGGTGCAGGCAAATGTCCATCTATCTGATGCCTGTGCTGACCCTTAGCTGCATTCCCAGAGACTAGAGTACGCTACTGTGCATGCAGCCCTGTGTTGCCCTGGCATGCATTAAAGGTGGTGTGCTCTGGGAAAGTGCAGGTGGAATTTTCTTTGCAAGCAATGCAATTCCTTGCTTTCAGAGAAGGGTGCTTTCATTGCAGATTTCAGTCTCTGCAGTACCCAGAGATGGTGTGAAGCACACCCGGGGGGAGCAGGGCACAGGGAAAGCGGTGTCCATCACAGAGCTGACAGCTCTGCCATGGTGGGGGCTTTGCCTGTGCTGAAGCACCACAGGGACTTCAGCCCTGATGTCCTCCAAGGGATGGGATGTGGTTCATGCCAAGCTCAGGGGGCTGGGAAGAGCTCTTAGTCTTGGCTGTAGACACAGCGAGGCCAGGCTTTCTTCCAGGCATTAGCCAGCCCTACATCCCATATCTGTGTTGGATCCCAAGCAAATCCTTGGGAGTCTCCTGAGGTCTGAAGAGGTCCCTCCTCAGCAGTATATCACTGCAGTTGAGTTGTCCTTGGTGGCAGCTTGCACCAGCTCAGAGCTGCCCCCAGATCCTCACCCCAGCCCTGAGTCAGATGCCCTGGGTGCTTACCCAGGCCATGACACTGAGCAAAGCTCAGAGTTGGGAGGTGCAAACTGGGTCCCGGGGCTGTTTGTAGAGTTGCTCCCCATGCATGTGACCCTAGGGGTTTGTTTACAACAGATCTTAGTGGGTGTGTTGTACAACAAACCTTAGTGGGTTTGCTTATATCTCTTAATGAATATTGTGCTCCCTGTTGCATTAACTCTTGCAAAGGAACTGTGTAATTTGGAGCATCTGTTGTTGTAAGTCATTTCCTTGATATTTTTTGAGGGTGCCTGGTGGATACAAACTGTGCCACCTTCACCAGGACCTCTCTGCTCCATCCTGGGATCCAGTCCACAGGCTTCAGTTAAAAGACAAGAAAAAACCCCTCATACTGTGGTTGGGATTAATCACCATATTCAAGAAATGAGGGTCTTGAGCAGTGTTAGTGCTGCTTTTCTAAATAATCCTAATAATAGTAAGCTCTGCCTCCCTCAGCTGACTTGGGGTGAAGGCAAGCACAGTCCTGATCTGGAGAGGGAAGAGAGGGCTGAGATGTTGTGAGGTGGAAGACCAGGCTGACCAGATTGGGTAGCACTGATAGAAAAATGCAGAAAGCCGTTAAAGACAGAATTTGGGCAAAGAAACCAAGCACAGAGCAGGTGCTTTCCTAGGTGAATGAAAGGACTACGAATCTTGAGTTTAGACCAGGATAGAAAACCCTTGGTGAGAGATCTGTGTAGATCCCACTGTGCGCATCTCCCTCATTTTATTGTGAATTCCTTGTAGCCAGTAGCAGTGGAAGACAATAATTTGCAATGGTGGGGGCCTTTTGCAAGTCCTGTCTGCAAATGGCACATGCCTGCAGTAGGGAAGCAAACCTCCTGGCCCTTGAGCAGCATAGCTTGGGGACACGGGGGAGGGCAGTGTGCCACAGCGCCCTTTGGGCAGCTGCCCTTCTTCGGGGAGATGCAGCCCTGGCATGTCGCTGTTTTGCACAGTGAGGGAATTTGTTAAGGTTGCTGCTTCCTAGCGAAGGGGAAAGGTGCTAATCCCAGGGAGGAGATGCTTGCTTTATTTTTCATCTCTGCCAGCTGTCAGTGCGTGTGTTGGAGGAGACTCATTTAGGCAAGCTGAGCACTCAGCAGTCACACATTTGTGATTGCTGGCCCCCACAACAGCATGTGGCCCTCCCGTTTCTGTCCTCACACATGCTGGGGAGGGTGTTAGCTGTTGAAAAACTCCTGAGCATCCAACCTCAGGTCTGCAAGGTTATTGTCTCTCCGTTTCATTTTTGAGTGCGTGTGTCTCCCTCTGACATGGTAGGACCAACAAGGGCCGGGATATCAAGACCATCAAGTCTCTCCGTGTGCTACGAGTCTTGAGACCACTGAAAACCATCAAGCGACTGCCCAAGCTGAAGGTAATGATCCCCATCTCCTGCCTTACATCTGTCTTCTCTGGCATAGACCAGTGGGTGCGGGGACCACACGCATGTATTTGCTCATGAGCAATGAACAAGTAGCTTTCAAAGCAGTTGCTCTGTTTTAGGAGCTCTGTTTTCAAACACAACGCCCTTCAGGCTGCTTCATATCTGGCAGAGCAATGAGTTATTAAAAGCAAGCCTGGATCTCTGCAAGGTGTCAGAGTTAGTTCCTATGCCAGGGAAAGTGAGGCTGAAGTGGTCATGAGGCAGCAAAGTCCAGATGCTCTCCTGATAAAATAGGCTGCCCTGGCTTTGGGAGAGCTCAAATCTCTTTCCAAAGTTCATTATCTTTTCCACCAGAGCAGCCTGCAAACAACTCGGGATTTTGTGTGCTGTGCTGTCACGGTGTTGCACCAGAGGGGGACTTCCCATCTGAATAGAGGAATTATTTATGCAGCACAGGTAGGATCATGGATTTCCCTACCTTAGCTGTTGGAGTATAGAGCCAGAAAGGAGTAAGAGATTGAGGAAATCCTGAGTTTTTCACACAAGGCAATATTTAGCTGATGGATAAGGCCCAGGGTGGCATGCCAGAGACATTTGACCCCAACTGTTCTTCCCAATCAGTGGGTGGATTCAGCCCATGTCAGATCATTTCTGGACACCTCTGTCTTCACCATGAAGCAGGGATAAGGACATTCCTCTCTTCCTTAAAGTGCTCTATGAACTAGGGCTGAAAGCACAGCCCGGGGAGGTGCTGCTATTGCAGGCAGAGGTATTTGCTCTGCCTTGTTATTCGGGATGATGTGAAACAAAGAAGCGTTTACTAATTGGTCTTGAATGCTGCTAATTGCATCATGGGGGCTGTCTCCTGTCTGCTGCTCTGGTTGCAGAGAACGTTGAAGGATATAAATATCCATCTCTGCTGCTGTCTCAGGAACTGCTCCATGTCCATGGGTGTGCTGAGGGGTACGCCAGATGTTAAACTCGCTCATAAAATAGCCCTTTGCCTGGGAGAAGTCCCTGATCTTTCCTCCTTTCCACCCCAGGAATGGGGAATATTTTTCTCCATAGTAGTCCTGAGGAAGGTTTTTGTCTTGCCCTTTGCCAAGGCTGTTAGTTCCCCAAGGTGAGCTATGCCCTCTCCTGCAGGCTGTCTTTGACTGCGTGGTGACTTCCCTCAAGAACGTCTTCAACATCCTCATTGTCTACAAGCTTTTCATGTTCATCTTTGCTGTCATTGCCGTTCAGCTCTTCAAGGGGAAGTTTTTCTACTGCACTGACAGCTCTAAGGACACAGAGAAGGACTGCATGTAGGTGCCCTTTTCAGTAGGTCCGATGCTGCTGACACCTCTGGCAAAGGCGGGGTGCTGGGTAATGTTGTATTTGGGTTCCCAGTTAAGCCCTTGGTCATGACGTGCTCTTGGCTGTAGTCTCTTGGGGTGGACAGCATGGACTGAGCCCTGTCTCCCTTGCTGTGTCAGCACTGTGCATCCTTGCATGGGATGTGGGATGCAGAGCCCTGTATTTTGCTCCTGTTCTCTTTCCTCCTTCTCTCTTCCCTTTTGATTTCCCCTTCTCTCCTTTCCCTGGGTTGTTATCCAGCCTTTACCCATTTCTCCCTCCAGCCCTGCAGGAGGAGAGGTTGTGTCTGTCCACCCCTCACCCCCCATACACACACTGTCCCCAGGTTTAAAACTGCTGTCTTATAGTCTGGCAGTGTAAAAAGAAATGCCGCTGCTCTCTCCCAACCTTACAGAGGGAACTACGTGGACCATGAGAAAAACAAGATGGAAGTGAAGTGCAGGGAATGGAAACGCCATGAGTTTCACTATGACAATATCATCTGGGCTTTGCTTACCCTGTTCACAGTCTCCACTGGCGAGGGTTGGCCCCAGTGAGTATTCTGCTCCATCCACCCCTCTTGATTTAGGGTGGGCACATCCCTGTTGGGGTGGTTGGGTTAGTAACTAGCCAGGTGGAGCTGAAAGAGAAACTGCTGGGCAGGGAGGAGGAGAGAAAGGATGAGAAATTATGTCAGGACAAAAGAACTTTATCCCCCATAAGAAGCTAGAACTATTGCTGGGGTTAGCTTCTTGCTTAGGGAATGAATGATGGATAATCCCTTCTCCTGTGTGGCCCTGAGGTGTATCTTAGCTCAAGTTTAGAGATGACCATAAGACTAGCCCTTTCTTCATGCTCATGGGAGCTTGGGCAATTTTTTTATATGTATGTGGATCACTGGAAAATCCATTTTCCATCAGGAGCACAGGCAAAGCACTGTAAAGCAAGCTGTAGCCACTTAGAATGATTGTCCGTGTAAAGTAGATTGACAGAGGTTTATCTTATCACTGTTACAACTGTGAACAGACAGAGCTAGCTGTACAGAGTGGGTCCCGTGAAAATGCCATGTGGTGGCAGTCCTGGTGGGCATATCTCTGGTTGCTTTTCTTTACCTGTCTGCCCACAGGGTGCTGCAGCATTCAGTGGATGTGACGGAGGAGGACCGTGGGCCCAGTCGCAGCAACCGCATGGAGATGTCCATTTTTTATGTTGTCTATTTTGTGGTCTTTCCTTTCTTCTTTGTCAATATTTTCGTGGCTCTCATCATCATTACATTCCAAGAGCAAGGGGACAAAATGATGGAGGAGTGCAGTCTGGAGAAGAATGAGGTATGGTCTGGGGAGGGGCAAAGAGAGTGTTTGCATGGGTTTTCTGCCATTTGAGAGCTTGGAGCTCCCTAGGTGTTGAAAAGGTGTAAGAAACCCGTGAGACACTTGCCTGCCCAGCCCGTGAAAGAAAGAAGTGTAGCAACCACTGTCCCCCATGTTACCATTGACCAGGGTCTGATTCATACTGGTTTTGTTCCAGAGGGCCTGTATTGACTTTGCCATCAGCGCCAAGCCCCTCACACGGTACATGCCCCAGAACCGGCACACCTTTCAGTACCGAGTCTGGCACTTTGTGGTCTCCCCATCCTTTGAGTACACCATCATGGCCATGATAGCGTTGAACACCGTCGTGCTGATGATGAAGGTGAGCTGGTCAGAGTGAGCCTGTCCTGTTTAAAGCAGTGGGGAGAAGGAGGTTTGGTCAGGATAGAACTGGAGGGTATTTTGATTGTTTCTAGGAGATGCTTTGAGACAGAGTCTGAGCATGTATTCCCTTGGCATAGTCACTTGAAACACCACATGCCCCAAACTGAAGGCAAGATCTTCCTTAAATGAGATGACCCAAGCGATCTGGACCTCTTAAGTACTATAGAAAGATCTGGATTTACTCTGGGCTTCCTTCTTAGAAGGAGTGGCAGCTGTCTGGGGAGAGGGGTGGAGAGGGGAAGGAGGAGACAGTCTTGAAGCACCCAGGGCAAGGAACACGGACCACTGCAGGTCTTCCCTGGGACAGTCATCAGCCAAGAGGCTGGCAGGTCCCCTCCTGGCTAGCAATGTCTTTCTCTTTCCATCAGTACTACTCTGCTCCATACACCTATGAGCTGGCCCTGAAGTACCTGAACATCGCATTTACCATGGTGTTCTCCTTGGAGTGTGTCCTCAAGATCATCGCTTTTGGCTTCCTGGTGAGTGGCTGCTCCTGTTCTTGATGAGGGTGTTAATTTGGACTTTGGCAGCACACAGATCACAGAGGAAAGGTGTTAATAATGTGAGATTATTGCTATTCATTTTGGGTCCCAACCTGAGTGTTGCTTTTAGGTTGGAATTGCTCCTCTGGTTCTCATTAAACTTCCCAAGGCTGGTGGGGTAACCCACACCATTGCTTTACTTCTTGCCTTGTTTCTGTGATACTCTGGTACCTGGACTACGTATGTGCTGTGCAGCTGCTCTGCTAAAGCCAACTGCTGCTGCAGTCATGCTGATGGCTGCAGACCATTGTCCCTGGGAGCCATGAGATGCTGGTGTGTTGCTGTCCTCGGATGTATCAGTTGGACCAGACCCTGACTCAAACCTGACCATCAGTGAGACCTCCCTGCCTAATTCACAGTACCCAGCTGCTCATTTAAGATTTGAAGCCACAGAATGCATTTTCTTCAGCTATCCTTTGCAGCTTATGAGCAACTGTCAGATTTGCTTTTTTATTTTCTTTCCTGTCTAACTCATACTGGGAGATGAGGTCCGCTTGCAGGAGGGTTTCTAGCCACCCTCTTGGCTTCCAGCAGTGCCAGCTGTGGTCAAGTCCAATCTTGCACCAGCTGCTGCACAAACAGCAGGGGCTGAGATGGGTCTGGGTGCCTGCAAAGAGGAGGGCAAAGCAGCCTCGTGGCTGTGAGGGTTGGCATGATGAGCTGGTGCAGCCTGATCAGAGCTGGATGTGGCCTCTTTTCCCGCTCCCGTTCACTAGTGTGGCGTGTTGGATGTGTGAGTCATCTTCCCGGAGAAGCTGCTCGCTGCAGACACACTCAGGTCTGTCAGCGACTCAGACGCAGGACGGTGCTCCAGACCATGGCTGCATACAAATGGATGGCAAGGTCTCTGCTGCTGCTGCCATTGTCCATGAACAGCTTTGGCATGTGGCCCAGCACCCTACAGGCCTCTCACCCCCAAGCTCAAATCCATGTTCCTTCTCTCTTTCCTTTTGCAGAATTATTTCCGGGACACCTGGAACATCTTTGACTTCATCACAGTCATCGGCAGCATTACGGAGATCATCCTGACAGACACCAAGGTGAAGAAGGGGCTGGGAGCAGCAGATTGTACTGCTGCAGGGTGGGGGGCTCCTGCCTCCCTCTCACCCTCTCATCTCCTCCCAGCTTGTGAACACCAGCAGCTTCAATATGAGCTTCTTGAAGCTCTTCCGGGCTGCTCGGCTCATCAAGCTGCTGCGCCAGGGTTACACGATCCGCATCCTGCTCTGGACATTCGTGCAGTCCTTCAAGGTAAGCCCCATGTGCCCTGGTCTGCTCCCAGGCCACAGTGCTGGAGTGCTGCTCCCAAACTCAGGCTTGTTCCCAAGGTCTGACTTGTTGGCTTGTAGAAGAGATGGATCGGCACAGCTTAACTGCTTGCTTTCTGTACTACTCTGGAGCTGGACCTGTGCTAAATGAGATGACTCATCTGCTTCTCTTGCAGGCCCTCCCCTACGTCTGCCTCTTGATTGCCATGCTTTTCTTCATCTACGCGATCATTGGGATGCAGGTGAGCACAGACATCTCAGTGTGCATCCCTCTGGCACACATAGGCTGGACCAGCATGTCCTCAGCATTATGCACAGCAGCCAGCCTTATGCCTGCCTGGCATTGCTTCACTTGGTCACAGTGTCCAGGAAGGTCCTGAGCAAGGAACAGCTGGTTTGGGAGCTGCAGAGCCACATGCCCTGGGGGAGCCGCCACGGGCTTGTTCCGTCAAGCTCCTCAGCTGTCCTCCCAACTTACGCCCTTGGAGTTGTGGCCTTGGGGGCTCAACTGGCATCCCAAGAGGCAGCAGCTTTAAAATCACCATCCCTTCATTTAGAAATTACACCCTATTTCCAACTCCCTTGCATCCCCAGAGACTGATTTCATGCCTGAGAGACCTGGTGAGCAGCCTTCTGCTTCTCCCATCTGAACGGCTGGATCACGGTGGTGATTCCTGCAGCCCACCATCCACCTTGTCCCTCTGTGGAGGGTTTATGTTGTAGCCATGGCGCTGTTGGTCTGCCTGGACTCTTGTGCCTAGGGTCGTGCAGTGACCTACCAGGCAGTGGGAGGTCTGCAGAGCATGGGAAGATGTGACCTTTCCAGGCTTCAGCTGGTAAATAAGAAGCACATGAGCTAAAACCCTCATCTCCACACGTGCCATGATGCTGGCTCAGTTCTGCAATGACTAAATCCCACGCTGAAGATCTGACAAAGCATCTTCAACAACGCTCGGGATCTGAAGCTGCCCGATGAGCGAGCTGCCGCAGTACCCAGGACAGGCAGATTCTGGGGAGGCAGTGGCCCCTCGGCTCGGGCTGCTTGGCAATGCTGGTGTTTAGTCTCTTCCACCTCCTCTCTCCCGCCCTGAGAGTCCTATGGGTGGCTTTGGCCTCTCTGTCCTACACATCTCAGCACCGGCTCCAGGTGTTCTCCATGCTAAACAGCCACCATCTGACTCAGCCCCCCTCCCTGCTGTGTGGTAGTATTTGATTTATTTTATTTTTTCTTTAACACCATTGTGAACAAATCCCCAAGCAGTAAAGTCTGTGGGCGGTATTTGAGCAAAATAGCTGGAGGCAGAAAATATTCTACAATTACACATTCCAAAAAACCTGTACAGGGAAAAAAATACTCTGCAGTTAGTATATTTTTAGGTTCATGGAAAGTGGAATAAATATTTAACAGTAATAACAGCACATTTTTCCTATTTGAGGCACTTCACGAACATTCATTATGTCCTACCACAGCCCTGGCCGTGGGTCATTATTAGGCTATTGTCCATGTTTGGCGCTTTGTTGCCTCTTTTGGACCTGGGGACAGTAGTCCCAGGTGTCTGGCTGTCCATGGTGGGTCAGCAGTTGGTCTGTCCCTCCCTCACTGAGCCCTTCCCCAGCTTGTTTGCACCGCTCTGCCGGACCCAGCATCACAGACTGTTTTCCCATCAAGGGAAGAGCTCCTGGGAGTTTCCAGGACGGTGATCCAGCATCCACCCAGGGTGGTGTGACTCATCCCTGTGCCTCCAGCATGCTTGGGACCGCTGAGTGCTGTATGGTGCTTGGATGCCACCCGTAGCACAGCAGAGGGATGGATGTGGAGCGGTTGGACTCGGTTGATCCCAGGTCCTCTGTGCTCCTGTTTCCATGGCAGCTCGGCCTCTTGCAGCCTTTGCCGCCCACCGCAAATCCCTGCCGAGGAGAGTCTCCTTCCTTGATGGATGCTCAGTGCCAGCTCCTTGGCATGCTGGCTGCATGCTGGGGTGATTTTCCTTGGGGGATTGCACAGAGAGGCTGTATGTCAGGTGCTTTGGGGGATGGCTATGCTGAGGGTGGTGGACCTAGGGCAGGATCTGTCCCTGCAGCACAGGGGTGCGTGCCTGTGAGCCAAGGTGAACTTACAGCCACTTCCCCAGCCACTGAGCTCTTGCCTGAATAACAGCCCTTTTTTCTCCTATAGGTTTTTGGCAATATCAAACTAGATGAGGAAAGCCACATTAATCGGCACAACAACTTCCGCAGCTTCCTGGGCTCCCTAATGCTCCTCTTCAGGTAAGCAACCATAGAAAACTCTTTTGGCAGCATTTCTGGGTACAGGCATGCCAGGAGCCAGGCTGGGCAGCTTCTCACCACAGGCTGTTCAGTGGAGGTCAGCTTTTGGTGCTAGAGAGAAGCTAGGCAACACATGGCCACAGGAGCTCAGGAACCTCTTTTTTCCCCCTACCCTGCCCCAAAAAGGATGTCTGTCTCCCAGCTTTTTGGATCAGTTGGCTAGGGGGAGTTGGTCTCATGTGCCAGGAGCTACACCCTGGCATGGCTGTGCTCATGTGGGTCCAGCTCAGATGCCGTTGACCCAGCACCTCGCTCCTCTGCACACTGGAGTTGAATTTAATTTGGGCAGGGGGTTGCACATCTTCTTGTGAGGTTTCTCCTGGGGGCATCCAGCCCTGGCCCTGTGCCACCATGAGCTGCTGAGCACGGCTGTGTTGGGTGCAGGAGTGCCACAGGTGAGGCATGGCAGGAGATCATGCTGTCCTGCCTGGAGGGCAAAGGCTGTGAGCCAGACACGACGGCAACGTCTGGGCAGAATGAGAACGAGCGCTGCGGCACTGACCTGGCCTACGTTTACTTTGTCTCCTTCATCTTCTTCTGCTCTTTCCTGGTGAGTTCCTCCTTCCCAAGAGCCCTGGGGGTGCCTCTCATCAGGTCCCCAACCTGCACCCCCACCACAGGATCATCTCTGCCCCTACTTTCCTTTCTCTCTGCCTTTCTCCCTTTCACTTAGATGCTCAACCTGTTCGTGGCAGTCATCATGGACAATTTTGAATACCTGACTCGGGATTCCTCCATCCTGGGACCTCACCATCTAGATGAGTTTGTCCGGATCTGGGCAGAGTATGACAGAGCAGCGTGGTATGTAGCCAGCAAGTTCTTTCCTGAACAACCTCTCAAAGCTGGTTTCAAACAGGTGTTTCTGTGTTCTGCTATTGGAAACTGGCTGTGATGCCTGGGACAGTCAGGGAAGGGCTGCTCTCACTTGCAGGTGTTACCAGGGCAGCAGCCAATTCCTACAACACCTAGTGGCACAGGCGTCTTGGGTGATGCTAACAGTTTGCCATGGTGTTTGTCCTGAGCACTGGAGGTTCCTGCTCTTCCTCTCCTCCCTGGGTGGCCAGCAGGTCCCTCTCAGCCTCCTTCCCTGTTCCCATGTACCAGCTGGGTGCCTCTGCCCTGAGACCAGCTGCATCACCTGGTCCCCAGCACCCACATCTCCCCATCAGAGCAGGGCTGAGCATGGCTTGTTCCCAGCAATGGGGAGATGCTGGGGGCCTACTGGGCTCCTGCCAAGTCACCTGTTGGGGACCTTGATGGGTTTGGCGAATTGTGTTCTTATGCTGGCCAGCCTGCTCACCCCTCTAGAGACAGGAGGATTTTGTTCCCTGCATTCATGTCTTGGCTGATGAGGGCCCCAGCGAACAGGGCTCCTATTTGCAGGCAGCAGCCTGTTCCCAGCAATGGGATGAGTTCAGAGACTGTACATACTCCGGGTGGCCAGGCTTTGGCTCTGCTCCTGCTGCTGCTGCAGAGGAGCTGCTCTCCACTGCTCCTCCCAGGATGGTCTGGAGCATCCCTAGGGCAGTGTGGAATCAGCAGCTCTGGGAGACTGTTTGCCCTCCACTCAGCCCTGGCACTACAAGGGTGTCTTATGTGGCCCCGTCCTCCTTTCCCCAGCCCAACAACAGCCTCTTTGGAGCCATGACCCACCACTGCTGTGCCAGGGAGTGTGGGTGATCTTAGCTCAAGAGCCCTTAGCAGCCATATGTGCTCCCTTTGGAGACTCTTCACATCCACTACTAAAGTTCTGCCCTATGAGAGACCAGCTGCATAGGGAGAAGTGTGGCCAGCACATCAAAGGGGGTGATTATTCTCCTCTACTCTGCTCTTGTGAGACCCCACCTGCAATGTTGTATCCCGCTCTGGGGCCCCCAACATAAAAGGACATGGATCTGCTTGAGCAGGTCCAGAGGAGGCCACAAAGATGATCAGGGGGCTGGAGCACCTCTCCTGTGAGGACAGGCTGAGAGAGTTGGGGGTGTTCAGCCTGGAGAAGGGTCCGGGGAGACCTTAGAGCGGCCTTCCAGTACTTAAAGGCGGCTACAGGAAAGCCGGGAGGGAAACTTTATCGGGGGTATGGGGATGGGACAAGGGGTAACGGTTTTAAACTGAAAGAAGATAGATTTAGGTTAGGTATAAGGAAGAAATTCTGTACTGTGAGGGTGGTGAGACACTGGCACAGGTTGCCCAGAGCAGCTGTGGCTGCCCCCTCCCTGGCAGTGTTCAAGGCCAGGTTGGACGGGGCTTTGAGCAACCTGGGCTAGTGGAAGGTGTCCCTGTCCATGGCAGGGGGGTGGAACTAGATGAGCTTTAAGGTCCCTTCCAACCCAAACCATTCTGTGATTATCAGCTCCTGGCATAGTTTCCTCCACTGTTTTTGTCCAACCCTGTGCAACTTGGTGCTGGCCAGATTCCTCCCTGTGGGCTCTTCTCCAGCATTCTTGCTGCTGTGCAAGGGTTTGCTTGTTAGTGAGTGACTGTGCCTTGTGCAAGGGGTCAGTACAGGTGAGTAGATGTCCTGACAGACAACTAGAGAAGGGAGAGGAGGTGAGAGTAGTGAAGCATCCAGCTGCGCGGTGTGGGGCTTCTCACCCATGGCTTTTGGGAAGGATTTCTTCACACCAGGTGCTTCATTCACTCTTGCCTCCCATGTTGGTGGCCTGGGTCTCCAAGACAGTCCCTGAAAAAGCATGCTTGAACTGTCCTATCAATGCCATGTACCCCTCTGATTTCTGGGCAAACTATGCTCTTTCATTGTGATACATAGTCAATGGTTAGGTGATGTGCACAGGAGCCGTTGGTGCTGGGCCCATGGGGGCAGCCCTGGCCCTCATTGCTGGGTGAGGAATGGGTGAGTACATCTGAATTGGTCCCACCACCTGTGTTGGGCAGTGGTTCTGTATCCTGAGACTGGGACCATCATGTGAAGGTCTCGCAGAGAAACCACCCAACACGAGGGGGGCTCAGGGATGGGTTTTGACCAATTGATTGGGTTAGCTCTGGCCAGGGATGGGAGAAGAGCAAGGAGAAGCCAGAGGCAAAGGCTCTGAGTAGGAGGGTAACGCTGTTCTTTGCCTCCTTGTGTGGTTTCCCTCCAAGCTTGTCTAAGGATGCCCAGGAGGCTGCAGCATGCTGCACCTCAGCACTTCCACCCCACACAGTCCTGCTTCCCAAAGGGCTCTGGTCTGGAGCAGAGTGGGGAGCTCAGCATCTGATGGCCCCTGCACACTCTCCTGCCAGCTCTCCGCCTCGACTGCTTTGTTATTTCAGCCAGTGCAGGCGGGATCACTGCACCTGGGTCTGGGGACATGTGCTTCTGTGGGCAAGGAGAGGTGTGTGTATGGGAGAGTTTGCTTCAAATAATGTGTACCCTTGGCAGAGCATGGCCTGATGGTCGGAGCACAGGACTGGACCGTGAGAGACCTAGGTGCTAGTGACACAGCCACCAGTTCACCAGCTGGTCACATTATCTCTCCCCATCTCAGGTTCCCCAGATATTGGAGATACAAATGACTCAGCTGCCAACCTCCCTGGGTCCTTGTGAGGACCAGGGAGTTGGTCGTGCAAGGACAGCCTCTCTGGTGGTGTGATGGGGCATAACTCCATAAAAAGGGCTCGTAGTGGCTAGAACACAACCAAGCTGCAGGCTCACCCCGTGTAAAATCCCAGCCCTCTCCCACCAGGTGTAGGCAGCCAGGGGCAAGATGAGGAAGGGTGATGGGGTGGTGTTCAACACCAAAACTGTCTTTCTTCAGGGTCAAGATGGGTCAGTGTGAGGAGGTGAGCTGACTCATGGTGGAGAAGGCAGTAGCTGATGTTCACGGCTTTCCCCTCTCTGGACCTGACAGAGCCAGACAGAGAAGAGCTGTGCACCCCCAGGGATCTTGCCCCACAGATGGCCTCAGCATCCCCCAGTTAAACTCTCCATCCTCCCCTCCACCCTCTCAGTGTCCTATTAACCCACCTGTGCTTCCTTTGCAGCGGCAGGATCTCGTATAAGGATATGTACAAATTAGTACGGGTGATCTCGCCTCCTCTGGGCCTAGGAGAGAACTGCCCCTACAGGGTGGCGTGCAAGGTTTGCCTCCCAGTCCTCCGCCACAACCTGGCCACGGGACGCACCATCCACCCCTTCTTCCCCCCTGCTCCACCACCACTGCGCCTCCCGAGGGACCCCTGACGTTGCTTTCCTTCGAGTTTAAAGAGGTCCGCGGCCTCCCAGAGCCAGCAGCTGTCCCCCTCAAGGGGAGGCATGAGTGGGGCCAGGGGGGCTCAGAGCCTCCCGGGGTGGGTTTCAACAAATTGCGTCCCCCAGCCAGCCCCCCAACCCCTGGCTCTGTTGATGCAGGGAGCCCCTGAAGGGTGCTGGGCCAAATGCTACCATCCCTACTTGGCTTCTCAAAGTGCCCTCATGTGGGAGCAGAAGTTTTTTGGGGGACTTAGTTATGGTTTGCTCCTTGGGAGGGAATGGGGGAACAAAGGCAGGAGGATGTTTGGGACGTTGCCATTGTTTTGCAAGTGAGGACTGGGGGAGGCCAGGGAGGTCAGGATGACCCCTCTCCCTGGGGGATGCCATGCTGTACCCAACAGACTCCTCCTTGAGTGTGGCACTTGGAGGACACACAACTACGTCTCTGGGGAGCAGGACTCTTGCTAGTCTTGCCCTTAGCTTGCCAGATCTGCTTGGGAGGTGGTGGCACCTGGGCACATCTCTGCAGCTCAGCAGCTCCTCCCTGTCTGCTTGAGCCAAGCTCCTGGCTGCTGGTTATGAGCCCACAGCAGTGATTTGGCCTCCTTGCATCTCTCAGACTTGCACGATTTTTTTTAATTTTATTTTGGGGTGACAGTTGAGCAAAACCCCGCATCTGCTGCCTTCTCCAAAGTGCAACAACACCTTTGTCTGTGTCTGTGGCATGAAAGGATGAGCCACAGAGCTTGCTCTTTGTTCTGTATCCCTCACAGCACCTGAGGAGATGTACAAGTGAAGCTCAGATGCTCCCGGTTCTTGATCTTGGCTCTGCAGAGAAGAGAACTCCTTGGTGTGGCATGGTGTAGCCACCATATCCTTCTCACCACATCAGAAATGCTTCTTCCAACCCGCATCCCTGGAACAGGTCTATCACCTTCCACAGCTGGTCACAGGGATGTTGTACACAGTTGAAATCTTGAAGTAGACCACAAGAAGTAGAGCAGAGCAAGCAAGACAAAATCTTGATGCTTGTTCATCTCATTTATGAAGAGGTATTTGAGGATAGGAGATTTCATGCAAGTATCTCAGCTGGCTCGTCGGTTCAAGGAGGGGCTCCTTGCAGTCTTTTCTCTTCTCTGTTGCATCCCTGGCAAAGGATGTTGACTTTGCTGAGGACACTTGTTCAGGTCCATGCAGACAGAAAATACCCTTCAAGAGGAATCTCTAGTCTTTCTCAATTGACATCAGGGCTTCATTGCAAATGGTGCTTTCCTAAGCTGGATCACCTGGTGCTCAGAAGGGTACCTGTAATGCTTCCTGGGAAGAGGGTTTCCTGCAGCAGCCTGGGCTTTCTGCTGACTCTCTAGGATAGACAGAGCAGTGAGGTGGATAAACTCAAGGGAAGGTGGGGACAGAGAGAGCGAGACCAACTTTTGATGTCATGTGAAGGAGACCATCCCCATCTCCTCCTTGTGTTGCTTCAGTCTCCTCCTGTGCATGGGGTATTTCAGGGACATGAGGGATTTTCAGGGATTGCTACTGCCCTGAACAATTCCCAAAAGGCAAATGATGAAGAAAGAAAACCCATGTGGTCATTGCATCTTGCCACTATGGTCCAGATCCCAGAAGGCCAACCCAACTTGCTCACCTTTCAGTTTGGTGAGCCTGCCCTGCACATCACAGTACACAGTTTCATCTTCCTGGAGCCCACACCCCTGTCCTGCCAGGCAATGTGACAATGATGACTTGCAGAAACAACCACCAATGTGTTTACAGAGTGGTGGGCAGCCCGCTCTGAAAGAGATGGTTCTTGGGCAAGTTCAGGATGCAACACAGTAGTGCAGCATGGTACAGAAGCACACCTCCTAGGCCATGTGGAGGTGGGCTAACTAAGGGGCATTGATGCAGGAAGACTTCCTGTGGAAGTCCATGAAGCTCTTGTTATGCTGGAGAGAGCAGGTCTTATAACCACATCTTGCTGGGACTGTAATCTGGCAGCCTGCTCCACTCCTTGGGGCTACCTCTGCCTTTCTTCACCCCCTCTGCTTCTAGAAGTTATGCAAAAGGGAGCCAAAATACCACTTTTTCCCCTTAAAACTAGCCCTTCAGATGGTTGTGGGTCAAGTGAATGCTCCACATGCATTGATTTCACTGTGGACAACACCTATTCCTGAATCTACTCTCGCATCACTTGTTATTCCAGTGCTCTGTTCCTAACAGCCTTGTAGGGCACAGTACTAATTTCCTAACCACAGGAGGACAGATGTCCCCCAGATTTCCTCCTCCATCACTCACAGTACTCTGAGTACTTCTCTCAGAGTACCAGGACCAAGCCATTAGTGCCTGGTGGTTTTACAGGCCACCCTGTGCCATAGCCACAGGTCATATCTCTGTCCAGACACAGGACAGAGGTTCATCTCTCCCATCAAGGATGCACCTGTGCTTGGACCAGCTCTTGGGAGCCATCGTGTTCAGATGGATGTCATTCCATGTGCCTTCTTGTCCTTTGCTGCATGGGGATGTGGCTTCTGGGCACCGCTGTGCTGTTCAAAAAGCTTTAAGATCTCTGCTCTGAGAAGCAGCAAAGTGTGCAGCCTGTCTGTGAGAACAACACAGTTCTCATTCGGTCCTCATTTGTTACTTCCCTCTCACGGGAATCCACTCATCCTTCATTGTGCAGAAAATCTCAGTATGAAAGACCATGTCTGATGTGTGCTAGGCACACTGAAATCCCTCCTGCCAGGAAGTGTGGGTGGAAGATCACTGTCTTGCTTCCTTTTTGCACAAAGTTCTTGAACATGAAAGTTTTGAAGTCACCCCTCCTTCAGACACCTTGAGTCAGTGCACATCAAGCTCTGCCAAGACGTTGCTTACAGACTCCTGAACCTATTTCCTCTTGATCATCCCACTTAATAGTCTCCAGTGTTGTTATCAGTCCTCTTTCCAACCAATTCAGGTGTGTCAGCTCTCAAAGGGGATGGCTTGCCCAGCCTGTTCTGTGCCTGCACCCCAAACAGATCCTGTTACAGGTCATCACGATCTCTAGTTCACATCTGAAATGTCAGGACTTACCTTGGTGGGGGTCTCTTTGGCCAGAGTCTGCTTCCAAGCCAGCAGTACTCACTCAGAAGAGATCTTCTCCCCTTTCCATGCTGCTTTGAGCACCTGGGTAGGGAAGAGGCCAAGATCCCACAGGCAGTGCTTAATTTTTCAGCAACGCCCTCCCTCCCAGGCCACCTTGGCTGTGACAGGTTCCTCTCCAGCAGCATCCTCCCAGCCCAGCAGTAAGGGTTGATGCCTTTGCTGTTCTGAGGTTGCCCTTGCCCATTAACTACCCTGAACATTGCAATGCAGGACAGAAGCCTGGCACGAGGACAAGAAGAGGTGGCCAAGCCCAGGATCCCTGGGAGATGTTCTTGAGCAGCCTCCTGGATGTGCAGAGAGAGGTGGACACAGCCCAGATATCTCAGCCTGGCAGAGGGCTCAAGGTGTCACGGGGTGGCCTGTTTTTGTAGCATTCCTCACTGCAGCAGTCCTAGGCAGGTCCTTACAGAGCAGAGGAGCTCAAAGGTGGGGGTCTGTCCTAGCTGCCTCCCTTGGGAAACCCAAATGAACCCCAATGTTGGAAGGCCCAAACAGCTGCCTCTGCTGAGACTCTTTAAACTCCAACCTGGTGGAACTTGCAGCCGCATGTGGGAGAGAGCCAGAGCGGGAGCATGGCATGTACAACTTTTCCTCCCAGTTTTGTTTTTTCAGCCAATTTAGCATGCCTTTTGCACTGGTGCATGGTGGGAAAGTGGTCCATCCGCAGAGCCAGACGGAAGCAACTGGGCATCTTCCTTTGACAAGTGACCCTGGCCCACTGCCTTCTATGCAAGATGCTGCCTCCCAATTGCATAGATCTTATGAGCTGGGGATACACAGCCTTCCAGCTATGGGTTAGGTGGCAATGCAAAGCCATACCCAAGCCCCCCCCGCCCCCCGCCGGGAGGGAAGACACTATGGAGGCCACAGAGCACTGTGGTACAAACCACCGTTATCTCAAATAACCCATGGCTTGAGTGCCGTGTATCTGATTTATACCACTCACACACAGCCCTGGAACCTGTGGGACAAGTTGGGGGCTGCTGGAGGGCTTTAGGAAAGGGGTTGAAACCAGAGAAGGAGTCCCAGACTGCTAGCAAGACAGGTGCTTGAGGCCAGCAGCAGAGAGGAGAGGGGTGAGTTGCTTTCTGCCAGTATTCCTGGGTCTGTGTGAGCAGTGCTATAAATCCATATCAGGACAGTCTCTCATGTATGATTTGCCTTGATTAACAGGTTTCCTGTTCTTTTCCTGTTTGTCCGTTTGTTTTTTCTCTCCTGTTTTCCTGTACTATTTTTGTTTGTATGTTTTTCTGCTCTCTGGGAATGCCTCCTCTCTCTCTGCATCTCCCTCCCCCCCCTTCCCCCTTCATGAGCAGTGGCCGAATCCATTACACTGAGATGTATGAAATGCTGACTCTTATGTCACCACCGCTAGGCCTCGGCAAGAGATGTCCTTCCAAAGTGGCCTATAAGGTAGATCAACCCTTCCTTCTATGGGGGTTAGAGCCGAGCAGGAGCCGGGGCTCGAGGGAGCTGTGGGAGGTGGCACTGGGGGGAGCTGGGGAGGCACTGGGGGCATCCAACGTGTTTAGCTTGCTCCTGGGGAGTATGGTGCGCTCAGAAGAGTCCTGACCACACTGGCTGGTCTCCACTGCCAACGCATGTGACGTTGCTGTGGTCACTCACAAGCCCGGGGAGCTCTGGGGTGGAAGACCCCAGTGGAAGAGGAAAGGCAAGATCAGCAGTAGTGTGGAAGTGGGAGGGTTGGAGAAGACGAGGTGAGGAGCAACCCCATAGCAGTTAGGAGAGTGAAATGTCCTTAGGAGCTCACTGACCCAAGCCTGTCCCCTGGGCTTGGAATCATCCTTGTCCCAACCAGTGCAGAAACAGGGCTAAAGCCCATGGAGGTGGGAAGCAGGCAGGCAGCAAGGACATATCCCGAAGGAGCAGCTCTGTGGTGCATGAGGAGCCAGGCGCATCAGTACAAGCTATCCTAAGGATGGCTTGTGCAAGGCAAAACCAGGTGCCTTCAAAAGGCATCTCTGAGTTTTACTCCCCGGTTCCTTCTGAGGCGGTGGCTGGCAGCCGGGTCCCAGCACAAGCACAACATGCTTCCAGATGCACAGGCATGGAGCAGGGTAGAGAGGAAGCAAGGATGTGGGGTGGGAGCTGTGTGGCTTTGCTGAAGGCAGCAGCTGCTGCGACAAGACCTGGCACTACAGAGCAATGTGTTGCCCTTTTTTTGGCCATGGGCTGCTGCCTGCAGCCCTTTCAGCAGCAAACAGGGCTAGTGAAGGGGGGATTTCTGCACACTTCCAAATGCGCTGCCACCCTCTCCAGATCTCACATGTTTGTTCACACATGCATACATCTGCCATCACACTTTTCTAGGAGAAAAAAGGAGGCTTGAATGCAGAGAAAGGACATGAGAAGCCAGGTGAAAAAGAATGGGCAGGAAAGGGATGACCCAAGGTATTCACAAAGCAAAATATACTCTCTGGAAAGTGGATCTGGTCACTTCAGTTTGCACCCCACCTGCCCAGGGTGGGGAAGGAGCATGGCGTGTCTAACCTGCCTTGGTTGCCCTTCTCTCTTTCCTTCTGCACTTTTTCTACCCCTCCTTCCCTTCCCCACCCTTGGATAATTTGGACCCTGTGCATGTGCTGGCAAACTTCATCTCTGAAAGACGCAAAAAGGGAGCGCCAGGATGTAGCATGCTAGAGGAATTCAGTTTATCTGAAGTCCCTGAAGGTTAGGGACCCTCCTCTCCCCTGCCCCAGGTGGGAAGGGTTGAGAGATGGAAAGCCAAACCACCCAGGAACGGAAACCTGAGCCCCCTTTCCCGAGCATTTCCCCCGCTCACATCCCTGATGGATCAGGCGTGTCTTTCCAAAAGTGCCGGGAGGTGCCGTGGCAGCCCCAGTGCCATGGGGAGGGGGGGGCTCAGGGGCCGTTCCTGGGGTGCAGGAGGAGCCCTGGAAGGCAGTGAGCCGGTGTCCTGGGGTGGAAGGAGCCGGGGGGTGGGGGATGGCGGGGTGATCCTTGCCCTTCTTTTTTGGCTGTGCTGTTTTGACACTCTTTGTTGCTTTTTTTTTTTTTTTTCCCTTTTATTTAATGTTTAATTTCTTTTCCTCCAGCCTGGTCGATGTGTTTTTCGATATTGTTTTCCGTCCGCTGTTTTCTTCTCTCTCTTGCGCAGAGACTGGTGCTGATGAACATGCCCGTGGCCGAGGACATGACAGTCCATTTTACCTCCACCTTGATGGCACTGATACGCACGGCCTTGGACATCAAAATTGCCAAAGGTAAGGTCAGTGGGGTAGAGAGGGGACAGATCCAGGAGGGTTTCAGAGTGACCAGACCTCATCCTTTTGGCAGGCTGAGGACATTTCAGCCAAATTGGGGTTATGCACCCAAAGCCTGGCATGTAGATGGAAGTGATTACCTTGAACAGGCAAATTTCTGCTGCTCTCTATAAAAAAGTCTATTTCTTTAGGGAAGAGGTGGCCAGTTTTCCACTAGAAGCTGCTTCTAGAGAGCAGAAACAGCTTGATGTCTGCTGTGTAAAGGGGGAGAGAGAGAATTCCACTTCCTCCCCATGTACAAAACCAAACCAAGGAGGGAAAAGATCACATGTTCTTGGCATCCTAAGGCTAGGGAACAGAAATCTTTCTCTCAGGGAAGATAAAATGTTCAGAGCAGGAAAACCTGCTTTGTTGTTGTTGCTGGAAACGCTCTGATTCATCAGATCAAAAGCTTTCTGCAGAAACATGCCATTTTCAATAAAATGTCCCCTGAGAGCAGCTCAGCTGTTGGAAGAAAACCCAACCCAGGGCAAGATATCAGCATAAGCCCAGGGCTGAGTCCTTGGGTTCAAGCCCCTCTAGATAAAGCAGAGATTTGAACCTGGGTCTCCAGCTTGACAGTTGATCTGGGTTCGGGTGTCCCCATTTGGTGCATGTTGACAGCTCCCTTTGAGCCAGGGTCTTCCTAAGCTCAGCAGATCCCTTCACCACTGGCCACAGAGCTCTACTCTCCTTGCACAGCATTGCCAAGTATTTAAGGATTTCAGCCAAGTGGAGCTGCTCTTTCACCAGCACATGATCCGCTCACCAGAAAAGAGAAAGTGGGGCAGCAGCAGGTGTGTGTGGGCTGGAGTAGGATTGGAGCTGCAGAGACGGACCCAAGGCGAGCTTGAAGATGGCAGCTTTGAGTGGGAGGGCAGGGGATGGGGAGATGGAGGCACATATGGAAGGGATGGTAGGAAAGTTTCCCTGCAAGAGCAGGAGACCAGGACCACTGATGCAAGATAGCCCTCCCAGCCCAGAGAGAGCTGGTTGCTGCTTGTGAACCTCATTTTAGTACAGGAAAGGGGTGTTTTTAGTTGGAGCCTGGTGCCAGGTCTTGATGTACATGGGACATTTTTTTCCCTCCCCCTGTTCAAGGTGGTGCAGATTGGCAGCAGTTAGACTCTGAGCTTCAAAAGGAGATCCTGACTATTTGGCCTCACCTGTCCCAGAAGATGCTTGACCTGTTGGTACCCATGCCAAAAAGTGAGTCTCTGTGGGGGCTGTCATGGCTGCCAAGTTTCCATCGTACCTCCAGCAGCTTCCTCCCAAAGGGAGGTGGGGACACATCAGACCCATCCCCAGCTAGGGGAGAAGTGGGAAAGGGTTTGTGTTGCTACAGACTGGCTTCTGCCTTGCTCTGTCTGAGTGCTTGGGGACCCTCGAAAAATGTTTGGTCTGCTCCTGCCAAGCCCAGAGTCTCCATTAAATCATCTCTGGAGCATATAACAGCAGGAGGCTGAGCATCGCTTGGTCTGTTACCTGTGATGATGTGATGAAGATATGTGGCTTGGTGGTTTATGATGATGCTTTCAAGTGACCTCCATCCATTTTATCTCCTCGTGGAGTGTCTGGGTGTTCATCTCTGTTTTGGAGTGATGGGGAGACTTGGAGGGTCACCAGGATAACACACAGCAGGGCTGTTGCTGAGATCTGTGCTGGTGCCTTCAGACCTGCTGCTTCTGTTAAGACAAAAGCATCCTCCACCTTCCTTCCCCTCTTATGCTCTCAGCCTCTGACCTGACTGTTGGCAAAATATATGCAGCCATGATGATCATGGATTACTACAAGCAGAGCAAAGCAAAGAAGCAGCGGCAGCAGCTGGAGGAGCAGGTGAGTCTCAGCAAGGGCAGAGTACCCTCGCTGCTTCCTACCATGTCCTGACCAAATGTGCAGCCAGCTGCTTGGGATGCAGCTGAGGGATGAGGGTGGTGGTGCAGGTTGGGCTTTGGTGACTACAAGTCACACATATGTGCATTCTCAGCCCCCAACAGTGAACATGAGTGCACCATCCCCTTCCCAAGTGGTGGGGATTTGGTTGGTGAAGCACTGGATGTTCATCTGCGTTTCCTACAGGCTTAGCTTCTTCCTTTCCTCAAAACAGAAAAACGCCCCCATGTTTCAGCGCATGGAGCCATCCTCCTTGCCGCAGGAAATCATCTCAAACGCAAAGGCTCTGCCTTACCTCCAGCAAGACACGCTCTCGGGCCTGTGAGTATTGCCCTGAGAAGAAGGGAGGTAGTCCTGTCGCTTTTCTGTTCCTTTAGCCCTCGTTTTGTTCTCTGGAGCTGGCACTGGGATACACAGAGGGTTAAAGAGCTGCCAAGAGCAGGGGAAATGCAGTCCAGGGCAGCAGCTCCCAGCACAAAGCTTTTGCAGGATTCCAGGTAGCTGGTGTTGCACCAGCATCACCAACAGCAGCGGAGGTGCCTAAGAGGGATGGCCAAGTATCTATGTGGACACTCTTCTTGCAGGACCAAGTCCACTGAGTACAAGCTCTCCTACCTAGGAGGGTCTGGGATAAACCTGAACCTCAATAGCAGTTGAGGTCTCTGGGTGATGCAGGGTCAGTGGGGGATCCCAGCACCCTGGCTGGTGGGAATGAGGTGGTGGGAGTTTCTGGTACTATGCAGGATATCCCCACTGCTGCCACAGGACCTGGAGCACTGGTGTCCTCTCCTGCCTGGGCACCGCTGCATCTCTCCAAGGAACATGATGTTTGTCCTGGGGGTCTCGACAGCCTGGGCAGCAAGCACAGAGGGTCCCAAGCTCTGAGCCACTGGAGAGGTGATGCCCAGTGATGGCAGCACCCAGGTTGTGGCCTCCCTGAAGCTGGACTGTCTTTGCAGGAGCAGCCGAAGTGGGTTCCCCTCACTGAGTCCGCTCTCGCCGCAGGAGATCTTCCAGCTGGCATGCATGGATCCGGCCCACGGGCAGTTCCAGGAGCACCAGTCTCTGGTAAAATTACACACTGCCTGGTGGGTGCTCACCTG
Source organism: Athene cunicularia (assembly GCF_003259725.1). NCBI lineage: Eukaryota > Metazoa > Chordata > Aves > Strigiformes > Strigidae > Athene > Athene cunicularia. Next base: position 29,599,307 of record NW_020799109.1, on the reverse strand, counting down.
GCAGTCCCAGTGAGGATGCTGGTGGGCACGGGGAGGTGTGGGGCTGCTGGTATGGTGGAGAAATGCTGCTCCCTGCCCCTGTGGCAGCGAGCACAGTGGAAGGATGGCAGCTGCTGGGTCATGCGTGAATCTAAAGCAGGGGACAAATGTCCCCGATTGTGTCCCAGCTGGGGCTCTGGCCTCTCACCTCTGGGTACTGGGGACACAGCCATCCCTGGACCAGTCCTGGCCAGTGAGCCAGGCAGTGGCAAATGCTTTTGGGGCAAGAGCTGTGACTGGGATCCAATGTCCTGCAGTAAAATATCCTTCTCTTCACAGGCTGCTCTTTTTTCCACTGAGTGCTCATTTCAGTGGGTTACCCCGTGCTGAGTGATGGTATCTGATGTTTTCGGATTCATGTTCATTTTGTTGTCAGTGCTGGTGTCCCCAGTCCCAAACCAAGCTGTCAAACTGTCACCAACTGGAGCATGCCCCTCCGGCCTCACACACATGCCAGCCGGCAGCAGCAGTGTCTGTGTGTGTGTGTGTGTGTATATATATATATACATATCTATATATCTCCATGTCTATGAGTGTGCATTCGTGCACCACCCCGACACTTGTTGGGTGCAGTGTTGTACCACTGTGCATCTCCAGCCCGGTCTGTGTCCCCGGGGTCTGTAGTACTCTGTGTGAGCTGTGTACTGTGCAGGCAAGCTTCCCCTGCCCCGGCCACCCCAAGCATGACACCGTCCTGCCAGCAGAGAGGTGGCAGATGAGACTCCCCCGTCCCCATAAAGTCACCTTCTAGCAGATCTTGAGGGTTACTCCCTGCACATCTCCTTGATACCACGTCCTGTACAAAACAGTCCCCTAAATTGGGAACTAACCACAGTGCAAAGGTGCCATGGGTGGCATGATTTCTTTTAATGGGGATGTGGCCAGAAAGCCTTTACAGCAGGGTCAGGCCGAAAATCCTGTACGTTTGTCCTCTTCTGGCAAACGGAGAAGGAGTTAAAGCCCAGGCAGGCAGGGCATTACCAGATCCAGGCAGGATTTCCACTGCCACTGAAGAGGTGCAAGATAGATAAATTGGCCATCAGGCAAGCCTGAAGCACCACATTTGGGTTTATCTGCTGCAGATTGTGGAGATTATTTTTCAGTGGTAACAGGATGGATGATATGTCTTAGACTCCCTTTTTGACCCACTTAAATTCTGCCCCTGGTTGAGCGAGCAGGGCTGTCCCCTGCAAATGGGGCAGAAGCAGTGCGCTGCCCTGCTCCAAACCCATCCCAAGAGCTTGGCTGTGTGTTTATTTCCAGGAGCCAGAGGTTAGGGAGTTTCAAAGAGTGCAGCCCTCTAACCATGGCAGCTACCTTCCCGTGGACACTCAGGACCACGCTGTATCTGGGAGGGCCTCCTCCATGCCTCGTCTCACTGTGGATCCCCAGGTAAAACCAAGCAAAGCCCCCACAGGTGCCGGGTCCAAGCAAAACCTACCAGGTAACACTGGGGCTTCTTTCTGTGTTGAGCAAGTCCTGCGAGCCCCGTGGTTTCCCCAGCACCCCGATATCGGAGCATGTCCCCATCTTTGGGGTGCTGCACAAGTAGAAGAACTACAGTTTCCCTACATGGGGGACATTGGCAGCAGAGAGCAGCTAGGGGAACTGATCTCCTGGCTCACGTGGGAGGTCCACAGTGGAGCAGGGCCACGCTGGGAGGTTGCAGAGTCCCCATGCACTGGGACAACCCTCCCTTCCTCCAGCCTGGGTCCAGCTGAGGTTCAAGGAGTCCCAGCCCAGCTGTCAGATGATCTCCCAGCTGATGAAATACATTTTCCTTCCTTTCCCGTTGTCCCAACACACACGCTTCTCCATCTGTCCAGGGGAACCCAGGCCACATCACACCTCGTTTGTCTGCCTGGTCTCTCTGTTGTTCTGTCTTGTATTCAGCCTCTACCGAGACACAGATGCTTTTATGGGGTTCAGTTTTGCTGTGAAGTCTCTGGGTCTGCTCTCTCACAGAGGTCCTGGTGTCAGTGCTGGCATGACATGTCATGGCAATTTGGTGGGGCATGAAGAGGAAGGGAGGCTTTGCTTTGGATTTATTGACCATTTTGTGGTGGGGAAGATGATCAGGAGGAGGGGATGGGAGCAGAAAGGGGATAGTGTGAGGAGAGGAGACTGGGAGAATGGCCCAGGGCTGCAGAGGCAAAAAACCTGCTAGAATAAAGCAAAGGAAAATGTAGAAGGAGGTGATGTTTTCCACAAAACGTGTGAGAACACAAGCTAGAAGGAGGGGAGAATGTAGAAAGGAAAAGCAAAGAAGGGAGAAAGAAAAGGGACAATAAACCAACAGTGTGACTGGGGAGAGAGGAAATGAATGCAGGAGAAGGGACATGGGAATAAAGGAGAACCAAAGAGGACCAGTGCTGACACTGGAAAAGTGGAAAGTAAACAGCCAGGAAATAAACACCAGGCGAGGGGCACTGGAGGATCCCCCCTTCTCTCAGTGATTTCTTCTTCGATGTCTCTGTTTGCTCCACTCAGTTCTGCTTTCAAGGCTAGGAGGGATGCTGAGACAGCCTGGGGGCAGTGCTTTGGTACCCCCCATGTCCTCACACCTGGGACAAGGTGCTGCTGCTCTTCCCCCGACATGCAGTGCCTTGGCTTCACTCTCAGTCACTGGTTTTGCTTGTGGAGCACCGTTTCCAGCTTGCTGGGGCAGGGGAGCTCTAAAGCTAAATCCCACTTTCTTCCCACCCCTGATTTGTGCAGAGATTACTTGGCAGGGCTGTCCGCAGGCTGGCTGCATCTCCCCACCCCGAATCTCCCCATCCTGGAGGTTGGTGTGCCAGTGACGGCGGGTGAACTGGTAATTGCTCAACTGCCATCCCCCCAGCGCTGCCCAGTGCTAACCCTCTCCCCGGCTGGCCGGGGTTGCTTGCAGGTGGTGACAGACACCAGCTCAATGCGGCGATCATTTTCCACCATCCGGGACAAGCGCCCCAACAGCTCCTGGCTGGATGAGTTCTCCATGGAGCGCAGCAGTGACAACACCTACAAGTCCCGCCGGCGCAGCTACCACTCCTCGCTCCAGCTCTCTGCCCGGCGCCTCAACAGTGACTCGGGTGAGCAGGGGCGGGTGGCCCCATCCCACACCAATGCCAAAGAAAACCCAGCCAAGTGTCCCCCGCTCCTGGGAAGGGGACAATGGGGACTGATGGGGATGTCCTGCAGGCCACCGGTCCGACGGGCATCGCTCAGGTGGCAGGGAGCGGGGCCGATCCAAAGAGCGCAAGCACTTGCTGTCCCCCGATATCTCCCGCTGCAACTCAGAGGAGAGGAGTCCCCAGGCACACGACGAGTCACCGGAGCGGCGGCGCGAGTCCCGGTCACCCAGCGAGGGCAGATCACAGACACCCAACAGGCAGGTGGGTGACAAGAACCCCTTCCTAAGCACAAAGGGAGGCATAGAAAAAGCTGCTTGCCAAAACGGGGAAGATAAACCCCAACTGCAAGAGCTCTGCATCCTCTCTCCTCACAGTCATGGCATCTCCATGTCCCCTGTCAGCTGAGCAGTTTGCAGCTGTTCAGGCACCCTGAAGAGCATCTGGGGAGAGGGTTGGATCTCCACACTGATCCATTCACCACTGTGGCATCCACTCCCTGCCAAGGTCAAGGTGTCCCAGCTACACAAGCCTGGAAATGCCAGTGCTTGAGGATTCTTGAAGCCCACAAAGATGCTGCCTGTAAAGATCAGCAGCCAGTGAGCCATTAGCTCTTCCCACAAAGGGGTTTGTGGGTGCTTTTTACTTTTGATCACCAAGAGCAGACACCATCCTTGTCCTTGGAGCAGACCCCGAGGCAGGGATGGGACAGGTGAGGTTGCATCAGGGCCTCATCCAAGCTGGAGGATGCCCGGGAGGGACTTCAGGCTCAGGGTGCAAGGGAGAGGGTGTATGGTGCAGCCCATTGCCCTTATATTCCCCAGCACATCTTGGTACATTGCAGGGAACGGGCTCCCTGAGTGAAAGCTCCATCCCCTCCATCTCGGACACCAGCACCCCCCGGCGAGGCCGCCGCCAGCTCCCGCCAGTGCCCCCCAAGCCGCGTCCCCTCCTCTCCTATGCCTCCATGCTGCGGCATGCCGGAGACACCTCACCACCCCCAGATGAGAGTGAGGGGGGGTCCCCGCCCAACACCGCCGGCCAGACCGAGTCTTCCAGCTCACCAGTGGGGAAGCAGAGCCGACAGTCCACCCCGCAACGTTACATCTCGGAGCCGTACCTGGCCCTGCACGACGACTCGCACGCCTCAGACTGCGGTGAGGAGGAAACACTCACCTTCGAGGCGGCCGTTGCCACCAGCCTTGGCCGCTCCAACACCATCGGCTCGGCCCCACCGCTGCGGCACAGCTGGCAGATGCCCAACGGGCACTACCGGCGGCGGAGGCGAGGGGCAGGGCAGGGTGTGATGTGCGGGGCCAGCATCGATGTGCTCAGTGACACCGAGGAAGACGACAAGTGCTAGAAGCTGCCTCCTCCCGCCCCATCTCAGCTCCCCCCACAGCCCCGCTGCCGTCCTGCCCCTCTCCAATGCATGCTCTTCGCCACGCCTGGGAATGAAACAAAACCAAAACCAAATGCAGGGGAAAAGGAGAAAACCAAACCGACTGAAACGGAGGGGAGGAAAAAAAAAAAAGAAAAAAAAAGTCTTTGTGCAAAAAAAAAATTAAAATCTGTCAACTTTCATTTATTACTATCACTTTTTTTTTCTGCACAGAGAAACATTTGATGGGCGGTGGAGCTCCCAGGCTGGGCATGTGTGCTGCAGGGCAAGTGAGAGCCCCTCTGGCCATGGCCCCACTCCCTGCCCTGAGCGGGACTCCTGGGAAGGCTGATCCCGATGGTTTTCTGCTTCCTGAGGCTGGAGAATCCCAGAAAATGGGTGCCAGCGGCCAGCCCCCTTTGCTCTGTCGCTTGGGCTCAGTGCTGCTGTGGCTTTTAATTTCCCAAGGGTCTCATCCAGCCCGAAATAGGGGCGAGGGGTTGGGGTGCACCAGGCAGACTGGAGCAGCTCTGCCTGCCAGGGTGGGGCAAAACCAAAGCCAACTGGTTTATACTGGGGCAGGCCGGAGCAGGGCGGGAGGGCTCAGCGCTGCTGAATGTATCCTGTCTCCCACCAACATATATTTATTTATATATGGAGAACTCTAGGTGTGGCTGTGTGTGTATATACAGTATGTGTGTGTATATATATTTATATGCTGTATATATAAAGATATACACATACATGGATTTGTTTTAGTCATCTGACAATGCTGGGGAGCCCCTTGGGTTTTTTACTGCCTGCATCCCATTTGGCGGGGGCAGGACCAAACCTTGCCGGGGGGGGCTGCTGCACACCCATCGCTGTAGCAGAGCACTGGGAAGGTCACCCTGCTCCCCTCGCCCCATCTCAGATGTTTCCAACAGTGGGAGTTGCCTTTTCTCCATCAGAGGTGGCCACGGTGAGGGGTCTTTGGGCAGCTCTGCTGCCAGCTGTGCCATGTGCTGTTTGCGGGAGTGGGATGCCCGAGGGACAAGGATGGGGCTGTCCCTGGGGGCACAGCTCATTTGGCGCCAGCGGTGTGAGGGGGTGATGTCAAACCTCTCAGAGGCCTCTTTGCTGTGTTTTCCCAGGAAAAGAAGATTCCTGTGTCCGCAGGGGAGAGAAGATGTTGTGCGTGTGTGACGGTACCCTAAGATATGTCCTCCTGGCAGAGGAGCCCAGCTTCGGCACCTCCTCTGCCTCACTTTCCCCTGCAGCCGTAGCCTCTGCCTGCTCCTGGGGCTTGGCACCCCCTTCAGAGGGGGGCTGCTATGGGGGTGCCCAGGTTTGCAAACCCCATGGCCCCAGTGCGGGGGCAGGCGGGTGTCCGGGAGCCAAAGGTGGGGCTTTGGGAGAGGAGCGTGAGCTAGGGGCTGAGCAGGGTGGCTCCTGTCTTCTACAAATACTGAAAACATGGGATGGCCACCTTCCAGCGCCGGTCATTAATTAATCTGGTAATTATGTGCTGTCAGCTCTAATGATCCACGCATGCCCTCAGCTGCAGGTGCAATGCTTTGCCTGACAGCCTGGGGAGATGCTGGTGAACTTGTGGTGATGGGTGGCTCATCCTGGCGATTGTTGGTGTGTTTCTGCTATGAGTTGTATCTGTTGTCAGCTCGAGCATGGTCCTGGGGAACCAGAAGGTGCTGTGCCCTTGGAGCTTCAGGAAGGGGCTTGCTCTGTGGCTGGGGGTCTGGTTGATGTGGTTGGACCAGGTATGGCCATGTGTGTGTGGAGATGGGACATGGCCTTCAGTGCGCTAGGCTGGGCAGGGGGAGGTGGCGCAGCCCTCGTCCTGCCCATGGCTTCAATTCTGCTGAGGGTGGTTGTGGTCCAGGGTTCTTGGGGCTGTTCTCCAGCCCCTCTGGCTGGCTGAGCAGCAGCTCTAGCCAAGCTTTGCTTTAGTCCTGGATAACACGTCTTCTGCCGATGGAAGGATGCTATGGGCGCAAACTGTGCGCAAACATGTGCAGATCAGCCCCTGCCCCAGTCGCTTTGTGAGCTCCCCCAGAGGAGCTCTGCTTTGCAAGGAGCAAATCCCACCTGCTCCTGAGCTTGGTCATGGACCAAACACCCTATTTCTAATGGTCAAGCTGCCCTCTGTGCATCCAAGGAGCAGGTTTCGCTTATGGGGCCAAAACCTCCTACTGCCTTGATTGGTTCCTGCAAGGTGGGTGGCACCTGCTGTCCCTGTTTGCCCTGTGCTTCCTGAACAGACGCTTCCATCTGCCAAAGGATCCAGGAATCCATCGCTCTGGCTCAGCTCCTGCATCCAGAGTCTCGATGCCTGGGGGCAAGCCATGCCGCATGCAGCTATGGGGAAGGTCCCTGCTGTTGGCTGGTGGCATGGGCATTTCCTGTCCGCTTTTGGGCATTGTCTGTCCCCTTCCAGCCATCCATGAGCAGTCCATGGCTTCAGCCTGCAGCTGCTGGAGCATTGCTCCCTGCGCTGGAGTTTGGAGGAGCCAGGCCTGATGGGCAGCGTGGGATTGCGTGGGGGCTGGGGCCAGGGATGCTGTGGTGCTGGGGGCTGGAGGAGGTGATGCCGTACCTGCTCTAAATATAGGTGCTGGCATCGTCTACGTCTAAATGCAGAAAGGTGTCTGACAATACACCGGTCTCTGAGTAACAGCCCGCAGGGAGGGAAGGAGGCGGCTTTTTGTGTCTGTGCCTGTTGGGTGGGAGGGAGGGAGGGATGCTCTCCAAGGGGGGGCATGTTTCATGCGGATTTTAAGCTTTCTTTCCTCGGCCCTATTCTGGAGCCAGTGAGCGGTGTGCGGCAATGCTCTGCAGCCATGATACAGGCTGGGGCAGAGCCCCTCAGCATGCAGCTGTTCACGGCAGTGGGCTGCAGCATCTGAACCTGAGCTTTTTGACATGTAAGGCTGGTTTTACTAATATATAGGAATTGTATGAAGGAAACCAGACCCCCTTTTTCCCCAGGGGGGGAAGCCAAAACTGGCCTTCTCCTGCAGTCGCCACAGCTCTGCTCCCACAGTAGGAGGTCAGGCAAGGACCCACAGGGACAAGGTGGCACCTCCAAAGCATGTCTCTGAAACCAAAAACAACCCCCAAAAGAACCATGGAAAAGACTATGCTGAGAGGGGAGGAAAAATAACCCCAAGGTGCCATTGTGGACCGCGTCTTGCTTTTCAAAGCACTGGACTCACTTTGCCACTGTACGATCTCTCGTCGGTGGCTTTTTGAACATCTCCTTTGCCTCCCGGACACTGGGGATCTGCCACTGTGCTTGCTGTGAGTGGCTGCTGGCTGTGCTTGGCAATGAGAGGGAGGATGAGAAAGGGTGGAATGAGTTTCAGTCTCTGCCTGCATGGGACAGGCCACTACCCAGGCAGGAATTCACCAGTAGTATGCAACTGGTTCCCAGTTTGGTGGTGGGACTGGGCTCAAAGCCCTGCAAAGCTCCTGGGGGGACAACAGAGGGTGTGTAGGGAGATGAGGCAGCCCTGGAGCATGGAGCCCTGCTGTCCCCTCCGGGCTGGCTGTCCCAGCCCCATCCTTCTGTACCCCCCACCGTGATGCCTCCGAGGGCAGAGCCCCTCCCCACCCCCCCGTGTGAGTCTGGCAGCTCCTGGGGCCAAGGGTGGGTGGGTGGGAGATGCTCTGCCTTCATCCCCCAGGCACTGGGGCAGGATGTGGTAACATAACATACTCGTTTGGACCCAAATGGGGAACTGAACCAACTGACAGCGATGTACAACTTCAATGTTTTTTGTCAAAAGGAAAGAAAAATAAAACCTTGTTGTAAAGAAACACCGTGGATCCCGTCTTGTTGGCACCCCTCTACACTGGTGGGGCCACAGGGACCTCGGGTGAGATGCTAGACCCCCACAAAAGGTCCTTGTGGCAGCAAGGGGCTAGAATACAGCCTGTGCTGGGCAGTCCCATCACGAGGGATGGGGAGTTCCCCAGCATGGGCACAGGGCTGTCCCCTGCCAGTGCTGCCCTGGCATCCCTATGGTCCCCCAGCAGGGTGGGGAGCACATTTGGGAAGGGTTGTTATCCCAGAAGAGCTGTGGCTCATGCCTGGCTGCTTCCAGACATGCTGGCTGGGGG
>NW_020799109.1:29586750-29590608 GCF_003259725.1 Athene cunicularia | reverse complement strand
GGGAAGTGCCAGGAGCCTGAGGAGCTGTTAACAGTGACACCACAGCGAACTGGCCAGGGGAAGCTGAGAGCATCATGATGACATTGTATTGCTGTAGAAATACAAGGGACAACCAGCTTGTAAACCAAGGGCTTGGAAAACCTGCTGGGATCCAGGTCTTTGGGGCATTCAGACAGCTTGCCCACCCCTCCACATCTGTGCCCAGGAGATGCCAAGTGGATTCAGGTGTTGTTGCCTGGTCCAAAGCTCACAGATGAGTTTGCAAGCAAAGATGCTGAAGTCAGGTCTTATATTTCTTTTTGGCAGAGCTGTTTAAAGCATAAAAAGTTTGCCAGCAGTCAGAGGTGAGTCAGCAGCCTGTGACAGTCTGCAGGCTGAGCACAGGTGACAGGGATATTTTATGGCTTTTCGATGGGACTCTTCTTTTTCTTTCCTGGTGATGGGAAGATCCTGTGCCAAGAACAACTCAGGGAAGGATGAAGGCAATTGTTCTGCTCATCTGGACCACTTTGAGCCAAGCTTACCTTGTGTGTCACCCATGAGCTGCTGCCCCCAAGGACCAACCTGGATCAAGATCAGGTGACACTGAGGATCAAGCCCAGACATCATGACCTATGGGAACTGGCTTTATATTGCCCTTCACTATGTGCATCTTTCCTTTTATTTCCCAAATGCTGTCAAGTTTGGTTTCCAATTCTTTGGCTCATGAAGTGCTAAAAAGCATGTTTTCAGCAGGAAGTGTACAGTTCCATAGGGACATTGCCCATGAGATGGCCCAGCTTTGAGGACACTTGCCCAGGCAATGGATGCAGTGACAACCCTGGAGGCAAAGCCCAGCATTTTTTCAGGCTGGGAAGCACATTCCCATCTTATAGCCAAAAAAGTGATCTGTTTCTCTGACTGTGGGGAAAGCTCTGCAGGGTGGTGATGCCTTCTTCATCACTGGGACTCTGCACTGGCACTGAAAGCAGTTTAAGGAGAAGACCTCCTGTGCAGGCCAGAAGTCCTGCGTTAACATTTTTTGAAGTGAGTGTCTGAAGTATGAACTGTTCCAGAGGCTTTGAAATCAGGACTCAGTGTGCAGGTGTCTGATGGACATCCCATGGAGCCCTGCCAGGATGAGTGATTGATGTAGCTAGCTGAGTGCTTAACCTCCTCTGCCACCTTTCCCCAAGTCCCCTAACATATCTAGGGCCATGAAAAAGATACCTGGAGCAACACAAGGAAGTCAGAACTTCACCCTAACAAGGGAAACTGGTGCTGCAGAACGGGGAGCCTTTGCTGTTGGAGAGCCAGCGCTCTGCCTGGCAGGCACAAAGGCTAAAAAAAGCCCCTTGACAAATGGAACAGAAAGGTTAAAATTATCTGTACATCATCTGAATAACAATGGCAATGCAGATTGTACCTGCTTATAATAGCTCCAGGAGACAGGATAAATTGGGAACAAAAGTACCCCAGAAACAGATGCTGCTGGCATGCAGCTGGCAGAAGTGCCAGGACTGTTCCTCCTTGCCGGGGCTTGAGGAGTCGTAGAAGACAGGGACACCAGAAGCACCACAACCTGCTTCACTCCCCTTGCCCATGGGTGCTTCAGGGCTCTTCCAGCCCCGGGTCCTGGCAGAGCTGCCCAGGCAGCTTGTGGGCTCCCAGAATGTGGGAGCAGTCCCTGCCCACAGTACCAGCATCGCAGCCAGTGTTGTACCTGGGGGACATGAACAGTCTTTTTTCTGGGACTGCTGAAAATCATCAGCCCATAACCTGGCTCTTCTTCCCTGAAGAGGCCTCATCTTATTAGATTTTTTCACTTTGTCTCTGCCTTTCTTTCCTCCTATTGTCCCCTGAAAAGCCAAGTGATGGTGCATGGTGCTGGGTGCATCTGTAATTCTATGGGCACTGACTCTTGCGTAAAGGCTCCCCAGATTATTTTTAAATCAGGATGCCAGCAATTGTGCAACTCTGGGGGTTTGCAAGGGAAGCCTGGCTCCGGTCCTTGAGCACTCAAACACCCCCTTGCTCAAACACCTGGTTATGACCATGCTCACTCCTCCACCAAAACAAGGGAAACTCAGATGTGAGGATGCTGGTGTCAAACCCAAGCCCCTAGGGGGAGGAAAGGACAAGAGGGGAGCACTAGGAAATGTGAAAGAATGAAATCTTTTGTCTTCCTTTTGCAGTCTCAGTGAGGTATTTAAAATCCGTATGTACAAGGCTGAGGGGCAGAGGTTTCCTCCCTCTGGAGACACAGCTGATGGCTCGGAGGGGAGATGCCAGGGGCAGCTCTCAGCCCTCCTCTCTTCTCTTTCATTCCTCTGATGGTACTCACATGCACACTCTCCTGATGCCACGGATGTGTGTGGGTTCTGAAGTGGGGCTGGTGTTCACTCATGCCGGGAGCCACATGGCGTTGCTGGCTCGCGGGCTAGTAGTGCCTATGGTTCCCTGGGCAAGCATCCCCCACAACGAGTGAGCATTCCCCCCAGGTGAGCCTCCCCCCCACGGGTGGGCGCCCCCACCATGAGCAAGCACATGCAACTGCTGCTCCTTTCCAGCACCAGCGTGGCCCCCCCAGGGAAGTGGGATGCATTCACGAGGATTGTCCTCAAAGGACTTGAAGAGCCCGGCCTGGTTCAGCACCTCTCTTTTCTATTCTTCATATTTATTTATGTCTCTTGACAATGATCTTCCTTTCTCAGTGATATATTGCTGCACATCTGCTCTGGCTGTGTTTGCCAGCGGCCACACAAGCAGGTGAAATGCTATGGACTGCCCTGGAAACTGGCCCCTACCAGCTCACAGAAGAGAAAGCTGGCAAATACTGTCTCCCAGGAGATTTTTGGGAGCTGCTTTGTGTCACCTTTGGCCTTACAGGCAGCAGGGAGCAAGGGGAAGGGCAGGTCTGCTCTCACCCCTGCTTATCCTGTGGGTTTGTCTTGTCCCAGTACCCACCGCCCCATCTCCTGATTAAATGCCACAGAGCAGAAAAGATCCAACTGTTCGTTTGCCTTTGCTATTTCTGTGTAGTAATAAAAAAAAACCAAAACAGACCAACACAATTCTGCTTTCTAAATGAATGTAAAAAGCATTAATTTCTCTCCTCCAGCTGGTATCTTCCTCTCACCGTAGCAGGACTTTCCAGGTGCCCCTGGCAATGGGCAGTTGGGTACTGGGAGGGCTGGGCAAGTGGGTGGAAACCCAGCAGAAGTGGTCTGCAGCCAAAATCATCCGGTGCACTTGGCTCAAAGCCGTTGCAGGGCTGAGAGCTGGCTGTCTCTGCAGTGGTCCAGCACACGAGCAAGCTGCCATAGGGACCAGGGTATGGATGTGATGCACCCAGCAGGCTGCTCCAGCAGAGATACCGGTGCCACTTGAGGTGCAAGGGAGAGGGAATGGTGATAAGGGTTAAGAATGCGCTGTTATTTGCTAAAGACAGCTTAGATTCTCTCTCCCTCCCACACACGCTCCCCTGGGACGCAGTCAGTCAATTTATGGAGCAATCTGCCATAGATGATGTGATTTTCAGATTGATTTTCACAGATCTGCATCATGGCCATCAGGAATGATGTGGGGATTTTTCCTTTCCAAAGGGGGAGGAGCAGAGAAAGGAAATAAATCCAAAGGTTATACCTCCCAGCGGTGTTTAATCCTATGGTATCTGGGCAAACACACAGGCTTCGAGCCATGACATCACACCTCTGGGTCCTCTGGAGGAAGCATGGAGCATGCAGGACAATCAGCCAGATCCATAGCTCCCAGCTGCCCCCTTTCCTTGGCCTTTGAAGTGTCAGCAGGGGCTTGCAGATGGCCTTATTTAATTTCTAATTTACTTGGGGGGGGGGGGGGGGGGGGGGGGGCAATGGG
>NW_020799109.1:29561477-29586700 GCF_003259725.1 Athene cunicularia | reverse complement strand
GGGGGGGGGGGGGGAGGGGGGAGTGCAATCAAGCTTTTTTTGGGTTTTTCTCACTGATGAAAGGGTGGGCTTCATTTACACAGCAATAATTTTTTAAGGACCTGTCCCAGCTTGAGCCCCTCTTCCTCCAGCATGTGATATCGCGCTGTATCAGCAAGTCTCACCTCCTTTAGCAACTAGGAGTGCATTAGGAAACCAGCGTGAGCTGTGAGAAAGAGCTGTGAATTAGCAAAGCCTCCCCTGCCCCTTGGCAAAGCCTTGTCTTACACCTCCTAGCAGGAATAGCTGCAGCTGCTTGCTGCAGCAGAAGTGAGAGCAGAGGGAGTGCAAACGGGGGTGGCAACGGGACAGGTCATGAATCTTTGCATCCTCTCAAGGACACAATCTCAGGTCACAGCCAGTCTGCCACCCACAGCCCAAACTATCCACACTGGTCCTGGGAACAGGGGCTTTGCTGTGGTCCCAAATGCCTGGTGTCTCCAGCCGTAAGTGTCCCACAGTGGCTGGACCACCCTGCTGCAAGGACAAACATCCTTTCCCCCAGATCTCAGTGATCACTTAGGGATGGAAGACTCCCCAGCAGATCAGGCAGCAGAGAATGAGAGCAATGGAGGGTGCAAGCCATGCTGAGAAAGCCACCCATGCCTACACCCGCCCCTCTTTGCTGCTTGGGGACATTTCTGTGATGAGTTTGGCAAATCCCTGCTTCGCCTGGTGCTGCTTTGGGAAGAGGGACATCTTCCCACCCTGCGCTGAGTGGACTGGTGCTGCAGAGAACCGGCTTGCTTTGCCATGCCTGCAGCATCTCCACAGCACCAGCAGGGATGAAGACCTACAGCTGACAGAGAAATGGGCAGATGGGATTATCAGTCACATGTGCCGCCACCCTCTTCTTGCTTTAGCCTCTTTTTTCCTTGCATTCACTCCTCAAGCAGGTTTTTCAGCCTATGTTAACAACAGCAATTTTATGCTTGACACACTCGGCTTCTTCCCGTTGTCTGTGAGAGGCTGGTGGGTGTTTAGATATACCCGACGGGACATTTCTGAGCGAGGCTGGCCTTCCCCCGCACCATGCCCCAGGAGCATCCCGGCAGGAAAGCCTCCCCGGCTGCTGGAGAGCCCAGCAGCTTGCAAGGGAAAGGCCTTTGCAGCTTGTTTGCTGGCTCCCACTCGGGTTTATGCTGTCCCAGATGCAGCCCACCACTATCTGCATGAAGGAGACTGACCTGTTTAATGTCCCACTCTTCCTGCATTGCTCTCACATTTAGTGATCCTTGCCCTCAGAAGAGCTTTAGAGATAAGCTCTGGTGACAGCAGATAATGGCTAGAAAGTTGTCTCAGCCACAGCAGAAAGCTTTCACTAGACTTCCTTTGTCTTTGTGGGTGCTCTCTGAGCATACCCGCACAAGGAAAAGGGGTGATAGAGGCAGCTGGCTCAAAGCTGGGGTTAGCCACTCACCCTGGGTGCTGTACATCAATTAATATAAGCACAGACTTGTTCTATGATTACTTGTTCTGGCTGTAAAGCTGGTGCTGCCCTCTGAACCTCCGCCTCCACCACACCCTGTGCTAGAAAGACCCCTTTGAAATATTCAGCCAAAGCAAGCAGACTGTAGGAGACTGTAGCAGAAGGAGATTTTGCAGATAAAACCTGCAGCCCCTGCTGGGATTAGCTGTTCCCAGACCCTGTTATTTGCACTTGCTGCACGCACACACCTTCCGCCAACATGCACACACCACCACAGTTCGGAGACAGTTGCCAGCACCGAGTGTGCTCCTGGGTTTCCTGTGGGATGTTCTGCAGAGGGCTTGGTGCCAGCTCCAAGCTCAGATGCCCATTCCCAGCTGTGCTGGGTGGAGATGCTGCAGTCCCCAAGTGTGACCTAGGAGCCACCTCTTAAATAGCTGTGATGAGGCTGAGGGCCTCTCCCTGCCCTTCTCCTGGGGGAGTTGCAGCCAGATGCTGCAGAGACAGGTCTGTCCTTTGGCCAGGATAGGCTTTCACCATCCCTGAGTCCAGTCCTGGGGAAACAGAGGCACAAGATCATGGGGCTGAGAATAACAGTTCCTACTGGGACAGGCATTCCTTCTCTGGTCCTGACAGGAGCTGGTGCTCACTGCCTGAATGATTTAATCATGTTCTTAAAGTTTCCCCCTGTAAAAACCCCTCTTTGCTCTGCTTGCAAGAGTTATCTGGTGGGGATCAGGAGTCTTTCAGCTGGGGCTGTGCTTGTTGGGGCTGGGCTGCTGTACCCACTGCTGCTGGGGCTCTCACCCCTTGGACCAGACTCTGCATCAAGGGAGAGGTTAAGCCATATTTTTGGACACAGATGACTACAGCTCCAGTGAGTTAACGCAGAGATGTTATTAGAGGCCGTGAGAATAGGTCAGGTTTCAGTCTGGGAAGAAAGCAGGGTAAGTGATGTTCCACAATTGTCTCCTGGCTGAAATCAGGCCAGAAAATAAGCTTTTTTCCATATTCTGCCCCTTCACTTGGATCAGGGTACAGGAGGATGGCTCCACTATCCCTGTGCAGTGCTGCAGGCAAAGGGCATCTGGGAGGATGCTGTCCCATGAGCAGGCTGGGGCAGAGGAGAAGCTCCAGCAGCACTGGAAGGGAGACTGGATCTTTTCCCAGCAACAAAAACTTATTTTAGCTGGGAAATTGGAGGTCATGAAGGTTAGACAGACCTCCCAGGCTGAATTTCACAGCCATGAGTAGAACAAGTTGTTGATTTTGCCAGCGTTGCCATAAGGAGACATGTTGCAGACGGAGAACGCTGTATCCTCCGTTCCTGACAAACGCCTGTCATGATAGCTTGAATATAAAGCAGGGGCTTAGGTAGAGGGAGCTTATTTAGTGTTTGTATTTTTCCATAATTTCATGTTTCTCTGTCGATCATAAGAACCTCCAGAAGCCCAAAGCAAAGCTCCTGTGTGCACAGCAGAAATTGCCTGCAGGCTGGGTCCTGCAGAAGAGGAAGCCAAGCCACGGTGTGTTGGCATCCTTGTCACACGGCGGCAGGCAGACACAGAGGATGGCAGTGACATTCCCATGATGCACCTGGACTGGATGGGCCCAGCGTTGCCTGGTCCAGCAGCATGGAGCCTTGTCTTGATGCAGTAAAGCTGAGAAGTCACGCAGTAATACTGGTGTCCAAGCCACAAACCTCCCCACTCCAGGGTTGATGCCGTGAGCCCCTGCCAGAATGTGCTGCAGGGAGGAGGGAGGGCTTCTTTTTTTCTTTTTGCCAGGGTCACCAAGGCAGACCCTCCTTCCTTGGCATCCTCCTTCTGCTCAGCAACCTTGTTCCTCACCATTTGCTCCAGCAGCCCCTGTCCCCCCAGAGAAAGGATTTACTCTGAACAGGGTTGTTCCCTGGCTGCCTCCACCACCTCACCTCTGTGTTGGCACTCAGAGAAGTGAGACAGACAACGGCAGAACCAAGGGTACAGCTGAGAGATGAGTGGTGAAACTGCAGATAAATCTACTATAAGATGCAGCTGGAATTTTATCTCATGCCTATCCCTGTGCTTTGTGCCTGACGCTGCAGCATGTAGGGACAGATGTGAAATGTGGCTCCGTTTAGAGCCTGGGAATAGCAAAATCTCCTTTGAACAGCCATGTTTTAATTTGCATTTCTAGGGCTCTGGCAGAAACCTGGGTCCTGTGGTGTACTCGGCAGCGGATGCACTAAATGGCTATGAGTTTCTGTATTGAGGACCTGCTGGGACAATCTGGGCAGTTGGCAGACCCAACAGCTCTCCTGGTGTTAACACAGCAGTGCTGGTTGTGAGCAGTGTCTTGGGAAGTGGGGATTTTTTTTAGTGGGTTTTGGTCTATTTATTCAAACCTCAGCTTGGCTTGGCTTCTTTGGTGCTGCTCGTTGAATAGACTATGATGCAGGATTAAATGTCACTGCAATGACAGGTGTAGAAAGGAAGGAAGGGCAAAAGCAAAATGGAGGGGAGAACATAGCAGGGCTGGAGCTGACCCGTGCAGACACTGTCCTAAGAGACACAGTCCCCAGGAGCGTGAGGATGAACTGCTCCTAGAGAAAATAAAAGAAGGGAGCGGCAACCTAACAGCTGCTCTTTTGCACTCCTTCATAGAGCTGAGATGCTTGTGCTTAAGGCCGCTGTGGCAGATGTCTGCAAGGTGCTGTTACTTTTGCACCAGAAGCTCTCTCGGGGCTCCTCCGATGCTGTCAAGAAGCCCCAGGCTTGCTGCTGCCATGTGCTGCAGTAACAGCCTGCCTCTCAGCAGAGATGGGGCTCCTGGGGGTGGTGCCATCTGGTCGCACAGGAGGAGAAGCCTTTGCTCCCTGAAACATGTCGGCTCAGGGTGGGAGAAGCAAATCCTATTTTATGGAGGCATGAATAGCTTCATCGATGGAAGAAGGACACTTTACTAGGAGTAGTTACTGAGTCCTGGGCATCCCGGCTCTGGCTCCAGGCATGAGATACCTGATGACTTGAGGTCTCAGCAGCAGAGAGAGCAGAGTGTGCCTTTGGTGAGAGCAGATGCTTGCGGGCAGCCCGCTCACTCCCCGTATAGGCAGAGGTTGCCTGCCTTGCCTGCCCATTGCAGATTGAGCTCACCTGGCACGGGGCTGGCTCCCTGCAGACTGGTTGTTTGCATGCCTGGTTGGCTGCCTGTGCCTCGTGTTGGCTGGTGTGATGCTCCCTGGGATGAGGATGGCTGCAGATATTTGGATGAAATCTAAAAATCTTTCCACAGATAATCAAAGCACACCCAGCAACTGGCCTGTGTGCTGTGACTTTGTTGAATCTGAGATGTCATAGGGGTCTGCGTCTCAAGAGGCATGCCGCGTGTCCCAGTCAGAAAAGCCCAGTGTGGTTTTTCTGTCACACAGAAGTTTGTGTGGCTTCCCCAGTCAACCAAAGAGGCTGTACAGCAATGGCTTTGAAGCTGCAGCTGAAAAAGGTGACTCAAAGTGCTCCACTAGGCTCCAGAGGCAGTGTGAGCTCACCTAGTGGGGGCTTCATGGAGCAGCAGGGCCAGGATCCCCTGTAAAAGGGGATTCTGGCATTTTCTAAGCTCTCCAGCAGCAGCCACAGCCGTGAGTGTCTCATGACAGCCTCTCCCACAGGGACCCCGATGGCTCTTCAGCAGTGATCTTTCAGCGCTAAGTCAGGAAGAAGAGCTCTCCAGGCTGAATCACAGCATCAGTCACAGCGCCTGCCTGACAACCAGCTCATCCAGGTGTGCATCCTACGGGGCTTTGGTCACTTCAGCTGAACCATGCAAGTGAACACAATGGCCATGTTTTTTAAATGAATCCTGCTCCTTATTCCCTTCAGTCTACTGCACTTCTAGCTATCCCCAAGTGTCTTTTAAGTGCTAGGACTGTCACAGATTTATGACCCAGACTCACAGCTCTCATTCCCCGGGAGTACCAGCTGCTGTCTGGAAGACCAAGTGGCCGAAGTTTCTGGTCTGCTCCCTGTGGTGCCACTGTTGTCTTGTGTGGGCATCATAAGCCTGCAGGGATGTGCAGAGCAGCTTGGCCTCACCCTTTCTGCAGCGATGCTCTATCACTCTGCAGGTATCTGTTGCTGTGTGTGTACTCGGGCGCTGATCTTGCAGGTTGAGCTGAGGGTAGATGAATTTCTTTCTTTTTAAACAGAGGCTATGCAGAGGCATCTGTGAGGCCCTGCCAGTGGAGAGCATCTCTTGTTTTGCAGGAATGCAAAAGCCAGATGATTCCTCAATGTGCCCAGCTAAGATAATACCAAATAATCTTGTTTACATTTTAATTTCCCAGCCCTGTTGGGAAAAGCTGATACACAACTGTTCTCCCCCTCTGTGGGTAGTGTGTGCCTGCAAACACACTCATCAGAGGGTAGCACTAACAGCAGTTGGGCTTACCCTGGCTGTCACTCTGTCTGCCAGCAGCGTTGGGATCAAAGTGGCATCAAGGGCTCGAGGGTGGCTGGGAAAGCATTGTTGCTGTGATGGTGAAGGCTGACCCACTGGCTGGAAGGCGTAGCAGGACACTTGGCTTCTCCATGTTCCTCGCAGAGGCTGGATACAAGCGGCAGCCATCTCCTGCCCAGCCCCCGGCGAGGCTTTCCCATGCTGAGAAAATGCCCAACTCCATCTGGTTGCTTCTCCTGGCTGGTGGAGCTGAGTCATTGCTATTCTTCAAGGAGAAGGTTCGTTTGCCCCTAAATAGACTCTCCCTGTGCGGCAAAGACAGTGTCTCAAAACTGCTGTCACTTTCTTCTTGTGAATCCATGGGTTTCTTTAGCTGGGGAATTTGTTTGCCATTCATATATATCTGTTCTATTAAAGTGGCCAGTTTTCTGTGGGGATGTACCATTGGAAGGCAGTTACACCTTCATTCATGGATCATCCCGGATCATGACAATAGAACCCATCTTTGATTTCCCATTAGAGAAGCAGGTGCTCCTCAAGGCCTGAAGTCATCCCCACAGGCTCCCCAAAGTTCAGTCTATGTGCAGGGGAAGGACCTCTGCTTTCAGAGGAGCAGGTGTGCAGATGAAAGTGGTGTTACGTTGTGACCCCATCCTCGTATGAGCACACCTCTCCCTCAGCCCAGGCAGTCCAGACTCACTAGCCAGGTGCCAGCATCCCTGAGCCCACCCCCACTGCCATTGCCTTGGCGATGCTCTCAGGGTTTGTTTGCCTTGCCTCAGGACAGCACACCATGGTCTAGGAAAGTCTCATCTATTTAATTCCTTGATGGTATCCCTTTATGTACTTTACCAAATGTGTGGGACTAGGATATGTCCCTCCCTCTACCTGGTGAGGGGAATAGCTACTTCTTACCAGTTTGAGCCAGTATCCCCTACTGGTGGTGTGAAGTGCTGTAGAACCCTCCAAGCCTGCCCCTTCCCACTTGTTTCCTCCACTCTGCCTGTGGCAACTCCTTCCTTACTCTGAAAAGATGTGGAAATAATCAAGTGTTTGCAACAATTTTCTACAGAGCTTGTTTCCTCAGAGAGCTGATTAAAGGCGAATAGGAGACAATCTAATTGCATCCGTGCTTTTATCTCCTCCTGAGGCATCATGATTTGCCAGAAGAACAAGAAAATCCTGAATTCTGTGGGGCCAAGGAAACTTCTCTAATGTCCCTTGTTAAACAGAAGCAGCAGCTCTCACTGTGTTAATGCTGCTCTTGTCAGCAGAGTTGTACCAGAGGTGAATTTGGCCCAGTTTGTGTCAAGCACGTGAGAAGAGATGGGCGAGGCTCTCATTGGCAGACACCCTTCAAAGGGTGAGCTGGGCAGAGGCAGCCGCCAACACCGGGGCTGCGCTGTCCTGTCCCACGCAGAACAGCAAACACAGCTGGTGAGTCACAGGCTGAGCATTGCATCGGTGAGGATGCAGGCAAATTTCTCCCCAGAGCTGCTGTGCTGCAGGGTAGTGCCGCAGTGATGGGGTGAGATGCTGCATCTCCAAGACAGGCAGGCCTTGCACTGCCCGTGCCCCTTGCAGGCAGCAGGAGGGTGGCAGCTGCCTCCTACTTTCATCCTCTCCCTTAAGATGAGGTCATTTCTGCCTTTCATCCTTGTGCTGTTTTATAGCCAGGATCATCTCCTTTACCTCTGAGCTCTGCAAGGGGGTTGGCTTGGGACCTCCCCATGGGGGGTGACAGGACTTGCCAGAAGATCTGCTGTGACAGGGGACACCAGCTCCTGTGCTGGGTGGGGATGGGCTGGGGGTCTTGTCACACACCCACACTCAGCCCCATCCAGAAGAGTGGAGGTTGCTGAATGCTGCAGGCAGATAAGACATCCCTGTGATGCACAAGGACAAGCTCTTGTGTTTTCCTCACTAACCTCCATCTTTGTCTTGTGTATTTTTCTAAGTGAATCTCTATGGAAACAGGTACTGTTTGTAATAACGCCTCTGTTTTTCACTTTGCCTCGTTGTTCTTGAGGAAGGAAGGGGGGCAGAGACCTATAAAGGGCAGATGAGGTTTAGGCAGAGAGAGAAGTTTCAGATGCCTTGGCCCTTGGCACAGGTGGGAGCAGCCTTAGCATCCCTTGGTGCTGCCCTTGCTGATGAAAGACAGAGGCTGAGACCACATTTTGACTCCCTAAATTTTGGTGAGGACTCAATGCCTAGCTTACACAGCCTTTCTTCCTGTCCCACTTGGACATAGGGGACCACTGTGGTGTTGAATGGGGGGATAAATCATTCATGCTCAGTGTTAATAACATAGATTTCATGTCTTCCCAGTCAGCCACCAGCCATACAGCACCTTGACTCTCTTGAAAGTCATCCAATGCTAGTCCTGTGTCAGTGTCCTGACAGCACCCACTGTGACATTGTTGCAGGGTCCATGTGAGCCACCTCCGTGCTAGCTGTGGTGCGGGGGGAGTGGGAGCTGCGGCGTGTGATGTGAAGGGGCCCGGAAACCACCACGAGACAGAAGGATGCGCAAGCCCCCGCCTTCGTGGGACGCTGGAGCATCGTCATCTCGCAGAGCTTCCTGCCTGCAGCCTGTTCCCAGGCTCGTGAGCTTTCTAACTTGTTTGTTTATTTTGGGGAGGGAGGGGGATGTTTTAGGAGCTGAGAGAGGAATATTTTAGAGGAGGATTTCAGTGCCAGATTGGCATCCTCTGCATCAGATAGAGCAGCGCACTAAAGCGTGCTCAGAGCTGCAGGAGGGAGCTGTGTTTGTCAGCTCCTTCTGCTACGAGTTGCCCTTGATATTCAGCAACCCTGGGCCTTTCCAGTGGCTGTGCTGGCTGCGGGGGCTACTAAATCCAAAGCAACCTGCAATAGACTAATACTCAGATCCTGGGATTTTTTAGGATACTCTAAGCTGTTTCTGGTTTCCACCCAGACAGAGTGAACTGGGACCGAAACCAGATGTAATTGTCCTTTGAAACAAAAATGAGTCCATGGTGGCCCCTGGTCCTCTGGGTCTGGAAGGAGAGAGTATACACCCTGACCAGGAGCTGGTGTCCTCTCCATGGTGAGAGCTGGTCTTGATGCCCATCACTCTGACCAGGGGCTTCTTGGCCCACACGGGATGAATGGAGATCTCTCTCCCTGCTCTGCTTTTTAATTCTTTGTGGTCAGCCCAAACTAGCCATCCTGCAGCTAAGGCTTGCTCGAGATGAAATCCATCTCCCTATTCCCCCACCTGCTCTGCCAAGAGGCACAGCCGAAGGGCTGATCTGCTAGAGCTGTCAGGACTGACGTTTGGAGATAGTCAGCTCCAGGGTGTTCTGAAGCCCTGAGCATGGAAAATGCTCCCTTCCCGCTGCTGTTTCTGGGAGAATTATATTTGCTTTAAGAACAGGGATTCAGACTACAATGCTATCGGTGCTTCCTTCCAAAAGGAGTCAATATTACAGAGTCTTTGTGGTTCTGCTAGAAATACAATACGTGATTATTGGGGTTGAAACACTGGCTAATTGCCTAGTCATTTGTTGTAATGCTCCCAATTAGCTTGTGAAAGCACAGCAAATGCATTACTTCATACCTGTTTTTAATGTCTCATACAAGGTTATTCACAGACAGTAGAAGATAAACAGTGTTGCATGTCATATTAGGGTAGTATATCACTGTCCTGCTTACTTGGGTGTCCTTTCTTAGCCTAAGGGATACAGCAATGCTTATGAAAGATGAGGTTGGATGTGATTCATTTTGAATCCAAGCTGATCACATCACCTTGGATGTGATTTAGTCAAGCACAGCTTTCACAGTGAGCATAGGAGTGTCAAACCCCATGGCAATGCCACTGAGGCAGGATGGTTCAGCCTCCTGAGGACACTGGTAGAAAGGAGGTCCTGCAGCATCACCCACCTTTCCAAGCCTTGTTGAGCTTAGTTACCCCAGCCTCTTGGTGTCAGGAACTAGACGTAACGTTTTTTGTGTCCAGGGAGAGGGCCCAGCCTTCACTCAAACCCGCTGCTTCTCGCTGCCTCCGTGCTCTGCCTGATTTCATGCCCACAAGAATGCACGCGTCCAGGCAATGTTTGCCCATACAACTGACTGTTTGCCCACACAACACATTTGTACATCTGGCTTGGCAGATTGGTGCACATGCAAAAATGGGCAAGAAAACACTGAGGCCTGGATGGCAAATTGGGTCTGTTTTTTTCCTTCATTTTTTGTGAAGGTGCTGCTTACCTGGTTACAGCTGTGTTGAAATATGCCCTTCAGGAGAGCTGTGGCTCCAGATATTGCACCCCAACTATCTAAATTTTGCCTCCATGTTTGGTGAAGTAGATCACCTACAATATTTGTTAGCTTTTTACCCATCAAGCTTTTTCATGACCGTTTCCTGAACTTCGTGTCTCAGCGTATGTCCCTCCTGAAAGGGCTTTAGTCCCTTCCCCTTGCTGCCCCAAAGTGATTTGATCTGTTAGCACAAGACATACAGTCTGAGGAAGGATACCAACTCAGGCCTTTAGACCCAAGACTGGCAAGTTCTTGTGATGATGTCCTAAGGGACAATGATTTAAAGCAAGCTGCCTTACTCAGGGCAGGCTCTACCTGCCCATACAGATGCCAGGAGGTAGCTTTAAGCTGCCAGTAACTTGGTTGTGTGTCTGGACCTGAGGACATATGAGGGACAGGGAACAAAGAACGAGAGCATCTTCGCCACCTCACCAAGTGCCAATGGCTGTTGCGGTGTCCAGGAACAGAGACTTATCAGGGCCAGCACTGGCTGAAAGGTGAATGTTTCTGGACATGGCATTCTTGACTTACTCAATCTCTCATTTCACCCTCTTTTAAGCAGAGGTCTGTGGGTGACTGTCTGCAATGGCTGAGACAATACATGGATATCTATGTGCAGCTCCCCGTCCAATTTCCCTGCTCAGCAAAGACACGCTTGAGAGATTATCCCAGCTCGGGTGATGGTTTTTAATCACAATGGCCATGAAAGTCTCCATTATTTATCTCCAAGCTGCTTAGTGATAAAGTGGATGGAGAAGGAAGCCACATTTCCTGCTCGAAGAGTGTGTGGGAATACCTTTTCAAATGTTAATTTCTCATGTTTTTCAAAAAGCTACCCAAAGGCGCTGGTCTGAGAAAACACTAAGAAGCCTGTGCATATTCAAACCGACTAGGTTTTTAAAAGTCTGCAAAGATATTTGGGGTGAGAGAAGGGGGATAAGAAGGAGCTCCAGGAAAAAAACTGCCACCATTTCCCCCACTTCAAAGTTAAAATTAGATGTGCACATTTCCCTGTTCTCTGAGGTACGGCCCTCCAGGGAAATAGGTGATAACTGCAAAAGCCCAGGGGAAGAAGGATCAGCCAAGGGGTTCCCCTCCAGCAATGTTAATGAACGACCCTCTCCCATATCCTTTACCCCACGGTCACCTATCATCAAACCCCAACAGTAAACAGTAAAAGCATCAGGCAGAGCTGATGGGAGCTGGCTTTGGACAAGAGCCCAAGAGATACAGAAAGCCACACATACTTCTGTTTTGCATCCAAGACAATCTGATTCCCCAATATTAAATCAGCCCACTGTAAAATTCCTCAGCTTCCATGACTATTATAAAAAAAAAACCCCTTCTACAAGGGCCACCCAGGCAATGCGTGGCTAGCTGGCTGTTGTTAATATACATTCTAGGATTTTCTGTCGTAACTTTTGCTTTAAAAACAAACAAAAAAAAAGGTCATGTGTGATATTAATGCAGATTTGAAAGAAATCTCTTAGGTCTGTACCCACCACAAGTTTTAAAGTGCAGAATCTGTGTCTGTTATTGAGTAAGAAATGCATGCTGACTGCCAAATTTCAGCTTGAAAGCAGCCAGAAGCTATCTGGGAAAAAAAAAATGTTTTGCAAATACCTTTTGTAATTGTAAAAATAAAAAAAAAGAGAAAAGAAACAGAAAGAAAAAAAAATTAATCAGTTATTAACCCTTGAAAAATATGGGATCTTGTATAACTCAGAGCCCAGAAGTGACATCTAAGCTGAAAAAACCCTTGAAAACATGAATTTATAGTTTGCATCTTATTCCTCATAGCCAAGCAGTTTTATAACCAATGTCTCTTCATCCCAAGTGCTCAAGCAAGAACAGAAAATGCCTCGAGCCTGGCAGTAAAAGCAGTGAAGGGATACGGATCCTGCTGTCCCAAAGTACAAATTCCCTCATTTGTAACGGTTTGGTTAGCTCTCAGTTTTGCCAGGCATGGAACAATAATGTCCTTTCTTGGACACCTTTCTTGTCACCATTGGACATGCAGCTCCCAAGAGAATCATCTGATGGTCTTTGCATCCCACTTGTTATTCCTTTGGCCAAGTGGTCTGGGGAAGAGATGGAGATGTTCAGTGAAATCCCTTCCTTCTTTCTCCTCCACAGTAATGAAATTCAAGAGGAGCTTTTCCCACTGAAAAATAAGAAATCTGCAGGAATTGGAAACAGGCTAGAGATATCTCAGCTGGACTGTGACCCTGAGCTGTGCTACAGGTGTGCTTACAGCTAGGCGAGCATCTCTTTGCACCTTGGTGAGCGGGTGTCAGCGCCAGGCAACATGGTTCAGAACCACACAGCCCCATCATGGTCAATTGATGGTGTCTACCTGCAACGGATCCTGAATGCAGAGTCAATAAAGGTAAGAGGTTTGGGGATCAACAGCTACCCCTTTTCCCCATCCCAGCACCCCAAGTGCAGGGCCACACAGGTGACGCTGACATGCTTTCTCTCACACTCGCTCTCCTTGGGAGCCCTCCTCACTTAGTCTGGATTTGAAATCTCCACCCTGCTATCAAGCCACTTAGTGGATAAAAAAAAAAAAAGTCTTTGTGATGCACGAAGCAAAATAAATTACAGGGAAAAGCTCTTCAAAACATGCATTTTTTTACAGACCAAGAATTTCATGACCTAGTGGAAAGCACAAACAATACTGGACCAGGCATTCGTAATATTTGGTGCCTGGTTTGTTTAGCTACTGCAGCTAATATCCCCAAATAAATACTTTCATGAGTAATCCCTTGGAAAGAAAAGCACAAAGAGAGATGTTGTCACATGAAACAAGATGATTTTGATGTTTGTTTTGTATTTATAAACACAAATTCTGCCTCTTGAGCTGTGTAATATGCTTCATCTAAAACCCTGTTAGTCTCTTGCTAGGTAAATATGTGTTTGCTTTCTGTCCTCATCTCATCCCTCTATCTTTCCCCAAAAGCCAACTAAGAAGTCCTTATCCTCTGCTCTGGACTCAGGCAAACCTCTGCATATTTTGCTGAGGATCTAGAGGTACAAAGTCTTAAATTCTAGAAATAATTGCAATTTCATTCAATATGATTAAACTATGGAAATTTTCTCCTTGGGATTTTTTTGCATAACAGCAACAATAAAACCCCATAAAGAAAAACACAAAACCTGTTGACGTCATCAGAACCTAAAAATATCAGGAAGATGACTGCTGGTGCCAGAACGATACCAAACAAAATCTATTATTGAATTAGATTCTTTCCAATTGTTGTCCTTGGGAATATATTTCCCTTTTCCCCTCAGGGTTTGTTTGGAGCCAAGGTATTCTGCCTGCCAGTGCCATTCCAGCACTCAAATTAACAAGAAGTGATGTCTCTTACAGTAAAAACCAATATCTATTAAAATATTGATGAAGGCGAATAAGCTACGGAGTTTGCAGTTTCTAGCTGGTAGTCAGGATAACTTTGAAGGGAGGGAAGAGCTGCACAGCCTCATCCTGCTGCCACTGCCAGCATGAGCCTCCTGTTCCCGGAGGATAGACCTGATGTCCCAGGAGCAAGAAGTGGGAGAAGCCTTACTCCAGGCTCTGATGTAGCTCACAGTGTGTCTGGAGCACCCGGCACTCTCTCCTCCCTGGTTTTCTTCCACTGCCAGGTCAGCAGTATGTTTTCTCTGGTGTGAGTTTAGAGGCCCTGCTTGCTGGAGTTTGCTGTCCATTCATTTAAAGGGTTTAATCTTTTATTTATTTTCCTCATCTTTCATTCTAATTAAGGGCCTATCTATCTTGTCTCATTGTAGCTGAACATTTTGGTGTCCATGGGTCTTTCTGCTGTGATGAAGAAAGGACTTGATACAGCAGGTCAGCTTAATCTACACCTCTTTCCTGCTCTAGTATTTTATCATTATGTTAAGGGTCTCCTGAAGTCATCTGTCACAATTTCTCAGAGTATTTCTTGCTTGCTGGCATTGCTGCCCCACAATTGCCACTATCTTAACCAACAAAAATGAGCTGATTGCTGACACTGCAGCGAGGCCCTCTTGAAATGCAGGCTGCACTTTCATTAGCTTAGTGGCAGGCACTTAATCTGCAGTACCACTCTGAATTTATCTAACCATGTCATCTTCATCTCTAAAGATTCCCTGACCATTATACTAACACTACTGGCATCCTTCTCCTCTCTGCTGTGGCTGGTGATTCTCTTAGGACACAACATTTCAGGTCCTCCATCACCTTTTGCATCTCTGCTGTCAGAAGTGAACGGTGCTGCAGACATGGTGTCACTGAACAGACCCAGCATGAGGGCTGGAGGAGTCCTGACTTTGACTCAGGATCAAAAAAACCATCCAAATCACATAGC
This sequence comes from Athene cunicularia, assembly GCF_003259725.1. NCBI lineage: Eukaryota > Metazoa > Chordata > Aves > Strigiformes > Strigidae > Athene > Athene cunicularia. Next base: position 29,572,162 of record NW_020799109.1, on the reverse strand, counting down.
ATCCTCTCTTGAGCTTTCCCACATTGATGGGAGGTGCAGGAGATGACCAAAAAGCCGGTGCAGTCCACTCTTAGCGTTAATACCACTGGCCTGCTTTAACCCGGGGTTTTTTTGATAGCCAGCGAGCACATTGAATGTGATGCCTTCAGCTCCACCATCCAGACACACACTAAATGACACAATCCGGGCTGGAAGGAGCCATGTGTTTTCTTCTGCATGCAGCTACCGCTGTGCTTCCAAACATGTCTCTCCTCTTTCCTTTTTTTGTACAGCAACTTTGCTCACACAAATGTCAAACAGCAGCTGTTTGGCCAGCATTTTGAAAAGCAACTAGTGATTTTATCTGCCTTAAATCTGAAGCTGGAGTTTCCACTCCACATAGTAAAAACACTCCTTTTTCTTCCCCAGTAGCTATAGATATTTTTACCTACTCCTTTTGTAAATGTGAACTGTGGAAAAAAGTCGGATCTTATCAGACATGGGTGTCTTTGAGGTTTCCCCTTATAGAGAGGAAATATCATGGTGCCTGTCAGAGGCAAGTTATCCAAGGCTTCTCCTTCTTCAATTAAACATGAGCAAACCTATAATGTGTCACAGCCTGAACTAGGTAAACAACGTGCTGGATAATTCTGGAGGTCACTTCAAGGCTGGATTTGAAAACTTGAGCAGGAAGCTGTGCTGAAAAGGGTTTCTTTAAAAGATTTTTTACTCCTGTCTGAGCCATCCCATCCCCAGAGGCTTTTCTGGTGTTTTGGACCCTCTTGCCCCTGGCTGGAGCCCGAATTCAAAGGAGATGTGCAGGTTTTGGGAAAAAAATACTCAAACCACCAGTCAGATCAAGACTTTGTACCCTCCAAAGTGTCCAAAGGAAGCCTGGAAAATGCAACTGAAGGAATTGATTTTTAGAGTACAGATTTCATCTGCTGTAGCTGAAAAGTCACTTGTGAATAATCTGTTTTTTGCCGTGGGCCTAGAACAGACCTCCAAGCTTGCAGAGCAGGGCTGCTGCTTTTCCACTAAGTGGTTAAGAGGAGAAGGAAATCAGTTTCAACAGGTGTCCCCTTGGGATTGAACTAGGAGCACCTGGTGAATGAAGTGCTATTATTCACTGGGAAAAAAAGCTACAGGATATTTTTTTTTTTATGTGTGTTCTCATTTGATGACACAAGAGTAAAAAATAGTTTCTTTACCTGTGCTGCAGATCATTAAAACAGAAGTCCTAATTGCAGAGATGGAACTGCTGCGCCAAGTTATCTGTGGACAGCCATGCTGGTGTGCTCTCACAAAGAGGTGTGGAAAAAGGGACAAGCCTGTGTACTTCCCAAGGTCAGAATAAAGCCAAGTCTTCCACCCCAGAGCACCTTCAAAGGGTTTTGTTGATACCCCAAAGCATAAAGTAGACTCTGGCAATGTCGTTCACGTTTTGACTAGAATCACCACTGGGACAAAGTGCCCCAGAAATCAGCTCTGTGTTTGTCACCCTCCCATGGATGGAGGCAAGGCAGTGAGTGTGCAGTGTGCAGGTTTGCCTGTAAATCCCATTCATCACACATCAAGTCTCCTTCTGTCTAATCCTCTCTTCTCCTATGCATGGCTAAATGATTTCGTTGCAGCAAGGCAGTTGTCCCTGATAACGTGATAGGAGGCAATTGCCTGAGCAGCTTATGTCAAACCTCAGAAAAATGAATTTTAAGGAAGTGTCACTGTTAATTTATCCACTTTTCATTAAATCCCTCTAGCTAATCCTTTCTTCTCAAATACCTTTTTTTGGTGGGGTTGACTTCAGCCCAAATTTAGGCTGATCGGAGTGTGTGTTGCCTGCCCTCTGCCACTTCTCTATGGGGACTGGCCTGGGTCAGCAGTCAATGGAGGGAATAAGCGAGGAGATCTGATAGCAGACTGCATGTTTGTAAAAATTGCACATGGTCTGGGTGGGAGAAGAAGTAGTAGGCTTAAACAATAGCAAAGCAGATGCAGTCTGAATGTGACAGAGGAGGGAAAGAAAACATGATTATGATAGGATAGGGTAAATGCTAGAGATTGTGGGAGAGATTATAGTGGCTGCATCTGAAAAGTTTGTGTGTGGAGCCTATTAAAATTCTCTCTGTGAAGTGGATTTGGGTGTAGATGATAATGCCCTTGTGTTAGAGGGGTGAACTGCCAGACCTCTGCAGTTCGCTTCAGCCCTATTTTATGATTTCTGTGGTATTGCTATTGGTGATCAGGAAGAATAAAAGGGGAAGTCTATCTTCTCTTATAAAGCTAGAAGTAAATGAATATCATAGCTTAATCAAAATTACTGACTTGCCCAGATAAGCTGGATGTAACTAGATCAACAGTGATCTCGTTAATAAAGAAAAATTACTTGTGATATCCAGCACTCACAGATTAGAGCACTGAAGATGGAGTAGTGACACACCGATAGTGCATCTTCATGGGGAAAGAAGACCATGTAAATTTGCTGCTGATATAAGGATGACTTGATCAAAACCAAAATCCAGTAGTTCAACCCTAGAGCAGGAAAAGGAGGGGATGAGGAACTGGCTTTAATGACACAACCCCTGGGGTTTTGGTTCTTTGTTGAGTTTCTTGAGCAGTTCCCTGCTGTTCTCGACCTCAGATGAAGGTGTAGGCTCAGTATGATTGCTAAAGTTGTAGAAAAAAAAAAAAGAAATCATTTAAGAATATAATTTGAAAACACAATGAATCCATTGAGCTGAGTGCTTTGTCCTTGAGTTCAGCTGGAAACCCATAACATTTGAGGCACATGCTAGAGCAAAAGAGGACTATTTAAGGAGCATCTGGAGAGATGGGCTTCAGATGCCCTTTTGCCTATTTATGCTTATTAGAGATGAAATTGAAGTGCAGCATGATTAAATTATGCATATAAAGAAGTGCTTCCACAAACAAGAAAACATAAGCAATGTGGGAAGGAACAGAACTGCAAAGAGAACGAGAGGAGCGAAACCAAACAGGATGCCAAACTGCAAAAGACATTTCAACAGCACCTAATTAAAACTGTTCACATTTGCAACAGACAGAAAGTAAAGACATTCACAAGGAAACAGAAAAGGGGAAAAACCATTAAAAGGAATGATTTCATCAGTCACATGAGATTCTGGAAAAATAACGAGCTTGAGCAAAGGCCAGTTGCAGAACACAAAATGCATTTAGAGTTGGGGGGATATTTCCACTTGTTTTACAGCAGAACAGACTCTAGCTGATAATAATGAAAAATATAATGTGCAGCAGCCCCTCTGCACAGTGCCTGCAGCCTATGGGAGCTGGCACTACCAACGTTTTGCATTTATCTCCATGCAGTGATTTGAAAGAGATCACATAGCAACCAGTCCAGGACTGAGAAATCAACCCAGTTCTCCCAGGTCCCACCCCAGTAACTTAATCACAAGATTATCTCCCAGCTTCTTTTGTTAATTAATGAATCTTCTTCTTTTGGCTTCAGAAACCATAGACACAGCAGTAATGGTGAGTCTGAAAATCCAGCATGATACCTTTGTTAGCGGGATGAACTAATAACACTTTTTCTCCTGTGACACCTTTCAAAACCTGACATGTTCACCACTGGGTTCATCTGGTTTCAGATGTGTAGCAGAGCAGCACCAGCATAAAAGTGGGATAATCATGACAAATGAGTCCTTGGCCATCCTTCAAAGAGACCAAATCAAATCTTCACCTGTGTGACAAAAACATGGAAAATGAAAAAACAAGTAGAAGAAACTACACTATACTTTGCTCGTCTCTGTCTAAGCAAAATAATTTAATAATTGGTGAACATGGAATTAAAAGAGTGAATAGCATTAGAAAGGGAAAAGGCTATCATGTAGCATGTCTGAGAATGAAAACAGGAAGCTATTTTCCTTCTTGTGGCACAGCCTTCGCTTTCAGAAAGAGCTGGCTAGGTGAAAACTGAGCTTTCTTGCTAGACAGAGGCTGATATACATGTTCACAAGAAATCTCACTGTTCAGAGATAAGACACCTAAGTGCTCTGTTAATGATGGATGATGAAGCGGCAGTCAGAGCTGTAGGAAGGAGCTCATCATTAAGTAAATCAAGAGCTGTCAGAGGCCTTTGGTAACCCACCAGCCTAGATGATGCCTGAGATACAGCCATCCTGTCCTTGTCCACCCATGATGTTACATGGAGATGCCATAAATCACTTGTACTACATGAAGACCTGCCATCATACCAAGGGTGCGTGTTAAACAATCCCATGCTGGGATGTTTGTGTTTCCCTTCTGCCTGGCTAGCTCTCAAATAATTAGCCCTGTGTTGGTAGCTGGCAGCCAGCAGGGATGTCTTAGCTCTCCTAACCCCCAGAGAAGGAGGGTACCAAAGGGGCTGAAAGTCCTTCTCAGGCCACTCCAGCCTCTTGCCTTTGGTGTGTTTTGCGATTTGGGTGTGAGGACCAAGGCCAGGCAGCAGTGCTGTTCCTAGCCCTGACACAGAGAAATGAGTGGTGTCACGAGAGACAGGTGGCACAGGCATGTGGCTGTAGTCATTGTCCCCTCAATAATGTCAGTTCTGCAAGGGCAATAGGAGGGGGAAGAGCAGAATCCCCCCTGGACTGCCTCCTTCTCAGAGAAGTGACTGATGAGCCTGGCAGCCTCTGAACAAATATTTCTGATGCAGAGAACTCACTTGTCAACTTGGAGGAGCCCCGAGAGGAAATTTCCAAAGCAGATCTGTCGGAGATAATGACACCACACAAGGAAGCCCTCCTTAGGAGGAATGTCTTCAGAAGATGAGGAGTGTTTGAAAATACGATGCTTCTGTGTGTTCCTGTTGATGACTTAAAATTCAGGCAACCGTGGGTGAATTTTTAATCTGTGAGCTGTAACAGATGAAGCACAGGGAGGCAGTGATTCATTTTTTCACCTTCCCTGATGCTTCCTTGGTCAGTTAGACATTGTTTTTTTTCCAGATCAGAAACCTCTCTTTAGGCCCAAGATAACTCACTGTGTTCTGCCTCATCCAGATTACAAACCGGGGAATTTTTGTGCATCTGGATGTTTGTGTAATTGCCTAACACTGTGAAACCCCATCTCAGCTGAAACCTCTTAGCTGCACTGTTAGATAAAAAGCAATTAACAGTAACAATAACCAGAAACACTTTTAGTGTGAGGACAGGCACAGCAAATGGCAAATAGATACATCAACAAATCTGGTTTTGCCTTGTACTTTGCTGTTTGCAGTCAATGGGTCATTAATTTTTATATGGGTACCATGTACTTATAAGCAGCTTGGTAATCTTGAAATTATTATCTATGACAGTGGCTTTGATTATGTTGGCTGATCTACATTGCCCATGATCCTTCAATTTAAAAGTCACCCAAAAGGATACAGCAGCCAGAATTGCACCCCAAGGCAGTCCTGGGTACCCAAAGGGGCCCAGTCTGCACCCTGATTACTCCTCATACTTGCTGAATCTCTCATATGTTTCCTCAAAACTGGGCTGGGTTTGTCAAACCATTTCCCCTCTGAAAGCTCATCAGCATGCACGCTTCGTAGGTGTTGTTCAGCTAGCTCTTCTAAGTAGCTGTATTTTATCCTGTCAAATATGAAATTGGCTCAGGTCAGAAATTTTGTGCTGATCTAGCCAATCTTTGTGGTTTTCACTAATTATATCTAGGACAGATAACCAATAGATTCTTTGGATTAACAAGAGTAACTATTTTAACCTTTTTTTCCAGGTGTTTTCTGATCATTGCACATTTTCTGAATCATTAGCTCAAGTTTCAGTTCTCTGGGAAAAAAAAAATAAAATTGAGGACAGCGTATATTTTACTTGGCAAGTCGATCGTTTTATATAAAATAAGGTTTACTTTCCATGTGAAGTCACAGAGGCACTTGTAGAGTATCTATGTGCAAAATGATGTGAATAACATTAGCTGGATTCATGCAAGTGATGTTTTTTAATCTGAATAACTGCAGAGTTTCAAAAAATCAGATACAGAGGTGTCAAGAATGAGATTGCCTGTTACCACACTCTGCACTGGAGCTGTGCTTTGGTTATCAGTTATTTTTAAGCTCTCGCTTCTGGTCTGTTTGGCATTAGCCTGTGTCTCCAGATAATCTATCAGCAATTACCTGTTTAGTTTTATTACGTTCTGTTCCTTTATACACTCACTCAGGACTTCATTTTCTCCGATCTTGCAGACAGTTTTAAATGTTAAACGTGTTTTCTTACCAGATGGAGAATAGACGCCTCTATTTCAGGTAAGCATTTTGTGATATCTCCCCAGTGTAAGAAGATGATACTGAGCTTGTTATACTTTAGGTTGGGAAGGCTGCTAAATGCAAATCAAACCTTTTGTACCTCATAGGTTAGAGGGATTTTGCTGAGATATTTGCGTGTTTAATATAAGTTGGGTGTCCTTCTTGTGCAGTCAGTAGCTGTGGGCAGTGCAAAGGGATTTTGTGCGAGCTGTTCAGCATGGAAAGCTGTGATGCTGGCACAGACCTTGCCACGGCCACCTTGTATGCGTGGGACAGCACAGATTCAGTTCCCTGGCAGAGAAAGGCTCTTATGTAGTGTTTGCAGGGCTGAAGGCAAAGCTTCTCTCCTGCCCCGAGCGTGCCTAGTTCCACATGACCATATTCACTCCAAGTTTCTCTTTTGCGGGAAGCAACAGTCTGCAATGGCTAAAACATGGCCAGTCTGGGCTCAACAGCTGCCTATTGGCATGGGATTTTATGTCTTGACTCTTCCTGAGGATTATGACAAAGAAAACTAAAAAGGGAGACAAATGAAAAGACATTCATACAGAGGGCAATGACAGATCTGTTTGTCATCCCAGAGGTGATGGGATGACAGGGACAGACAGTTTCTCCCCCTTGAATGATGCAATGATTGTGAACATGGCTCCCAGCACAGTCCTGCAACTGGAAGCAGGTGCACAGATCCCAGCAGAGATGTGAGAGGGATCCATTCTGGTGGCAAGGGACTGTCTCCAATGATAAAAGCAGTGATCCAATAATTCATCTAATGAGAGTTTGTGCACATAGAAGAGAAGGGAAATCAGGTGTTTCCATAGTTTTTCTTTTTTTTTTTCCCCTTGCTTCTTTTATACAGGGTGAGTCTCTGCTGTACAAGTTTCCTGACAGCTGAATGCAAGCAGATTGCCTGTCTTATCTCCATTTGCCCCCTTCTGTGCAAACGCTTCAGTCACTTCCTTGCAAATTTAATGTTTTTTCAACTACTGACATGCTCCTCGTCTCCACTCTGCAATTATGAACTGATGTGCTGATGTTTTAAGTAAAATGTTTTGTTCTAAAATATGCAACATCCAAATTTACCAGAACCCCCCCCAAACCCCAAACCAAGAGACAGCTCCGTCCCCAATTCTCTCTGATGCTAATTATAGAAATCAGCTCTCCAGCAGAAGCATCAGTCAACAGAGGGTTCAGATCTTTACAGAGGCTGAAGCTTTGGAAAAAAATACTGAGGATGATGTATGCAGGTGGGAGATGTGGCAGGTACATGCTGGAGGTGAACACTGAGAGTTTGGAAATGCAAACAGACTGTGGGGTTTGCCAGTCTCCTTCCTCCCTCAACACCTAGAATATTGCATTGTTGGTTGGTCTTCATTTTTAAATCATCTAGCGCTATGCTGTCAAGACACATGTGTTGTTTTCATAGAGTTGGCACTAGAAGTTATTTTTTTTTCCAGCTCAATTTAGAGAAGAGTAACAAATATTCTGGGTTTGCTCTGAAATTGTTACAGAAGGAGTTCCTGGATTATACATTATGGTTGCTCCTGCAATGAAAGTGCAGCTCTTCTGTCAGAGTTTCAGCCTGATGATGTTTCTGGCTGTTAGGATGAAACCCCAGACTCTGTCTGCATCACAACAGAGGGTTAGAATGTGCTTGCAAATTCGTTCCAGTGCTGACTTTTATTAGGGAATCTTATTTACATACTGCATTCTCTTCTCACACAAGAAAGCTGGAGGCATTTTTATTATTCTAATGCATTTTAGAGGCAATCTGACATTTTCTAGTGGCTCTCAGGTACATACAATTCAGCCTGTTCCATGTCTCCATTTTCCAGAATAGCACTGGACAATTATTTGAGTTCCTGCTTTTTTGGGACAATCATTACTCTCACTTTTTCCAGGTTGACCTATAAATGTCCATATGCTGCAGTAGGTGTAGGTTCTTTTGGAGACGGTCTTGTGTGGGAGACAATATGACAGCTCATCTGCATAGCACAGGCATCATACCCCTGACTTGATTTAGCAAAGAGTCCTGGATCTGGAGTCTTCTCCCATATAGGCTGTATATTTAGGGGATTGCTCATATGCACTGTGCACTCACGCTCGCTCATGCAGTCATTTCTGTTATCTGTGGGCTGCTCAGCTGGTTTGAGAATAAATTGCAGCATGCAACAGGTGTGGCAGACCCTAGTTCAGAGGCATGGCCTCTACTGTTGGATCTCCACACTGTGTCCCGACATCCTGCATTGTTAAAAAATGTCTGCTAATGTACAGCCAGAAGATTTTATGTGAAAAACTTCGCATTGACCGTGTGTAACAGCAGTGATGAAAGCTGTACTGATAAACTGGTGGAACTGATGTCCCAGGAGAGTGTTCAATCTTCCAAATGCTACAACTTTGATTAGGAACTACAGACAAGTTTTCCCTAGATTTGTTGAACCTACACAAAACTCTTAGGGGGAAAAAAATCTTGAAAAGCTGGGATGCAGGTTGTCAGCATGAAATTGGGATGAGATGCAGGAAAACGAGTTTTTTCACATGACACCTCAGCATCCCTAACCCTGTTACAGTTGGGTGTCGATTATTTTCACCTGACAGCTAAGGAATTTGTGGGCATTTAAGTGTTTATTTTAAAGAAATACCTACAGCAGACAAAAATCCTTTCTGTCTCGCAGGTGTGTTTTTGAGAAGGATGGAGCAGGTGGGCTTGAACACACAACAGAGATAGGGAACTTTTATTTGTTTTGGAGTCCTTTATGCTCTGATGAGGCATTTCCTGTGGCTAAGGACCCTACCGAACAGCATGCTTCTCCTGTGAGTGTGACGGTGCTGTCTCCTGTTGTGTTTTTTGGTGTCTAGCCAGACCCCTGTGAGTAGATGTTGTTCTCTGGCTTCCTCAGCCCCAGGGAGGGACGTGTCCTGGGCGCGACAGCTGCGTGAGGAGGTGGGACATCACGACCATGACAGGCTGTGACAGGCGACTGATCCCTGTCAGGCACACTGTGGGAGTGGTGGGCGTGCTGGTATCTTTTGCCATCAGGATTTCTGGATCTGCATACAGGGTGCCAATGGGGTGGCTGCCCTCGGTGTCAGTCAAGCTACAGCTGTGGAAAGGTGAGCCATTCTCTGAGTGTGTCAGTCACACTGAGGGGCTGCAGCGGGAGCTGGACTCTGGCTGTGTTAGTCACACTGTGGGGTGACAAGGGCTGGCCTCCAAGTGACAGTCTCACTGGTGGTGGTCATGTTAGCCTCACAGGAGTGTGATGAGTCAGAAGACAGGGTGGTCTCAGCGCATCAGTCATGCTGGGGCTTGGACCAGAGGTTGGTCCCTGGCTGTGTCAGTCACACAGGTATGTGTGACAGCAGGGCAGCATCAGAGTCTCAGTCACACTGGGAGAGTGACAAGGCTGGTCCCTGACTCTGTCAGTCGTGCTGGGGGTGTAGCAGGGGCGGTCTCTGCCAGTGTCAGTCACACTAGGGGTGTGATGGGGCAGTCCCTGCTGGTGTCTGTCACATTTGGGGTGTGACAGGGGCGGCCCCTGCCAGTGTCAGTCACACTAGGGGTGTGATGGGGCGGTCTCTGCCTGTGCCAGTCACATTGGGGGTGTGACAGAGACAGTCTCTACTGGTGCCAGTCACATTTAGGGTGTGGCAGAGGCGGTCCACATCTGTGTCAGTCACACTGAGGGTGTGATGGGGTGGTCCCTGGCAGTGTCAGTCACATTTGGGGTGTGACATGGGCGGTCCCCAGCTGTGTCAGTCACACTGGGGGTGTGATGAGGTGGTGCCTGGCGGTGTCAGTCACATCGGAGGTGTGACAGGGGAGGTCCCTGTTTGTCTCCAGGTGTCAGTCACTCTGGGGCTGATGGGGGTTGGTGTCTGGCTGTATCATTTAAACTGGCGGAATAACAGGGACTGGTGTCTGGGCATCAGTGACACTGGGGGAGTAACAGGGGCTGGTCTGTGACTGTGTCATTCCCACTGGGGGGTGAGCGGGACCGGCCTCTGGCTCCCTCAGTCACATCTGAAGTGCGACAGGGGAGGTCCCTGGCGGTGTCGGTCACATCGGAGGTGCGACAGGGGAGGTCCCTGGCGGTGTCAGTCACATCGGAGGTGCGACAGGGGAGGTCCCTGGCAGTGTCAGTCACATCAGAGGTGTGACAGGGGAGGTCACTCACACAAAGGGTTGTGAGAGGGGCTGGAGGTGTGGCGGGGCCTGTCTCCGGGTGTCAGTGACACAGGAGATGTGTCAGGGGCCAGCCTCCAGAAAGTCCCGCCGCGGGTGTGATGGGGACCGGTCCTCCGGCTGTCAGTCCCATGAGGGTGTGACACGCGCTGACCTGTGGCTGGAGGTGTAACGGGAGCCTGTCCCCAGGTGTGCCGGTCACCGCAGGGCCTGCGGGGGAGCGCCGTCGGGGCCGCGGTCCCCTGGGGGCGGCAGCGGGCTGCG
>NW_020799109.1:29555203-29561427 GCF_003259725.1 Athene cunicularia | reverse complement strand
GGTGCTGCCGCACACGGTGAGGGGCTGCCGGCGGCGGGGGCTGCTGCTGCCGCGGGGAGGGCCGCGCTGAGCCGAGCCGAGGACAGTTGTGAGCTGCCCGCCCGCCCGTCGCCCGTTTGCTCTGGGAGGAGCGAGGGGCGAGTGGGCGAGGCAGGCTCGGGGGGAGAGGACTGGGAAACTCCCTTCGCGGGGCTTTGGGGTGTCTCGAGTGAAGTGCTGTGTTTCAGTCGGAGCTGCTCGTTCAGTTTCCCATTTGATTAAAAAAGCTCGCAAAAGAGCGTGTGTTTTCTGGGAACACCGCTAGAAACGTCCCACTTAGGCTTCATCGGATACTCCCGTAAAAATCTTTTATGCTGAATGGCTATTTGGATACATGATGAAATGCTTTTGACTCAACCGAGAGCTTTAATAAAAACAAGTAACTGCAGATCAAGGGTGTTGAGATCACTGTCTAGCAGTTACAGATTTCTCCTTCAACTCTTTAACAAGTTTGCATATGCGTTTTGTGGCTTTTCAAAACTAAGAATGTATAATGTACCTGTGCATATAACAGGTACATCTCTAAAGCCACAGCCTGTCATTGCAGGAAGCCATAGAGCAGGACTGTTCCTGCATACGCACTTTCTGTCCCACAGCAAAAGGGTCAGGTTATTACTTTGCAGACTCCCTTTACAATCTTGCACGTCCGGCGCTGAATTAAGCTGTCAGAGTTGGGCTGCGGATGTTAGAAAAATCACACAAGAGGCTGGGGATGTTAGAAAGATCACACAAGAGTTTTGCATTGAGATTTGTCTGCAATCTAGATTGATATATGCAAAGGAAAATGTAAATTTGAGAAACAAGAGCATGCCAGAAAGTAATTATTTGACTTAACACGTGTTTTGCAGTCCTCACCTAGTTTCCTTCTATTGATAGAACAGAATTACAGGAGCCAGTGTCTCACCATCCTCACAGTGAAGAATTTCTGCCTCATATCTTAATCTAAACCTGCCCTCTTTCAGATTAACACCATTAACCCTCGTCCCATCCCTACAACCCCTGATATTCCCCACCTTTCCTGTACCCCCTTTAAGTACTGGAAGGCTGCTCTAAGGTCTCCCCAGAGCCTTTTCTTAAGGCTGAACAACTCTCTCAGCCTGTCCTCATAGGGGAGGTGCTCCAGCCTCTGGACCTGCTTGAGCAGGTCCATGTCCCTCTGATGTTGGGGGCCCCAGAGCTGGACACAGCACTGCAGGTGGGGTCTCATGAGAGCAGAGTAGAGAGAGAGAATCCCCTCCCTCGACCTGCTGGCCGCATTTCTCTTAATGCAGCCCAGGACATGGTTGGCTTTCTGGGCTGCAAGTGCCCATTGCTGACTCACAGTCAGTTTTCCATCCACTACTAGCCCCAAGTCCTTCTCCACAGGGCTTCTCTCAATCCACTCCTTGCCCAGCATGTGTTTGGGCTTGGGAATTAATTGTTACATGCTCTTGACAGCTCAAGTTTAGCTTTTGTAACTGCATCGGTTTTGTTGTAGTTAGGACTTATTTTCTCAACGTATTAGCTTCTTCTGAATGCTTTGTTTATGAGATAACAGTTGACTGGGACCCAAAGACCTTGAAGATCCTGGGAAGCTTCACAGAATAAAGCATGTTATGATAACAGCTGGCTAGAGATAGTGGAATGGTTCCTTGCTCCAGCTGATTTGAAAGAACAGCATCAGAGATCCTGAGCCTTCTTTTAATCACACTCTCAGCAGGGTACTGCTGGAGTGTTGACTGCTCACTCTCCCTCTCAGTGGCTGTAGCATGTCACATGTAGTGTAATTGGCTTTGGAAGGAGAGTACTTGCTGTTGGGTGCTATGATGGTGTTCTTGCAAAATTCAGTATCTCTTAACAGTAAACAGCTATTGCTAGTCTTTCACCAGAGTTCAGTGTGCTAAAAGGAACCCATCTTTCCCCTGGAGAGTTAAAAGTTCAGGCTTCTGTCAAATACCAGTTAATTCTCTCTGAATTCAGCTCTTATTTAGAAGAAAACTTGGTGGGTTTTTTTGTTTTGTTTTGTTTTATTTTATGTAGAAGAGTCTGAAGCTCTCAGATGTTTAAAGTGTTTATGGCAGTCCTAAAACAAAGTATCCAGATGTCAGGGGAGAAACCTATATGGCCAATAAAAATTCAGATTCGATGGGATGTGATTTTAAACCCTTCATAAAATATATTGTTCCCATTGTGACAGCAAGCAAGTTTGCACTTTTTAGCGAATTTAATGGAAACATGGGAGTGTAGTCTAATCCTTTTTTTTTTTTAATTACTCCAAAGCAGATCTAACTGACAAAGAGATTACATATACTCATCTGTCCTGACAGACTCTTCACATTTAGAACACATAAAAGTGAGGTAGCATAAATAAAAAGAAGGATTTGGCATCCATATATGTGTGTTGGGAATATAAACGTAGGATGGGTACAAAGCACCTATAATGTAATTTTAATAGGAATCATATATTCTAAAGAGGTAGGTATTTCACTTATTTTTCTGCTGCCTTCTCCTTGAGGATTACAGCTTTTTTTTGTGTGTGCTGGAATAACTCTTCAAGGCTGATGGGAGAAGCTTAGAATTTTAATGAAATCACGTGCTTATAAATGCAACATATGAAATGGAAGGCAGACTACATTTTAAATACCTCAGCATTAGGAGAAAAAATTCAAATATGTTGAACTAGATAGAGTTAAGTGTATTCATCTGAAGAGCAATGTAGATAAGACCTCCAAATTACATTTTTTATTTTAGGTTAAAATGGAAACAGTAGAGTGTCTTGTTCTTCATTACTGAAAGAAAAAGGCTAGTTTGGGGACTGTACTCATGAATTGTATGAATGTGTTGACACTTTTGTTGGTCTAAGCATTGATGTGTGTACATGCTGGTTTTATTACCTTTCCTTAACAGTCCTTTGCTGTCTCTGACCAATAACAGAAGACATGGTGCACTGAATAGAGTTGCCCTGGGTCCTTGATCTCACCCATGAGGCATCATTTGGAGTGTTCTGCATTATTTATTACTACTAAAGTATTTTCATTTAAACTGACATCTTAAATGCTAACCTTGCCTGGCAGATAATGAAATTCTTGTTTCTTTTCCAAGGAAGCTGGCATAAAAGAAGCCAACTGTGAGAGGTCACAGGAATTTGTACTGCCTGTCTCCACAATTACTAACAAGAAGGCACTATACGATACCATAGGATGGAGGTCGCCTTGGTTTCTGTTAATGGCAGTTGTCAGACAGGTGAGGAACACTCAGGTGATTCCAAACAAGCCTCAGAAGGGGTGGGCTGCAAAGCCAGCCTGCAACTGGAGGGGGAGGAAGATTACTCACCATCATCTAGTCCTGGGTGTATCCTGCTAGACCTTCAGTCTGATAAGAAATCCATACAGAACTGCAGTGCAAAGAGGAGGAGACCTTTGAAACTTACTAGCAGAAGCATAATTCAACCAACCCACCAACTTTGACCTGCAGTGTGAACATGAATGTTTCTCCCCTGGACACTGAGAAACCTCAAGAAAGGATAAGTGAGGATGATGAAAGCAGCATTCTTATTGATGCTTTTGAGGAGGAGGAGGAGACAGAGGATCTAGAGCATCTGGAAATGCTTTGGTCATTTCCTCCATGACCCCTATGAGGAGGACCACTGTTTGCTGGTGTTAGGCCATTCCTTGGCAGCTGCAAGAGGAAATGCTGCCATTGTAGCAGGTTGAAGTCAAAAGACATGTGCAGTTGTTGGATGTGATCAGGACTAGCTGGACTCATCTGGGCATCTATACTTGTAAGACTGACATGTTAAATTAGAGCTGTTGTGCACAGTGTTCTCTAAATTACAGTGTTGCTGTCTAGGTTATCACCACACTCAGGGGCTGGTTTTACAAAGATGTCACTGTTAGGCTGCACAGCTGTCGTGGTGTAACCCCAGCCAGCTGCTAAGCACCACACATGGGGAGGAGCATCGAGGAAAAAAAAAAGTAAAACTTGTGGCTTGAGATAAGAACAGTTTAATAACGAAAATATAATAATAACAGTAACAATAATAAAAGATAATAACTGTAATGAAAAGGAATATAACAAAAAGAAGAGAGAAATAAAACTCTTAAGAAAAGCCAAGTGATGCACAGTGCAGTTGCTTATCACCCACTGGACCCATGCCTCAGCAGCAATCTGCCCTCCCCCAGCCAACTCCCCCCAGCTGTATATGCTGAGCATGACGCCGCATGGTGTGGGATACCCCTGGGTTGGGGTCAGCTGTCCCAACTCTGTCCCCTCCTGACTTCTTGTGCACCCCCAGCCTGCTTGCTGGTGGGGTGGTGAGAGGCAGAAGAGGCCTCAGCTCTGTGTAAACACTGCTCAGCAATAACAAAAACATCCCTGTGTTACCAACACTGTTTTCCCACTAAATCGAAAACTGTACCAGGTACTAGGAAGAAAATTATTGCAACCAAAACCAGGACAACCCTCTTGGCCAGAACAACTCCTCCATCTCTGCTCTCCATACATCCTCTCATGTTAATCTATTAGTTGTAATGAACCATGATTTGTTTTTTTAAAGAACACCCATTCATCATCTGCACCCCACACAAACATGCTTGGCTGTGGAGGTACTGGTGCCGTGTGTGCTTATATATTACTAGAGTTTTTCTTATGAGAACTGATGAACAAGGAGAGGGTTGTGTGCTTCTCTTCCATTAGGGAGGTGGAAGGGGTACTTGATTTCGTGCGTCTTGGGTCTAGGTGGAAGAAAGCCTGTACCTTGCTCGGCTACTGCATTGCAGTAAGAAACGTCTAAGAATTTCAAATTCAGAAAGATTATTAAAAAAATGCTGAAAATCATCTGAGGGTTTTTTCCTAGTTTATGAGAGTTGGAGTGATGATTCTTTCTCTGCAAGGTTCACCATACTAAGCAGCATGTGGGTTTCTCATGGATTCAAGGACTGTCATTAAAGGAATGTTTCTAACTTATTTTCTAACTGCCTAATCTGAAGAAACTGAACTGCTGCTTACTCTGCTCTCAGAAGCAGCTTGCTTTTCTGTGTAAAAGGAGTAGGTACAATTCTTTTCCTCACCCTCAACTCCCAGCAGAATAGTTTCTGGTTTCATGTTTATTTTTAGAAAGATCTGTGAGATCACAAAAATGTAGAACTTGCAGCATTCTTATATACCATATTTGCATGCTAGTAATGTACACTCTTGTTCATTTCAGTTCCATACTTGCTATTAATTGTAGAAGCCCATTTCCAAAACCTGTAGGAGTTTTGTTAAGAAAAGACAGCAAGACAGCTGTCCAGTGTGCAATGTAACTACAGTGTGAAAATCAGGAGCAATCTCTGTGAGCTTACACAGTGATGTTGGAGAGCAGTTTAGACTGTAGGAAGCACAGAACTGGTCAGGATGATAATGGGGGGACAGATGCAGAGCTCTGAGGGGACTGGGTCAGGGACTTGGGTTGTAGTTGAACAGAAGATGTTTGGAACTTCCCAGCGCTGCTCCTGGGGGGGTTGGACCTTGGATGAGTCCTGTTGAACGGTTATGTTAATGATGGGAATGTGGAAATGAACATGTGGGAATGAAATGTGCCCACAGGGAGTTTGAACGAGAGGGAGGGCTGCAGAGCCATGGAAGAATGAGATGTCTTCCAGAAACGGTGGTAGAGAAATGGTGAAAATTTCTGCTCCAAATTGGTGGATTATCAGTTATAAGGGATGGAAAAAAGGAGGTGGAGGTGGCCTATGGGCTGTGACTGTAGCGTGGCTTTGGAAAAGGCAAATGGGCTCTGAGGACAAGTCGAGTAAGGGACTTCCACTAGGAAGCACCTAGTGCTGCTGTGAAAGGCCCTGGTGAGACTTTGCTGAAGATACTGTGTGCAGTTCTGGGCGCTCAGGGTGAAAAAATACTCAAGTTGGAAGTGAGACACCGGAGTGGGGGGCATGGACAGAGACTTCCTTACAAGACCAGAGCCTGTTTCGTCTGACCAAGCCAAGCTTGGAAGTGAATCCAACCACCGCCAAACTTCTGCGGGAAGACGCGCGGTTGTTGCCGGGGTGGGGACACACACACAGAGACAACAGCACCCCGACAACTGCCGCAGGGCGGAGGGGGGGCGCAGGCTCTGGTCCCCCGGAGCCCCGCGGGGTCGGGAGCGCCTTTGGCAGGAGCGGGCGGGAAGGGCACCCCCGCTCGCTTACAGCCAACGCTCGACCCAC
>NW_020799109.1:29466701-29555153 GCF_003259725.1 Athene cunicularia | reverse complement strand
TGGCCCCCCGCGCTGCGGGGAAAAGTTTGGGGGGTTCATTCTACACGTAAAGCAAGCAAGCAAGCAAGCAAGCAAACCCGATTTATTTATTTTTGTTATTATTATTTTTAAGCCTACATCGCACTTTAAATATTCCCTCCCCCACCTGGAAACTGGGCGGGCCTTTGTCAGGACGTTTGCTTAAGCCAAGCGGTGCCAGCCTCCCTCGAAAAGTTGGGTTTGTGTGGGTTTTATTTTTTTTTGCCTCTTCAACAAAGGCAGTAGCAGATCAGTTGCACGGCTGAGATGCTGGAGGTGCTCAGCCCTTGCAGGAGGTGAGGAGTGGTTCCTAAGCTGATGCACTCATTATTGGGAACGGGTGGAGTTGGGGGCTGACTTGAGCCATCCTGTTCCAGGCAGTGACTAATGAAGAAGACTGATTCTGCTTGTTTTCTGTATCACAGCAAAAGAAAGCGCATCTTGTGTC
This sequence comes from Athene cunicularia, assembly GCF_003259725.1. Taxonomy (NCBI): domain Eukaryota; kingdom Metazoa; phylum Chordata; class Aves; order Strigiformes; family Strigidae; genus Athene; species Athene cunicularia. Next base: position 29,554,687 of record NW_020799109.1, on the reverse strand, counting down.
TCAAATGAAGCTGGCCTTTCTGAGATGTGAATAAGACCTTTCAGTTCATGCACATTGCTGTAGGCCTTTATAACTGTTTAAGCCTATGGAAACTAAATAGACAAGCTTTATGTACACATGGAAAGGTAGAGATATGTACATTTTTACATATATGTGTTTTTACGTCTATATATATGTGCCTGTATTCAGAGAAATACTCCCTGGACAAAAGCAGTTAAGAGGAAGTGAAGAAAGTGGGGGTAGAGGGAATATGAAAAGTGGGTGTGAAGGAGATGGTCGGGGTCAGAGGAACAGCCAAGGTATCCATCAGGATGGGAAAATGCAATTTCTGAGTGTGGGCTAGCAGTTGAATGTGAACGCAGGTTTAAACCAGGGGAGCGAAAGCTCCCCATGGAGCTGCTGTCACCAGAGACTGCTAGGACAAATCTTGAAAACCTCTTGTGATTCCACACTTCGGTTCTGCATAAGCAAAAGCATCTTCTTCACAAGGAAGTTTGTGACTCAGGTATTTCTGACCAATTGCCGTTTGCTCATATTTTCTGCTAGCAAGGCTGGTCTGCAGAGGGAGTTTACCCAGAGAATTTGAAACTCTTCCAGTGGGCCAGCTCTGGAGGATTACTAGCTATGCTTTGAAGCCTGGGAGGACGATTAGAAAGCTTTCCAGACAGCTCTTTTGCCTTTCCTTGCATAGGTCTTCTTTGCATGGTGCTAGCTGGTAGTGGCACAGGGACCCCAAATATCCTCAAGACAGTTACAATAATGCCCCTCAGGATGGGGGGTGCCAAAGGTGCTCCCGAGCTCTCCAGACCTCGCTTTTGTACATTGCTTCTGGTTTTGGCTGTTTGACACAGTTTCTGGGTCTTGCTGCATTACATAACTAGATTCTGAAAGAAAACACCTTGTGAACGGTGCTCCTAGTTTGTATTTAGCAAGCAAGGATTAAGCATTGTGAGAAACGCTCAGTTACCAGTTATTAACGGCTCAGACAGGGTGTGGTGTGAAGCACTCTCTATTACGTTCTTGCAATACCGGGCGCCCCACCAGGTGCACGCACCTAACATCCATCGTGCAATGGTTTATATCCCTTTCTCCCGACCGCGAGTTCCCTCTCCTGATTCCTCACTGGCTGAGTACTACAGGGTGTACAGACTTACCAGACAGCCTACCGATACGCCCCTTCATGTATGTGTTCATATGTCGCATGTTCATGGAAATGAACCTTGGCTTTCTTCAGGGTGGAGAAGTTAATATGCATGAGCTCATTGCAAGGGTACTAAGACAGAAAAAGTTCAAAATTCAGGTTCCCCAAGTCTCTCGGTATCTGCATCCATCTAAATCCATTTCTAAATACTGGTCATCACAGTTGACAAAAGGATTACCTGTCTTCTCACCCCAGGCCAGGAATTTCAGTAGTTTGCTCTCTCAATGAATTGTTCTCCTTAATTGCTTTGGTGAATCGCTGCTGCCCTTCTCGATCAGGCTGAATATGCGAAAACAACATTCTTTCCCTTACAGCATGAATCTTCAGAAGATCTGTGGTGGGGGCATGTAAGGAACTGACAGAACTAATGCCTCATCAATGGACACAGAAAACCTCAAGGACAAGCTGCGGCCTTTGCATTAGTCTATGGAATGTCACCCAAGGGAGCAGGACCTCCCACTCCCTTGCAGTTGCATTGACAAACTCCTTAGATAAGCCTTAGAGGGGCAAACATGAACTGAGTGAAACCAAATGTTTCCCCTTCAAGCACAAGTACCGCTGATCACTGGCTCAGTTGTGTAAGCCAGATACTTGGTGGCTCTGTTGTGTAAGCCAGACACCATGCTTGCCTTTCTAATGGCTTGGTGCCTTCGCCATTGAAGAGGTGACAAGAACTGATAAGAGGTGATCATTTCTGCCCCAGGAGCCAGATGATTGCTCAGGAAGCAAAGATTGCTCAAAAATGAAAGGCGGGCAGGGTGAGTATGACCACTGACTCAATCGGACAAGGTGTGGTGCACCCTCTTTCCTGTTTAATGCATGTGCAGAACCCGTGTTCCACCTTTTTCCTTGTCTCTCATGGAAATGAATTTGTGAACTACCTGCCCCTCCTTGTGTAGGATGCTAATCAGCTGATAAAATGAACTTAAAAGGTGACAGAAAACTTTGCTGTATGTGCACCCACCACCCAGGATTACCAGACCTGAGACAACACTGGATCCAGAGGTGGTGATCCAGATTTCTTTGGCTCTCTTTCTCTACTTTCTTTTTCTTTCCTTTCTTTTTTTTTTCTTCTTATAGATTTATAAGAGACCACATTGCTTTTTATCCTTTTCCAAGTTTAAATTGTTTTCTACCACAAGTAAAACATTTGGTGTCGTTTCATCTTAATTTAACCTGAGGGGATCACAGAACTGTTGCAGCTCTCTGGGCTTCCAGTCCAGGTCATGACAGGGCAGCTGTGGTGTAGGACTTTGCCAAAAGCGTTTGCACCCCAAGGTTCTAAAGATTTCTATCTGAATTTAAAATGGAAATTATCAATTTAAATTTGTAGTGATGGCTGGATTATGATACAGGGTTTAACTTCGTTAAATGTAAACATAGTTTGTATTTTGTATGCTGAATGTTTATTTTCTACATATATAATAGTAGATGATTCTGTGTTTCCTACTGCATAATGAATAGTTTTTCACATTCTTTTAATCAGAAAAAGATCTTCACTGTGATAACTTTATCTTCTGTTAATATCAGAAAAATCACTGATGAAATGGGTGTTTTATTTTCTAGGGAGAGTCCTCTAAGGAGGGCTGTAAAGATTGCTGAGAATGAGAGGGACTTACCATGAATGACATGAAGCCCTTGGTACACACCTCATCAATGAACTGCAGATGAACACAGCGTGCGCCTCAGAGGATGGATGTGCATGTAGACTGGGACTCTGAGGATAGCATTTGTGACACAGGTGAGAAGCATTCAAATTATTCCAGAAAGACCACTAAGCAGGTGGGCCACATGTCTAGCCTCCAGAAGGAGGTAGGCATGAATTACTCGCAGATGTGCAGTCCTCGTTGCAGCTCTGCTGGCCCTTCAGGTAAGCAGGAGCTTCCTGCAGAGTTGCAGCGTGAAGACAAAGAAACCTATGAGCCCTACTACCAGAAACGAGGTGAGAGTACAGCTGGGGTAGCTGTCCCCTCCGGTACCAACTTTGACCTGCAGCGTGAAGATACAGGTTTAGAGCACTGTTCTTCTGAGCAATCCAAGAAACCGTGGAGAAGACTATGTGGTGATAATGAAAACACCATTCTTGCTGATGTGTTTGATGAGGAGCTGGAACCCATCTCTGAGGAGCCTTTGCTGTATCGGTGCAAGAAGTGTGGTTCCTCTTTCGAGTGTATGAGCGAGCTGCAGGAGCATAGGCGAACTCATCTTGTGGAAAACTCATACCGATGTCCCGTCTGCGCCAAAGAGTTCTTCCGTGCGGCAAATTTACGAATGCACAAGCTCATTCATTCTAGTGACAGGCCACACAAATGTCCGGAGTGTGACAAGGGTTTCATTCGCACAGCTGATGTCTGGAGGCACCTACGCAACGTGCACAAGATAGAGCGCTCCATGGTGATCTTGGGAAATGGCATGGCTAGGAACCCGTGGTCAATAGTGCACCGTAACCAGCACACTGTGGAGTACACTGATCAGCCTTGTGCAGAAAACCAAAAGTCTGAGGAAGACGACTATAAACCTTATGCCTGTCCGACATGCGGCAAAGGCTTTGATAAGCCTAACCTGCTTTCCAAACACAAGGTAATCCACCGGCAAGACAAGCCCTATAAGTGTCAGGAATGTGGCATGGCATTCGTCCAGCTGCTCAGGCTGAAGAGACACCAGCAAACTCACTCTGGGGAGCGCCCCTTCTATTGCGAGGAGTGCGGAGGGACCTTCACCCGGCTGGCATCGCTCCAGCGCCATCACCGCATCCATACTGGAGAGAAGCCTTACTCTTGCAATTTCTGTGGTCATTCCTTCACCGAGTCAGGTACCCTGCGGAGGCATGAGCGCACACACAAATTGGATAAATCTTAATTCTTAGTTCGTTTGTGATTGTGCTCTCTTTGGTTGCTTCTTACCTCAATGAGGTCCACTCATCTAGGCTGGAGAAAGCACTCCACCGCATGTGCTCTGGACAGTCCAGTCCCACTTCCCAGCAGTGCCTGACAGGGCACAACACTACAGCATGGGGACTCTGGAACTTGTACTGGTAGAGATTGCACTCACTGGCTTTAAACTGACTTTGTATGAAAAAATAGTCTTAATTGCCACTGAGTAATGAAATGTGAGACTTTGGGAAGATAGAACTCACTCATATGTGCTAGCACTGTCTCAGTTTGCTGAATTGATGATGTATGGACTATGAGACTTCTCTCTGCTGTCTTGGTCACTGGATAAATTGGCCCTGCCCTCTTGAGTGTGATGGCTCTTTGGCACTGGTTTGTAGATCTGCTGTTGCAGGTCTTTGATAAGTCAGAATGGTCAGTTGTCCTGTCCCTTCTCTCCTTGCATTCTGCTGAGTTTTTCTTTCCATTACTTTTTTTTTATTTGGAGGGGAGGTATCATGTTGGTTATTTAAAAAAGCGCATTAACAAAACACAAAAGAGTTCCTTAATAAACTCAACAGTTACCAGTTGTATTTCATAAATGTTTCCACCTAAGGGAGTACTGATCCCTTATGCGCTTCCATGTGATTATCTGAATTTCTGTTGATAATGGAAAAAGTTTTATTTTCACTATGATGGTGTATGTTCTTGGGGTGAGGGATTTGAGTAATTTTGTGTCTCTTGGAATCATGCAGTCTAAATACGTCCAGCTGCATATTACAGTAGAAAATGTTTGAGAACACAAAATTCAAAGAGGAGAAGACTGAATTTAAGCTCCTTTGCTACTCACTACATAGGAATCTTTTTTATTTAAATGTTTTCACACATAAGGAAACTTTTCATAACAAAACCGTGTTTTGTGTTCTGTGATGTGTCTGAGTGCTACCCAAAGTGTCTGCTAGACTCTTCACTTTGATTTAGGTTCAAATGGTTAGCAAAGAAAAATTTACCTAGAAACTAGCCCAGCAGACTCAGGCAGGTGCTGCCCCAAGGCTCTCACTTTCAAGGAGGTATGTATTGCCTCAGTTATGGAAGGGGGGGCTTTTAACTTTGAAACTTCATGATGATGCTTAATCTACTCAACCACCGTAGTAGAAGCATCCTGGTTGTCCTTAAGTTGCAGCCTTCATTTCCTTTCCGTGTCAGAAAGCTTTGCTTCCTTTCCCCTGCCAGCTGCCATAATTTCACTAATTTCTTTCTAATGCGTTCTGCCTTTTCAGCAGGAAGTTGTACAGCAGAGTGAAAGTAAAGCTTCAGGGTAGCGCACCTTTGCATTTACTACCAGGCTATTTAATGTGAGGTACTGATAGTGCCATTTGTTCACATATTTCATAGAGTGAAAAAATGGTGATGGCTGCTCAGCACCTTCCACTTGTGCAACAGCTGAGCTGGCATTTTACAGTTGTGGGCACTGTTGTGTTTGATATGAGGTCCTAGGCTCAGCTCGAGCTGAACTGCAGCAGCACTTTAGCTTGATTATGAATTGGAGACTAATTCTCTTGACCTCACTAATGGGTCATTTTTATTTCATTCCTCAAAGAATTTTCCATATTAGGGAACTGATCTGCATCCCACTTCTTAGGGAGGTGTTAGTTGTCTCTGAAATGATGTACTTTTTTAACGCAGATACCTCTGCTGGGATGACTGGACCCTGCATACCATATGCATTTGCTATAGCTGTGTGAGACTTCTCAAACTCGCCTCTGCAGGCAGTTCCAGTATGGTTTTAGGTTTCCAAAGGGCTTTTGATGGGGCCCCTTAGCAAAGGATCAGTCTTATCTGAGGGCTGCTTAGCCTCTCTCAGAGGAAAGGTCTTTCCATGAAAAAAATCCTGGCTGAAAGGAGGCTGTGGTTATATGATCTGCCAGGAGAGTTCATCAGTGCTGTTCTGTGGGGACCGTGCTGTTCAACACAATCTGAAATGACCCAAGAGAGGGCAGGTGGCAAGGTCACAAAGCTTTTCCAGAAGCTATCATGCATTGTTTACACCCTCATCTTCTAAATCCATTATGAAGTTGTCAGCTACAGTCTCCCTTTCTCAGCATCCTGCTTTTCTCTCGGGTATGTGGTGCTCTTGCTCTAGGGGGTTTTAATATCCAATTAAACTGCACCACTGTGTGCACCTTTATGTTGTGTGACTGTTCTGCTTAGGCAGTTGCAGTAATTGGGAACATCTAGTTATTCTGCTTTTTGGTGTTGGCAGTTGGTGGAATTTGTACCTGTAAGAGCATAATGGTGAAAGTGTTTTGAACAAAGTTCTGTTTAATGGGAAGAGTAAATGGTTGGTGAAATGAAAAGTACCAGGCTTAACTAAAAGGTTATTAGATACTTGCCTGGAAGGTTGACTTGCATATAAAGTGCTTGGATGTGTGAAAGGAGTAATTAAAATGTGTGATAACTCCTGTGCAAGCTACAGGAAATCTCTTGGAGCTTAATTTAACCCAAAGATTGTCACTACTTTGGTTTGGAAATCTCTCCCAGGCCCTTACAGTGTCAGTCTGAGATGCTGATAGCCTACAACACACATAGCTGGTCATGATACCTAGGTGAAACAGGAAGAGAGCCAGTGAGCAAATAAATATACCTGTTCTACAGCATTGCTTAATTCAAGGGGTTTTGAAGTGTGTGGTTTCAGCAGAAGTAATTTTTCTTTGTTCAGAGTAGCCAGTGCATCTGTTAGCTCGTTTGTGTCTGTAAGGGCCGTGGAAGAAGAGGTTCCCTTTGGTGGTGTGTTGTGCAGAGGACTCGCCCACAGACCCTCACTGCCAGGGCATTAGGGGAAGCACTTGGCCACAAGCAGAGGGCTGGAGCTCTGAGTTAGGCAGGGGGTCCTGGTTGTGTAAGTACTTTTGATTGCTGGATGGTGTTTCTGAACAGTGAAACATAGAAATACCCATTGCTCTTCGCCAGTTTTCCTGTCCCCTCACTATGTTGCCTCTGCCCAACTCATTTCCATCACAGGAAGATTGTTTCAAGAATAAGAAGTTAGAATAGCACCAGTGCTGCAGATGCCTGGCTCTCGCTGACCTGGAATCACTGGCCCGTCCTTGGCAGCTACAGCACTCACTGTTTTCTTACTTTGTTAACAAAGGTGTTGCATGGTAAATACATCAGTGCTTGTGGAGTGTAGATAGAGCACATTGCACAAAGGAAAAGCTACTACTGTACGGTCTTTCTGCTCCTCTGCATACCATCATCCTCCTCTTACACTATTTGCTTTCTCCCAGCATAGAGAAGTCTGAGCAGGAGTCTTTGATGAAAACAGAGAGCACTAAGCAATCCATCATTTGTCAATCAATCTGAGCAAAGGGCATTGAAATCTCTGGAGTAGGCAGCTTTTATTTATCATGTGATGATCTGCCGCTGATCTTGTGAAGTTTCTGTTGGCATAAAGAGCCCCCACTGCAGTTTTCCTACTTACAGACTGAAAACGAGCAGGGGCTGAGATCTCACCGACAGAACAGCAGATGAAAATGAATAGCATTTCACTAGGATAACATACTGGAAATAGAAGGGAAAGCTGTTTTTATTTTGGTGATCCCAGCTGTGCCTGATGCTTTGAGAAGTTAAAAAATTGTGGGCCTGTGCAAGGTTAGAGTCAGCTTAAAAGAGTAACCACTGAATGGGAGCTAGCCCATGAAGCAGGTAATACAGGTCTGTGCCAGAGTGCAGCCCACTTGTAAATTCACTGTAGGATGACTGTGCTGCTTTGGAACTGCCCCTTGCTGTGTGGGAATGTTGTTTTCCAGAGGAAGATGTGCTCAAACAAATGTGCTCGTGCAGTTTGTGTAATGGCTTTCCTCCTGTTTATCTGCTAGAGGAAAACATCAGAGCTATCAACTCCTTTTCTTATTAAGGGCTTTATCTTAATTGTTGCTTACCTGCTTCAAATCTGAAAGCAGGAGTAATGATTTGTTCTGAGCAGGTCTGTCTGTACAGGCTCCCAGCACACATCTTGTTGGCTGAAAGGGATTCTTAAGGAATAGTCCCTGGGCTAAGAGCCATGCACAGTTACCAGGGCAGTAGCCTAGCCACCAGCTTGCCATTTAACAGCTATTCCTGGTAACTACCTGGCATGCCTTAAAAAGAAACATCTTCATCGATGCAAGGATGTTCTTTGTTGGCTGTGGTAAGTTTTGCGCCAAAAGAGTCAGTGTGTTTTGCTGGCCTGCTTGCCTAGCCTCTGTTCTCCTGCTTGAAAGAGGCGGGGCTAATTTTCTGTTTCCTCAGTATCTTGACCATTGTTGCTGCTCCTGAAAATACTGCTGGTGGTGTCAGCAGGGATGGATTAGTGACTTAAGTGCGTTCTTTTGGATTGCATGGTGGATTGACAGCAATTTAGAAAAAGGAGTTACTAAAACCTGAGGTGTCAGCAGTTGTTAAGGGATTTGATCTGAAGACCTTTGCTTGGTAAGTGGTGTGAGTGGTGGATGACTTGTTTCCATTGATTGGGAGAAGGTACGATACAGCATTCAGTGTCCCAGACCTCGAGATCAAAGTGTGATCTAACTGACTTCTTGTGGGACATCTTGAGAGGATTGCTAGTATGTATGTCTTAGTACTTGAATTTAAGAAGCTATTGGACCAGTTGTTAGCTAGATTTCATATTTAATACCCTACTTGTTTAATAAGAGGATGAACTCGCTTGTAGAAGTCTGTCAGCTGACTGTGAAAAATGGTTTTCCCCAGGAGCCTGAAAAAAAAGGCAGCATTGACTCTTGCATTGAGAGAGTCTGTACTCTGTAACGTGGTTCAGTGCAGCCCCACAGAAGTATTTCTGCTGGATGAAAGCTGACCTTTGCCAGAAAGCACAGCTGTGTTGGAGCACTGTGGGAAGGTCAGCACTCACACCGCACTGCCTTGGCTGCTGGCACCAAACCCAGTGAACTGGGGATGTTTTTCTCCTGGTGCAGTATCCTTTGGGAGATGCTTCCTTCCCAGAGAGCTGGGAGGTTGGGGGCTGCATTTCCAGAGTACAGAGAGGGGGTTAGGTGGTCCCATCTCCACCTGCACGTTGGCTCCCAGTTACTGCCCAGCAGCGTGCGAGCGTGACAGAAGTGCAGTGTGTGTGGAAGCCTGAGGTCCATGTTTGTGACTGTGGTCCTACAGGTGGAACCCCTGTGGAGACAAAGCTGCCTGCACACTCCTTGCAAAGCCTCCCACCAGCCTTTGCTTCTCACACACCAAAACTCATCCTTAGGGGTACCTGTGGGCTTGGGCTGAGGTACAGGAAGACATCTGTGAGTAGCTGCAAGACCTCGTGGCCTGCTTCACTTCTGAACAGGCGCTGATGAGCAGTTCTTGTATACAGTCATAGACACTGAAATACGCTGTGCATTTGTACAAATAACCTGGATTTGCTCAAGACCATGGCAGCACATGTGAGCTAAAAGCTCAAGTGATTTTCTTTTAGACTGTTCATGGCATACATGAGTAGATAGAAAGTGTATTCACTTGAGATATAGCAGCAGCTTTAAAATAGCTCCAGGACAGCAGAGTTCATGTAAACACAAAGAATATCCCCAGTTTTAATGATGTTATTTCCTTCTCTGTTAGCCTACTATGTCACAGCATCCAGTTTGTAAAGATCAGACAGTAATCACTGCAAGAGTGAAAAATAAAGCTAGGCTTCCCGTGTCCTTGGCAGCTACAATACTTTCACAATACAAACACATTTATTATAAGCATGTTTATGTATCCTCATTTACAGATATATTTGCATGCCTTCAATAGCACTGCATGGCTAGTGGTCTGGGACTAGGGCTCGGCTCTTCAGCAGGTTTTTACCACCATGAAGGGCAGAATAAATCCAGAAGCAACATCCAAGCAGCGCAGGACATCCTCCCAAAGTGCAGGGGGTGGTGCTGGCAGCAGGGTTGTTGTAAAGGTCTGCCCCACTAAGGCAGCAAGGTGTAAGACCTCTGCCCTTCTCCAAACTAGAAACAAGGACAGCTCTTGTCAGGGGATTTCTTGTGATGGAAGACAGCTAACTGAGTAAGGAGAGGCCCAGCTTGATCTGTTTTGTTCATAGTCAAAAGGAGGAGGCAAATCGGGGGGGCTTTTAGCAATTTCCAGTGCAGAGCCTTGCTGTGTGCATTGTGCACTCACCTGTCTTTTGACCTGACTTCCTTTATATTTCATGGTTTGCTATAATTGCTTTTTTGCTTCTCTATTCAGGAAACACCCTTGAGGAAAAGTTTTAAGTGATTTTTCTGTCTTGTTTTGTAAAAATTTTTCTGTCTGACCATGTACACACCAATAAAACATGGCCACCACCCCTGGCAGTGGAAATGATGGAGTCAGCCTAGCATGCACCTTCCTTATTCTTCCAGACTGGTCCCCAAACCCTTCCTGGAAGAACTTGCATGCAGGAGGTTGGACAGGCTGAAGCAGAGCAATACGGACTCTGGAGCAGCACACGCTATGGCTCTGGGCTTTGTCCTTCACCTGCTTACCCTGTGGGGGAAGGGGATGGTCATCCTAAAACCACGCAGAGCCCTGTTCTCCCTTCCAGAAGGTCAGTGCTAAACACCAGCCCAGGGTATACTCGGCCTCACTCTGCACAAGAGAGACTAAACTCTGAGGATACTCTAACTTGGGAAAACATCAGAAGCTTTCCTGTACTGTTGTTGTCTCCTGCAAATGAACCTGGCGTTGGGCTGTCATAGCAGGAGGGGTGTCCTTGGGTGATGGGCTGAAGCATAAGCTAGGCATGGCTGCTGGAGGTGATGATGAGGGCAAGGATGACTTGGGGTTGTGTCAAGAAGTAGGAGGTCCATGTGAAGAGCATTCTGGGACTCGGATCCTGGCCAGGCTGGCATCCGGTGAGCAGGCACTTAATAAGTACCACTATTTTCTTTTAGCTAATGGGAAAGATGGAAGGTGCTTTCTGTTTTCTCACATGTGCCAGGGCCCTTGCTGCAATGAAGAGGTCAACAAGGCATATCTGCTGCGTCCCCTGGCCACTCCTTGTCTCTCAGGCCCACTTCTGATCCCATGGAACACTCACATGGGTGGTGAGTCTTCCTTCCTGGGCACTGTATTCATGGAGCTATGAAAAACACCTGGGATGTCCCTGTCCTGAGGTGGCCAGTGAACTCTTGAGAGGAGCCAGCCGCATGAGCCCTATCTGTATGAGGATGCTTCAATGTGGGTTCCCATCCAAAGAACCACTTCTCCTGCCTGAGAGGCCCAGATGCAGCTGATACACCAGTGTAACTGGTGGGGAACCAAATTCTGCTGTACAGTAAGAGACAGCAAGGGGTGGGGCTGCAGCTTCATCATGGAGCTGCTCACAGGCATTTGCTGGAAAGATGTTTCAGGCAAGTGCTATAAACCAGAAAATGAAGCTCTGGGCCCTTCATCTGAATAACTTGATCAGGGAGATCTGGCTGGCAAAATGTTGTCACCAAGTGAGGCTTGGTAAACCAGGTATTGACCACTAAAGATCTCTGTCGTCATTTGGAAAACCCGTGGGTTCTAGCATTTGGGAATGCAGCAATAACTGGCAATTATTATCAAGAAAGAAAGAAAAAAAGAAGCAAAAAATGCTTCTTGCCCTTCTGTTCTTTACAACAGACGGGTGAAAACAGTATGTTCCCAGCAGTAACTTTTAATTATTTCACCACTGCACATCTCTCTTAAACAGCAAGTTAGAAATGTCAGTTTAATTTTCTTTTAATTGCCTCAGCTATCAGGTACCTGAGAGAAGCCATTTTTACCAACTGTCTAGTCTCTATTCTTGGTCTCAGACAGCAGCTTAATGCTGTAGAAACACTCAGTGCACTTCTGCTTTGGAACGGGGCTCTCCCAATAGAGTGAGGGGTGCAGATGTTTTGCCTCTAATTACCGTATCCAGCATACTCTGTGTGAAAGGGTTGTCTTTCGCAGTGCTTATCTCATGGGAAGCACAAGAGGGTTTGGGCTTTGGTTTGGTTTTCCTTGCCCATTTCCATGTGAAATTTAAACCTGGTGGGTATTTGCTTAACCCACAGGGGTGTTGGGGTTTTTGCTGTCCTGCGGAACACGTGTGGCACCTTTGCACAGCCAGGGCAGGGTGCTCAGCCTTGCCATGCAGCCAAGCTGGGTGCCTCTTTTCCTGGACGGGAAGTGGTCAGAAATGAATAATGCATGAATGACTGAGCTCTGCCTCTTTCCCCTGTGCTTGGTCAGCCTGACTTTTGCTGACTGCCTTCACCTTGCCCACTGGCCATGTGCCGGGAACTCCCTGGGGTTCAGGGGTACTTGCAGCCCCAGATGTGGGTCCATCTGGGATGGGTGCTGCTGACGCAGGGGTTCCCCACAGCTGGGCTTGCCATCCAGGGCACGAAGGCTCACCAGCAGCTTCAGCTTCCTGGCCACGCTGTTAGCCTTGATGAGGTCGAAGGTTTTGTAGATCACCTTCCTGGCACAATGGATCTGCAAGCACATCCTCCCCTGGGCTGTTCCATGGGATGGTGTGGTTGCTCTCCTTGATTTCCTCCTCATCAGCATTGACATCACCCTTCTCTTCAGGCAGTGTGCATCGGACCCCCTTCCTCTCCTCCAGGCTGCCACGGGGGTACTCCTGGTCCAGGCATTTGGGGCACTTCAGGCTTGCCATGCTCCTCACCTGTGTCAGGCCTGGATGCCTCTAAGGCTTCTCTACCCCTGAGGCCGTTGCTGTAGGGGACCTGGATTTTAGAGCAGGAGGGGACGAGGGGCATGAGGAGCAAAAAGCAGCCAGGCAGCTGTTTCTTAATGTAGCTGGGTTTGTCTTTGGTCACACTGATTTATGCTTAGATCTGATGTCCTTTTTCCTTCTTCTAATGGCTACAATGCTTATTTGAAAGCATGGATTTTTATTTTCTGCATTTTAGTAACTATTTTCCTGCATTTTTAAATATAGAACCACCAGGAAACAAAATGTAGATGTTATTAATTACAGAGGCCCTGATGCTCTGCCAGGTGTCAGATCACAGGGGCTGTTTCTCTTGACAGCTAAGGAACTCACATGTTACAAGGTGAGCAGTAGCTGCTTCTTCCATTCTTGGAGGGCCCAGCAGAGAAAAGAGCTCCACATTAATGCAGAATCATGCAGTATAAAAATAATACAGTCTTAATACAGGTCATCTGGCCACACAGAGCATTTCCAGAGAAATAAAAATAGCAAGAGGGTGAAAAACCAAAGATGACATCTTGGAGCTGTGATGGTGAAGGTGGAACGCTGCCCGACAGCCCACAGGGCTGGCTCGGCAGAGCAGATGCCCTGTGTGCTGCCAGTAGCGGACGTGGGCAAGCCAACCTGCCTCCTGCCCCTAGGCACTGAAGCAGCAGTGCAGCCACATTTCTACTCCCCTCTTTTATGCAGAACGTTTAAAGAGAATTAAAGTCAGACCCTGGCCATGATCCAGATGCAGCCAGCAACTTGTGGGTTTGCTGTTTGTGCAACATGCAGTGCCAAGGGGGGGTGGTTTGGCCCATGAGAGTTTTGTTTTGCCAGTGCTTTTTGCAATTTTGCAAGCAGGTCAGCAGGCTCTGCCCTGCTGTCATGCACCTGTGTAAAATAGCCCAAGGAGCTCGTGCTGCATGGAGTCTGAAGAGCAATGTGTATCTCCTCCCTGTGCTGCTGCAAGGCTGGGGAGGCATGGGGAGAAGCCCATCTGAGCAGTCGGTTCTCAGGAAGGCAAAACCGATTGCAAACCCCAGCAGAGAAAGGGAGGAGCCCCGTTTCTGTCACTGACAAGGCGTGCAGTGAATTACTATTTGGATGCTGAATTCCTCTTTGGATGCTGATTTACTAGTACCCCCCAGCACCCTTGTTCAGAGGCTGCTGGATAGTTTTAGGCCAGCTGGCAGATCCTGAGCAAGCCTGCTGCTGACAGAGACAGCACTTGCGAGCACTGGGAAATGCCAGCACTGCTTTTATCTATTTCCTTGCTCCCCAAGGGGAAAGCTATGGATAGTGGCCTGCGTGCTGCAACCCACTGCTGCAGAGAGGTGGGAGAACACCTGCAGGAAAGCCCCTCACACACACCGCGAGGCTGAACCTGTTTCCCCGAAGCAGCTTCCCGAAGACACTAATCCACCCTTCGGTCTGCAAAGTGATGCCAGGGGCGTTTGAAGGTCTCACTGCAGAAGGGGACAGACCCCAGCAACCTCATGCCCTCTCCGGGGTCCCCCACCCATGTTGCTTCCCACCACCCTCAGGCCTGCCTGCATGCCTCCTCCCAGCTCCAACTGCAGAGCCTTAACTTGATGAATGAGCATGGGTGGGCTGCCAGCCTGACAGGAGGAGCCTCTCGGGCCCCTGCATGGGACATGAGGGGGGCTGGTGCAAAGCATCCCATGCAAGTGTGCTGGTGTCTGGCTCACCCTTTTGTGTCCAGCAGAGAAGCTGCAGAGCCTCCAGAGGTGGGACCTCTTTCCTCAACCCAACCTGACTGCGCTGCCTGGCAAAGGCAGCAGGGCTGCCCTGCCTGAGCCCTTCCCCTCTCCTCCTCCCCACCCATGATGGAGAGCACCAGCCGCCTGCTGAGTTATGCCTCCCACTGCACCTACCAGAGGGCTTTTGCCTTCTCCCGAATTTTAGATGCTATTTCCACTTCTGCTGGAGAGCCCCAGCACCAGTAGTGTTCACTGGGTACTCTTCCCCTGCCTTTTTCCCAGGACTTCATACTGTGACCAACTCGTCACTGGTGCGTTACACTAAATCCCTGCTTTTCTTCCCATTCAATATGTGTTTTTTGCCATCTGATTGTTCCTTGACCATCAAATGAGTGGATTCTCCCTCCCCATAAGTCCAGCATGTGTGCTTCTGTCCCTCCCCAGTGTGGGAGCTTTCCTGTAGGGTTATTTCCTCCCTGCTTTTCTTACTGCCTGTCTCACACATGCTGCCTAGCTTTCCCTTACTTACAATGGGGATTTTTGTCTCCCCTTTGGCATCAGAATCAAACTTTTCCCCTTGTTTTGAGCTGACTCACTTCATAGGCAATCTCAGCACCTCGGACTCTCTGCCTACAGTTGTTTTATTTGGGATTAGCAGAAATTAAATCCCAGAAAGTCCTGGCAACAGGTAGTATTTGAACAACACTGCTACAGAGCGGCCTTCAGTCCTGCACTACTGTTGAGGGCTTTGCACTTGAAAATATGAAAATAGGATCCTGCTTTCAGGAACTGGGGGAGCACGTGGGAAGAGGTAGTTACCCCAGGCTGCATTTAGAGCATCTTGAGGATGGCCCAGGGTACAGTACCACTTGCCAGGTAGATGCATGTCAAAGCTGTTGCCATCCCACTGACTGCTCCCCGGATGCTCATTTCCTCTGGTTTTCCTCTCTTGGACAACTTGCATGCAGTAAATGAAAGCATGTGTCTCCAAGGTGGCTTTAGATCCAATAAATTGAAGGAATTAATGTTGTGGCACCCACAGGAAACCAGAGACATGCAAAACCATTTCTCTCTGGAGTCAGAGCCAACTGGGCCATGAGGTCGCTGCTGGGTGACGGCATACGTGAGCACCCATGAGCAGGCTAATTCAGCAGGGCACTGTTGCTCTTGTGGGGGCTGAAACCGTTATTTATTGCAGCGATGATATAAACGAACTGGCTTCCCAAACAGTACTCTCCGTAGGTTAGCATCCCTGATCCTAGGAGTCTGAAATCCTCCTCCCAATAGTTTTATTCCTATGCTCCTTCCCAGGTAGCTGCCTGTTGCACTGGATCAAACCACACCATACCAGCAAAAATCATTTGCTGAATCTTGGCAGCATCTTGGCAAAGCAGAGGGGTTTAGTGGGTTGGGGAATAGTGGTAGGACTTGAACCTGTAGGGAAGCTGTCAGTGAACACAAGCAGAGGATGTTTTAAAAACCAGAGGGCAAGAGAAAGTCATGGGAAGGGATCTGCAGAGGTTCATCTCATTACGGTGAGAGGAACATCACTGGGGCCAGTTGAGGGCTGTTCACAAGCTACAAAGAGAGCAGGGACCAGGGCTGGAGCTCCCTCTCTAACACAGGTTGACAAAAGTACTGCCAGGCTAGCATGGTCCCATAGTGACCCTGGCATTGCTGGTCCACCTTTGGCCACGCTGAGTGTTTTGGGGTATCTGGGGGGGTCCTTCCCCATGCACAGCTCTTTGCCTGCCCAGGGCAGGCATTCCTGACAGAAAAAGAGATATTGCAGAAGAAAAAGGTGTTCATTCTGATGAGTATTGCTCTCCCCTTCAGAATCTTGAAATAGGGGATAAATGTTGTCAGGGAAAAATATAACAAACTGTCCTTCCTGCTTGCATCTGTGGGTGACATGTTCTCCCGGGCTGGTTTCTCACTGCAGCAGAGCTCTGTGCTGAAGATGCAGCCAAGAAAAAGCCTTATGAGACACCATATACTAAGAAAGCACACAAAATCATATGACCTGGGTGAGAAAATGGTGTTTTAAGAAGAAAAAGATATCACAAAATCTATAGCACACAGGTATGTCCATTTTTTTTTTAAATTTTTCTTTGTGAAGTCCTCCCTTTTTCCTTGCAGTCCCTAGACTGAGATGAGATCCACCTGGTATTTACCCTGATTGCCAGTGTTAGGTTATGGGATAAACACCATGTTGCCTGCCCACAGAGAAGGTGGTGGGAGGAAGCCCAAATAACACCCTGTCCAAGCTGTCTCCACGCCCATCACAGGAGTTGTCAGAGGCACAAAAGCAGATGGGACCCCAAATTACAGGCTCAGAGGAGGGGACACCCTGGCTGGGCTCTCCTGGGGCCATCTCAGGAGACCCCCAGTCCCATGGGCCATCAGGACAAGGCAGCTGGAGCAGTTCTTCTGAGCACTTCTGATGTGGATGTCCCCATTTCTGGGGCATGTCCAAGGCCATCTGCTGGCGGTCTGTGCCACAACTGGACTGGGACTGTGGCATGTACAGGTGCCAGCAACTTGGAAGACTGGGATCTGGGGGCAGCTACTGGGCAGGCTGCGTGTCTGAGGCTATGTGGGCAGAAAATTTAGGAAATAATACTGCAGCATTTGGCAACGGCACAGCAAATCTCAGTGCCAGCCCTGATGGGAGGGGAAGATGATTTTGCTCTCAGACAAGCCTGATTTCACTCATTCACACTGTCCCTCATGGCCATGTGCACACCAGCACTAAGGTGAGTGGCCGAGTGGCCTATCCAGAAGTCACTGTGTGTCCAAATGGTCTGTCCAGGACACAGTGGGGACAAGGGACACCAGCCCTCGGCTTCCCTCAAGTCTCCTGGTCCACAGTTAGGTTGGTTTTCTGTGCTGGTTTTGGCTGTGCATTTCTGCACCCTTTAGGACCTGACAGCAATGTAAGCTCAGACGCCTCAGTTAATCTCGGCATCCTGGAGTGTGAGCGTTACCAATGTCTTGCAAAAACTCACTGCAGCCCTAAAGTGGATGTGGCAGATGCACTTTTTAGATTTGTGCTCACTGTTGACAACAGGAGACATAACCATCCCCACAGAGAAAAATATTTTCTCTTGTTTGGAGATGGAGAAACACCTTAAAACTAGGTTTTATTTTTTGTTTATGCCTATTTTAGTACTGACACTCCTGCTCTGTTTGAGGTCTTTTCTTGTTTCCAGCTTCTGCTATGTCAGCTGACTTACAAAGCAGGTTCCCTCGGTCCAAGGGCAGGGTCCCACATCTTGGATAACTTTTATTTTTGAGTGTATTGCTCAGCACTTGATTGTCTCAGATCCTACCAGTGAATTTCAAATTTCAAAGCAGAGCCATCAGTGTTCTGGACCTGCTAGGCTTGGCTGGTCCTCAAGTATTTTGGCAGGTCCCATTTCAGTGGAACCAACTGCTGTTCAGGTATAAAATGGGAATCAATAAAAGGATTGTATCCATTTGCACTAGAGCTCTCCTCAGCCCTCACTGCTTTCTGAGTAAAGGTTAGTGATCCCTCACATCCAACCACTTTCTACCTCCTACAGCATCCATCAGTCACACAGAGCCTGCTGTACACCTTCCTCCCCTTGCATTGTCCAGCAATCAATGCTGGTAGTTGCTCCCCCCCACAATTCTCCCCCAGTTAATGCAAGAAACAATGTTATATGCTGTTTCCTACAGAAGCACTGCTGTACTTATAAGTTCATGTAAGAAATCATCTAGACCCCTGCAGAAGTCACATTGCGTGATGCCTCTTGTTGATTTTCAGACAGGCTTTGGAGATAGTCCTTACTGTCATGTAAGTAACTGGGAAGGGGAATCCACATTTCTACTCTGTTTTTTGCCTGCAGTGACCTCCAGCAATGTGTTACCATGCCATCTTCTGTGACTTTGTCCCTCTCAAAGATCAGAGCAACCATCTGCTGTGGTCTCTGTCAGTGACCTATAAACCCAGGCCTGCTTGTGGAAACATGTCTCAGGTGGGTAATCTCAATTATAAACTGCACAGCCTCTTAGAAGAGATCAGCTTAACAGCATTTAACAAGTGTAGCTGGAAACCCAATTCCTTCTCTGAAGGCTAAACTTCTGAACAGCAGATAATTACTGCTCTTCTCCTCTCTTTGATCTTCTATCTTAAGCTATAGAAACAATATGTTGGTGCTTTAAAGTTTAAAATAACTGAATGTCTCTTGGTATGGCTGTTAAATAAATAACATCTTTGTGTTTCCAGATGATGAACCCAAGGCAGAGGGAGCTGGAGATGTGTGTTCCCATTCAGCGGGGCACTGTTTGGTGCCAGGGTCTTGCTCTGGGGATGGTTCAGAACGGTGAAGCTGGTGCTTGCAAAGCCAGCTGTGGGCAGGGGACACGGCCCTGGTTTGGGACACTGCTCTGCTGTCCCTGTGCTGCTGGGCGGTTGCGTGTTCATTACCCGCAAATGATACCAACCCCATACACAGCCCTTGAGTAGGGTAGACCTTGAGGTGCTTTGTTCTCCTCGCTGCTGGGCTAGAGCTGTGAGCTCTGCGGTGCCTGCAGGGTTAGGTGCCAGCGGGGCATCTGCGAAAGGTGTCTCTGGGTGGGAGTGGTGGCGTGGGTGCTGCTGCAGTGCTTGTGGTGCTGGAGGGTCCCTGCAGGGACAGTCTCCTGAAAAATGGGATGGGGGAGGGCCAGACCTGGGTGGCAGAGGCAGGCTGGTGTGTCCTGCCAAGCAGCAGGCAGCAGATGGCAATGTCGCCCTGCGAGAACCACAGGCAGGGAGGGAGGCAGGCAGGCAGGGAGATGCTTGCCGTGTGGGTAGCTTGGGGACAGGGGACAAACTGGGGACCTTGGCAGTGCATTGGGTGCCTGGTAGTGATGCTCCTTGGTCTCCGGCTAGCTCAGCTTCCTGATCCCTGTGGCCACGCAGGCAAGAGAGGCAAGCAAGGGGGCAGGCAGGGGCACCCCTTTATGCCTGCTGCCCTCTTGTCCTACAGAGGCTGCTGTGGGGCTGCCCACACCAGGCTGGTCACAGCTGGAGTAGCCCCAAGATGTAAAATAGCCTAGGCTGGCTCTGGCTAGGCCCTGGGAAGTATAATTTGGACAGCTGGGGAAACTGAGGCAGGGAATGCACCTGTGAATGTGTACTGGAGAGAGACACTATGGAGCTGGTCGGCTGTTGTTTGAGGAATGGGGTGAAGCTGCTCCCACAGCTGAGCCTTGGTAGAGGCTTGGCATGGCCAGGACATGAGCTTCAGCAGGGTGTCATGCCTCCTGTCCCTGACTCACTCCAGTGCCAGTGGGTGTCTTCTGGGTGCAGCAGTCTGTGGGGCTCAGATGGCTGCATCTCCTGCCCGTGCTCAGGTACCGCTCCTATGCCCCACAGAGCCTGGGTGGGATGGAAAGCCAGGCTGTTCCCTGTAGCTGTCACTGCCTGGCTTGGCTGCATCCCGGGGCCATGTGGCCATCCCAGAGCCATACCTCAGGGACTTTGCACGGCTGTGCACTCTCTATCTGATGGGAGGAAAGCCAGTGCTGAAAGCATTTTCTTCTTTTTGCTGAGTGGCTCCATCCTATCCTTTATCAGGCAGGGCTGCTGAGCTCAGGGAAATGGTTGTTGTTTGCCTACTCTGGGCAGGCTCCTGAGGAGTGGCTGTGGGTTTTGCTGACTTCCCCAGGCTAACAACATGCTGGTGACTGCATCAGTGGTACAGAAAATGGGGCTGGCATCAGTCCTGGGTGCAGGTGGGAGGTTCTGGGTGCTGCCACTGCAAGTAACATCAGCAGCCAAGGTACCTCATCGCAAGCCTATGAAGGAGAGGCCAGAAGGTGCTAAGAAATAGTTTTGAGTTGTCAAAAGGTGTACTATGGGTCCCTTTGGCCTCCCCATTGCCCAACTTCACAACGTCATCCTGGTTTGGGATCAAGATATTCCTCAGGGAGTGAGGCACTGAATTGCACTTACTGGGGCCATCCTCCACTCCTTGAGCAGGAACACTTTGAATTGGCTCAGGGAATTGCTGGTGCTAAAAAACAAATCAATTTCTTCCAGCTGAGCACTCCTGATTCAGCATTTCTTGTGCCAGCACTTTACAGCGGGTGTGAGATAACAAGAAGATATCGTGCACAGAGGGGTGGCAGTCGTCCTGGATGGGTATCTCCTGATTAGGTGCAATACAGAGATACCAGCTGTGCACTCTCAGCAAGCAGGCTGGGGCCAGAGGTGGGGGTTGGCAAAAGGGTATGCGGGTCATGGAAATAGGGATAGGTCCTTGTGGTGCCCCTGTCATCAACCCTCAGCTATATCCCCGGCTCCGTGCTAAAGGATGTGAATACCTTGGAAGGTGCTGGGTTTGGGATGCTCTTAAAAAAATTAAGGTTTTATGCCAGAAGGCATCAGGTCTGTGTGGCCTGAGCCTAATTGCTTCCTCTCAGGAGAATTTGTGTGGTTCTATTTTCTATACAGCGGCCAGGCTCCACTGCACCAGTGACTGGCTTTTCAGGGAAGGAGGAACTGATATATCCATGAAACATAACAAACGATGCTCATGAGAGAGAGATCAGACTGAATGAGAGGTCCTGCGAGAGTCACTGAGGTTTTCAAGCTGGGCTCTGCTGTATGTGGTTTCAGATGCTCCTCCCCTCTTAAATTAGGCTTTGGTTTACACAAGGGACTTGACTTTTCACATTATCCCTTAGCTAAGTCACTTTGACTCAACTGGAAGAGCACCAAAGAGACTGAGGCACAATGTGAAGGCGCAGAGGTCTTCTGTGTCCAAGAGGATGGTAAGTGTGGTATGTAACAAGCAGGGACTGATGGCAGAGAGGGCGTGTTGGTACCCTTTGGGACTGGCAGCGCTAGAAAAGCTGTGGCTAGAAATGAGGAGGAAGGAAACCTTGCCTTGGAACCAAGTGCAAAACTGAGCCAGATCCTTCTCCACTTGCTTTGTGTCCTGAGCACCTACAATTCCTGGAAAAATTAATTGAAGGGGAAAGCAATCAAAACTTGAATGCATTGCATGCTAGTGGTGACCTTCCCCTGCAGCAGAGATAAGGAATATGCAGTCCTTGCAGTCAGGGGAAGGAGCCGATTTCAATGCAGGACCAGGAGATGACTATCTAGCTGGACATTGCTTGTGCCACGTAAACCTGCTGGGGGTCAGATTGTTCCCAGTGTTACAAACCTCTATCATTCTCTGGATGCTAATAGGCCTTATCTTTTAAAGTGAATCTTATTAACTAGGAGTGGACTTTGCTGCCTGTATTGTGGCCTTTAAACCTCACTTGAGGTTCTTCTCCCTCAAATGTACTGGAGAGGGTTTGACAAGGCAGAAGAAAAGAAAGACAAAATGGTTTCTTCCAGTGTGAGCTGCTCAGAGCGATGGGTGTCCTGCCAGCCCCATGGCTGGGTGCTGCTTCAGGACCAGCTCCAGGTTTTCTCTGGTATGATGGTGGGGACCCAGGGTGGTCTGGGAGTTGTGCCAAGCTCTCTGCTTCCTCTGTGCTGCAGCAACCCAGGTCCATCACACCTGCAGGGCCTCAGTAGGGTCCCTACCAACTCCAGCCAAACCAGCTGGAATGCTCTTTCTGCCTAAGTTGGGAGCAGGAAGCTGCCCTTGCTCCACAGTTCCCCTGACTGGTTCAGAAGAACTCGGCAGAGGCCCTCACAGACCTAACATACCTCGCAGCGGCTAAGTCCACTGTATTGAAGTTGCAGTTAACAATGATGGGCTACAGCTAACCTTCCTTGCAGTCCTGTGAGCAGAAACATTACAAGGGAACTTTCTGGGCCTTTGATTAGTTAATGTCTATCTTTGTAGGAAGGCTTCTGTAGCAAGAGCAATAATTAACTGAAGTCTTGGTACAGGCGATGTCTGTTTCACACCTGATCTGTGTGGTTCCTGGTAAGGCTATTCTGTTCCCCAGGACAATTTGGACCACCAGCCTGTGCTCCCTGTGCGGCTGCTTCCCCCCACTATTCCAAGAGAAAGCATCACATTTCTCTTGGGAAAGGGAGCCTCTGGTCAAGGGAAAAGGACTTGTCCCCTACACTGGCGCCTTGTCCCTTAATGTTCTGTCTGTCTTGCCAGGCTGTCCCCCTCTCCATTGCATGGGGAAGGAGAGCATTGCGGGTGGAATGCAGAGAGTACTGAAGATGTCCTGGTTTCTTTAGGTAGCTATAACCTGCTGGTGTGGAGTTGGCTGATGGGACCACCTGGGCCTCTTTAACAAGCTTGGCTTCTCAAACAGCCGCTCCAAGAGCTGTGATTAATGGCGATTTGTCAGCAGAGAGAAATGTACTGTCTCTGCCTTGCCAGCAAAGAGCTAGAAGGGAGGCTGGAGGCTTGGCTGCCTATTCCGAGGTTTGCAAAGCTGCTTATCCCTGCATGCTTCTCCTTCCTGCGCATCTCGCTCGGCGGCCAGATCGGCAGAGGGCACTGCGTGTCCATGAAGGGAGGGGAGGTCCTCTCCACTCCTCCAGCTCCAGGGCCAGCACGGACCAGCAGCTCTGACCACCAGGCCTTTCCCCCAGCTCCCTGTCAAACAGAACCAGGCTGCGGGGCTGCCTCCCTGATGGAGAGATCAGGGCTGATGAAGGAAATCAGGAGTCACTCAGTGAAATTACAGGCAAATTTAGATCAAACAGCAGGAAATCCGCTCTCCGGCAGAGCAGAAGAGCCGCACTGTGGAAAGCGCTGGTCTGGCAGGAGGTCATCCAAGACAAACACAGAGCTGCCTTCTGGGGTGGACTGGCTGACCGTCAGGATGGGCAAGAGCCGCGGATCTGGGCAGGCGAAGCCCTCAAAGCAGTTTTGCTTTGTGCTCTGCTGCCGTCACCACAGGCGGCCAGGGAGGAGCTCCCACCCTGCCTGAAGTCTGCAGGGTGGTACCCCCAGCCCGCACAGGGATCAGGAGCCTTTCCCACCATAGCCTGAGGCAGTGGGATGGATTTTTTTCATTAGAACAGGATATTTATCAGCCTGAGTGGCATCAGCATGGTCCCAGCTGGGTTTGGTGCAGATCATGTCCTCCTTGGTGAGGTGGGCTGTGGGGGTCTCCAATGAGAAAATTTGTGTGCAGACGTAGAGGTGATGTCCCAAAGGGGATGTACCTGTGATGTCCATGGAAATAGCTGCTTGCTGGAGTGAACAGGGAGCCAGATGCTGCCTTTTGCATTGCAGTAGCTCTGCAAGTTTTGATGCATTAGTGACTTCTCAGTGGAGGTCTCTTTGGCTGGAGAGGCAGCAGTAAGGATCTCATGGACTTTCTCGGGTGATATGTGCTGCTGTCTTTCATGGGGCAGGAAGGGAGAGTGAATTGTGGAGTGTCTTCTCTCCAGTTTCTTTGCTGATTGAAATCTGGGCTTGTCTGAGAGATCTCACCCATGGATAGTGATTTGGCAACACTTGGATGACCACCCCATAAACCCCACCTGTCTCTCTGGTTTCTGCAGGGCAGAAATTACAGCTGAAACAGTGGTGAATCTCAACAGGAGAGCAGGTTTGTGCATCTCCAGGCGATATCTGTGTGTTCCAGCAAGCCAAAGACTTCACTCAAATGTAAGTTGATATATTTCTAGCCAGTAGAAGTGATTGCTCCCTGGGAACCTGCTGTGCAGTTCATTTGTTCACTGAAACCTTTATCAAGAGAGTGAATGTGATTTTCCAGACTTCTTGATGTCCTCGGGAGATAGCTTGAATGGAGGCTTTCCAAGACACTGCAATCTCAGCTATTGCCCTTTGACAGCCGCAAAGATAAAGATACATGAACCTTCTGCTCAAGGAAGCTCCCTCCTTTTGCACTGCTTCCTTGAGATTAGCATGCAGTCTGCTACTTCACAGCCTGAGGCTCCGTCCCCTGGAGAAGCAACTGGAGTTTCATGAACAGCCTTAATCACCCATGAAAGTACTCTCTGACTTGTTTCTCCTCACCCACTTGGAACAAGGGCTTGTGTGGAGGTGTCCGAGCTCCACACAAGTGTGAGAAAGCATCAGGGTGGAGCTGGCTGATCTGCTCTGACTCAGAAAGCAAGAGGGATGGATCTCATCTTGTTTAGACTATCTAAACAAGTAGCTGTTGCTCAGGAGAGATAAGAAGGCTGAGCTAAAACGATGTTCCCTGGCATGATAACTCCTGAAACAGTGGAGCATTTATACAGGACTGTAAAGGAGCCAGGAAATGCCACCAGCCTAGCTGTGAATGTCCTGGTGAACTTCTTGGAACCCACAGCCATAGTCTCAGCTCACTCCCTCTGGCAAGCATCAGAGCCAAATGGGAGAGAGGTCTCTAAGTGGGCCCTGCTGGGGAGCTCAAGGCTGCACAGACCTGAGATGAGAAGGGCATGTGGCAATCAGCAAAGGTGGAAGGAGAAGTGAACTTCAGTGATCTCTGGACCATGTCCATCCTGCAGGCTCTCCAACCTCATCCCCCACAGCTTCTTCTGGGAGAAGGAGCTGGCCTTGTCAACTTGCCATCAGGATGCAGTTTCAGAGGCTTTCCTCAGATGAAGTGTTGGGAAGGGTCCTGGTTTGGTAACCCAAATTTATGACTCTTGGACCTCAGAAGTCTCAGAGTCCTGGGGCTGACGAATGCAGATGAGACCTCTGTTCACCACAGGCAATCTGCTGGTACAAGTGCTTCCAGAAGCCAGTTGTGCTTTGTCTTGGAAACGGTTGGGTTTGGGCTATTTTGTGTCCACTTGTCCTCTTAAGAGAGTGCCTTGGGGACCTTCCCTTTCAGTTGTCAGGAATGTGCTACAGATTTCCAGCACAAATGTATCTGTGGCTGGCTTTTTCCTCATTTGTTCTTGAGCCAGAGGACAGTGCTGGCACAAACAGCTCTTCTCCCTGCCTGTACTCTTCAATGTTGATTTGAAATAATCTTTCTTTGGCCTTGGGTTTCAGAGGGATGCATTTCAAAACCAGAAATAAATGGGCTTGAAATATTTCCCATAATTTTGCAAGATCTTGACCCTCTTATAGCAAGATTAGAAGAAAGATAACAACAAAATCAGCATTCAGGCTGGAACCACTATTGTTAAATAGACAACACTGTAAAGCCAGTACTTCTTGTTTACAATTGAACTCATGAATTTTTAGATATTAATGTATGAGGGATTGAGTAAACAACCATTGTGCCTCTAAGGAATGAGTCCCAGGCTGTCTTGAGCTGGAATACTTTGTACTTTCCTGATTGCCTTCCAAGAATTTCAAATTACTTTGTAAGAGAAAAACAAGCCTGCTTCACAAGACGTTTGCAAGGTTCTCAGGACAGCCTTAATTCCTCCACACTGATGTGGCTGGTTTTGGGGCAGAGCTTGGCAGCTGGGTACCGTGGGATGCTGAGCATGTAGGTGTTCATAGAGATGTGAGGGCTACACATGAAGAATAAACCACTGACAAAGGGACATGTGGGCAGGGTATGTCCCCCCGTGCCCTGGAGAGGCCATACTGTGCTCTTCAGGGAAGCTGCGGACCATGTTTTATATACTCCTGGGCTCTCCAGGATTACCAGGGTGTTTCTGATCATGGTCGTCCTGACACCACAGGCTGTGGTGCACTTGCAAATTGTCCCTCATTTCTGGCTGTCCAATGCTGAGCGAGTGCTCTTCAGGAGCAGCCAGCCCATTGCCTAGAACCCCTCCAACCAAAAATAAGACTTGGGACAGGACAGCAGCCTGTTTGATGTCCCTGCCAGACCTGGGCTACCCAAGTGCCATTTGGCTAGTTTCTGAGCTGAGACCAACAGCCAGAAATGGAGACAACTTTCTGCTGATGCTGGTGGCTGGGGATTGCAGGCAGGATATGCAGCAAAGGCAGCCAATGGCCTGGCAGCCTTGAGGTGTCCCTCTCAGCCAGCCCAGTCTTGGGCATCATGGCCAGCATTTTGGTAAAACAGGCAGGATGGGTCCCTCGCTACCTGGGTTGTTCTTGAGTTTGGTTTGCAAGCCAGCAGCCTGGAGCTGTGGAAGGAGTCATGAATTTAGGTTACCAAACCATCTGCTAGCTGTATTTTAAAAAGCAATTAAAGCAAAATTGTTTCCAGCCCTTCTTTTTGCAAGATGTAGTCTGAAGAGAGATAGCCAAGCCAGGATTTGCCTGATACTGCCGCAGCTCCAAGTATGAGTTAATTTGATCTAATCCTCTGCCATGCATACTGGAAAGTGAGGAGTTCCCTACTGAGGTTCTCAGAAAGTATTCAGGTAAACAGGGCTGCCATGATTAGGTTTGAATGCTGGTAAAACCCAGGAAAATGGCATTTTGATACTTTTTTTAATTATTACTTTTAATAATAAATTATTAAACAGAGTGAAAAAAATATAGGAAGTAGGAATACTTTTGCATGATAGAGGATGACAGCATGTTGGCAAAGACTGATGGATGGCAGGTCTAAGTGGTGTTGGATCGAGCTGCTAAAGTAATGGTCTGGGGAGCTCTTCCTGGGGTACTGCACAGGGTAGGGGAACTGGTGTGGCTGGATGGGTGAGTCGGGGCATGGGGCCCTTGAGAGCCACCTCTGTTTGCGCACTGGCTCCCAGTGACCTCTCAAAGCATGAAACTTTACTTTCTTCCTTTTCCCATGCTGAAAGGCACGCAAAGAGAGCAAAAAAGGGGTGGGTATGAAAAGAGAGGGTAGGATGACCTTCTTCCTTGTCCTCCTTTGGTAGCTGTCACATTACCAAAACAAAGAATAATCTTGTGTTGGAGAGAAAGGTGAAGCCATGCCTGGTGGTGAGGGGCATATACATAGAGGATGTAATATTCTTTCCTACGTGTTTTTATGTCTGCGGGGTTTTAATTTCTGTTCTGATGAGAGGTCATGCTCAGGAGAGATGTGGAAGTGACTCCTCATGATTCATGCAGGGCATGTGTCTGGGGACACCCTTACACCTGGGGACTGCTTGACAGCCAAAGATGACAGGATCAAGACTCCTTTACAGACAGCAGGGGAAGTTTGCCCTGGTGCTTCAGGCAGTGCTTGGTGGCAAGAATGCCACTGGTGCCAAACCTCTTGTGACTGCCCCTGGGTGCAAAATAGAGAGAAGTGAGGTCTGATGTTACAGAATCATAGAATTGTCTAGGTTGGAAAAGACCATGAAGATCATCCAGTCCAACCATTAACCTAACACTGACAGTTCCCAACTACACCAGATCCCTCAGTGCTATGTCGACTCTACTCATCACCCCCAGGGATGGGGACACCACCACCTCCCTGGGCAGCCCATTCCAATGCCTAACAACCTGTTCTGTAAAGAAATGCTTCCTGATATCTAGTCTAAACCTTCCCTGGCCCAACTTGAGTCCATTACCTCTTGTCCTATCGCTTACTATTAGGTTAAAGAGGCTCATCCCCAGCTCTCTGCAACCTCCTTTCAGGGAGCTGTAGAGGGCGATGAGGTCTCCCCTCAGCCTCCTCTTCTCCAGACTAAACACCCCCAGTTCCCTCAGCCGTTCCTTGTACGACCTGTGCTCCAGATCCTGTACCAGCTTCGTTGCCCTTCTCTGAACATGCTTGAGTCATTCAGTGTCCTTTTTGTAATGAGGGGCCCAAAACTGAACACAGTAATTGAGGTGCAGCCTCACCAGTGCCGAGCTGAGATGGGCCAAAGCATCTCATTTTTCTGGCAGGAGAAGGTAACATGCCCCACTCCTGAGTCTTGGAGAGGGTGGGATGAGATGAGACGAGATTGTGGTGGCTCATGGTGTTGGGTTGAGTCTGGGGACTGCAGGATGCCATGGGGACAGCCTGGCTTGGCTGTCACCCACCACCTATGCCCTGCCATGCCAATGACCACCTGAATGCAGGATGGTTGTGCATTGAGGGGCTGCCCAGGTCTCACATCTTATTTAAGTGGGGGAAAAGAAACCCAACAGGCTGTCAAGGATGCAGGAGAGGGGTCTTCCCTGATAGGCAGAGAGGGTAGCACAGCAGCAGGGTCCCAGAGAGAGGTCCCTCAGGTCCCTCCACTGGGGCAGCTGCTTGATTTACAAGAAAAAAGCCCCGAGTGCAGTGCCGGGCCGAGCCAACAGCTTATGTAAGATCTGGCAGCGGGTCTGGTGGTGCGGAAACCCAGCGGGCTGCCAGCGGGGCGCAGTCGCCTTTGATTTTCTCCTGTTTGCTCAGCAGCTTTCATGCGGCGGGGGAGCGGGGCGAGGGCACGAGATTCCTGCACACTGAACTCCTCTGTTTCTCTCAGCAGGATAAACAGGACATAAAACAAAGCCCCGAGCCAGCCCTCGCCTCAGAGGCAGTGTGCTGCCAAATCCCCCGCGGGGCAGCCCATCCCCTCGAGAGCAGCCACCCCATCCAGGGTGCCACAGCCTGGGATCCAGGGAGGTTATGAGGGCCTGCCCAGGGGGTTTTCTGGGTGCTGCAGCCATTTTCGTGTCTGGGTGAGTGTTGCCCTATGGCGTTGGTGAGGAGCAAGCAGGAAAATGGGGGAAAAGCTCCCTGGCAGGGCTCAGGTGGCAAGTCCCATGGCCTTGGTGAGCTGAGGATGGGTGCTCCAGAAGTGATGCCAAGCTTGACACTGTGTGGACACAGCGGCTGGGTGTCCCCTGCAAGGGTTTTGCTGTGACCTGGCTGCCCCACAAGGCACAATCCCAGGCAGCAGGACTGAGCACGATCTGATGCACCATGGGACGCAGCAGGGCAGGAGGTGGTCAAATGCTGGTTCTCTCTCTGCAGTGGGCTCTGTGCATGGGGTTTCACTGCACTCTTAAAACTGTGCTGCTTTATTTATAACTTCCCCTAAGGAGTAATTTCCAGGCTCTCTTGCCCCTGTGCTGGGTCCCTGTGAGTGACAGAGGATGATGGGGCTGACCGCAGCCCTTTCCCAATGCAGTATTAGCTAAACTGTCTCCCCAGAGATGTGCCAGGCCAAGCCCATGCCAGCTCCCCTGAATTTCCACAGAGCCATGACTTCACCACTGCCAGCCTGCTGCATGGCAAGGTGAGAAGGCAAGGAGCAAACACTCGCTGCTGGGGTTTGAGAAACTTCCAAGAGTTTCAGGTGGGGGTTGCTCTGGAGCAAAGTGTCCTGTAACACCTTGAAGTCACTTCGTTGGGGAAAATCATTGAGCAAGTGTGAGGCTGCAGCAAAACTCCTAGCAAATGCTATTGATGCTAAAGCAACATGAAGGGAGGATGCTTTGGTGCTGTTCCTCTGTCCTAGTTGCCTGTTGTGTTGGCTACGGTGGGTGGTGAGGACCCCTCTCCTCCAAGGCACTGCCAGTGAGTTACCCTGTGCTGCCCTGTCCCAGCCCTGCCACGCTCCTTGTGCTGCTGTGTGGAATGGCATTGCCAACGTCTACTCCCAAAAGGAGAAGCTTTGGCATGGGACAAAGGTGCCTGGGCAGCAAGCTGTTTTCCTGGCTGGGACCTGGGGACTCTGAGCTGCACACATAGAAACCCATTGGAAATACAGAGGTAGGAAAGTCAGGTGCTGCCTGCTGCAGCACTGAGCCTGGGAAGCTGTGCTGGGGTGGCCTTCAGGGTCCCTTTCATCTGCCCAGGCGGGAAGAACAAGCTGGTGGCTGGAGCTGCACAAGGGCTGGGGTCAGTGAAGGCTGGGGAGGTATGTGGGTCTGCCTCCTCGTGCAGCCGCAGCAGTCTTGGGCAGGGCAAGCTCAGGTGCCTGCTCCAGCTGCTGGTTTGTGGGTGCTGAGCACCCCTGCAAATGCCGGTGGCTGTCAGAGCTGAGCTGTGCTCCTCCAAAACCATTGGGATCTTGGGTGGTGGGGATGCAAACCCTGGGGCCGCTTATCCAAACCTCTTGGCCTGGAGTTCTGTGAGAGCCAAATTTCTCATAGGATTCCCACTCTGGGCTTGATGGGTTGGAAATACTGCAAGAGCAGCCCTTTTCTGTTTTGTTTTGTTGCTTTTTTTTCCCCCCTGATGTTTGTGTCTTTCCACTTCCGTCTCTGGTCAAGGCGAGTGGTGCCAAGGCACAAAAGCCAGGCACACACAGAGGGAGGGGGAAGTAAAGCACCCTCAACTCACAGGAAAATGGGGACAGAAAGCAAACACAGGAGCCAGGAGCAAGGAGGGTTTGCTTGCCAGCTCTGGCTGAGGGGCAGCTCTCCTTGGGGAGGTCCATGGAGTCGAGGCAGGTATCATGGCTCCAATTAGGTGCCCCATCCTCTGGTCTTGCACTGATGCTGTTTGCCACAGGAGAGACAAGGAGGATCCACACTCAGGGTGCAGACAGAGCTTGACACCCTCCTGCTTCCCAGCCTATCAGTCAGATCTCCCTGGCTCTGCTTTGAGCCACAATGTGGGCCCAAGCTGCACACGTTGGAAAGGCTCAAGCTCTCAAAAAGCAGTGTGGGATCAAAGCTTTCTAAACACTCAGGGCATTTGGCCTGGAAGGTTTTGTTCTGACTATTTATAGCAGTTGGGGCCAAGCAAGTTCAGAGTTGGAAGCAAACTTTTCCAAAGTTGGGGGCCATTTGGATTAGGGAGGGGGAAAGGGAGTTCAGCCAGGCCTGTTTCCAGCAAACGTTGACTCCTTCCCTTAGGTATGTGTTGCTATCCATGACACACTAACAACAGCTCCACACAGAAGTGCCTGGCTGGGCCTGTAAAGATTGAAACAAAAATGTGAATTGGCTGGAAAGGAGAACATGAAATAAAGAAAGTTTCCAAACAGCAAAGCTGTAGCATTTGAAAGTGAAAACTTTCCTTACCAGCTTGTTTTCATCCTCTGGTTCACATCCTTCAATTACAAATACACTCGTCTTCTTTTCCAGGGGAAAGCTGGCAATGATTTTAAGACAGAAAGACCAACATACGGCTTCCTGAAGCATATGCCATGCTTAGAAATGGAGAGGAGGGGTCTTATTATCTTCAAGGTTAATTTTCTTGTGCTGTTGCTAAAGAACACATCATTTTTCTGTGCTACCCCTCATAAGCCAAGCCAGGCTTAAACTCTGAGCAAGGAAACCAACCAGGACACCCTTGAAATCATGTCACATTTGAAACTATAGCCCTTCCAGATCATGAACACAGAAGCTGGGGTTTTCCTGTCTGTCAAGTGAATGTGCAAATGATGATGTTTAATCATGAGGAGCATGAGCAGCACACTTTAGATACACACCACAGATTTTTGCATGCCTAGATCCATGCTCTTGATTTAAGGCACTCAGTATAGGTTATAAAAATATCTCTCTAATTACCAGTAGCTTCCCTGCATGCTGCCAAATCTCAGATGCTCTGTAGGAGCTGTATCTCTGAGCTTACATCTTCCTAAGGAAAGGGTACAATTAGGTTGGTGGGTAATTATAATCAGCCTAATGAGGGTATGGCTCGAGGGAGGCAGGTTTGGCAGCTGGGTGGTGTCCAGCCCAGGTGGGCTGTTCTTTCCTGGAAAGGGTGGAGCAGGTTTTCTGCATGCTGCTCCATGCTGTAGGAGCTGGATATTGCATCAACAAACGCAGCCCAAATCTACCGTGTGTGCGCCTTGGGTTGTTTTCAAAGAGAGAAATGCCATGGCTGGTAGGTTTTGTTTCATCTCTGACATCCCCACCAAAGCCTGTCCTCCCATGCAGAGCATGCTTGTGCTTGCTGCAGATGGTTGGACTGCGCCAGGGAAGCCAAATTGTTATCCGCCAGGGAAGGCTGCAAGGACTACAGTGGATTCTGAAGAAAAAAATGATCTGTATGTGGTGAGAGAGTGGGCTGAAGGTAGGTCTGGCCTGAGTACACATCAGGTGGCCATGGCTGGTGTTGCAAGGGGAAGTGTCATCAGGCAGAAGGGGAGGTTTCCCCTGGAGCTCCCCAGGCCTTTCTTGTTTCATGTTTATGTGAATGGCCCCAAAGAGGTAGAAGAGCGATGCTGCTGTGTGGATGAGGCAGAGCTTGGGCATGTCAGTGGTATAGAGGAGGTTATAGCTGTTTAAAAGAGAATTAGATGACCTGGAAGAAGGGAGCAACAACAATGGTATGAAGCTCAGCGGTATAAAACACAGGGTCTTTGAGCTTAAGGAACAACATATGATAAGTCTTCACATTTTCTGGAGGTGACAGAGAAGGGCTTTGGACTACCCACTGATCTCACACAATACCTCTGAGCCACTGCCTGAGTGCTGTCATGCAAAAGGCAGATGCAACCCTGGGGGACTCTCACAACAAGGCCTCTCCATTGACATTAAAACCCACAGGGCAAGAGCCACTAAGATCTCCACCGAACAGTGGGTGAAAATCTGGTCATCCTTTCCCCAGAAGAAGTTGGAGCGAGCGCAAAGCAAATCCACCATCCTGGTTGCTTCAAGGGTGAAATTGGTTTGAGGGTCAGATGTGATTGTCCTTCTCCCATCTTGGTTCTTCAACATGGCAGAGACAGACTCTGAGCTCAGTTTGCACCCCTACCAAGCAGAAGAAAATGTTCTTATTTTTGCCTCCTAATGATGATGATGATGACCATTAACCTCTTGATTGGTATGTGTCCTTACTGTGAAAGACCGTTCTTGTGCTGGTGCTAATGTTCCCAGCTCTTGGCTTGGAAAGGATACACTGGCCAACTGGACAGTCATTCAGTTTGCTGAGAGGCTTTCTGTTCTGCAATTAACAGAAAAAGTGCACGCCACTG
This sequence comes from Athene cunicularia, assembly GCF_003259725.1. NCBI lineage: Eukaryota > Metazoa > Chordata > Aves > Strigiformes > Strigidae > Athene > Athene cunicularia. The sequence goes on along the minus strand of NW_020799109.1, from coordinate 29,521,602 downwards.
TGATTGGAAAGAATTTTTAATTAAAATTCCTTGGTATTGGCCTTGGCCAGACTATGCAGTGAATGGGAAGAGGGCAGAAGGCCCAGGTCAGTATCTTGAATCACCCTAGGAGAGCATCCACTGAGCCAAGGCTGAACACAAGGAAGGACCTGGTTTGTAATTGTATGGCCTTTTTTTTTTTTTTTTTTTTCATCAAGTGACCTGCTCAACGGATGATTGTGAACTGATAGGAGTGCAGATACGCCAACCAAAATTGGGATAGGTCCACAGGTCAGTTGAGTCCTAATGAGGAACCATGTATAGAAGCTCACATCACACAAGTGAAAAACACCTCACTCTCCTCTCTAATGAGCATGGCTCTCCAAATGCTTTTTGTCTTGGGCTTTGCTTGGCTTTCAGAGGTGCCCAGAGCCGCATCTTCCAGGCTAGCCTCCAAGGTTCTGTCACCCACCCCGTCCATCTTCTCTTTGATGGCCACTGGGAATGTGCCTCACTCTGCTGGGTGGCCAAGACGGACCTGCAGCAGCCCTGCACGTTTTATCCCTGTGGCATGGGTAAGTGAAGTCCTTGGAGGGTGAGATACCCCCTTGGGGAGATGCGGTGGGCCCTGGCTGGTCTCCCCTGGGTGAAAGTTGCCCTCCACGTGCTTGCCTGTGATATGCTGAGCTTTGGACAACTGGGCACGTTGTTCTGTGTGTGGTGGTCCCTGCCAGTGCTCTAACTGCTAGTGCTACTCTCATGAATGAGTGTCTGCTCCTCCTGATGTCAAATCCCATTAATTAATGCAAAGGTCACATAGTAAGTGCCAGGAAACTGGATCCAGAATGGGTTCCCCTGATGTCTGCATGGAGCTTTCTTTCATGGTAGCCAGGCCTGTGGGCCTATTTAGATTCCCTCTGCTCAGGGCAGGGTGATGGACTTTCTGGTCTGCATGACAATGAGCAAGCAAAATTAAGAAATATAAAAAGCTGAACAGATGCTAGCCCAGAACTTGTCACTTGAACTCTAACATGAGGGTCCTACCAGCCCATGTTACCCCTTGACAAGGTACCATGACCCTGAGGCCATGTAGATGCTCTTCAAAATGTTACTCAAAAATCTTTTTATTTTTTCTAAGATGGTTAAGGTAACTTTGGGGGGCAAAAGCCACCATGCACTAAGCCTTGAATCCTGCACCCATCCTTCAGCACAGCCCCAGACCCTTGCACAGGAGAATTGATGGAGCAGGCATCTGGCACAGGGAGATGGGAAAGGGTTTTACTTTGTCTCTTAGGCTCTGGCCTAGAGAAATGAATTGACTTTCACACATTTTAAGGAAAAAGGAAAAAACCCACCAACTTTCTTGCTGCCATTTAAGGTTTTGAGTCCTGCTTTCAGGTTTAATTTTGTGCTGTAAATCTGTGTGGGAGCGCTGAGCAGCTTTGGAGTTTCTCACCCCACGCTGGTGATGGAGGAGATGTCATCGAGGTGAGCACAGGCTCTTCAGCTCGGCGACACCTGCATGTGACGGGGGTGGATGTGGGTGCCCCTGCCCGGCACCCATCCTGCGGGCAGGGAGGGAGAGGGGACAGTTTAGGGGGCTGGGGCTGGGAAATGGGGAGAGACCCAGTGGTGAAGCACAGGGGTGGCCCCAGGGGCTGGTCAGCAGTGGGCTTCAGGACTGGGAGAAGCATGCTGCTGGGATCAGTTTAGCCCTGTGCCGGGCCAGCCACCTGTGCAAACCCAGCTTGTGGGATTAAATTAGCATTTTGGGGCAGTGGCAGGGGGATTTTTCACTGTCCCCTGAGAGAAATGTTGTTTTTAATTCCTAAGTGTAGCAGACAAAGAGGTTGGCTGCATTTTTCCCTTCCCTTTCAATCCCATTTCTGCACAGTAACGTTTTCTACTTGTAAATCCTGTTCTTTTATTTTTTTTTTCTTTTTCCTCTCCTATTTCCCCTCCCTGCCCCCCAATATCCCCCTGGTGGAAAGGCCCCTTTCCTGGGGTCCCATTGTCCTGGCAGGGTGCCAGGGAGGTGCCAAGGCGTGCAGAGGGGTGATGCCAGCGCTTCCTGCTCCTTCCCCAGCAACACAATGGGGACATTCAGGCAGGCACTGCATAGCCCAGCACCAACCCAGAGCTGGAGACCCCCCCTTGCCATCCCCGTCCCCCCCTATCGCTGTCTCCCAAATAGCAGCGTGAGACAGAAAGCAGCTGACGCTGTGTCCCAGCACGCCAGCGGAGGCGAACTGGAATCCAGCATCACAAAACAAGCCCTGTGCACGCTCCCCTCCTGACGCAGGCGCGCGTGTGTGTGTCCCCCTCCCTCCATCCCCCCAAAATCTCTAAGTCTGCCCAGTAACACCAAGCTGGGCTCCCTTTCCCACCCCTGCTCTGGCCAATCCACACGCTGCCAACAGGCCAGGGCCTCTGCTGCCGAGATGTGAGGGGCAGGAGCTGGTAGAGTTGCAGGGAACGGCATGTTTTCCTTCTACCCTTCTTCCTCTGGAGCAGCTTGTTTTTTAATTCAGGGCTGGGGCGGGGAAGTGTGGGTCAGAGCTTGGAGGCAGCCACCATCCTTTCCCAGTAAAGCAGCCTACCCGCCCCATACAAAAAAACCAAAAAAACCCCAAACAAACAAACAAAAAAAAAACCAAAAAAAAAAGAGATTTCATAGCTGCTCAAGGAAGCCTTGTTTTTAATCACAGTCAGATCAGCTTTTTTCTAGGGGTGGGACAAAGGATGAAAGAGCAGGGCAGAGCAAGGAAAGCAAGGCTTCACCCTCCCTGGGTCCAACCAGATCTTTTCAGGCATTCCTGCCTGTTCCAAGGGTTGTGGGTTTTTTCCCCTCCTCTTTGCTGTTTTTCCTCATCTCTGACTGTGCTTGCAGCAGCTGCTGTGTTTGCAGAGCAGGAGGCTGGGCTGGTGTGAATCCAGCGGTCCTGGGGCACTGTGGTGTGATTTACAGCGGCTGCTAGTTGGGTGCCAGCCTGCTGCCCTCCAAAACTCCACAGGAAGCACCTGGGCTAGGTGCAGGGATGAAAACACCGAATATTCTGGGTTTTGGGAGATTTAACTGCCTTTCAGGGGAGCTGCTAATCCCTGTGCCTCCTCTGTGCATCAGGGCTTCTTGAAGATCCCTTGGGCACAAAATAATAAAACCATTTTGGTCTTTTCTGGCATGTTTGTGGGGCAGCACCTCAGGATGAGCTTGCCAAGGTGTGAGCTGTGCTTGGGGACATCAGTGACCATCCCTGATGTAAGGGTTGAGTGTTTGGACCCAGGACTGGCAGGGCAGGCAGAATAACATGTCCCATGTTGCCTGCTTGGATGCACAGTTGTGCTGAGATGCAGCAATGCCCGATGAGAGGCCAAGGCCAGCTCGTGGCTACTCTTCTGCAAAGTCAGAGGAGCTCTGAGTTTGATGGCAGTGATATTCTGCTGATTTGCATCCTGCTGAAGCTTTGGCCCAGGAAGGTGAGTCGTGGCTCAATTCAACCAAATCCTTATGGGATCTCAGTAAGTTGAGGACTTGAAGGTAGTGGTCTTGTTGCAAAGGGTGGAAAGGCAAGCACACATCTTATATGTCTTGTGGGGAAATTGCTGCTAGCAATACTACCAGCCAGATGGGATTGTCCTGACACCCAAATGTTTTGCAGCCACCTCCAGAGTGGAGTGTCACGCTCCACTGGTCATTACGGGTGTCATGACACAACATCATCTGAAGGGATGATGGGACAAACATCCTCCTGGCTCCAAGCAGCCCTAAATGACTGGGAAGAGAACTGACTGCGGCAAGCCAGTGCCCTAAGCTTCAAGTGAAGAGCAGGCATGCTGGATCCTGCAAGCACTGTGTGCAGCGCTTGGGTAGACTGCAGGAACGGAGCTTGGACTGCAAACATCCTGGGGAATGGCAGGCAAAACTGTGCCAATCTTTGGGGGGTGGCTGGGAGAGGCTGGCGAGGGCAGCATGTCCCTGTGCATGCTGGTGGTGCTCCACCCCAGGGAGAGGCTGAGCCCAGGGCTTCTTGCACAAACTCTTTTTGTAGGGTGAGGAAAGCTGGGGCCTGGGGGCACGGAGCAGCTTAGGACGTCTCATAGCAGCTCTCCTGCACCAGCTGCCAGAACTGGGCAGGGACCACGCTGAAGCTGCCCACAGGAAACACCATGAATTACAGCTCCCGGGGACAAGGGCACTGCAGAGCAAGCAGGACCAGCTAAGCTGTGTGGGATCTGCCTTCCACAGGGATGGGACAGGCAACACCAGCAAGGTCTGTGTCAATAAGTAGGAGATATTTCATAGAAAGACTCCAGGGTCTTTTTCTCCCATGCCCTCCTTCCCTCATCATCTGCCCTTCTCATTGACTCCAGTGAATTATATCAGGACACAGAGCATCTGGCCTGAAAAGCACACATCTTGCATGGATAACCAGCACCACCATTGCTTCCTGGCTCTGCACACCTCCAGCACACAGCCAGAGGAGGAGTGCTGAAAGATTCAAAGCCCCAAGCTTTAACCCTTACAGCCCTTCTGAATTACACCTCTGGACACAATCCCCACAAGGTAACAGAAGAGCAGCCAGAGCCCTGCCAGCAAGGACAGGTTTGGAAAGGGGAGCTGGAAGGATGACTGGTGGGTTTGTTTTTTGTGGTTTTTTTAGAATCGTCTATGTTGGAAAAGACCTTGAAGATCATCCAGTCCAACCATTTACCTAACACTGACAGTTCCCAACTACACCAGATCCCTCAGTGCTATGTTGACCCTACTCTTAAACACCTCCAGGGATGGGGACTCCACCACCTCCCTGGGCAGCCCATTCCAACGCCTAACAACCCGTTCTGTAAAGAAATAATTCCTGCCATCTAGTTTAAACCTTCCCTGGTCCAACTTGAGGCCATTACCTCTTGTCCTATCGCTTACTACTAGGTTAAAGAGACTCATCCCCAGCTCTCTGCAACCTCCTTTCAGGTAGCTGTAGAGGGCGATGAGGTCTCCCCTCAGCCTCCTCTTCTCCAGACTAAACACCCCCAGTTCCCTCAGCCGCTCCTCGTATGACCTGTGCTCCAGACCCTGCACCAGCTTCATTGCCCTTCTTTGGACATGCTCGAGTCATTCATTGTCCTTTTTGTAGTGAGGGGCCCAAAACTGAACACAGGAATCGAGGGGCGGCCTCACCAGTGCCAAGTACAGGGGTAAGATCCCTTCCCTGTCCCTGCTGGCCACGCTATTGCTGACACAAGCCAGGATGCCATTGGCCTCCTTGGCCACCTGGGCACACTGCTGGCTCCTGTTCAACCGGCTGTCAATCAACACACCCAGGTCCCTCTCTGACTGGCAGCTCTCCAGCCACTCCTCCCCAAGCCTGTAGCGCTGCTAGGGGTGGTTGTGGCTGAAGTGCAGAACCCGGCATTTGGCCTTATTGAAACTCATATATCATATTGTATTGAAACTTATTGTAAACAGGATAGAAGTTCATCCAACAAACTCACTGCTCTGTTCACCTATGGGTGCAGAGCCAGGGAGAGGGCAGGTGCTGATTGCCTCTGGGATGGTTATGTATTCACTGGGCAAACTGGTCCTCCTCAGGCTTAGGCGTGAGTGAGAAGTAGGATGCAGGCACAATAAATAGGATATCCTGTATGATATCACAGTATAGGGTACACGGTCTACAGCTTGCTGTAGAAAATGTCAGCCAAATTAACAGCTCAAGAGCTGGATTTCTTATTGGATGTTGCAAGAGCAGCAGTGGTAGGAAATAGGCTAGTTTTGTCAAAGTCCAAAGAAAAGAGGGGGGGGTTTCATTCCCTCCCCAACTCAGTTTCAGGCTAGGGATATGGGTGGGCTTAGCAGTAAGACAAGGGTCCCTCCTTACAGGGCAGACCCGTGTCCATGAGGCGACCAGGGTAGGGGCTGGCTGGGCTCCAGCTCACCCTTTTATGCCAGGAGGATGGGAAAGGGCTGACAGGAAGTGGGCAAGGGGGAACACTCAGCTTTTCATCAGGGTTATGGGAGGGAAAACATGCTCAGGAGAGTGTTAGCTGCAACATGGCCCTCCAATTATGGTAATTCCGCCCACTGCTGGTGATTTGAGCTACATACTGTGGGGCAGTGACCTTGGGGCCAGGCACGCCACATGGGTCTGGAGCATCAAGGGCGACCTTCCCATTGGTTTTCAAATATCAGAGGAGATTTCGCTGGTGGAGTGACTCAGTTTTCTTTGGAGTAAAGATAATCCTCCCCTCCTCCCCCCCTGCTGAATACTCTGGCATAGCACCAAATAGCAAAGTCAACATGAAATACACACTCGTTTCCTGGGCCTCCTCTTCCCAGCCGTCCTCCAGCGAAGAGTGATATGGCATCTGCTTTTTCTAGCTGCAGACCTATTCCAGGGACAAGTCTTTGTGGCTTTTCAAGGGTGTGCCAAGAGCTTTGAAATCTGTTCAAGGCGTAAAGCAAGGCAGCACCAAGGAGTGAGCAGCAGGAGCAGCGCTGCCTGCATTGCACTCTGCCCGCTGCCAGGAGCACCCCAGATGCCTGCTTCGAAGGGCCTCCAGTTTGCTCAGGCTTTTAAGGGGCATCAGTGAGCCCACCACTGTGCCATGGTGTTGCACAACCTCCCCATTCTGTGCATGTGAGGAAGGGAGCCTCTTGCATCTCTCTCTTTCTAATGCTGGCACAAAGAAAGGTCAGAATAAGGATGTTGGCTCTGCCCCATTGACCTGGAAACTGCTGTCCACAGCTATGACATCAAGTCTAATTTATGAGCTAAGCAGGATCGGGAGAAGTTGATTAGCAGAGGGTGATCCCATCAGGGTCTGCCAGACCATATGCCTCCAGGAACTGGAAGCAAGATGGGATCAAAGGTTCATCTGGTATTCACTGTGCCTTCATTGCACCAGCTTCTCATCTCCATCCCAGTTCCCTTACAGAGCAACTCAGAAGCCAGACAAGCAGCTCTCCCCATCTCCATCCCCTTACTTTGCTTCAGTGACCTTCCTGGGACATTGCTCCCTACTCCTCCTTGGATAATGGTGTGATGGACCCACCAGGATGACCCTGGGAGCAGCTCCCATACATTTGCTGTGGACTGTGAAGGACACAGCAGGATGGATCCACCTTCCACAAAAGAGTGTCTGGTTTGGGGATGATGAAGAAAGTGGAGGATTTATTAAATCCTTTGGAAGAAGGATTTAGAGACTGCAGGACATGCCTAGTCAGAAGGAAATTATTTATCTGTAGGCTGGTATTTTTTCCAGCTTCAGTATTTTGTGTTGCCTATTCCTTCACACTTCATTAAGCTGCCCTTCCAGCCACCCTCTCGAACTCAGAACCACCGCAGTATGAGGTATAAATTACTGCTATCAGCCCTGTGATTCCTATGCCCTCCTGATTGCCATCTTTTGCCCTGGACACTTGGACAGGAGCCATCCTGGTCAGGACAGGAGGATCAGAAAGAAATAAGATTAACAGGAGAGTGAAGTTTGGGAATGACATGTTGGACAGGATGCAGGTGGGGCCACTGGTAATGGAGCAGAATATATCCCAGAGGTCAGATACCATGTCTGGCTGTCAAAGTGGGAAGAGGTGTTAAGGTTGGCATGTGGATGTGCATGCAAACATATTTATTGCCTCTTCAGGGCTGCCTTACATTCAAAATACATGGTACAGCAAGCATTTCCAGCAACATTTCCACGATCTGTCACTTGTTTCCAGGACTGCAAAGATGTCTCTGGCAAATGGCATGAAAAGTTTCTCCCCAGCCCTTGCGCCGTTCTGCCTGGGATGAGGGTTTCCTCTGGTCTGTCCGCTCCTCCCTGCTGCTCCCATCCTTCCTGCTTTTTTTCCACATTCTGCAGAGCCAGTCGGCCAACGCACTCTAATATTTTCTTCCGAATGAAGTTTTGTACAGTAGTAAAAAAAGGGAAAATGTGGTTTGTGCTGCAACTGAGAAATGTGCATGCCCTATGACTCCACCCCACACACTCTTTGCTGGAAGCGTGTGGTTACCTATGCAGGTAGGTCTGGCAAAGCCTATGAATCTCCCTGCTCCCCATTCATTCCTAGTTGTGCCCAGACCCCTTGCCAATGGGCAATGCCTAGGGGGAGACTGGGGAGCACCCTGCAACATGGAGCCCTGCTGACAACCTCCAGTCCAGTCTTCTCCAGCCACTGGAGAAGCAGATGACACCCTCCCCCTGATTCCTCACCAACATCAGCTCCAAAGAGATGGTCCTGTGATCCTCACCACAATGCATACATGGGAGCCCAACTCCACTTCAACTCTTCTTTGCTGATCTCCACTCTCAGACCCACCAAAGGAAGACTCAAAGCTCCCAAACAGTCAATGCCATTCAAAGCATGGGCTTTCATGCACTGGTGCTCAGGCTCACCTGCCCATGCTTGCACACTAAGACAGCCTAGATACTCAGTCTCCATAGGACAGACTTGCAGTTGCTGTTCAGTGCAGTTCCTCATCAAGTCTGAGTCTCTGATGGAAAAATCAAAGCAAGGCAGTAGTGGCCATTGCCAGTTCCTGCCTGGTGACACTGCCAAGCGTGGGCAAAAAGGGGCAGAAAGTTGAGCTATAAAGGGAGGAGGGAGCCATGGGCCGAACAGGCATCTCCTACACTCTAAGTTTGCTCCACATCAGTTTTATGGGGCTGGGGTTCTTAGGGTCTGTCATTCCATCTCATATGAAGACTGACATCTCCTCACAATCTGCCAAAGCCTCAGTAACAACTATTCTAGAGAAAGGGGCAAGCAGGTATTTTAAGAGGGAGATAAAGGACAAAGTGACAATTCTGTCTGGAAAACAGCTGCTGCTAGAGGTACTTCTGCTGCTTCACTCTTCGTGTGACTATGAGACTCCTGTTTCTTGCAGAAAAAGAAAGAGGTTTTGAAATATCTGTTAGCAACCCCTTTGTCCTCCTCTTGGTGTCATCTGATCACTGGTGTAGGAATCTGTGCTTAGGCAGGTTATATAAAAGGAATAAACGGCTTCTCAGGGTAAAACCCACAGGATAGGTGGATTGTGACAGGGAGGCACCAGCTGAGCATTTAGTGCAGTTCCTAGGCAGCTCAGGAGCCTTTGAATGGTACGTGGCAGGGCATGGTGGCTTCAGAGAGAGATCAGTCTCCAATGACTGCCACACACAGATGATGCTTCTAACAGCTATGGAGCAACTTCTGCGCCACAACGTGGGAGCTGACTCCATGCCCAGAGGATGCATAGCAAATTCCTCATGAACCTCTCTAGGAACTGGACCGTTGCATGGACATATGCCCCCTTCAGTGATGCAAAACTGTTCATTCTCTGTGTGTTTTCACATCATTGGAAAGCTGGCTGGCATTCTTCCTCGCCCACTGTGTCCAAGTTGGCACCAGTCAGAGACTCCTCCTGGGGTCCCTACAACTCGGTCAAATAATCTGCTGGATTACAGTCATTATATTTAACTGGATTAGATGACTGTTACTGCAGTTACTCTTACTGTTTTGCACTGGTCATATTTACAGGGCTGCAGTATCAGGTTACAACTTTAAGGTCTGCAGCCCTGGACCTGTAGGTCAAAGTAGCCCTGGATAAAGCAGCACTGGTCCTGCTGAGCATCACCCATCAGTACCGACACTTCCAGGGGTGCTTGGTGGCTCCTTGCTGCAGGGCAGTGCTTGGCATAGCAAATAGAAACCCCACCTCCCAACACCTCAAATTGTATTAGATACCAGTGTAGTGTACTGAAATCTTATGATTTGGGGGAATGGTGCTGGGGATAAAATCTTAAACCCTTTTGCCTGAAGAGGGGGCAGTTTACATGGCTGTCAATCCCTGGGAAAAAAAAAAAATCCTGAATCCACTTTATAACATCTTGGTTGTCTTTGCGGCTGGAGCCCTGTGGGTTCAGTGACGGTGATGCTGTTTGTCACATCCTGGACTGCTGTCCCTGCTAGATACCTGCACCATCAGGCTTTCCACTCATCCAGCAAAGTGGGCGCTCTGCACTTTTGGCAATGCTGGGGCACTTCAGTGCCACCCCAGAGCATGTATCACAAGGAAAGCGTCCTTCAAGAGCTGAAAAACGCTTTGCCACATGTCCTGAGTTTGCATAAACAGGTGCAAAAGCCCCCTATGCACACCCCAGCCCCACTGTAAGCAGAGCTCCCTGCTCCAGCACCCTGAGGGCATCCTGCTAGCCTCCCTAAAGCCAGATCTTTACCTTCCCCACTTCAGTCGCTGCCCATCGGGGTCCCTGTGCCCCCTAGGAGCCTGTCAGGCAGGAGTGGTGCTGCCTCTGTGGGAAGCTGCCAGCTGTTTAGCTGTTGTTATTATGACAGCAGTAAACACCTTCCTGCAGCTGGCCAAAGTCCAGCACCAGTGTCAGCCCCATGCCTGTGACACAGCCTGTGTCCTAGGGCCACCCCACAGATGCCAGGTACCAGCCTCTCCACCCATGGAGGGAGCAAGGCAACCCCTCTTCTCATCATGATCCAGCTTTTCTGTATTTGTGTGGACCCAGAGAATAATCTCCCTGTGATGCTGGTTCAGCCACAGCAAGCAGCACTGAGTATGGACCAACACCCAACTGAATGTCAACCTCCACTTTGCACACATCTTGCTTATCAAGACACTATCTTCGTCGAGTCTATCTTCTTTGAGTCCAGAGGATGGCTCTGAGGTTGCACACAAAAAGCTCCTTGTTAAAATGGAGTTAAGAATAATGAATATTGAAAAGTGTTAAGAAATTGATCCTCCACCAGGATCTCCTTAACTGCAGCCGATCTAGGCTGTGCAACCACACTGTAGGTTCAGACAAAATGACCAGTGCTCCCATGAAAAGGCTGTGGTGGAGCTGTGTGTGGAACGATGCAGTGTTATGAGCTGCTGCTGCTGGTTGTTAGGTGTTAGTGCATGGCCTGTGCTTGGCAGCCCTTATCTCAAGGATGAATCTTTTCAAAAGAAACCTGCCTGGAGGCAAAGGTGGGGCAAAATGATATTCCTGCAGGCTGAAGCTGTTCAATGGTCAAGGCAAAGACCCTGGTCCCACAAGCATGTGGAGCTTCTTGCCATTCCCTTGGGCTTTTGGCTACTCACCTCCTTACAACACTGCACTCCTTTGTCCAGCCTGTGTACCATGGCACTAGTCTGACCTGGTGCTTACTGCTAGAGGGGAGAAAAACCCATGAGTCCATCAGTAGCCATCCTATCTCAACGTCCCAACTGAAACACCAGAGCTGCAGCTGCCCCCTGAGTGCTGGGGAGGTACATGGTCTAGCAGAGCCTAAAGCTGGATCTGGGGTGATGCTGGGGACTTTTGCTGTGGGCAATGCAAAGGAAAAAAACAGCTCTTTCTCTGGTTGCTTATGGATGGCAGTCAGAAGAGTAAAGGCACCTCCATTGCTGGGAGACGCTGGATGTCCTCCAGCCTTGCTGCATGGCAGGGTCCAGCCCACCTTGCAAGGCCACAACTGACCCTCCAGAACTGGGACAAAGAGTCCCAAATAAGCTCTTTGGAAGTAATGAGGAACTTCAGCACATGCACTAAAAATAAGGAAACAGCAGGCGAAAAATAAATCACTTGCAGGAACTCCCAGCCGGGATGTTGAGCTGGGAGCCTCACTTGCGCCCGGACTGACTGAGCCCTGATTTGTGGTCTGACCTTGGCTGCACTCATTGAACTCCTCAGGCCCTGGCTAGCCTGGCTGGAAAACCAAGTAGCATAAAAAGCGGGACATCAAGGCTAAGCTTAGCTTTTCCTTCTGCAGATAAATCACCAGGAGATGAGGAAATTGGCTGTGTTTGCAACAGCTCACTTGCAGCAGGCCAAGCCTGCCTGAACACAGTGGCTGTGCTGGGCAGGTTGCACAGCCAAGGTGGGAGAATGAGCAAAGCCCCTGCACTGTCCTTGGCCTGTTGGGAAGGTGGTGGAGAGTTAGCCCAAAGAGTCAGTCTGCAGCAGTGTGGGGGTACCTGGGAAGAGGGAGCGGGGCATAAACCAGCGATGTGCAAAGGTAAGAGTGGAAGGACCCTCCACCTTCTGCTTGTGCATTATTTGCACCATGTCCTTGGTGCCTTGGGGGCACCAACATTCTCCATCACCACACAGTTACTACCTGTCTCCAAGGGAATTACATAGATCACCTAAAAAGAAAAAAATGCAAGGGTTTCTTTTTCCTCAAAAATGTTGGAATATTCCAATTGCTGGTGCAAGAAGTGTTGGGTTTATTTTCCTTTCCATGCAAGAAATCTTTTACTTTGAGCTACAGCACATTGTGCCATCCCAGTCTGTGTTTTGGGGGAATGAGGTTGGTGTCTGACAGCCTTGATAATGCTCCCAGGCTGTCTGGAGTCTAGTGCTCTGTGTAAGGGCAAATATTGCTTGCTTTCCACCCAGCTTCTTCTCCAGCTGATGGGAAGGGTGATGTATTTTAGCTGGTGAAGTAAACCAGCCGAAGAAGCAGGCTGAGCTCATGGATATTCAGATCATAGCAAATGTTTGCAAGTGTTTTCCACAGCAAAAGAGTTTGTCTAGAGGTACCTTTGCCATTTGGCACCTGTTACACTTGATTTAGGGTATCTCAGTTACTAAGTGTTTAACAGAAAAAGCTCAAGGGGACAGAGTAGTAACTGCACCCCACGCATCCCCACTCTCTTGCAGCTCCTGGCAGCCAGAGCAGAGTTTACTGTAGCTTCTGTTCCCATCTATTCTGGAACCGAAGCCATAAAAACAAACGGAGGATGATTACACCACGCACTTGCAAGCCCTGAGGAATGGTGCGGATGTAAGAAGCAGAAGAAAAACTTGCTCATTTAGTGTTTTTCTGACTGCCTGCCAGAGTTACATCTGCTCTTCAGCTGACGCAGTGCAAGACCACTAGCTGGCTATTAGATGAGAAGAATTAAAATAATTTTTGTCATGTGGAGGGAGAGGGAGCAGAGACCCTGAAATGCTGGAGTTTCAACCCCAAGCCCCAAATTAAGGCTGACATATGGGTGATTCCCACAGCCCTTCACAAAGGAGTGGTGAGTTTCCCTTTAGGCTTCCCTCCAGGGTGGGGCTGGCCTTGCAGGGAGAGCCATGGGGTAAATGAGCCCCAGGTGTCCTGCATTAAGTAAACAAAGGTCAGGTGTCCCACTTGGGGATAAAAGCTGGGACCACTTGCAGGAAGCGGCAGTGTCTGTCTGTGAGGTGGATGCACTTTGCAGAGTTTCCTGTTGGGGAAGGACCTCCTGCCTCCCTGGGCCTGGGCTCCAGTCAGGTCTGGCTTTTGTAAACACAGGCTGTGTAGAGATTCAGTATGTGGCTTCCTTGGTCTTATGTATTTGGCTTGTTGACTCTGTTGTCTCCTGTCCCTTCTATGGGAGGCTGCATTTCACCATTTATTCTGCCCATTGTTGGTTGTGTGGTGGTGTTGTTGGGGTCAGTGGGATTAATGTCAATTATGTATAATCTGCCTGACTTGTTTGTACCCCCAACACAAGTACCCATGTACTGACCCTTTTGTATCAAATACAATTTGGTTATTGGTTCATCTTTATGCTGGCTGTGTCTTTTATGCTAGGCCTAATAAATGGCAAAGCAAAACTGGCAATGAGGATGGCCCCATCTGAAGTTCCTGGTTGGGAAGATCCTGTGTATAGTTTGCTGGCCCTCAAATGGATTAAATTTAGGGGACCATGTGAACAGTGGGAGAAGCAGTTGGTAGAGGCTGAACTGCAGGATGTATTAGAAAATATTCAGAAATTCTCCAGTAAGGCACAGGATGCTGTAACCTTTGGGAGATGGGGATGGATCCTGTTAACAGCGTATAAGAAACAGCACCAGCAAAAAATATCACTTACTGGCGGAATGTTCCCATATGTGAGCTCAGATTATGACATAAGAATCTGTAAACAAGCTCTTTACTGATAAACTAGAGACTTCTCAAACTGTACCTGAGAAGGATACAGTACAAGTTGCCCAGTGTAAATGTGGGAAGAGACAGGGACAATGTAGTCATAGGAAGGTCCACTCAGAGGTTATACAGGTGGATGTACACTGGAACCCTGATGAGCCAGATGATGATATCTGGTACCCTGCGGAGTCTGATGGGGCTGGTGCCTTAGATGACACTGCAGATGTGAGATCAGTCATCAGGAGGAAGGTGGAATTTTCTGAGGGTGAGCCACCAGTAAATAGACCTGCAATGGAAGATTTCACACAGCAAGAAAGCAGTGATATTCTTGCATGGTTCAGTCAGAGACCAGGAGAGCTCCTGCTTGCTTGGATGGTACGTTTTTATGATCAGGGAGTATCAGGGGTTAGCCTGGATAATTTTGACTGAAGAAAGTTTGTAACTCTGAGTTCAGACCCTCTGGTGCAGGAAGCGTTTAGGACTAATGATCACAGTACTAATCTTTTGGCTTTAGCTGCTGTGGGGTGCAAGGCAAAATACCCCCCAGAGAATTCCTGGCCAGGTTTGGACTGGCCATGGTATACTCTGTGGGATGATATACAGCAATTGAAGGAAGAAGGAATGAAACTGGCCATTCATGTAGGCCATGTTGATGTGCTGATGCAACTTCAATTGTCTGTGTCTGAGAAATGTAATCATTAGAACTGCTCCACCAGCTTATGTTCTTGTGATTCTCTAAGTGAAACAGGAAATCCCATTAGAGATGTACTTGAGAAAATGCATCAGCTAGGTGACCTTGGAGAATGGACTCCCCAGGAGCATCAGGGCTATCGAGAATTCCGACGTCAACAGGGCCCGTGGGAGTATACACAGAACCGAGATACCCAATGCAGTAAAAATACTGGATGTTGGCTGTCTCAAGGACAATTGTTTAAAGCTTTACTGAAAGATGATGTACCTCTTGCTAAAATTGATGGTCTTAACACCAGTGAATTATGGAGGTTGTACAAACAGAAAGGGTTACAGAAATACTGTAGAAAAGTGCAGAATTACCAAGCACACTGGTCAGAAACTGTTCAGCCTACAGCACCCCCTCTGGATCCTCAATGGGATCCTGTCTTTGCTCACAGTGGGCCCTCCGGGAGCAGTTCAGTTGTTCTGGGGAAGAACCACGAATGGCAGCAGTATTCTGACCTGTACCCCTCAAGAGACAGTAGGTACTGTAATCCATATTGAAATATTGGCCAAACTCTGATACATTGGGCGCAGGAGGACTGACAACCCCATGTGGAGACCTGTGCTGAGCAGATGACATCAGCTTCAGATCCACAGTCACACTGATCTTCCAAAGAAAAAGACCACAACAGTGAAGAATATGAAGAAACAGCTGAGATGACTGTGGCAGTGTCTGTAGCCAAATACAAGATAAAGATGTCACACTTAGAGATCGTGTGAGGGCTGTGGTCCACCCATATGTCAAGGGGCCAAGTGAAATGCTGGGATTTCAACCCCAAGCCCCAAATTAAGGCTGACATATGGGTGATTCCCACAGCCCTTCACAAAGGAGTGGTGAGTTTCCCTTTAAGCTTCCCTCCAGGGTGCAGCCGGCCTTGCAGGGAGAGCCATGGGGTAAATAAGCCCCAGGTGTCCTCCATTAAGTAAACAAAGGTCAGGTGTCCCACTTGGGGATAAAAGCTGGGACCACTTGCAGGAAGAGGCAGTGTCTGTCTGTGAGGTGGATGCACTTTGCAGAGTTTCCTGTTGGGGAAGGACCTTCCACCTCCCTGGGCCTGGGCTCCAGTCAGGTCTGGCTTTTGTAAACACAGGCTGTGTAGAGATTTAGTATGTGGCTTCCTTGGCCTTATGTATTTGGCTTGTTGACTCAGTTGTCTCCTGTCCCTTCTATGGCAAACTGCATTTCACCATTTATTCTGCCCATTGTTGGTTGTGTGGTGTTGTTGTTGGGGTCATTGGGATTAATGTCAATTATGTATAATCTGCCTGATTTGTTTGTACCCCCAGCACAAGAACTCATGTACTGACCCTTTTGTATCAAATACAATTTGGTTATTGGTTCATCTTTATGCTGGCTGTGTCCTTTATGCTAGGCCCAATAATTGGCAAAACAGACCCATCCTGATGGCCTTTCTGAGCCAAAAACTGATGCTCATGTCCATCAACTGCTATGCAAAAGATACCAATGTGTGGATTTTTTTTTTAAGAGAAGCACTTTCTAACTTTGATAATTTGGGAAGTTAACCAGCATGACTAAAATGCAAGCAAGCACCAAAGGCAGGCAGGTAGTGTCATGAGGTGAGCTCTTGCCTTGATCTCATACTTCTTCAGTAAACCTCTGCAAACATGACCACTTTGCTTTTTTATGGACAAAACACTCATGGACCGAACAGTCTATTGCCAAGTATTCAGGCAGGCAGGAAAACACAAAGCTGTGTAAAAAAACCCCATACTATTTAACCCCTACTCTAGGCAGGTATATATATGGCTATGCACTTTCTTGATGGCTTCTTCACTGTCAAAAGCAAAGCTCAAAAAGACTCTGGGGCTGTGCACAAGACACCCATAAAAGCCTTTTAGAAGCCTGCAATCCTGTGTTGAGCAGATACTAAAATCCTACTCCAGGTGTCCCACAGCACCATTGCCCAGATAACTCAAATCCCCCCCACATCTCTCTCACACACCCCGAGTCCCATTATTCCTTGCTTTTATACCAATCATGGAGATCTGCATATGGATCAAGCAACCTTCCAAATGAAATATTCTGAGTACTGGGCCTCATGAAAGTAAAAAATACTTAGTAAAACCAGACCTGGTAAAATCAAATAAAGCAAGAAAACCATAGGAAAAGCTACAGCACAGCTGCCATTGCTGGTGTGAGACTTTGTCCAGGCCCACATCCTCGACCTCAGCAGACTGGTGTTTTATTGTGGAGATGGGAAGGAGTGAAGAGCATGAGCAGACACAGTCCCTTGCAGCATCCTGGAGGAACCTGAACTGATGGTGAAACTGGTCAGGAGGCGCTCAGCACCTTCCAGGCGTCACACTGGGAAAGACTTCTGTTGCCCTTTTCCCATAATTTCTTCCAACCTCTCATGACCACATCTTCAGAGAGCTGGGAACGGTTTAAACCCATTTATTGAGGAGGGAGGAAGGAGGAGAAATATGATTACTGGGTCAAAAATTTATCTCCCGCAAGGTGCCCAGCATGCAGCAGATCAGCTGAAACAAAAATTACCATTTGTCTAGACCTGATAATTTCATAAAGAGCTCTGGATCCAGGGATGAAATATGGCCATTCCCAAGTGGGTGCCTACATTTTGACAGGTGCTGCAGATGGCTGTTCTGTCTGGGATGAGCAGGGCTCTGCTCTGCCCAGTGCCATGGGAGGGACCCCAGCAGCTCATGATGCACCCCAAAATGGGCCCTTTCATTATACCCATCCCATGTGATGGCACTGGGGAAGGGGGTGGGGGGGAATGGAAGACACAGAGTGAGCCTGGTGGCAGTTGTCCCTCAGGCTCGCTGCTGAGTCTGTAATCCTAAGGGACACACTGAGTGTTTTTTGGAGGCTGGGAGGCAGAAAGACATGGGTCAATGTGCTGAGCTGTGTCTTTATGTCATGTGTTTTACATTGCATTTAAAAATGAGATGTGGGGAAAAAAAAAAAAAAAGGCATTTAATTAGGAGGTTCCCAAGGCCTGCTGTGCTCTGGATTGACCTGGGGTAGGGAAAGGACCTGGGAGTTGAAAGAGGAATATAACAAGCAGTAAAACATAATCCTGGGATTACAGTAGCAATTAGCACCACGGGTATGTTCATGTCACCCCATGCTCCCTGCCTGTGAGCTTTGGGGTGCAGTATGGGGACTGGAGTGTGTCTCCTACCCAAGCTCAGCCCATGCCTCAGTCCATGGGTTTGGGTTAAGGCAGGATTAGTCCCATGAGCTTGCACCATACTGCAGTTCCTGCAACATGCTGGCATCACAATTTCTTAGGAAAGTTATCACTGACAGAACCTGAAGGACTCCAAGGAGTACTGGCCTGGACCTGCAAGCGGGGGAGAGCTGTTGGCAGCAGCAGCAGGAGGAGAGATGTTCTGGGGCAGCAGTATGGAAAGAGAAGCTGCAGCCAAGGCCACACTGGGCAAGGATGAGCTCCCTGAGTGCCAGCATGTGCCAGGCACCCAGCATGTGCCAGCATGTGCCCACCTGCATGGCTCAGCCCATGCTGAGTGGGAGCAGGCAGCACCAGGCACGTCCCAGGCTGCTTTCCAGACCTGTGAATTACAGCTGCAGTGGGTGCCTCCTCCTCAGAGCAAGTCACATCCACCCTGGCTTGCCATATAAGCCCCCTCAGCATGACAGAGAGGCTGGGGACTGCTGGCTCGGCTTGCAAGCAGCCAGGCTTTGCCACAGCCTTGCTCTGCTTTGAACAGTCTATCCCCTCCAAGATGGAAAGCGCAGCTGGAAGTTTACAACACACCAGACTGTGGCCATTCATTCCTGATCTGGAAAATGGTGCCCATGAGAAAAACGGGAAATGCAGGGAGCCACTGGTGCTTACTTTCCCAGAAGGCATGCGGAGGCACCAAGCAGTGTGCCTTTCCCTGTCCCAGCTAATGTTTCCCACTAATGATCCCAGCCCAAACTTTCACAGCCATTTCAGTACACACAACACATGGATGTAAAGCCAACTTAGGCACACTGTTTGCTTTATTTATAGGTTACACCAGCAGCCATCAAAAAAATAAATGGCTGGGCCATAGGGTCAAAGCTTGGTGGGACAGCAGCCACCTTCCTGTGGCTCCCTGCACCACCATGCCAGCAGCACTCACTCCTCCATGGGCAGCTGGGGTGGAAAACACCCCCAGTCTGGTCCTGGAGGTCTTTCTCTGGCTCAGTGACACCAGAGGGGTTATGCTGATTCGGTTGGTACTATCCTTCCCCTGTGGCTGTGTCCCACAACCACAGGATCTCATCCCCACTGAGCAGCTTGTGGGGCTTCGCTCGCTCTTAGGTCATCCCTGTGCTTCAGTCCTGGTTTGCAGACAGCATTCCTGCATTTCCTTCTTGTTTTTCCAAGGAGTGTGGCTCACATCCTAAATCCACTCCAAGATGCCACCATCCTCCCCAGTCTCTCCAGCCCAGCAGGCCTGTTTGAGCTTCACCGCTCAGACAGCTAATTCTGCATTTCTTGGGGGGGGGACAGTTCAAAATTCAGGAACTTTCCCAAAGGGGGCTGGCTGCCAGCGAGCCGGTGTCCAGGAGAGGGCAGGGTTAGCCACCACACACTGTGACACAGCACCGACATTTCGGGGCACAGGGCATGGCTGCTGCCATTATTTCCAGCCCAGAGAGAGCTTTACCCTTTCCACAGCCATTCTTTCTTTTGCGAGCTTAGACCCTGCTTACAGCTATGTGGTTTGTGCTTTTTCTGGCCCCTTCTAGTCCCAGGCTGTCCCCACAGAGCCGGGGGCCTGCAGGCACCTTGTTTACATTGTGTTCCTGGTGCTGAGCCATCACGGCTGCTCTTTTGAGAGGCACCGTGTACCCCGGCAGAGTGGAGAAAATACCTTACATTAATCAAGGGATCGGTTGCAAGGAGTGTTGCCCTTCTAAGAAAAATGGGCAGCTGTGGTCACCCTTCAGCCACCATGAGCCCCAGGGGCTGTGGAGAGCAGGGTTTGCAATGGGCTCTGCCCCATCAAAAGGATACTGGAGTGGTCTAAGGGAAGTAGCAGGGCCAGAGGTGAAGCTGGCATCACCCTGAGAGGCTTAGCACACACCCCTGCAGCATCTCCTTGGCCAAGTCAGCCTTAGGCAGTGAGTGAAATACACTGTCCACGGAGCAATGTGCTGAGCTGCTCAGCAAGCCTCTGCTTGACCAAAACAAGAGATGGAGAAAACAGATGGGGAGCTGAGGAGGATGATAGAGGAAGGTTTTCCATGAGCAGGAATGGAGGAGCATCCAGATGGGAGAGAGTCACTGAGCAGCATGGAGGAGGGCACTTTCTTAGCATTGCTTTCTCCAGAAATAACATCCTTCCCCGAGTCACTCCTGCGACTCATCTGACCTTGCACTGGCCCAGCTTGCTAATGTTTAACCCACTGAACAGGGACAGCATGTCAGAGCAGCACGCAGGAGGTGGTGTCAGCGTGTGGGGACAGCAGTGGCACAGGCGACGTCCCCACCCCGCACCCATGGGGCCTGCATCACCTGGTGTCGTCAGCGGCGCCTGCCTCCTGCGCTGCTCCCATAAGCCCAGGGACTTAGTCGGGGTGAAGCAGCTTTGCTGGGGTAATGCCAGTTCACTTGGAAAAGGGCCTGCTGGAGCTGTGTGACCCAGGATACCTCAGCACCAAATTCAGGGGACTAGGTGAAAGGCGGGGGCTTCAGCCCCCTCTTGAAGCATAAATCCTGGCAGGCAGAGCTGTGGAGTGATGCACAGAATGAACCCACTGTGTTTGCACACGTAAAACTCCTTTTGCTCCAAGGACATTGTCCCCAGCAGCCCAAGCAGGCCCAGGGCTTCCAGGGGTGGCTGGTGCTGTGTTTTAGGGTGAGCTCTGGTTTGTCTAATGAGCGAAAAAAATACAGTTTCCTTGTAAGCAAACAAAGCTTGACTTTATTGCCTTTAAAGTGCAACTAGCACAAACAGTGGCAAAAGTGCAAACACTGATAATGCCTGGAACATTTTGAGCTGTGCAAACAAGGCAGAGGTGGAGGGGTGTGTTGAAATGAAGGGGTGAGGAGGGCTGGGGGAGGAGAGCTTCCAGCCCCAGCAGCCCTGCAGCCCCCCCAGAGCTGCCAGAGGCAGCAATGCTGAGCCTGGGTTGGTGGGGTAGCGGCAGCCTGTTGGTGAGCAGGGCTAAATGGGAGCCCTGTGGAGCACAAAACTTCCACCGAGGTGGGATGCAGATGTTATTACAACATCTTTAGCCCCAGCCTGAGGGTATGCCCTACCCCAGCAACAGAAGAGCTGCACAGCAGAGCCACCGGGACAAGGCAGAGCCCTTTATCCTTTGCCCAGTCACTGCCCACATGGAGCATCCCACTGGTGTCTCAGATGCCATGTGGCAGACAGCATGCTGCTCCTGCCTTGATTTTGCCCCTTTTTCCCCTACGTCTACCTCCTTTTTCCTAGGTGCACACGCCCTTCCTGCACCTTGTTCAGCATTTTCTGTCCCATCCAGCTCTCCAAAGCCTTCTCTGGGTAATGATCCACAGGTGGCTGTTACATATCCCAGCCCTGCCCCACTGGCTCTTTGTCTGGTGACCACAAAACCTAGTTCCCCACCACCCCACAGAGCACGTTTTGCCCTGGATAGGGGAGGGTAGTGCACAGGGGGTTCAGTCCTTGCAGACATGTGACGGCTTACAGAGAGCCAGAGCACCAGCACTGTAGGTAGGGATTAAGGTCCAGCTCCTCCAGAGACGTTTAGGCATCTGCCTCATATTAACTAGGATTACCAAGCAGGTTGGGAAAAGTATGCCACTGGAAACTGGGTCAAAAGAAGAAAGGGAGACACCTCAGATGGATCACCAGAGAATCAGGCAGGATGCAGGGAGCTCAGCCTTTATCTCAGCTCCATCCCTCCAGATCCTAATGCACCAGAGGGTCTTTCCAGGCTGTCTCTGCTACCAGGCTGGGAGGGGAAGAGATACCTGGAGTCAGGGCAGCCCCATACTGCATGCACCCCCTGGGCTCTCAGCACAGCCCTCCTCACCCTGGCACAAAGGGATTTTCAAGTTCTGTGTCTGGCTGACAAACTCTTCCCTAATCCAGCCTTGGAGGGGGAAAAGCTTTTCTTATTAAACCCATTGCCTGGCCCCATCCTGCACAGAGCATCCCGGATCACTCCCTTTCACATCCAGGCTGCTACATGCCGACTTGGACACCTCCCCAGCTGCCTGATGCTCCAGCTGACGAGGTCACTGCCATCCAGGATTTTTTGGGAAATGAGGGACCCAACAAGCCTTTTCCCTCTCTGCAAGATATCAGCCCAGTCTCCAGCACCAGCACCTATTTTCATACAGCCAGACCTAAATATTAGAGAGGAATTAATGTCTTTGCCAGACCACCTGAAATCAGCCAGTTCAGCATGTTAGTAAGGGAAGGGACAGGCAAACAGAATGATGACACATTCACTTTTGTAAG
The DNA here is from genome assembly GCF_003259725.1 of Athene cunicularia. Classification (NCBI taxonomy): domain Eukaryota; kingdom Metazoa; phylum Chordata; class Aves; order Strigiformes; family Strigidae; genus Athene; species Athene cunicularia. Next base: position 29,499,560 of record NW_020799109.1, on the reverse strand, counting down.
GCTTGAGAAAACAGTCTGAAGTACAGTACATGAAATAACAAAAAATAGACATACTGAGCTAAGTTCAGTTGCTTTGGGACAAAAAAATGATGTATTCTTTTATTTTTTTAAAGCCAAAACTTCATTTACTTTTGCTTCTAATTCTGCCAAGTCTCTTCTGAGTGAGGATTTGGAGGATTTTCCATCTAGACTCCATTTTCTGGTAGGAGAGGCCAGGGCAGGAGCACCCACCAAGCCCAGACTCAGAACAGAGAGGCAATGGATGTTGGACCTGGGGAAGTTTTGGCCCAGTGTGGCTTGTTGATATAACTGAGGCCAGAGGCCAAAGGGTTTTCTCAGCAGTGTCTTTGCTGGGTGATGCTTCCACAAGAGCTGCAGTGCTGGAGTGCACCCGGGTGTGCAGGTGTGCAGCAACAGAGCCCAGGACATGCTGTCCCATGGTGGTACCCACAACGTTCAAGAAAGAAACCAGACAAAATGGGTGCTTACAGCTGTTGGGATTTTGGAGCAAGCTCTTATTCCTAAATGGGCTCTTTCTTCCTTGCTTCTCACCCCAAACAGTCACTTTCCTTCCAAAAATCATGATGACCATCATGTGAGCTAGTGAGCCCCATAAGCCCCATTTCCCCCAGCCCTGCCTCATGGCAGGCTCCTCCATGATAAGCAGCTGTACCTCGCCCATGGGGTGCTGGAAGCTGTCAGTCCTAAAAATTCACAGCTCCCTGGGGAGCGGGAAAGCTATTTTAGAAGCTTCAAAATTGCAGCAGCCCAATTTATTTCCTGGAACCTGCATTAAGTTATTCAGGCATCTGGCTGTGCAGGTATAAAGCAGCTCCCTCATAAAAATTCTACTCCCTGATATTTTTCTTGCGTTTTCCCACACCTGTGTTTTTTCTCTGTGCTCCAGAGACATGGGGAAATGAATAGGTTTCTTCTAGTGAGTTTGCTCAGGGTAGGACAGGAGGATGTTTTTGTGTGTGCGCACGCTCACAGTATCTGCATGCCCATCCTTGGCTTGGAGCCTGCCACCATCTTGTCCACAGTGGTGGCTGCATTCCCCTGACTTTGGGCAGAAAAAGTCCTGTAAGAAGTAAAATTTACCCAGGCACGGCTAGCAAGGCAGATGGGGTTTGGGGTGAGCCCTGAAAAGAAAATCCATCATGTCCCTGGAGCACTGAGCCCATCACAAGCATGCTCGGGTTTCCTCTGCAGGGCCTCAGGGAGGAGAAGCCAGGTCAGTGCCCTTGGCACTGGGCAGCCCGTGTCCCAGCCTTACGCCGGGGTCAGGCGCCTGCATCACGCGCTGAAGCATCGCCACCGACTGGCACTTCACAGCTGCTTTGAGGTGCTGCCAGGGACTGCAGGTCGCGACTGCCAACAAATCAGAGCCATTGTGCTCCATAGCCCCCCCCCCCCTCTTTCTCCTCATTAATAGCCCCTTTCTGTACCAAGGGAACGTGATTGTGCATCATCCCATCCCTCTGCAAACCCCAGCTCTGCTCCAGGCTGTCTGCGTGTGCCCACCATAGACGATGTCCCAGCTGGGGCTCTCTGTGCTGGCCCTGCAGGAGGTGGGTGCACATCCAGCCCTGCAGCTCCTCCCTCCCCCCAAAAAGTGCTTTGATTTTTGTACTAGGGTGTTTGTATTGGGTTGGTGCATTCAGAAAAATGTCTGCTGCTGCGGTAGCCATAAGCCCTTCCACCAAAAGTGGGTCTTGTTCTCTTATGGTTGCAAAAGCATCTCTCCCCCTTCACCCCATGGCTGGTGCTTGATACTCAGAGCAGCGCACAACAGTGGGTGCCCCAATTCCAGGGCTGGAGCAGGCAGGTTATTTGGAGACTCTCCGGGAACAAGAGCCACCTAGCCAAGCTGTTGTTCTCATTTGTCATTCAGTGTTAAGGAAATCTGCACCATTCTCCCGTCAGCCTCCCCATCCCGGAGGATAATTGATGCTAACGTCATTTCATTTTGGTCCAGCTGCTGGGCTCAGGAACAGATGTTTCATTGTTCAAACTGAACACACAAAACCAAATAAAAAAAAAAACCAAACCAACAAGCAACGAAACACAACTAATTTGTGTTTGTGGTGAGGTTAGCCACAGCTTCCTCTCCCCAGAAATGCAAGGAGACAGAACAGCAGCCCCAGGGAAGAATCAGGCCTCTGGGAAAGCCAAGATTTATACATCCAGCTAAGTGTCAACCTCCAACATATGATGCAACATACACCCCTCCCCCCCAAAAAAAGCCTGCCATGTCCAACAGGCAGACTACTCCCAGCAGAGAGACATTTCCCTTGAAAATGAACAGCCTTCCCGTCCTCCCAGGAGAAGAGATCCACCTTAGTATTTGCAAAGGGGAGCACAGCACTTACATACAAGCAAGGACACATTTCTCCTCCAAGGAACAGACAAAAATAGGTGCAAGAACGTGCCAGTGACACGTGCATCTCCTGTGCATGGGCAAATGAGCTCACCCTCTTTTCCAGCTCATTGAAAGCAGCCTGCGCATTTGATGCTTCAGCGCGAGTGCACTGTGGCTTGCAGCCATAGGGAAGTGCTGGGTACCACACAGATACACATTCAAGAGATGAAGGGAGGAGATCCATCGCTCTGCAGGAGGTTCAGGACAATATCTGGAAGTCATAGGCTGGTCCAGCCCTGGTCCAGCCAAGCACTTCACTGCATCCTTAAGTGTTCCCATAAAGCTAGTGTTCCCAGGCAAGCTGTGTAACAAGTGGGAAAAACTTCCCTGGCTGCAAAAAAAAAAAAAAAAAAAAAAAAAAAAAAAAAAAAAAAATCTGCTCCAATAAAAATATAGCTTGCTAAATATGCTAAATAGCCAAAAAAGAACTCCTAAAACCATGCAGGTTAATAGATGTTTAATATCGATTTTCCTTCTAGCACTAATAACCCCATAGATAAGAACAGCACTCCTCCCATGCAGAACTGTGAAACACTGGTATGTCTTACACAAATTGGGGAGCAGATACCAGGAGGGGCATAGCTGTTCTTGCTTGGCCTGCAGAGGCACTTTTGCTGTAGGTGAGGCCTGGCCCTAGAAATAAAGGGCTCTGAAACGCCCACAACAAATTGCTTGGGTAATTTTCCCTACATGGTCATTGCAGGGCTGCCTGTGAGGCCAATGTGAGCATCTTTTGACACCTCCTGGTGTGTGCCACATGCTTGGCACTATTTCTGGCAGCATATTGTGTTTGTTCCCTCTTCCACAACAGGGCTGGGGGTGGTAGGGAGCCAATCCTAAGGGATCCAGTTCTATATGTTGTGGCATGAAATGCCATGGTCCCTCTCTGCAGACTGTGCTGGGCCTGGGAACCAGCATGTGGTTTGAAAAGCCCTGGGAGGAGAATGACCACAGCATCTCCTCTTAGCAAACCAACAGTGGGGAAAAGCCACCGACTTTTTGTGGTTGCAAATAAAACAGACTTCAACCATGAAGAGCCTTGGGCTCTGCAGTACCTGCGTTGTAAAGCCAGCTGTTGAGACCTGCTGGCACCAGCACCACATGTGACTGTCCCCTTGAGAAGAGTGATGTCGTGGGGAGGAGTCTGTAAGGGCAGCAAGAGCAGTAAGAAGCTGGAGGTGGAAAATAGCTGTTGGATCATCCACCCCTTTTCATTCAGCAGCAAGGATACGGAAGCAGTAAGTGTCCCTCTCCTTCGCCTGGTGACAGGTTGCTCCCACTTCAAAACAACCTCCCTGCATCCCACCTCTGGCCTATGGGTGTTTTGTGCCTGCTCTAAGGCTGCTGCCTCCAGCACCCCAGCTGGCTTGGCAGCAGCCCATAACCACAAGTGTGTGATAGCTGCAAGCAGGCGAGGGGAGTTGTTGGAGAAACCATTACAACAAGCCAGCAGCATTCAGTGTCTACAGGGAACAGCACTGGCCCACAAGCCATCTCGTTTGCCAGCAGAGTTCCGGAGGGGGGTCCAGAAAGGTCACTGAAACCTTCAGGAGGTGACATTGCATGGGGACATGTAGGGAAGCAAGGAGAGGGCAGAACCCAGCCCCGTTCACTGCACCAGCGGAGCTCAGGCAGGTTGGCTGCAAACCCGGAGCCGGGTCAGCTATAGGTACAGAACCCAAAAGATGTCAGAAGGAGATGTCATGGAAAATATTTACTCCATGAGGTCAGTGCACCCTTGGCTTCTCTTTGGAGGGGACTTTGAACACAGGAGGGCAGACGTTTCCCGCATGCTTCTGCAGGGGAAAAGCAGGCGCTTCCCTCAGCTGGAAAGAGGAAAAGCACAAGTGGAAAGTTTTGTGCGTAAGTCAAAGCAACTGAGCCTTCAGCTGCTGGCGCCTGGGTGTTCGCTATTAGGGGAAACAGCCTGTTTTGGAAGAAAGGGGATGAATCTTTGAGAACAAGGCTTGAGAGAAAAAAAGGGAGGGGATGCCCCAGAGCAGAGTCATGGACTGGCAGTATGGCACCCGAGCAGTGCAGGCAGGCACTGGGTTGTGTATTAGAGGGAAAAAATCACCCCAAAACTGTACTGCACTGGAGGTGAGGTATGGGCACAGGGTGGAGGGGAGCCCTTGCTCTCAGGCAGAAAGGACTCAGCATGCCCATGGGACATCCCCTGCCCACTCTACTGCCCTGCAGAGCCAGCCATCCTCTCCCCATCCCATCATCCTGTGCCACCACACCAGGGAAGGATGGCTCAGAAAAAGAGATTCTAGTCCCCAAGTCTGAGATCAAAGGCAGGGGGGTGGGCAGGGTACTGAAATGACAGGCCATGCACAACAGGCTTCCCTAATGCAAACCCACAGAGTGGCCCCCTGCATATGTGATCACCACTGCGTGCTCAGGCCACCTGAAGCAGGTGATGCCAAGCATTTGGGTAGCTCAATCATGGAAAATCATCTCCTAGGAGATCATGAGAAAAAGCAGAGGAAGATGCTTCACACGTCATAAGGAGCAGCTCTCAAACAACAACTCTCAGCACTTTCTGGTTGGGTCAGCACCCCAGGGGACAGTTTCTCTCTTTATTTCAGGTTTAGCTCACACGTGATGATTTTCCCCTGCAACCACCCCATGGGGATTGTGACTCCATCACCCCTTGCAAGTGAAAGCGGACAGGGGAAGCTCCCATCCCTGAGGCTGTGTCTGGCAGCGCTGCCAGCAAGTGATTCACGAGGTGGGACTCCCGCCCACCTGAGTCACTCGCTGTTGAGCCCAGGCTCTAGCGAGATGCTTTACTTGCATCACTTGTTACTCGAGATTATGAAGAGACCCGAGGTGTGTTCTCGAGGATGTGCTGTGCTATTTTAAGCCCCCCCCACATTCCCATTTGCTAGATTCCCTCCCTCCGCCCCCATCTCAGCTTTTGACTCACCACATTGCCAACTCATCACTCCACTGAGAAAGCATGGGACATCCTGGCCTCCTCCTTGAGGTATTCAAGCTCCCCATCCCTCCCCAGTTTGTCCAGTTGCATCATGCCCATGGGCCCAGCTCCCTCTGAGCAGGGGTGCCCATCGTCCTACCACACAAATCCCCCGCTGAGATCACTTGCACAGAGAGCCCTCAGGCACCCTGTGCCACCCCAGGACTGATTCTCCAGCACAGCACAGCCAGACCCTCACTCCCTGGGGGCTTTTCTAGGAGCGCTAACAGCAAGAGGGCTGTTCTCTGCCCACTGCCTTTCTGGTTCCCAGCTTTTCCACCCAGAGCTCTGGCACCCACCCACCCACCAGCTGCCCCTCGCCTCAGCCGAGCACCGCTGCAGCCAGGAGGACACTTGAGCCCCAGCTCAGCTGTTGACTCCAGCCTGTCCCAGAGAAGTGGGACAGGGATGGGGAGCCACTCCGGGGTGGAATTTCACTCACTTCACTGACCTTATGCCTGCAGCATGCTCTAAAAATACAAATAAACTGGCGGGCGGCATGAAACCCATCCCATTTCATGCAGGGGGCTGCTCAGCCAGGCCCTGCCTCTCCTGGTTGTGTTCGCCTTTGTGGAAGAAATTAAAAAAAAAAAAAAAAAAAAAAAAGCCAGATCTTTTTCTCCACCCATCTCAGCTGAAGAATATATTTAGAAATTGATTTGGGCCAATTCGCTGAAGACCTGGGGTTGGGAGAGGGCAGGCTCTGTGGCCCCCTCATGCTCCCTGATTTGCTAAGACAGACTAGCAAAGCTTTTCCTGTCTCCCTTAGGCTCTCCCATCCCTCTGACTGCCCCCATCAACCCTCTCATCCAAATCCATCTGCTGCAGGCAGGCCAGGCTGGGCATAGGGTGCATAGTGTCCTCTGTGCCATGGGAAGCCCCACCCACCGAGAACATCCCTCATGGTGTCCTTGCCCCCAGACATCTTCTCCTCTGCCTCTTCGGACAAGCCCCGAAGCAGCAGCAATCCATCCTCACCTGCATGGCTTTATGCTCTGTATTAACTAATTTCACCCCCATTCCTACCTCCCCAGGTCTCAGACTTGGTCTCATCAATACTCAGTCCCTGTGTCGAGGTTGTTAGCAGAAACTATCTGTAAGCCTGAGACCGGTCTAATTAATATAACTTGTTGTGATTGCGAAATCCCCTTCCCACTCCCCTCCTCTTGCATCCGGGGACAGGGTGAAATCAGGAGTCAGGCGCTGTGCCCTGCCTTTGCCCCCTCACAGCAGTGGGTGTCCCTTTGCCTGTCCCCAGCCAGCACACCAGCACATGGCCGCTCCCAGGAACAGGGAGCTGAAGGGGACAGCAGGCAGCGGAGGTCATAGTTACCCTGTGCCCAACAATAAACAAGCTCTCCCAAGCAGGAGGGGAGGGGGGGAGGGAGGGAGGAGGCAAAAAACCCAAGCAAGATGTATTTTTGTGAGCAGGCAGATTAGGAGGCGCTTGAGGTGAGCTGGCAGCCAACACAGGAGAGCCGGTGTTATCTGTGAATGGGTGCAGGCTCTCACCCGCAGGTCCTGCCGCCAGCAGGACAGGGAGATGGGGAAGGGAAGGTCGAGGTCTATGTTTGCTCCTCAGCCAAGTGTCTATTTCTGACCGGGAGCCCGTGGCTGAGGCCAGAGAGGGATTGTGAGCAGCAGCTGGACCCGGGCTGCACCTAAGGAATATCCACACTCCCAGGGCTGGAGAAGCTGCCCTGTCCCCCGACCCTTGGTGCAAGCTTCCCCCACCCTCCTCATCACTCCTGACTCCCTCCTGGCAATGTTCCATGCCCTGGGACACATCGTTCCATGCCCTGACACCCCAAGAAGCCATCAGGCTAGTGAGGTCCCCAGGAAGGGAGCAGCTAATGCAGGGAGTCGATGGAGTTACAAGCCAAAAGTTGTATCATGTTTACCAGCTCCCCGCCACATATCCTGTGCTGGGAGGATTCCTGGAAGTGGGAGCTGATTTCACACTCCCTCCCTGCACCACACAAACATGCAGGCTATGCCAAAAGCAGATCTCTGCACGTGACTGCTGCCGATATTACCCAAGCAGCTGGCAGGGAGCAGCCACCCCGTTCCTCACTCTCTTCCTCCTCTGGCTGCATGCCTCCCATCTGCAGCACAGGGCTGGCCCCCATCTCTTTTTTTTTTTATTTTTCTTCCCCCACCTCTTAACTCTGTTTAACTTTTCCTGTTTCTTAAATTAAAGCAGAGGTGGTGGGCCTGCCAGAGATGCTGGTGGTCCCCAAACCTCTGATGGGATGGTTAAATCCTGGGTTTCCTCTGTCCTGTGCCATCTGGCTGCTTGGGTGACATCAGAGCCCCAGCCAGCTAGTCTGAGATGAGTGGCTCCGTACACTCCATACCGTCCTGGAGCCCAGTGGTGTATGAATCCTTCACCTGTGCAGGGAAACAGGGTGGGAGTCAGTTGAAAACCCTGAGTATCACTTGCAAAGCCAGGCTCTAGGACAGCAGTATCCAGACCCAGGGCACTGGGCTGTGTATGACAGAGGATGCTGCAAGACCATATGGCAGACAGAAATGGAGGAAGAGACAGAGCAGGAAGATTTTTCCCCCCTCCCCTGGGCCATGCGTGGACACGCTGCATACCTCTGATGCTGTACTCTGCTACCCAGAAACCCAGCCTGGAAATCATTGCCCTGCAGCACCTAAAGGCATCCTCTTGGATAGAGTTCAGGCTGTTTCTGCAGCTCTACCAACACGTCTTCTCCCTGCCAGCAGATTTTGGGGTGGCAGTTGTTGGGTCAGTAGGTGCCACCTCTGATTTTCTTTCATATCTGGGCCAGCCGACGCGGTGAGATGGCAAGGTGCCTCGGGCTGCTACATGCCTCTTGGCAATAACACTTTGTTGGGGATCTTCTTTTTGCTGGAGGTCTTGTTCTCTCTGGCATCCCAACTGGGCAGAAGGGCTGAGAGTGGGCAGATACATCACTTCTGGGGAGTCTGGGAAAAGCAGCCACTTGGATTTCCCCCAGCCAGCTTCTTGTACATCCCTGTTAACATCTCAGCAACACCCCTGAGAAACGGGAACGGTCAGCCCATCCGGGAACTGTGCCTGCATTTTAGGATCCACCTGCTTCAGCCACGGTGCTCACAAGCACTCAGAGGACATGGCTCACCACTACTTGGCTAGCATGGCCCCTTCCCTGAGCTCCTCCCTGCCTCTGATCCCAGCAGCACAGGGCAGAAGGAGGTGACTGCTTGCAGATGCCCATTCAAAGGCTCAAAGATGTGAGCCTTTCTGGACAGGTACTGCATATCCAGCATCAAGTAATAAGCAGCTCCACAGTCAGGAGGACAGTCTTGGCTTTATGATCCTATATAAAACATCTGTTCTCCCTCCCTTTTCAGAACAGCATCGCCCTCAGCTAGGCTTTACCTGGAGCCCCACCTGAATTACCCTCATTCATGTAATGTCTTCCAGCATGAGATTTCAGATGCCCAGCACCTCCATAGAGCTCTTGTTATTACTTGTTCTCTGATTTGCTTTAAATACATCCCTTCTTAAGACAGATTGTTTATGTCTTTCAGAGGGGTTTGTGTGTTTAAATCTTTATATTTTTATTAAAGATTTCCTCTTGCGATAGTCTGGAACCTAGCTTGAGTTGCCACCAGGGCAAAGGTTTCCCTCGGAAATATTTACCCATTCAGGAAGACAAACTACAAGATCTAATCTTGCAAAGACTTATGCACGTGTTTGACTTGAGACACCTGCACTATTTCTTCATGGCAAATGAAACAACTTCAAGCTGCAAGTTAATCTACACCAACTGTGGTGTTTTTTTTTCTGGTGTGCATTTTCCCCTTGTAAACAAGGAGCCAAACAAAGCACCTTTGCTACCCAGTGGAAAATTAAATTTGGGAAGAAAAACTGTGGAAATAAATGGTTGGATTTGCAAAAGGTCAGCACAGCATTCACCCCAATTGGGTGAGCTCTGGGAACACGGGTGGTGAGTACAGCTACATAAAAATAAGGGAAGGGAAGGGAAGGGAAGGGAAGGGAAGGGAAGGGGAATTTTCCACCCAGTAGGTATGGCCAAAGCAGGTCACACGATGTGGTGCCCTGGCTTGCATCACCCACTGGCACTGTGAGAGGCAGCTGTGCCCGTGGGCAGCCCCTTCCTGCACTGCCTGAATCTCTCTGCCTTGGGTATTGCCCAAAAAAGGCACCTTTCATGGGGTAGTTGAACCTGAAACACCCCTGACCTCATCCTATAGGGCCAGGTTCCAAACTCCAAATTCATCCTGCAGTGCCAGTGGCTCACTTGGGACTGACCTTGGCACAAGGTTTCACACATGAGGTGGTTTCCCGTCAACCTCTGTCCTTAAGATGTGAGGACTGAGCAGAGGGATGGGCTTCTCAGTGATGGGTCTCTCTGTCCCATCAAGTTGCCTGCAGTAGGTTTAATAGAGTCCAGCCCCACTGGTGTTGCTCAGGAGGAAAAGATGGGGGCCAAGAGCTCTTTAAGGATGAAGACACATCTGGGAAGGAAGGCATCCTCACCTTTGCTGGAGGGGCACCTCCTTGCTGCAGCACAGAAGCAGCCTGCTCAAGCTCTTGAAAACCAACTGAATAGCTGGCAGGGCAGCCCAAACTGCTTCCCCAGGCCATGAGCAGCGAGATCCAGGGGGTTTCCAGGGGAAAACTCCACTGCCCGCTCCCCAGCCCACTTCCTGGCCAGGAATGGGCTGCCTCTGGCTCTCTGCCACTCCACATCTGGAAGGAAAGCATCATGAAGAGACATGCTGGGCACTTCCCTCCTGCACATCTGGGAATTGAGAGCACTGCTTCATTGTGCTGGGGCAGGGAGGGTTTCACCGGTGTTATTATTCCAAGCTGGCCCGGAGTCCTAGGAAAACAAAAGCCTCTTCCTTGCCAAAGGAAGGGCTGGCTAGAGGCAGCCACTGGAGACCAGGGCTGGGCTATTCTCTGGCCTTCTAAACATTACATTTTGGTGTTTAAATTTAGCCCTAGATTGAAATTTTGCAGACATGAGCCCTTCTGGTGAGCCAGCAGCCTGGCCAGCATCAACACTAGCTTTTGCCCCGCATCAACGCTAGCTTTTGCCCCGCATTGCACCATGCAAGCACCCTTCCTTCTTCACAAGCTCAGCCCCCGAGCCTGCAGCCCTAGCAGCGATGTGCTTTGTGGGGCAGACCCCTGGCTGCCCATCCACAGAGAAACCACCCAGACACACTGGAGAGCAGCAGTGGCTGGACAAGGCAGTCTGGTTGGAATAACAAGGGGTTTTGGCCATCTGGTCAGCACTCAGAGAAAGAAAGATGTTTGCAAATTTTTCTATCCTCTTTAGGCAGATGACCAGCTTGACCAAAGAGGACTTTCCAGAAGCAATGGAGATGCCAGGTGTGGAGAGCTTTGGCCATACCCTGTGTCACCTGCTTTTTTTCCTGGGGCACAGAAAGTCACTACACATTTTGGCTTCTTGTAACTCCAGCCCTTAAGTTTTAGGATGCCAGCTCTTGCCTGGGAAGGAAGCCAAGATCCACACTTCTATTTTACCACTGTTATTGCTATCCATTTTCCCTACCTTACTCCAGAACATGGTAAGTGGCTTCAAGGAAAAAAAGCCTTGTTCACAGCAGGTCTCTCCTCTACATTTAGACCCCAGATGCAATAGGCACTCTTCCCCCCTCCCCCCTCCAATACATAATTTAAAGACTCCAGCCAGAAGTTGTTTCCATAGTGTTTGATCATACCACCTGGGAAGCTTGGCACAGTCCAATACTTGCCAAAGGCTGTCACCCCCCTGCTGCTGAAGTCTGTGGCCTCTGCTTGATTTGGCCATTGGAGTTAAAGCAGGCAAAAAAAGGAATCAGGAGGAATGCTGTTTATTTGCTGGAGTTCTGCAAACAATTAATATGGCCTTGTCCTTTGGATGAACCTGGTTTGATAAGGATCCTATTCATAATCCAATGATGCTTTAAGAGCAGAAAGTTGAACACAAATGAGCAATGTCTGCTCTACGTCTGCAAGGGAAACATGCCTGCAGGCTTATACCTGGGGAAAAGAGAGATGCCCCAAGCCTTTAAGGTTTTTCTGCACTAATCCAATGGCACATGAGAAGTACCTTATAAATGAGCTGGAAGGGACAGGGAAGGGTGGGGAAATCACTCCTACATAACACGATACAAGGTCATTTCATACAGCAGCTCTCCTGCAACTGCTTTCCCAAAAAAGCTGTACAGCCCCAAATCTAGACCTCTGAATTTGTTCAGAGCTGTGGGATGTGACCACTGACTGACTGATAAGCACTGGGGTAAGATGTGGCTGAAGAGACAACCTTACTTTCAAAGGACACCTTAGAAATATCACAATATATCTTCTTTAAGATGAATGGACTAAAAATTGCATATATTTTTTTAGACACCAATTAGAGTAGTAGAATAATGCTAATACCCGATTTTGTGGCTTATTAAAATCCGGGGGAATTTGATCCTCTCTTCACACAGCTCCCTAGGGATGAACTGTTTCATTGCTCTGTGGCAGGGTTCAAATGCTACAGGGATGCACAGAAAGCTTTCGAGCACAGTACGTCTCCAGAAAACACAAAGGTAGCTTTGTCTGGAGTGTATCTGCCTTCTTTTTTCTTAAATACTGACTTGAAGATAGATACGTAACACACATGGAAATATGTGCTCCTCTCTAGGAACGGAACTGTAAACTCACACTGCCATGCACAAGCTGGGAAGAGCAGAAACACAGCCAGCTTCACATTGAAAAAGTTTTCTCCGTGACAAAGAGTACCTGGTGCCAGCATAAGGAGAATTAAGTGGATTCAGTGAGTTGCTTAAGCATATGCTTTGCTAAACTTGTGGCTCATCAAGGAAGAAGGATTGAAGGAAGATGATGCCTGTTGCATGAGAGAACCATAACATAGATGTAATCAAATTTAGCTGCTCTGCTGAAGCTTTAAGTGATCCTAAAGATCTGGGAATACAGGTAAACTCTATTTATCAACAGCCCCATCTTTTCCCAAGCATGTACTTTTGCTTTTAACCACTTTTAGTACTTTGTTTCCCTGATCACTCATTGCCTTGACAGATTCAGCACTGTCAGAAATGCTCACATCTTCAGATTAAAATGCAGTTCTACTCCAAATAGTGGCTACAGAAGTGTGGTGGGTGATTTGATCTCAGTGACCTGCAGAAACTGAGCACACAGCTGCATCAGGTCTACAGTGCTGCCAAAGAATAAAAGGGGAACGGTGCCACCAAAGAAAGAGGTTGTTGCTCAGAAAACCTAAGGGGAGCCCATCCAAATTTAGTTGGGTCTTTTCCCCAAAGAGATTGCATGATGTTTCTCCAGGATGGGCTGTGCTTGGAGATGAACTTGATGGCTGAACCACACTAATAAATCCAAAAGGAGATTTAGCAAGCTACAGGCATAACAAGAACATTTTGCAGTTTTTATTGCCTAGAGTCATGTCTTTGCTTTTGTTTTGTAGGAATCCCTGATATTTTTGCAAAGGCTTATTTGACCTTGGTCAAAGGAAAGTATTGCTGGACTGAAGCTCCTTTGGGCCAAACTCTGCTCTGCAGCTGCAAAGTGCCACCCCCTCTTACTTCTACATGGTTATACAAATATATACAACAACTCTGTGGGTTTTTACCACCCTGTTAATTTCTAGGCAGGTCTTCATGAGAACAGCCTTTCCTGGATGCCATCTGATTTCACAAGTGCCAAGAAGTTTTTAAACAACTGATAGGAACCAGGCAAAATGCACTTGAAATGAGAAAAGGCAATCAGCTGCAGAAAAAACACTACCACATGCCTCAAGTTCATCCCGTGGATGAGGTGAAGGGAAGGCAGAAAGCCAACACCGGCCTCGATGCTGACACGTCCCATCGGTGAGGATGCCGGTTGGGAGGGAAGCCCAAGCACAGTCTGCCGCCTCCAATCACGCCGCTGGCAGCTCTTGTTGCTATGGCCTTCAGGTCTGAACCTTCAGAAATTAGGTAAAAGGTCTGAACATGAAACTTTTTTTTTCTCCTCCCCCTATGCAGTGGTGCCCCTGGCCTAGCACAATCCCTCTTCCTGCTGAGCTCTAGGAGGAAAGCAGCTGGGATGAAGAATTAACTCTAACGGTCCCAGGGGCTTTCCAAAACAGGAGCAGCAATGTGTGACATGAACAACATTGTAGGGGATGGGGAATGTATGAGCAGATCTTGCTTCCCACCTGCCCTGTGATGATGAACCAGAGAAAAGACACATGTATGAGGATGGATGCATCCTCTCCTATCCTGAAAAAGGGGATGGATTTTAAATGGCTTTCATGCTGGTGGAACAAATTGCTTGGAGGTCCCAAGGGATGGGATTTTTCCATTCCCTGGGTAGAATTTGTCATTTCTAATGGTGCATCCTAGACCTGGAGGGACTCATCTCCTCCCCTTTCAGATGAGAGGATACAGTCCTGACACCTGTGCATGTGGGTCCCCGAACACTCCCTTCATCTCAGTGAGAGGGTGGCTCTGCTCAGCAGAGGTTGGTTTGACACAGGCTGGACCAAGGGCATCTCTGGCCAAGGTCTGAGCATTGGCAATTAGAGGCAGCGCCGAGCTGCCCACATGCCCACCCACCGCAGACCCATGCATTGATGCTCACCCCATTCCTGGAGACAGCCTGCCTGCTCCCACTCGCTCTGCACTAGACAGGCATGCCTGCACGCCCCTGTCTACCCCGGGTGTTGCACAGATGTACCTTGAGAGGACACCCATCCTTCTGTAAGCCTCTCTGCCCATCGAGGAAAGGTGCCTAGCCCCATCAGCAGTTTCAGGGGTTACCCCATCTGAGCCCCATTATGTTGCTGCCAGGAGGGAGGCTTTATCTCCAGGTGAGAGCACAGCTACCACCAAATCTCAGCACTACAAAGCTCTTAGCTGCTCAGCCAGCCTCCCTCAAACCTCTCCCTTTGGTAGTGAGCCAGGCATCTCCCTGGCACAGAGCCAGGCAGCTCTACATGGCAGGGGAGCTGTGACAAAGGCATCTTTGTTTCCCCTCCCGGCTTGCTGCTTCACCCCAGCCCTGGTGTGACACCTACAAGGTGGAGTCATCTTGCCACAAAAAACCTTCAGCAGCATTTCCCAGATGCTGCGTGACCGCAGCAGTATCAGGTTCATCATCCCCTTTTCTCCAGACATCACCCCAGGAGCAGAGCTGGGGAGCCAGGAGCAATTGAGGCAGGATTCAGCCTCTTATGTGCTCAAGCGGGTGTTTGTGTTAATCCTTCCTGGAGCAGACGCCCATCCCCATCTTGCCTGTCTCCTCAAGAGCCAGGCTCACCTCCCACCTGGTATGCGCTTCCCCAGTGACATGGGGTGGGAAGCTATGAAGAGTACCATATGCATTTTATCTTCTGTCTTTCAGCCTTGTTTACATAGAAAAATTAAGACAGATAAACTACAGGTGTCAAGTCCTTAAAGTTTGTAGGGGAAAGAATTTTCTTCCAGTGAGACAGCTAGGAAAACCCCAGAGAGATGCTGGCCTAAATCCACTTTAGGTCTGAGATGGAGCAAGAAGTCTTCAAACCAAGGACAGCCCAGGAACAGAACTAGCTCATGTACCTAGTTTGAAGCTGGCCACATCTCTGCTTACACATTTCTTGTTTTCTTCCTCTTGTGCCAGCAGGTCATCGTTTTTTCTTCCAGCCATCCAGTGAATCTAACAGAAGTATTACCTCTCCTGACAAATGCTGTCTTGCCCACCGCCTGAAACCAGCTCAGCAGCCACAACTAAGCTACTACTGCTCAGAAGGCATGGTCCATCTTCCTGTGGATGATCTCATTGAGAAATAAATCTTCATTTGGCACAACAGCTAGATTTAGCTACAGGAAAATATAACCACTTTTAGAATATCATCATGTTCTTTGTTCATGCTTGCAACTTTCTGCTTAGAAAAAGCCCACCTGAAAAAAAAAATTACCCTTGGGTATTAAACATCTGCAGCTCCTATAAAACATCCACTGGGGGCATTGAAAAGGTAGGTAGACACCCATCATTGGGTGGTTTTGCTGCCTGAGTCTTGCCTGGCTGCTCTCAGCACTGTTAGGCAGTTTGTGAGCTGGGCTAGGATGGAAGCTCATGCCTCTCCCACCAGAATGAGCTCCAGAGGCAGCCCAGGTCCTGGCCATCCCAATCACTGTCCTGTGATGAGGTCAGCAGTGGAAGCCAAGCTGGGACCCAGCAAGGTCATGCACCATGTGGCTGTTCAAATCCCAGTTTGCACTGGCACCCTGTGAGGTAGCAATAGCCATAATTTTCCTTGAAAACTGCTTTTGATCTCAACATATTTGGGATGCTAAAAACATGTATACTATGCCTCGCTTTTGCTTTTAAATACAGAGCCGCTTTGCAGAGCAGTGTTCTGTTACACCACCTGCAAAATAGCACTGAGCACAAAAAAACCAACCCAAAAGAATAAAACCAAACTAAAATCCCAAAGGGCATGGCTTTGCTAGGGCACAGTTTACCCTGTGAAGGCTGATTTCTGGAACTGCAACTGGTGGCAGGAGTGGTGCCTGGAGCTCATCCCACCTTGCACACAGCTGGGTGCAAGGAGGTGAGGGTTGGTACTGCCTTGGAGATGTGTGGTTAGGAGGAGCTGAAGCAAGGGTTGAACGCTGTGTGCCGGCATGGGTTAAAAGTACAACATACAACATACAGCCAGTTGCTCACAAGCGCTCGCTCCAGCAGCAAGTGAGAGACTTTTTCCAGACAGCGTGTCTCTGACCTCTCCACCAAGTTAATAATTTCATTGCTCCCACTGACGACAGACTGCAGAAGAGAGCGCACTCTTCCCCTGGCCTTGTTACTCAGAGGTTTCTGGTTCTCCTCCTCGTCTGGGAACGTCCCTCCACCCAGTCACCCCTGCAAGGACCCACAGCCTGAATGAGCATCCCGCACACTACAGAGACCAAGGCAAGCAGAAGGTCAAAATGGGAGCCTTCCCAGGAGGCTGGTTAGATCATTCTGGTGGCCCTGCCCTAGCAAAGGCAGAACCAGGAGCCAGGGCTCACTGTGACCAACATCAGGGACTCGGCTGCTCAGGGCAGTAATCCAGGCAGCACAGAGGAATGCAGCTTGTCTGAATCCTTCTCCGCTTCTATCAGAGCGGCAGCCTTAACACAAGTGAGGATGCAGTTCAGGAAGCACTGTCCTGCCTGAAGTGCAATTCAGTGACAGCCAAGCACAGCATCCTTTAGCCCCTGAATCCAACAGCCATGCTACATAGTGGTAGGCAATTAAATAGCATCTAATTTCCCCCTCAGGCAAGAAAAACAATATTCCTCCCGGTCTATGAAAGAAGAACGAGATGGGAAGGATGCAGGGTGGAGTAAAAATTAATGAGGTGTTTTCCCCTCCTTCCATTCTCTGTTGCCACACAGGGTTTAATGGTTGGAAAGCAATCTGAGATCAGCAGATGTCAACAGCACTGCAAAAAGCTCACCCATGCAAATGAGTCATGAGCCCAGCACACCCAACCAAACCTAGGGACAGAGCAGAAATGTGCAGCTCCTAGTAAAGAGAAGCCAAGTCAGGCAGAAAAAGACATCCATGGGCGTGATTTATTCCGTGCTTTCCTCTCACACCCTCTGCTCCCATCACTGCTGTTTCCTCTTGCCGCTGTGTTGACGGCACATTCACGTTTCTCTGGAGGAGCTACCTTGGTCCCTGCGGACATGGCAAGCTGGAACCAGCCAGCACAGGTACTGGGAATAGCACAGCTATGACAGAGGCATGTGTTTATTCAATGAGGGATGGAGGGAGGTGCAAAGCAGAGGAAAATCTCTGATAGTAACAGGATGATGGACACAGCACCTGTGACAGCAAAGGTCCCCTCAGTTCCTCAGGACTAAGAACCAAATCTGGGGGCGTGGGGCAGTATATCTGGGTTTTCTTAAAGTTAGGTTGCATGTTTCCTCATTACTAGAATATAATAAACGGCCCAAAGGGAGGGAAAAAAAAAAAAAAAAAAAAAAAAAGGGAAAACAGAAAACCTCTCTTCTGAGCACGTTCCTTCCCATCCAGCTCCTCCCAGTCTTCTCCAGTCTGACCCATCCTCCTCATCCCACTCCTGTGCTGAGCTACCCATTAGTGGACAGACAGAGCAGAATGATGGGAGGGTTGAGCTGAGCATCAAGAGGAGACACTATTTTAGTTAATCCAGCACACAGAGGAGCTTTGCTGCCCAAGACCTTCTGTGCAAAGAACAGGGCTCTAGCTGAGAGCATGGTGGGTGTCCAGCAGCACAGGGGCAGGTGACTGCACAGGCAGCAGTGCCAGAGGGATGGGCCAGCGGTGCCCACAGGCACACCTGCTCCTGCTTTCTCTGCTTTCCACGCTACTGACATTCAAAACAAGCTGTTCCCAAACCCAGAGGAAGGGCTGGCACCTGCCCCATGGTACCTGAAATAGGGATGCAGAGTGTATCCTGCAGGACAAGCACACAGCGCTGCAGACGTTTCCCAGAAGGGCTGGATATTTTGGCAGAGCTGGTGCTCTGGTCTTGCAGCATGCACAGGCAGCGTGTGGCAATAAACACACACAGAGTTCCAGGTGCCCTGGACACAGAAGAGTCTCACACTCTTTTTGCATGCTTGAGAAGACTATCCAACAGCAAGTGCTTGGAGACCTCTCTGCACAACCAAAATCCTGTCCAGCAGCATCTGCTGCCTGACTGCACAGATGAGCTCCTCACCCTCCTGCTCCAACAGACACCATTAACAGCATGCATGACTATTTCACCTCTACAAAGAGCCCTTTTCCTCCACCGCAAAAATCACCCAAACCCCCAGTCTTGGAGCCTAGTTGAAAGTTGGTATAAAGCAGCTCAGCACTGAGGTCAACCAGAATTACACCAATTTCCACCAGCCATAGATCTGGCCCGACTTTGCTAAGAACACTTGATCTCCTCCCAAAGCGCTGCCAGCTGGTTGAAATACAGCTGCTGCTTCAATAGCGCATGCAGAAAAAAAGCTTGACATTATTCACAACAAAAAGACAAGTATTGCAGCCTTTGCTTTGGATTTCATGTGAGCAGTTTCCACTGATTGGATGGGGGGGAGAAGGCGAGCAGGGGGGAAGGCGAGCAGGGGGGAAGGCGCTGGGCATCAGAGAGCTCTTTGGGTTAAGCTGTCACTATCTCCCACCCAAGACGCTGGGGTCACACACTGTTTTCACAGGCACCTTGGGAGTGATCCAGCTCAGCTATGGCCTGTTAGAAGCCCATTCACCCTGGTCTTGCAGGTGCTCTGCAGAGCCCACACTCATCACTGCCTTCCCTCCACCCCAACCTTTGCATAGAGATTTCTTTTACTGAGACCAGACCAGAAGAAGCTCCCATCTTACAAGCTTCATGAGATTCTCCAGTGCAAGGTCCCCCGCAAGCCCAAGCTGCCTCTTTGCAAGACACGACACGAAGAAGGTCTGTCTTTTGTTTCAAGAGGAACCATGTAGACTTGTGCCTACCCATGTGCAGGCTCAAATGCATGGGCAACTCCTTCTCAGGGACTTTGGAGCTGCCGTGGGTGGCTCACAGGAGTGACTCAGAGCTCTTCTGCTCCTGCCATGCCAAAGCCTGGCTTCCTGTACACAGGGGTGTTGCAGTACCATCATTTGGTCTGTACTCAACCCCTACTGCTCTCTGTTGTCTGTATAAGCCAAGCAGACACCTTCTGTAGGGTCCTGCACACGGTCCTTTGTTCTGTAATGTTTCTAAGCTAGTTTTCCCTACACAGAGCGGTGTGGGTAGAATTTGCCATGCATGAGCTCTAAAACTCAAGCTTTGAGAGCAAGATAGTACTGTTGCCAACTCCCTTTTCCCTTCCCATGAAAACAGAGACCCAAGGACCCAGATGAAACACCTCACTCTGACCAGGACATTCCTATGGCACAGACTGCTAGCGTGCCACAAATCTTTAGGATGCTGTTTGGTGCCAAACCACTATCAATGGTCTGTCCTTGGCTCCTGGTATCCAGAGCACACACCCAGCTCTGTGCACAGCTCCAAAATGGTGTAGAGGACAGCCCTGCCAGAGAGCACGTCCTTCCCCAGCCAGCTTCATGAGCAACTTTATTCATACTAAAGAGATTACAGACATAAAACTTCCATCTCTTCTCTTAAGGAAATGCTTCCTCATAGGTCCACAGCCCACAGTGACAGTGTCACCTGCTAATCACTGGCACAGTTACTTGCCAGAAGGGAAGACATCCATGTTACAGTAAAAGCATTTTTGGAGAGCGGATGGAGATCTTGCCAGGAAAGCCAGCCACAAGGAGAGGTGGAAAAAATGGAGCCAGTTAGTCACCCTGCATGTGTTATCTGTCTGTGTGGAAAATAGTTTGAAAGTATCTTGTATTTCAGAGCAAGCACATAGTTTTTGGTGATTCAGACGTCCGAAGCCCTGGCCTCCAAGTTTCAGAGACAGGCTAAGCCCATATCTAAGCCCAGCTGTTCCCGGGCAGCTTTCTAAGTGGAAGTGGCATCCAGACAAAATAGCCCTGGGCAGGGTTATTCTCACCTCAAACTTGGTGGCTTGCTCAGGATCCCCTAAACACAGAGAGGCATTGAGCAGATATTGCCTTCTGTGGTTGAAGCAAATGTTGACCCTAACATTTTACCAAATACTTGCTGCCCAGTGTCCTTTCCAGAATCCTACAGCTTCAGCTCAGTAGGGGGGGAAGATCCTATTCACTTGCTTTCCCAGTATTTTAGGCATTTTGGCCAAGCTCTGGCTCAAGACAGAAGCAGCTGGGCAATTTAGTCAGCTGCTCAGCATCTCCATGAGCCATACGGATGGGCCTGAGCCACCCAACTTTGGGATGAGAAAAAACAGCCCAAACCTGGATCTGATTAATAATTCTCATTTTAACAACATGTTTGGCACTGGGGAAAGCTGCCAGCAAAAACTGTGGAGTCTAGTGCCTCATCCACTCACAGGATGTGAAAACATACAGCAAGGCATTGCTGCTGTCAGCTTAATCTAAAACGTAAGTGGAAGAAGAGGACCTTTCCTTCTGAACCTGCATGGCCTGTGCCCAGCCAAACGGGGTCTTGAAGATCATCAGTCCCAAGCTCAGCAGCTTGAGGCAGTGGGCTCAGAATGCCGGGGAGCCAACAAACACTCTGCCAGGTGCCCATTGCTGTCCTGCACCCTACACCCAGCCAGGCTGGTGCCACAGAATCCCTGGGTGCAGGATCCCCAGGAGTCCCACCAAGGATCTGGGGGAGAAAAGTAACGTCCTACAGATGTGGGACCCTGGGAGAACAGTCAGTAGTGGGACAGATGGAGAAGCTGTTGGCACCTATGTGGTCTTTGCCAGGCTGTGCAGCCTGCCTGCTTTCCATGTCAGCCTGGCAACCCACCTTTTCTGCTGGTTTTGGGGCTAGAATTGTGTAAGTCTCCACTTCCATTTTTCTCCCCATCAGCCTTTCTGAGCAAGCGCAATCTAAGCCACGGATCATGAAGAGTTCAACAAACAAGGGGAGGAGAGGACGGTCCTGAGGTGTGGTGTGCATGCCTGGGCCAACCCTCCTAGCAGCCAAGGAAGGGGCTTGCTAAGAGTCACCGGCACAACCTGTTGACAAAAGAAAGCAGGGCTTCCACTGAAACAAGCTGGTTCCACCTGGGGCAATGGATTAGAAACCTCGGCACAGCCCTCCAATTCCTCCCAGCAAACCAACTGTGGCTGGAGGCAGGGATTAAACCCAGCAGAGGAATGCAGCTCCTTCCCGCTGCAGAGTCCAAGTTGGCACCGCATCCCCACTCAAGACATGGCTTACATAATGCAACTTATGAAAGCAAAATAGCCCAGCCGTGCCAGCCTGTGGGCAGGCCAGGGTGGAGAGGAAAAAAAGGGAAAAAAAAAAAACCACAACAAATTTTTTGGCTGAAGTAAAGCCTAGCTGCCCCCCTGCACCACTACTCTTGCACCATCTCGTCAGGTAAGGGAGGAAAGGAGCAGTAAGAGATAAGGTTTAGGAGAGGCAAAGGTCCAAGTCCTCCTACAAGACTTGAAGACCTGCAGCCCTGGTGCCCATTCTGGAGTCACAGAATATGGATTTTCCCCCTATTTTCCCCCTCTGACGCTGCATTTTTCCCGAGGCAGGCAGGTTCCCATTGAGGTCAATCCACACATGCCTGTGTGCGAGGCCACTCCAGATCTTGGGGGCTGACCTGGAAGAAGAGCGCAGCCCCAGATCTCATTCCTTCCAAACACAGGTCAGACATGTCCAGGAGCAGCTGGGAGAGGCTCTGATCCACAGCATCTCCCACTGGGGGTGGAGACCCTAGAGATGCTTCAGCGTGAAGAACAGCAGGGTTGGGTCTGCCCAGAGCCCTTGTCTGCATGTTCTCATCAAAGGTTACTGCACAGGAGAGGGGGACAGTTCCAAAACACCCAGCACTGTCTCAGAGCAGTTACAAAGGAGCAAACTGAGGTCACCATTTCTTCATGAACCGGGCAATTAACAATGTCACCTTTAGGCATCCAGATGGGTCATTACTCAGTGACCGATATCCCCCATAATCTACATCAGGAAGAGCTGTTTGTCTCTCCATACCGCATATCCTACAGATGGACTGCACCCTTTACAAGCAAGCAAAGAGAGCCAGGACTCAATTTAAAAGCTATAAGATCCAGCACGGTGAAACTAAGAACTGCACATATGTGGTCAGTACCAGCTGAAGAGCCAGGAGAACCACTCATGGACCACCCCAGATCTGGCTCTGCATCCAGCTGGCCAAGGAAGCCAGGCAGACCTAAGGAGATCTTCCCTTTCAAGAGCTCCTACTTGTTGCCTAAGCAGCTATTCTCAGTTTAATCAGTAACTGAACAAGTGGGATGAAATCCCGGCTCAGCTGAAGCTGAATTACTGACGTCCGTGATGGCAGGATTGGCCTATTGGCTCCACCACCTTTCTCATCTAGGTCACACAAGAAACTACCAACTGGCCACACTTGACCTGTTCCCAAAGCATGCCTTGGCCTCTTTCAAGAGGCCAAAGGACCTCCAGTTACTCTTCTATAGCTCTCCACCAGCTCACAATATAGCCAAGGAACATCAAGCAGAGATCACAGCCAGGACTCCTCTGAACACCACATCAGAGGATGCTGGACCTCCAGGAGACATTTCAAGAGAGAAAAGCAGGGCTACTCTGACAATATGAGGTTTAAGCACAAACATGCTCTTGCAAAGCTCTGCAAATCATCCCCTCAGCAGTCTGTGTCTGACTCCCTTCCTGGGACCATCTCTTCCCATCCTCCACAGGTAGAAAGAGATGCAGGGCAGTCACATGGACCAACATCAACATGCCAGAAAAAGGGAAAACTGCAGACTCAGAGAAATAAAACCAATTTAGCCTAACAACAAGAAATGCCTCTCTTCCACCCCAGGTAACAGCATCCAAAAGACAGCTCAACAAAACATTACCTACCTAAGAGTGGCTGATTTCTTCTCCAGAAGCTGTGTTCGGGGAGAGGTGGCCACAGCCAGAAGCTGTGCAAAGGCTGATCTACCAAAAAGATTAAATAACACTAAAAACCACACACACACAAAAGTGGAAGTGGTATGTAGATACTAGAGCAGTAGTACTCTGGAAGTGTGAAAGGGTAGAAGAAACCCAACCAGACACACCTGATTCATCAGGCTCTTCAGAAAGAGAAGAGCTCTCATGTCCTCACAGTAATTGGTCTGGCACAGCCCAGTCTTAAAAGATGCTGCAAGTGTGGTTTTGATTAGCTCATCTGCTGCAGGCTGTATTTGAAGGGAGCTGTGGCTAATCTTATTTTGATTGCCTTAAAATTCAGTTATGGCCTGGTGTGTGAGCAGATATATTAATCAGCCTTGTCTCCTAAGCTGGTGTTTGATTAAAAGGGAGCATAACCAACAGGCATGTCAACAAGCTGATACTATTTTTGACTGCTTCATTTGGAGCAGTTCCTGATGCTCCAATGTGCCTAGCAAACCTTTTGGGGCCAGCACTTGAATTTTCTTGTATTCAGTGAACATTTCTATACTGTTGTTCACACTTTAAGGATGTGTGAGTAAATAGACTGTACTGGGTTTGGGTGTGTGGTGGGGTTTTTGGTAGCAGGGGAGGGACTACAGCAGTGGCCCCCTGTGAGAATCTTCACAAAGTTCCCCCAGCTCCAAGTAGGACCCACCTCTGGCCAAGGCCGAGCCAATTAGCGATGTGGCCGCACCTCTGTGATAACGTATTTAAGAAGGGAAACCTGAGAGGGGGGTTGGGACACTTGTGAGGAGGTGTTATAAGGACACTTATGCAAACACTGAGGTCAGTGGAGGGGGGCGGTGCGGTGCGGTGCGGTGCGGTGCGGTGCGCGCATGTAGAGATCCTCCCAGTACCCCATGGTGAGATGGCAGGGCTGCCACCCATGGAGATCACTGGAGGAACAGAGGTTTGTCTGTGGAAGACCCCACACTGGAGCACATGACTGTGCTAGGCTGGGACTCTATGGAAAGAAGCAGCCCTCACTCTTGCAGTTCAGCACTGGGAGGACTGCAACATGTGGGGGTGATCCACGCCAGAGCACCTTGAAGAGAATGCATCTGTGAGGAGAACTTATGGCTGAGAAAGTTTGTGGAGGGCTGTGCCCTGTGAGAAGGATGTTGCGTGGAGCAGGGGGAAGAAGAGTGCTTCCTCCTCATATCCCTTGCAGGAAGAAGCAGTGGACTGACTGTACTCCCCATCCCCTGCATTGCTGGGGGAAAGGAGATAGAGATATCAGGAACAAAACTGAGCCTGGAAAGAAGGGAGGGATGGGGGGGGTGGGGTGGGGTTTAAAGATATGGTAATTCTTCACTATCCCATTCTGTCTGTTAAGTGTGGGTTTTGTTAGTGTTCAAATTAAAGTGATGTTCTTCTTTTTTTTTTTTTTCTTCCCCTAACAAGCCTGTCTTTTGCCTGTGACTGTAATGGGTGAGCTACCCCTCCCTATCCTTATCTCAATTTCTGAGATTTTTGATTAATTCTTCTCTTTCCCAGCACTGGGGGGAATGCATGAGTGAACAGCTGCATGGCACTCAGTTGCCCTCCAGCCTCAAACCACAACACAGAGAAAAGGCATTTGCTAACTCCTGAGAAGCTAGAAGTCAAAATGTTTTATATAAATACATAAGCAGTAAAATCAGCTTTTGAAGGTTTCAGGCTCAATTTGCAAGAGCTCCACAGCCTTAAGAGGAGGCCTCTCTGCTCTACATAGTTGGGAAATGGTGTTCAGGTAACTGCAAAGTAGGCTCAGCAAGGAAGCTTTAGGAAAAAGTCAGTAAACGCTGTCTAGAGGAAAGGGGGGATTTTCTGCCTTCTAATTCATGATAATCTTTTTTTCACATATATTTTTAATAATCATTTGAAAAGCCATTTTGCAGCACAGTGTTGTTTTGACCTTATTTTCAGTTGGGTAGTTGTGAAGTGAGTGGATAAATGCTTTCTCAGCTGAGAACAAGAGGAGCCATTAAGCATCAAGGTCCTGTCCTAAATTTATGTTCAAGGCAGCTGGAGAAGCAAAGGACTGACACCTGCTCCCCCTATCACCCTGATGGCCAGCCTGAAGAGGGCATCCTCTGCAGGGACATACAAATGGTAGGTACTCCACATCTCTGCATTGATGAGGCTCTGAGGTCCAGGGAGATGCTATTTAGCCCCAGGACAACACCTGGTTGCCCCTCAGCTGCTGCCTTGGCTGCTGGTGGTGTTTGGTGGCCAAAACTAAGCCATGCTCCCTCTTCTCAATTCCTTCATTCCCCAGAAAGGATGGATCTCTGGAGGGACAGGGCTCCAGTCTTGAGGATGCAGAGTAGTTGGAGGTACAGGAATCTCAAAAAATTCATTACCATGTATTGTCCTTCCTTCTCTGCAAATGTCCTTATAGAAGCTTCCTTAATTCAGGTGTCATCCATTTTTTCCTCTAACATTTTCTTGGAAGGCAGAGAGAACAGTAGCTGCCCCCTCTGCACCCAAATCAGCTAAAAACCCCAGCGCTTCAGGGCTCATGAGTTACTCCAGAGCAGCATGGGTTTCTTCTGGCTGCAGAACCCCTGCTCCAGCTGAGGCCAAAGTCCTTGTGGTCATGTCACAATCAGAGGAAAGGACATGGTATCTGCTTTGCTTCTGCTCTGGTGACACTCCACCCCACAGGGACACAGAGATAGGTTTAGGACTGTGGTGAGGAAGGTGCTGCCTTTAATGTTCTGCAGAAGGGAGATGCAAAAGACCACTTGTTCCATAAAAATGCAATGGCAGGATCAGCCTCGACAGCCCAGCAGGATGTTCGTGTGTGGTAAATCCAGATTTAAAGATGGGAATGATTAAAGCATCCACCCCTGAAGCAAGGACCTCTGGGGGAAGCTGGGAAATAGCACCACAAAACTGCAGGAGCAGTGTTGACACTTTACCACTACCTTGCTTACTTTTCTAAGTACCTGGTTTTATACCAAAGGTGAGTGAGCATTTTCTCCATAGGGAGAGTGGGAAAAGGTCCTTTTCCACAAAGCCCTTTTCATTGTTTACTGGAATCTTATTTTTTGTGGGATTTCTGCATCCTGTAGAACATGTGTGGAGGTAGCTGGGGAGATGCACAAACACCTGTACTTACCCCATAACCCTCCCCATAGACACTCATAAGCCTAGTCCCTTTCCCCATACCAAGAGAACCCCGCTCCAAGCCCAACTGGACCATCACTCACCAGAGAATCAATGGCCACCTACAAAACCCCATTTTCTGGGGAGCACACATCAATTGCAAAACCCCTGCCCCCAAAAAACCCACCCTACAAATGGAAAGCCAAAGCCTACCCCTACCAGTATCAAATTCCATTCAAACAGTGAAGGCAACACACATACAAAAGAAGCTGCCAGGATGAAACACAGAAAGGAGGCAGAAGTTGGAATTAAGGTCTTGTTCTTTTTTTCTTTTTTTATTATAAAAAAACCCAACTATTCGGAAGAAGTTCAAATGCAATGGAATATAACCGGCACCATCTAAGATACCAGGTGTAAAATCCCAGAATGTTTGAACCCACCAGCAGAGCAGGAGGTGCCAGGGCTGGCTGGGAGGGACAGGTAGCCTCTCCCTTCTCCTAGCCCCTGTCACAGATGGATGGCAGGCAGCCCAAGAGCCAGGACACAACAGGGGCATCAATGGTCTCTGTAAAACCATACAGTTTTGGAAACTAAGAATATTTGGGAAAAAAAAACACTTTTTTTTTCCCCCTTTATCAAAAGCCCTGCTTTAATGACATGCTAGCCCCACTGGAAAGGTTAAACACCCACAGCTCTGTCCAGAACATGGTTAAGTTGACCTGTCAACTCGTAGTTCAGGACACCCTCTCCCTGTTGGTCTATACGCTTGCAAGCACATCGTGACTGCTTGAGTTAGTGATAAACGCTTCTGCGGGCTTCCCGGGTCTGGGAACCACCTCCTGCAAACTCCACACAAACAAATCTCATCTTAGTCTCCTCTACCAAGCCCTCCAAGCTCACTGTGTCCCACCTAGAGGCTCTCCAACAGCATCCTCAGGAGCTCTGCCTGCTCTAGCTGGGTGAGTCATTGGAACATCATCTCTTTTTAAAAAAAAACAAACAAAAAACCCACTTTCATATATATTTTTTTTGTTGTTTTTATATTTAAATAGAAAAATACTACTTCACTCTGTGTTATGAGCCAGAGACCAGTTGGCTTCCAGTGACAGAACCAGGAGTTCTCTTCAATGCTCCTACACTGAGCTCAATGCCAGGAGACTCCTAAAAACCTCAAGGGGCCAGAGGGTGAAGATCTCCCCATCACACCATACAGGCAGGAGCGCACAGGGCTCTATCACAGCTCCCATCTTCTCTTCTTCCCAGAAGGGTACCAACCTTAGAGAACCATTAGTCTGCAGAGAGCCAGCAGTGGGGCTAACACCCCAAATTCGACTCTTGGGGAAGTCAGCTAGAGTTTTAAGCTTTCCACTCGCCTACTGGCCTTCTGTGTGTGCAGTCTGTCCCTGGAAGCCACTGGATCCCATCAGATGTACACATGAATTAGACAAAAAAATTGTAAAACAGTGGTTAAAAGTTCTCTAACTCCCTCTCCTCGTCTTGTCTTCTGAAGAGTCAATGACAAACAGACACTGATAAAACTAAACCTGCCCTCCTCCCCACCTCAAGACAACAAGAGTTACTGAGACACAAAACATGTTATCTTGTACCCTCAGGATTACATCTAGAAGGGAAGTTTAGGGGTGTGGGAAGTGCAGGGGGAAGGCAGTATCTGTGGGTGCAGTCTGCTTAGTTTTTGTACTCAAAAGGCTCATCTCCAGTTTCATTGAGGAGACACGTGCGGACGAGGGCCTCTGTCACAGCATAAGGATCACAGTTGGCGGAGGGCCGGCGGTCCTCGAAGTAGCCCTTCTTCTCATGGCCCACATTCCTGGGGATGCGGATGCTGGCGCCGCGGTTGGCCACGCCAGCAGAGAACTCGTGGATGTTGGACGTCTCATGGAAACCTGTCAGGCGCCTGGCATTGTCCAGCCCCCCTTTGGGGTCATAGGCACGGATGTGGTACTGGTGACGCTTGCTCAGCTTCTCAATGGCCTCTTCAATGTGCCTGCGAAGGAAGCGAGGAGGAGGGGAAGACACAGTGAGCATCTGATGGATGGTACGAGCTGAGCTGCTCTTGACCATTGAGTCAAAGAAAACCCAGATTTATCGCTGTCTCCAAGCCGCTTCATGAGGAAGCCTTATGCCCTACAACCCACTTCTCTGGTCATCTTAACACAGAGCTTCTCTGCACTCCTACTGCTGACCCCAGCTGCTGATTGGAAAAAGATCCCCGTGGCCAAATCCAACAGGCACATTGTCACCAAGGAATCTGCTCTCAGAGGGGATCAACACAGAAGTCACAGGTTAGCTCATTATCCCAGGGCATCACTAAGATTAAGACAAGAAAACACAGCTGCCAGGAGGAATGCCAGCATAGAGCTCCACTGCAGCCCAATGCTGTCAGGTCCCCCTCTACCTGCACTCAACACATCAGTCCCGTAAGGCAACTAGTGTTTGTCACTTCCAGGATCTTGTCATTTAAGAAAACATGGCATTCACTTCCACAGCCTGGTCTAGACAGAAGTAAATGGTCTTTCTCTTTCATGGTTGTACAACAAAAGGCCTATGCTGAGTTTGTTTTCAGCACTGGCACATCAAGAGCTGGACAGCCTGTTATGAATAGCTACATCTTGGCTACTCATGCATCCATCAACACTGATGGAGCTGTACTGCTGGCTGAATTTCCCACCTAACACCAAGATGAGATTGTATCACTGTATTTAAAAAAAAAAACAAAACAAAAAAAAAGCAGCCAAGGAGCAGAGTGATGTCTCCCATGTAGGCAAAAGGTCTGCAAATGCTCGCTGCTACAAGTCCAGTTTAGCAAACAGATCCTACTCATTCATCTCAAAAAACTTACTTGAGACCCCCGTCTTCCCTCATGTTCTTGGTGCTGAAGTTGGTGTGACAGCCAGCACCGTTCCAGTTCCCAGGGATGGGCTTGGGATCGAAGGACACAATGACACCAAAGTCTTCACACACCCGATGGAGGATGAAGCGTGCAATCCAGAGGTGATCCCCCATCTCAATCCCTTCGCATGGTCCCACCTGGAACTCCCACTGCAAGAGGAGGAGTCACTGGCTGTAAGGCACTTCCCACCCCCTTATGCTCTGAAGTAGACTACATGACTAAGAGCATACAGCAAAATCTCCCACTGCCTGGGATTTTTCTGTACTCTCTCATTCCACAAGGATGCCTAAAACGATTTACCTGGGCTGGCATCACTTCTGCATTGGTTCCTCCGATTTTCACGCCAGCATAAAGGCACGCACGGTAGTGGGCCTCCACAATGTCTCTGCCAT
Organism: Athene cunicularia; assembly: GCF_003259725.1. Taxonomy (NCBI): domain Eukaryota; kingdom Metazoa; phylum Chordata; class Aves; order Strigiformes; family Strigidae; genus Athene; species Athene cunicularia. The sequence goes on along the minus strand of NW_020799109.1, from coordinate 29,470,219 downwards.
AGGCTTTGTCTGCCCCTACACCGCAGTAGTACGGACCTGCAACAGCACAGGTGAACAGCAGGAGGAACATGAATTTCCAAGAAAAAAAGGGCTTTAATACAGTGAAGACCAAGCACACACAGGGGAGAACTCTCCAGAGGCTTGGGATGCGTGGAAAAGCCCCAAAATCCATTTTTCATGTAAGCACTGATGCAGAACAAATCCCTCTAACAGTCTGGTCTTATAATCCGTCACACTGGGCAAGAGTTTAAGTCACCTGCAGACTAACAAACCAAGCAGCAAATTAGGATGTGGCCAATCATCATCTTAGCCTTTCTGTAACAATCTTAATCTTATGGATTAGTTTTCACCAATATCCTGCTTGCTATTGTCCTCCTTCAGTTCTAGAAACATCTCAAATCTTTTAGCTTGCCTGAAGCATTTAAACTGCATCACACAGATTATGGTTCAAACACGGTGTTTAGAAATCCTGACTTGGTCCAGCGTAGACTCCCGAGAGGTTACCTTGGGGTCCAGGGAAGCCATTGGAAGGCCAGCCAAAAGGATGTCCATCTGTCCCCAGGAGAGTGTACTCTTGCTCCATCCCAAACCAGGGGTGCTGGTTGGACACCATATCCATAATCCGCCTGCAGGTGTATCGGAGATTTGTCTCTAGAATGGAAAAGCAACACAAGGCTCATTAGCATCTCTATCTTCCCCTCCAGTCCCACTCCCCATTTCCACTTTATTTACAGTTTGAGTCCCAGCAGCCTTGGTGAAGAATCTCAGGACCAGCTCTTCCTCCACCACCAGCACTTTGTTTGCCTTTTATTTTCAGGGCAGGCATTACTTGCATCATGCATGATGCTAAGGGCATGAACAACATTTGGATAGGTCTCCCTTTCCCCTCCCCAAAAACACCACTTCCACCAGGAGATGGGATAAAGTCCATTCACCTGCAGACTGGCGGTTGTATTTGAAGACCTCACAGAGAACTAGTTTATTGGGATCCTTGCGAAAAGGGTCCCGAAACATAGCAGCAGGTCGCAGGTACATGTCACTGTTGGATCCTTCAGACTGGAAAGTGCTGGAGCCGTCAAAATTCCACTCAGGAAGATCTGGAGGAGAGAGAGAAATGACTCATCGTGACCCAGGGTCCCTGGTCACCTGGAGGATGGGCTCCTTGCCATCCTCCAGCATTACAGAGGTGAAAATGCTTATAGAGAACAGGCCTACAACAGGTCTAATCCCAGATCAGATGATTTTGTTCCAAATGGACAAAGAAAAAAAAAAAAAACACAACAAGCAAAAAACAAGGGAGTGCAGCTCCCCAGACACTCTAGGAAACACAAGGAGCTGGGCTGCTGGCCAAGCCCAAGTGAACTGAGCAGCACTGAGGATGTTTCCCATGTCACAATGTCACAGCCACCACGAGGATGAACAGAGCAGCCAGTCTCCCTGCAGAGGTGGCTAGGAAAACTAGGAGAGGGCAGAGCACAGGACATCTTCAAGCTGTAGGAACGAGGGGAGCCATGAAATACCCTTACCCATGTTGCACGGCCTGGAGAACGTGGGAAAGCAAAATCACACATAGGCAGTCTCATATAGAGGAGGAGGAGTATGGCCACCTTGGCCCCCTCACCCACCCCTCCTGGCTGCGCACTGCCCTCCAGGTAAAAGCACAGTGGGAGCAGCAGTGAACTCCACCCAGGGAATGTTATCTCCTTCATATCCTGGGGTAAAGTGGGAGGATGGGAAGCACAAAGATTTCAAAGGAGTTGTGCCAACCACTCCCTTAGAGGGAAAAGAGGAAAGGAGAGGGGGGGGGGGGGGAGGGGGGGGAAGAGGAAAAAAAAAAGAGGAAAGAAAAAAGAAAGATAATTCTGCTCAGTCACACAGAGTATTTTCATTTCATAACTGTCTCCAGCCAGCACCATGGCAACCTGGGGAAAATCCTAATGCTATTATTGTGTAAGCTGGGACTGTTTGTTCTGAGGGACACAAGCTCTTAATTACACCGGATAGCTCCATTCTTTCCCCTGCACTTTCTTCTGCCAAACTACTTCCGGCCAAAATGAGTACTCGAGAGTCAATGGGCTGCCAAGCCCCTGCCAACAGCCCCCAGCCACTGCCAACAGCCCCCTCCGCAGTGGGGACAGCGCCAGAGCCAGGCTCCCAACCCCAGGCATCTCACTGAAACTCCACATCTGGAGAGCTGGGAACATTCCCCTGTATCTGGGGAAAAAGGCAAGTGGAAGGGGGTGAGGAGCAATGTCTTCCCCAGATACCATCCTTCTGCCATGAAAGAGAGAGAAATGGCATCCTTTCTGACGAGGGGTTGTGAATTCTGTACCCGCTCTCTCACCTTCAAGGCTCTTGGGTTCGTGGTCCAGCGTGCGGGTTTTGCAGCGGAGGTGCTCCCCCGTCCCATCGATCCAGATATACATGGCTTGGACCTTCTCCCCCTGTGGCAGCTTCATGTACATGTGCTTGATGGCTTTGCTCAGGTGGGAGCTCGCTGAAGTGGCCATGGCTGCAGACCGGACAAGGGGGTTCCTGCAGGGACAACACAAAAATCAACCCAAACCATGAGCCGTTCCCTGCGCTCCCGCATTTTTCACTCCTCTAGCCAGGGAGGAGCAGGAGACAGCTCGGCCACGGGGCTGGCTGCTATCTCCAGCGGTCCCATGCGGTTTTGCAGATGGAAAGCACAGCAGCTCGGGCCGACACAGGCAGCTAGGAATGCCCTGCTCCAGAAGCGATGCCTTCAAAGTGTCCTGTTAATACCTTGACCACGTCCTACCGGTAAACTAGATTTTGTCCACCAAGCAACAGCCTTCCAAAGTGCTCCTCAGCCCCTCCATGCTCACCACCACTCCAGAGCAAGGCATAATGTATAAGGAAAACTTAGCTGGGGCTTTCTTAATATGTTTGCTTCAGCGAGGAGGGCTTGCCAGCCCCAGCTGCCTTCTGCGATCAGCTGGTCTGACGTTATACAAGCCTCGTCCAGGGCAGGGGGGAGTCCAAAGGGGAGCAAGAGGCAGCACAAGCAACCCTTGAGCAACCCCGGCAGCGATGGGGAGGCCGACGAGGCTCTGGTCCCAGCCAGTGGGACCTGCAGCATCCCCAGCACAGCCCGGAGCTGGGCTCCCAGGGACAGCCAGCCCACGTGTGTCAGCAGCACGGCGAACGGGGCCCACGCGTGTTTGCAAGGAGCTCGGAAATGCAAAATTATTTCAAGATCTGAAGTGATTCAGAAAGTCACTACAACATTTTAACCCTCTGCAGAGAGGCTCAGCCTGCCCAGCCCATCTCTCCCCAGCCAACCCTGCCCCCGGCGGGGCTCCTCTGCCCACCCCGGGGCTCCCCACCAGCTTCTCCCACGCGTACATCTGGCAGGGCGGAAGGCACCCGTACTGAAGCAAGCAGCTAAAGAGCCTCGTGAAGGAAAAACTGCAAAAAGCATCCGCTTTCAAGAGAAAACTCGAGCTGCCTCTTCCCTCCCCAACCGGAAAATAAAAAAAAAAAAAAAAGAAAAC
>NW_020799109.1:29454865-29466651 GCF_003259725.1 Athene cunicularia | reverse complement strand
CCCGGGAATGGGAGGGAAGTCCCCCGCTTCGCCCCGCACCGAGACAGCGCGGGGCGGGGGGGGATCAGGAAGCCGAGGGAAAGAGGGTACGGAGGAGGGTGGGTGTGTGTTTTTTGCAACCCTCCCGGCCCGAAAAAATAACCCTTCATCTCGCCTAGTTCTGGGAAAGCGGCAGCGGGAGCAGATCCAGGGCTTTCCGCGGCGTTTACATTAGCGGCTGCCTTTGCATAACTCCCAGGGATGGAAATCAGCCACCCTGGTAAACAGGGCAGTGGGGAAGGGAGGGAGGGACGAGAGCCCCCCCAGTCAGTTCTGGGCCTAGGCACTGGCTCGCTACACATCCCCACTCTGGGGGTGGGAGAACAAGCCACTGGTGCTTAGTGTCCCGCTTTCCCCCTTGGTGCAGATAACGGGCTACAGCACCTGGATTTGCATCCAAGCCCCTCACTCCAGGGCACAGGCCTGGTCACTGTCACATAAGGGAGAAGAAATCCTGCCAGCCCTGCTGTGGATGCAGGAGCACCCACTTCAGAGACACCCAGGTGGCAAGGGGCACCCAGCAAACTGCAGGCACTGCTCAGTATTTTTCCACCCCAGCAGCTCACTGGCTGTCCCAGCCCCACTCCTGCTCAGCCCTCTTGCTCCTCCCAGCCCGGACCCAAGGGGCAGGAGGGCAATGCCAGCACTAGCAGAAGGAGCCGCAGCCCCTGCACACATCCCTGCACACACATGTGGGTGCCAGGCCAAACACACCATGCCCATACCTGCCTTGGGGTGATGGGATCCTGGGTCTGCCCCACACCAGCCTCGGGGGAAAGGTGGGCGACACCAAAATTGAGCTCTCTCCAGGAGCTGGACCCTCCTGACCATCGCAGCCACCCTACTGAAGACACAGCCTCTGCACGGCCAGAGCCTGGGGCGACAGTGGCCAGGGAGAACTGGATCCTCAGCCAGGAGGAGGTGGAAGTGCTGGCTAAGGCTTTGCCTTGATTTATCGCCCATCTCCAGAGCCGGGTCCCCACCCTCCCTCCGGGGACAACCCTGCTCATTCTTTACCACCACTTTGCAGCAGCCTTAAGTGTGCGTTAATCCCCCGAGGCTGTCCAGAATGGAAGTGAAATTCAGGTGCTTGAGCAAGGTAGAGCCACCAAGCATTACAACAGGAACTGCCTTCCCCCAGTACCCCAGTTCCTGTACCCTATGCATAGAGCAAAACTTTCAGCACAGAAACAGATGCTGTGTTTTACCCATGAAATTAGCTCAGGATCTCATATTCAGACCAAGTTCAACTGTGGTCACCTGAATCTAATGGCTCAGCTGAAGCAAAAAGAGGCAGGAACTGGTGCTGAGACCCAGTCAGGCCAGAAGAGACCCAAAATAGCTCCCATAAAGAGGAGCTGTCAAGCCACAGGCAACGTAAAGCCGTGCCCAGCCCTTTTCCCTAAGTTTGCAGAGGTTTGTTTAATCAGGACACTCATCTCCGATAGCTCCAAATTCTTGGAACTGTGCTTGCTAATCGCAAATTTCCCAGAAACTTTGGCCACAAAACCGGGGGCATTTACGGGTGGAAGTCCCTGTGGCATGGGGTGACCCTCCTCACCCTATGTGAGCAGCTCCCCTTTTCACTCACAGAACTCCAAACACCACCGAAGGAAAGTGGGGAGCAAAGGCAGCTTGCAGTGTAAACACCTCCTCTCCGTCCGATAAAGCCCTGCCTGGGAGAGACCCCCAGCGTGGGCAAGGCTTCCACGGCTAGGCTGGGACGTGTCGCTCCCTGCCCCGGGCAGGTTTGGTGGCAGGCCCGTGCCCGTGCCCCTTACCCTCGCCCTGCACAACATGTTTACGAGCCAGCGGAGAAGAGGTGAGCGCTGCCGCTGCCAGCGCCCTCTCCCGGGAAGCCGGCGGGGAAAGCGGCGGCCCCTTCCCGGCTCGCAGGGCTCAGGGCAGCTTGTTTACTGCCTGCCTTCCCCTCCTCCCCTTCCAGGCTGCCGGGTTTTTTTTGGGAAACACGGCTCAGCTTGTGCCTTCGCCCAGCTGCGTGCTCCAGTGACCCTTATTGTCACCAGCATTCAACGAGACAAAAACCTCATCGGGGAGCTGGGGAAGGCACGATGCCAACAGGTGACACCTCCCAGGAGTGGATTTAAGTCAGCCTTCAAAGGGCCCGCTCTAAATGCACAGCGAGCTGGCCAGAGACAATGCACCGCTCCAGGGGCGAGTCCCAACTGGCATATGTTTTTCTTTCTTCCTCCTATTAATTCGTGGGAACACCTTTATTCGCCTGCCCCAGCACTTCCCTCCGGCGCGGTTTATATCCTGAGAGAATTGCCAGGGTTGGAAAGTGCCTGGTGAGCTGGGAGGGCTGGACTTTGCAGCCGTCTGCCTCCAAGGCAGCAACGCAAACCCAGCAGGGACAGCACACACCGAGGTCTCTGGTCTGTCCACGAGAGGTCTGGGGATCAGGATGGTTGAGTTGCACACTTGGCATGAGACCTGCCCACTCTGATACCACCCTGGCATCTTTTTCAGGAGCCAAGCAGCCAAGGGTCATGGCTTCCCTCTCTTCCCCAGCCTTTCTGGGGCTTCTGTGACCCATCCCTGTCCATGTGTCCCTGCCCATCCCTGTCCTCATATCCCCCCTAGCTGCCCTGCAACTGCACACCCCTGCCTGGCTGCTGAGACCCCCTGAAAGTGCAGCCTCCGCAATTTGGGAATGCCTTAAAATGTGGAAATGTCACACCACAGGGAGAAAAAAAAGAGGGGGAGTGAGTAGAATTCGAGGGTTAAAAAGGCAGGATATGAAACTTCCCTGTGGCTCAGGCCCTGGGGCAGGGCTTTGCTCCTTCAGTGCTATGACTTCCTCAGCTCCCTGGGGCCATCTCAAAGGGTGGCCCCTGACTGCAGACCCTGCAGCTGGAGACCTGGCCACCCCTGGAATCTCAACCCCAACAGATTACAGACCTGCTCTGCTAAACCCAGCTACCCATTTGCCTTTCACCAGCACTAAAAATTTTAAACAGAAATTCAGTATTTTTTTAAAAACAGAGATACCACACAGGAAGGAGGAACTGTCCGTTTTGTTGTGACTGGTTAGGTCCTAGGAGGAAGCCTGATGCACACAAAATGCCCCAGACTCTAGCAATGGCACAGCTGGGAGGGAGTAGGGACAAGCATAGAGTCGTAAAATAGTTTGGGTTGGAAGGGACCTTTTAAAGGTCATCTAGTCCAACACCCCCTGAAATAAGCAGGGACATCTTCAGCATCTCTCCTCTCCCTGTGCCCAACAGCTAAGACATTCCCAAATTCAGATACACCATTTTCAGACCCATCTAGGAAAGAGCGCTGGGCTACAATGTACCACATCAGGAACTGAAACGCACTCAAGTGAGACCAGACATGGGCTGGATGACCTGATTTTGCATTGCCTCCATCTCTGCCCACTGCTGGGCATAGCTGCCTTTGCTTGGACCCACCACAGTGTGCCCACTGCCACTGGGACCAGGGCTTCAGAGGGCTGGAGGAACTGGAGTTGTAGCCCCTTTTACCTATGATTAGCAAGGGCTGGAAAAATGAACCTAAATCCTTAGAGAGACGAGCAAGCACTTAATTAACAAGTTGCCCTCAATAAGACTCAAACAGCAGTCACCGACTGAGGACAGGCAGGTCACAACCGGGCGGGGAAGCATCTGTGCTGGGGAGGGACTGACCTTGTGCAAGCAGCGGTGGCTGACCAGTCTCCCCCGGAGTGTGGCAGGAGGCTGACGAAACCCCCCAAGGCAGGAAGGCAGTAGCTGCTTGCCCGATAAGTGAGCAAACATTGCACGCTCCGCAGCAGGCCCATTCTCCCTTTGAAGATGCTGCCAGGGTCAAGGGTAGCCAAGGGCTGGTGACCAGAGGACTTTCAGAGGCAGAGTAGATTACCTGGGCTGCACAGAAGGGCAATTTAGGAAAGCAAATTGATAAATAAAAACGTGCAGAGGCACATGCAAAGAAAAAGAAAGCTCCCTCCCTGTGCATCTCAGCTGCAACATGCACCTGTGAGGCATTTAGGGGAAGAGGGGCCTGGGGAACACAGCAGCCAGGAAAACCTTGTGCAAACCTCCCTGGCTGCTTGCACCTCCCTCTCCACCCCTTTCACAGCCACTTTGGTGCTGGTTGCTGTGCCCGATGCCCACCTTGCCACCCCTTGCATGAAACCATGGCATTGCTTCGTCCCCCAGCAGCCTCCTTCCCCAGCTCTCCCCAGGGAGGGCTCTTTGTGGCAGGGGCATCACCACTGTCAGCTCTGGGCCTGTCTGGCAGCAACCCTGGCAGGCAGCACCTACCTCCCACCAGTTCTGCCCTGCACGCATGCAAGACCTTGTGGAGAGGCCGAGCGTCTTCAGTGAGCAGGGGCTGCCGCTGAGAAGCACGTGCTCGCCTTCAAAAGCAACCAGGGGAAGCTGGAAGATGAGAACGTCAGGGCAGGCAGGATTTGAGACCTAGAAATTGCTTGGCTCGATTCGCTCTGTACAAGGGTGGAGAATATCCCAGGGAGTGCTCAGCACATGCCTTTCCCTGCAGTTGGAAATTGGTCACAGTGTGCATTGGCAGGGTTGTTTTTGCCGTTTGGTTTTTTTTTGTTTGGTTTTTTTTGTCTTTTTTTACTAGCGCTGTTCATGCTGCTAAATACACTCCCAGCTAGGTCAGGGCCACGTTAGCTGTGGCTGGCAGATTAATTTCAGCCTAATACACTTCACAGCACCGTGAGAGTGCAGAAATCTTCAATGAGCTGCCCAAGTGGATTCAATGCTACAATCTTGGCCCAACATTGTAAATTATAAAAGGTAACTGCAAAGTGCTGTTGCCCATGTCCCTCCTTTACAGCTGAAATAGGTCCCTGTCCTGCCACAACAGTGCTTAACCTGGACTGGTGAAGTCAACAGACCCAGGCACTCATATAAGGTTACACAAGTGATTTTGCTTCAGCTGGAGAAGAGACAAGCAAATACAGAGCTTGCCTCAGGGGTTGTCAGGTGTAATGGGTCAGAGCCCAGCCTTCACAGTCATTCCCAAGCAAGGAAGCTACAGACAGATGGCAATAGGCTCAAAAATACTTCTAATTAATGTAAGGAAATACCAGAGATGTCCTCATTGAGCAAACAAGTCTTACACACCCAGGAGACCAACCATGAAAATCACATACAAAAAAATAAGCCTTCTATGTTCCAGAAAGGAATTAATATTTAAAGCTGAACTGCCATACCTCAGACAATTCCAGTTTTAAGGTGCTATGGGCCCAAAAGGATTATGCCCATTGCTGACAGTCTTTGAAAGTGTCCTAAACTATTTATATGAGAACAGGCTGGGCTGTATGGGGGGAAAAAAACCCATAATCTTACCCCAAAAGCTCACTCTGGGCATATAATATTTATGCTAGAGGGTGAGCAGATTTGTGCAGCAAGGTGCTTGCACTGCTTCCTCATGCTGGGGTTTCCCAGGTTACAGAGGTGGTAGACCATTACCTCAGACCAAAAGCAATACTGAGGTGTATGGGATTGCTGTGGGACAGTGGGTACCGACTGCAGCAGGGCAGGGGGAAACAGCCTCCACCCCCCCCAGGGCACCAAAAGGGGCCAGTTAGGCTGCGAGCAGCCAGCGACCGCAGGTGGTGAGGCTGATCCTGCGGTGGGGCAGCCTTGGACTTCACCACCATGGTGAGCCGTGCCAGTTTATGTTGGGCAAGGATAAGAAACCTAGACCCGTCCCCTCTGCCATCCCAGGAGCACGAGGCTCTGCTGCTGGCAGAGGTGGCCTCAGGTGTGCTGAGGATGGGCTGCTCCCCATGGAGATGGAGGACGTGGGTAATTTGGGCTCACAGAGAGGGGGAGCAAAGCCCTCCTGACGTGTTCGGTGTTGCAACCCTGCCCTTATCATTGTACAAAGAGTCCAGCCATGCTGCGCTCCTCTCTAAACCCCCTTCTAAATCTGGGCTGTGCTCATATGTCGACTTATTTTTTAAGCTTTTTTTTTTTCTTAATAGCCACACAGCTGACGTGAGCTCCTTTTACAAGAAGCCATTGTGGCAAGACGAACAAGACCGATGTGCCCATGCACAGACTAAGGAAAACCCTGGCAAGCTGCAGCTGGGCTGAACAGAGCTCTATCCTGCCAGATCTCTTAGGGTGAGACTCCATGGAAATGGCCCTGTGCACTCCCACATAACTGTGTCAGCCTGTTTCTGATCACAACCTTGGTCCTTTCCTGGAAGAAACCAGCACAGTCCTGCTGAGGTCAGTCCAGAGCTGGATGGGCACTCAGCAGAGCTACACCAGCCTCTGAGTTTCTCACTGGACATCTGCTCAGTTGCCAACTGAAAAATCTGGCTTTTTGACAGTTGCAACCTTTCCCCAAGGACTTTTGCGACTTTTACATGCGAGACAGCCACCATGCCAGTACATCCCTAACCCCTCATCTCTTGGGTTTAGCAGCACAAATCTTTACGATTGTGATCAGAGCTATTCCTCCACAGGGTCTCCCATAACATCTTCCCACAGCTCTGCCTGGCACCACGAGGACAAGCAGATGTTTTGCGGCTCATGGTTGTCCCTTCCCCATCTCAGTTTGGGTTTTGGCATAGTAACCAGCTGATGTGCCCAGGCTGTGGCCAAAGGTCACAAGCCAGTCCTCACCCCCACCCCTCAAAAGCAAAGTATCACCCAAAGGACAACATCCCTCCATTGTCACCACGAGGATGTGCACAGCATCCACTGCTGTTAAACCCAGCAGGTTCAACCATCTGAACTAATGCAGCGTGGCAGGAGGTGACCCCCCCCAGGGCACACGTGTGTGCACAGACAGTTCAGTTGTGATCTCTAACATGCTTTCAGAAGTCTCTGTCATGTTCCTCCTGGCCTGGTGTAGCACCGGTTACCAGGGCAGCACAGCAATGCACAAAAAAAAGAGCTCACGAACTCAGGGTGACAGAGTGAGCCGGTGCAGGACTGTCGCCCTGGGGTCCCCAGCACCAGCCCCACAATTAATTAGGCGTCGTCCCCGTCCTAATTGCAGCCGTGGAGTCCCAAGCCCATTGCTGAGTCGCAGAGCCCCGTTGCCGCTGGGGACAGCTTCAGATTCCTGATTTGACAGCGCCACCTCGTGAGGTGGCCCCGCTCCTGGGGACCCTGTGGGGTGCAGGCAGCTGCCTGCACCCACGCTTGCACAGAAGTGGCTGCACACTGTTAGGTGTGTTTTAACCTGCCCGTTCCCACGCAGGTGACAGTAGCCACAGCGACGGAAGGGGACACGACGGTCAACATAACACAACTGCATTTTGTAAATGGCCAGAACGAGAAAGCTCAGGGCTTCTTAGAAGCGCAAGGTTGGCAGAGTCTATCCTACAGCCCCCACTTAGGCAAGTACAGAAGAGATGTTCAGTGCAGCAGAGGCCACAAAACCTCTGCTCCACACTCTCCACAAGCACCTTCCCACTCCCACTGACAGCACAGAGCCACAGACAAGCAGACCCAGTTCTTTGCTACAAGGCACATCAGAGACCCCAGGCATAATGGTGCCCAAAACCTGGAGGGCACTACCAGCCCTGCCAGGTCTGACACCATAGCATTACAGACAAGGGGATCAAATACCCACCTGGGGAGCAGATTCCTCCTCCTGCCAGGAAAACGGGTCACTGCTGCTGCAAGAGAGATGTGGTTTCTTCTTTCTCCTTGTCCCACAGCAGGCTCTCCAAGGTTGGGTCTCAGCCCCAGACCTGATGAGGCAGGACAGCTTCAACCCCAAGTTTTCCCAATCTGTCTGGGCAGACACAGCAGAGTCTCCTGTGAAATTTCCATCACCATCTAAGCAGATGTGCTGATAGCAACCACACCCAGTGCCAAGGTGCTACCAAGCACCTGGTTTGAAGGCAAGAAGTTTGCCCAAGAGGGGAGAAGGGAAAGGTTTAATTTCAGGACTCCCCAAGTGCACTTACAGGCTCGTGATGTGAAAAGTGACATTTCCCTGAAGGACAGAAAAGAGGAAGGTACTGAGAGCCCCACAGCCTCCCGGAGACAAGTGTGTCACAAGCAGCGTGGCACTGCAGAACACATCCCTGGGATATGGCAGCATGGTGACCACCAGTGAGTTACCTTTCTCCTGGAGGCTCCAACCCCTCTAAGCACACCCCAAAGGGGACAGCAGGGAAAAGACAGCATAAGGCCTCTGAAACGTGTGTCTTCCCTGTGACACAGCTGTGCCTTTCCGCAAGTAGGCTGATGCCAATCCACACCCTCGCGTGGGGGTGGCACTGCTGACACACTGCCTTGGTGTCGTGGGTGGATGGGGTGGGGGTCTAAACCGACTGTCACTTGACTCAGAGCCACAACTTGCTCCCAGCCTGAAGGTGCCTACTAATTTGGGGGAATTTTCTACCAACCTGAGCAAGAAGACCCAAAGGGCACCAAGGCAGTGGGGCTGGAGCAGCAGCACCAGAGCACAGCACACAGTTCCTCTCCATGATAGCAGGGTTACACCTGGCACCTGGGTGAGGTGGAAGAGCACAGCTTGTCCCTTCCAGCCATCTCCTCCCTTCTTCTGCCCTACACATACCACTGCATTTGCGTCCAGCCTCTGCAGACCACGTACCTTTACTATTTAAGGTGCCGCCATTTGAACTTTCCAGCATGCATCTGAACCTGATGCTTTCCAAACACCCCGTGGCCACCCGCCCAAACCACATGGGTGCACTAGGAACCCAATTCCATGGGCTGTCCCAGGTTCAAATCCTCCTGTGTGTGCACAGGACAAGCCCATACTGTACATCCCCTAGAGCTGTCCCTCTCAAAATTCATCCTTTGGTCCACATTCACATAACACTTGGCAACACAAAGCCCACATAACTTTCTCTTCCCCCACTTTGTAGCAACCATAGCCTCCACGGACATGGGGCTTTTGCTGAGAGATGACGTTTTTGTCGACTTTTTCAACACATTTCTGAATCTTCCTGTAACTCCACTCAGCACCATAAAGCCAGGGACCTTTCTGAATTCTTCTCAGGTGAACTTTCAGCTTCTGTGGTGTTAGAGGGCCCAGGAAAATTGGGAATACACCACACTCAGGCTGGAAAATGAGGGAAACCTGAGGAACTCAGCTTGGAGATAAAAGGTCTGAAACACAATGCCCTTCTACATAGTGAGGACTAAATAGAACAGCTGGGCTTTGGGCTCCCCTGCCATCCTCCATCTCTTTCAGCTCTCCCCTTTCCTTTCAATACAAGTTTTTGGCCAGACACCCATTTACAGCACAGGCTGGTGGGACCTCTGACCAGAGCTGCTGAGCTGCCTGGTGAGAAAAATGCCCTTTGCAAGGAGGGAGGAGAGTTAGGAGGAGGGAGGAAGGGCACAGAGCAAGGGGGGAAAGGAGCTGGTTTATCATTGTTTATCTCTGGCTCTCCTGTTCATGCAGCCAGGGGATTATTTCAAACCTAGGCATCGTTTCACTTTTAAGCTCTGGGAGGAACACATACCATTTAAAGTCTTGGCCATTTAAAGTCTCCCCCTTATGGGGTCCATCCAGACGTCAGTAAACATCGATAGCTGAATTTAAGGACAGCATGTATGGTGGCAGGGAGGAAGGACACAAAGATCAGTCCCTTATGTCCTGTATTCCTTTTGAATTCACCAGGAGTGAAGTCCTGTTGATCCTCAAACTGGCTCAGCCCTCCCCACAGACATCCCTCTTCCCCACAGCCACAAGCACTGTTTACAGCACTCGGATCCCATAACAAAAGGGAACCTGCTCTTCTCAGTGCTGCCAGAAAACTGCTGTGTACTCCTACCTGGGCTCCGGGAAAGCAGGCAGGCTGCAAGGAGAGACAGCCTTGCAGGCAGCTACACAGCACCAGGTCTCCCAGATTTGCAGGCAGAGTTTATGGGGACGCAGGCAAGGGCTATAGCTCGAGCAATCCCCTTCTTTCTCAGCATGGGGATGGCTTGCATCACTGTCTAGCAACAGGGTGCCTTCCCCTGACTCTTTTCCCTGTAGCAGGGGTCCATTACTCACCCTAATCCCCAGGAAAGAGATGGCTCCTTGCTCACAGCCTAATCCTCTCCTTGGGCATGGGGGTTGCAATGCAGTATTCCCAGCCCCCCGGCTTTGCTGGGCTTAGCTGGAAAAGCACCACCTGCCTCAGTTCTGCAAATCCAGCTTGTGCCTCCACCTTGTCTTCTGCCAGAAGCTCCTGGGTTTCATTCGGTTGGGGGAAGCAGGTGAGTCATCATGGCACAGAGGAAATTGGAGCGGCTTTCCCACTGCAGCAGGGCTTCCTCTCGCCAGGGCTGTCACCGCCCGGTGCCTGCCCAGCGGGTTATGCCTCCGGTCCGGGTTAAAAAGGCATTGTACATCCCATTTTAGGGACGCAGCAAATCTCAGGGTTTCTAATGGGATGAGTAGGGCTTTACACCACAGCTCTCTTAGTACAGGCTTGCTGCCTCCGTGGAGTTGAGCTGAAATAGCAGCCTAGCAGGGTGTACCACACAGTTCATGGGTCAAGCCAGGCTGGAGAGCATCCTTGGGCATGGGAAACTGGGGTCCTGGCATTTCAGATTTGCTGCTCTGTGGAGTGTCCAGAGCTTTCACACTGTATTGTGATATGCTCCTCGTCTGATGCATCCCATGCTGAGAAAACAGGCCTATGCTGTGGTCTGTCCTACCAGCAGCAAGACTGAAATGAGCCATCTCAGCCCCACCAACTGCTTTGTCAACCTGCATGTCAACACAAGGGAAGGCCACTGGAAAGAAAGCTATGGCAGCAGGGATGCAGATTTTCAGTTTGGAATACTAAGCAATCCACTGAGGCTTGCTCCAGTACTGTTTCTGAAGGCATTGCTGCTGCTTCTCTAGTTGGGTTGAACCTCAAGCTGAAGGAGATTGGGGAAAAGCCCCAAATTCAAGCAAAAATGATGGACGTATGCAAAGGGAAGAGGCTTGATAGCTGACACAAGTGGATTGTACTTCATCCTTGCAAACACCACATGTGCATCCTACAGTCCTGTCCAAAACTCCCATCTGGGTGTGATTTGCTTGTCTCCTGGCTCACAGGACTCCTGCCCTCTGGCAGCCTTTGTCAGGGAGGCTGGGGGATGCTGGTGGGGTCTGGAGGGCTTTCTTGGGGACCGCTCCTGCATGCAACCTCCAATGCCGTGCTCTGCATTCTTTGACAGCAAAACTGCTGAACTGGCAAAGCACTGACCAGTGGCTGCTGGAGAAGTACATCAGTGGGAGCCAGGGCATGTGCCACTTTCAGGCCTTTGTCCAAGGGAAGGCAGGTGGGCATAGGACACTCTGCAGCCTCTTCTCAGCCAGCCGTGGTACAGCTGGCTGGCGGGACACCAATACGGACCTGAGGGCACAGATAAGCACTGGTGGGAGAGGAGACGCTGCACTTCCAGACATGGGTTTGGAAGATGAGCCAGCAGTAGATCCCCAGTGTGGGCACTGCACCCTGGGGAGATGCATAGTCCTGGCTCTTCCTTCTTTCTTTCTTAAAAAACACGGACTCCTTTGCTCATCAGTGGGGTTTGCAGGGACTCTCTCCAACTCTCATCCCTTGTCTAATCCATAGAGAAAGAACTGACCAACTTCTCGCTCACCACCAAAAGGCTCCTGGGGCTTGACGAGTCAGATGCAAGGCAGAGGGACCTCTACCTGTGCTTGCTCCACAAGCTGAAAGCCACCCACCTGCTTGAAGGCTACAGCATTGGCACTTTCTGCAGGACCATATTTAGTAAGAAACATGGGAGCCAGGGATG
>NW_020799109.1:29447162-29454815 GCF_003259725.1 Athene cunicularia | reverse complement strand
CCCCCCGCTGTAATCCCCTGCATCCATTTCAGGATCACTGCTGAAAGCCAAGCACTTTAAACCCATCAGCACCAGGAGGGAGATCCTAAACAAGATGCAGGAACTAGCCCTTTATATGATTCATAGCTACTGGCTCCCTAAATTCTTCATCCACTGCAAGATGGGCATGGAGGAGGAGAAATTGTGCCAGCCTCTGCTGCAGGAATATCAGCAGTGATTATTACAGGCCAACTCATGGGAGCCCTCAGGCTTTTTGGAGAATCTTTTCAAAATGCATATTAAAAGGAGCCAGGGTTTGTCAGCACCCTACTACAGCAAGAAGGCCAAAGTGGAGATCTAGACTCTGGTCAAGGAGGGAAGAATTGAAGATGTTCCATTTTCAGGTACAACCAGAAAGAGAGCCAGGACCAGCCAGGAGCCCAAAGGAGTCACATCTGGATAAGAATGCTTTGGGATCGATTCCTCAGCAGTCAGAGTGTCCTGCAAACACTGCTTTTGGAGGCAAAGGAGGAGCAACCTCTCCCAAAAGACCTAGACCCAGCGCAGAGCAGGTCCTTCATCTGGAAGACATTTGTGAAGAGAAAGTCCTCTTTAACTTGCATTCCTCTGCACCCCTTGTCCAGCTGCCATCCTTGAAAAAGCCAGTCAAGACCTTGAGTTTCCTTTCCTGGGCCCTTAACACCGAGACCTGTGCAGGACAGCCCTTCAAAGACTTCTTGAAGCGCCAGGACCGGTCTGTGGAGACTCATCTCCTGGACCTGTGGCATGACCTAGAGGAATTCCTGCCCATGGTGCTGGACCGCAGCAGAGAAAACAGTTTCTTCCTGCATCATTTGACTGGGGAGCAGATATACAAGACCTTTCTGGATGAAGGCACTATTCAGCAGCTTTCATTAGAGACCAGGACTCTCAGGAGCTTGTGGAACTATCTGATGTCTGGAGAATTCTCTCCCTGGATATTCAGAGCCCAGAAGGAGATTTGCAAGGTACAGAGCCGTGCTGGTAGTGGTCAGGCTGTGAGGTACAGCTGGCACCAGCACCCCCGGGCTAGTGTGAGGGTTGTAGTCATGTTTAAAAAGAGAGTTATTTGGAAAATGAAGATGAAAAAGGATTAGGAAGGGAAAAAAAAACAACTTACAATGGCAATCCACCCTGCACTGGAACCAGTGGCCAAGATGCACCAGCCCAGTGAAGAGGAGCATTCTCACTGGTTTGCTGGGCAGTGGAGTAGAGGTGAGGAGTCAATTAGCAATTAGTGACCTTGGTTGTTAGATGCACATGCCAAGGGCCAGGGGATGGCAGGACAGCAGACATCCTTTCACATCTGAGTCACTGGTTCCTGTACAGCATGAGTAAGACACACTTACAACCCAAGTTATTCTGGGCAGTCTCTGAGCAGCCCAATGGTCTAATCTGGGTGTACAGCTTCATGCAGAGTGCCTCAATGAGGTGTGACTTGCCCGTGACATCACCACTGGGACCTCAGGGTACGGCAGGGCTGCAGAGTGGCAGTTTCCACTGGAGCACTGACTGAGGACAACCATATTTGCTCCTCTTCAGGTGCTCTGCTGTCCCTATGAGGAATTTATGGCTGATGATGACAGGACATTCCTCCAGTTTATGGTAAAGAGGACATGAGCATCCTTGTGGGGCACACAGTCAACGGTGGGGATGTGAATAGCTGGGGGGAGGGGGGGAGAGGAAGCCCAGCATTAGCCACAGTGGTCCAGTATCCCACTCTATCTCCTGGCCAGTGCTTCCACAGGGTGGTATAGACACAGCCTGCCCCGCTCCAGCTGCCTGGAGCAATACTCCTCAGCTCCTCCACTACAGCATGCCATAAGCCAGCAGTGCTGCAGGCATGCCCTGTCAGGGCACAGCCTGGCCCAAAACCAGGGAAAGATTTAAAAGCAGTCTGCCAGGGTAGGCAGGGGTGAGACCAACAGCAAGCAGTGCACTGGATAACTGCCTCATGGGAAAAACACTTCTGGGAATTAACTCCCCCTTTTTTTCCTTGCCCACAGCAAATACTGCTATTAACATGACTCATGTGCAGACACACATGCATAAGTCTCAGTCCCAGCATGAGCGCCTGGCCAACACACTGGGGAAAGAGGACATGCAGCCTTTTAGCCTATGATTCAACCACACTCAAGTTTTCCACATATTTTTTCCACTGTGTAAAGGGATGATTTAAGAAAGCAGTCACACAAGCACTCATCTTCCCAAACTGTTATCCTTCCCGGCAGCAGAAATACCACTAATACCTCATGTTTATTATCACCTTAAATGCTAAACTTATACCTGGAAACTCCTCACAGACAGGAACCCCCAAGCATCTCACCTGCTCAGGTCACTGCACCACCTGTGCAGGCAGTTTTGCTCAGTGCAGATGGTGTTCTTCAAGCCAACCATTAGGCCTTTCCCCAAACTGTGATGTAAAAATCAGCAGCTGATCCTTGAAAGAGTAAGGAGAGGCTGTCAGGGGTAGTACCCCCAAAGACCTGGCTCACAGATATGCCAGCATCTCAGTCAGCAAAAGCTGAGCATATTGGAAGTCAGCTGGCAGTTCCTGACCCTGCTTCATTAAATGCTCTTGGTTGTAAGTTAATTAAGATCTCTTGTCAAGGAAATTACCCCTCAGGGCAGAGACCTGGTCTGGGAGTGCAATTAGCACTTCAGCAGGTGTCAAGGAGGCCACACTCTCCACAGGCACTGTCCCCTAAGCCAAACTCCTCCTGGGTTTTGCTGTGCTGATGTCAGGGGACCTGCTCAGGGGCTTAGCAGGGTTATTTTTGGTGCTTGCTCTCAGCAGTGTGTATCTTGGTCAGAAACCAGCCACGGTGACACTGCTGGTTGGCAAGTTGTGCCAACTGCTTGCCAGCGGGAAGGGCCAAAACCTGCAGAAGTGTCTCAGTGGGGGGCAAGGAGGCACTCCCAGGGCACCCGCCAGACCCAGTCCCAGGGATAGCAGCCAACTAAAAAGACACATGAGGTTACCTGTCTGCCAGGGACACCTTCAGGGTTGTTTTCAGGCCTCCTGGGTGGATGCTGACATCTTCAGAAAAGCTGCTGACAGGCCATTGTCTGCACTACCTGGGGAACCTGCTGCACATACCCAATATATCCCAGCTGCAGGCAGATGTGAGCCAGCTTTAAGCAGCTGCATGAGTAGGTTTAAGGTCTATGCTGAGCTTCCTGCTCACAGAGATTTATTTCAGATGGTTAAAGCTAAAGCAGAGATCTGACTTGGGTAGGTTTGTACTCTAAGGCACAGTAAAACATGCAGCTAGCCTATCGGGCTCAGTGCAGGAGCAGCTCTCGAGATGGGGTATGTGTTCTGTGCAATCACCCTCTGATATTCTCACCAGAGTTTCTACAGAGTGATGTCCCGATGCCCAAGATGCAAGGCCATGCTGTTGGGGAAGAGGAATGCTTCCTCCTGTCCCAGCAGATAAACAAGGTAAGCCAGGCCTTGCATGGCTCAAGGAACCTGGAAGGTTTCTCCTCTCAGATTTTTGCCACTCAGGACCTCTGGAAAGGGGGAGTCCATCCAGGCAGGGGTGGAGCCTCTACCATGCAGCACTGGTAAGCAGAAGCTTTGAATTTCTGCTGTGGCTCATGTTGGCTCAGGCAGGTAAAGCATATTTTGTACACCCATGCGGACCAATGCCCTAGCACACAGACACATTCCTGTATTATTGACAGGGCAAGAACATAATGGAGTGGGTTGAGACAAAGTATCTGGAAGTCATCAGCTGTAATCTAAGCTTTGGCAGTGACCTATGGGCCAAATTCCCTCCTGCCAGTGCCAAAGGCACCAAATGCTACATCCCTGCCCTGTCCTGGGTCACCAGTTCAAGTGAAGGCTGCAGCAAAGTGACTGAAACCCAAAACCAGCAACAGCCACTGTCACTCCACTTCCACATCTTGACCTTCTCCTGTGGATGATGGGTCTGGCCATGCTGGTGTAACACTTGAGCTTTGTCTTCCCACATAATTTTTGAGAATGACATCATTTCTGGACATCTACCAGTGCACTGAGAGTGGCAGCAGTCACTTGTAGCAACTCTTAGTTAGCTTGTGGGGCCTCAGTCATACTTGAGAAATGCAGCATCACAGGTAGATCATGGGAACAGGACAGAGAAGAGGAATGGAAAGGTGAGTAACAATCACAATACAGCACCTGGAGCAAGTACTAAAGGGCTGCCATAGCCAGGGGGAACGAATATTGGATCTGTCCTGGCTTCTCTATCTGATGCAGACTCCCAGAATATGTCGTCAAATGTGCTGGCTGTTCAGAAACCCTCACTGGCTGTGGATAGCCCAAGCAAGGAAAACGAGCTTCTGTGTCTCAAAAGTCCATCAATTTGTGAGTCCAGTCTGAGCAGACTAGAAGCAGGGTGGGCCCCCAACCTCTATGCCCTTGAAGGTACTCCAGCATATCTTTAGAGGACTGGACAAGCAGGGATCCTTCCTGCTTGTATCCCATCAACTCTTAGAACATCTCCAGAAGGAGAGAGACCTAGCCACCTTTGAAAGGCGTGTGTTTTGGGGTGTTAATCCAGTCCCAGAGGTTGGGAGGGCTTCCCTGAAGCAGATGCTGAGGAGGTCAAACCATGCAGAGGTAAAGAATTCCATCAGCACCCAGTGCCTCCTGAGCCAGGATCACCACACAGACATCAGCATGGTGGCTCTGGTGTCCTTTGCCCTGCAGACAGCTGTGAGCAGGATTTGGATGTCACCTGAGAAAGGTGTCAACCCTGTTTTGTCCCCACAGCCACTGAACCTGAGAACAGAAAGAAGACAGTTCCTGTGAAAAAAAAAAAAAAAACAACAAAAAACAAACAACAATGAAGTCCACCACTGGTACAGTAGAGAAGCCATCTAGAATACCCAGGTCTGGCATCCTGCAGCACAGGACCTTGCTGTTTATTGCTACTTCCCCTCTTTCAGGAAGCAGATTTTTCCCAGTACTTTCCTGTAGTGCCACTGCTTCCTGCTTCATCACTGGGCCTTCTTAGGTGTAGGCACAAGTGGCCTGTAGATCTGAACTGTAGAGTTACCAGGGAAAGGAGAAAAATGTTTTAACACACCCCCAATCCCATAGTTCAGGTTTACTCCTCACATCTTGTGCATGTGTCATCAACTTCATCCACTCCCTGGCATGCCACCTGTACTACAGCTGGGCAGCTCTCAGATTCCCAGAAAAATCCCTTAAAGTCACCCCATGACCACACTTAAATCTCTGTACTTGCTGACTGTGTGAACGTCCATGTGGTTCATGCCTTATCTCCTGGGAATACTCCAGACAGGAGTCCTCTCAGCTCCACATTGTGATATAAATTGTAACCAGGACACAAGTCCTGACTAGGAGCAACTCTTACTGTTTATTGTGAAAGTCAGGAGCTACACTTAAAGAAAATATTTAACCCTGTCCACTGATCTTCAAATAACAGCTTGCTAACCTTGTAAGTGACCCAAAAGCCCAGTCCACTCCCAGATCTGGTTTTCCAAAGCTCTGCTGAATCTTTTCAGTGTAGCTGTCCTCTGGCTTTACATCTACTGATAACCTCCTGATTTATCAATTGCAAGGGTTTTCCACTCCAGAACACCTCTCCATGGCCAAATGCATGAAGCCCTCCACCATCCAGTGGCAAATTATAATTTATTTTCAGCAAGTACCAGAGAGGAGCACAACCTTCTCCTCCCACTAGTCCTTCCAGGTGCCTCATCCTTACCTGCCTCCCTCCCCTGGTCTCTTCAGGGCTGACCAGTCTATTTGTAGGTTCTGAGGTCTCCATCACAGACCTGAAGTCCTCCCTCCTCCTTCACTCCCTGTGTGAAGCCTCCTCTTTAGGCTGAGATCAGCCCCTCTGGACACATGATAGTGAAGCTGTTGGGCAGGTGTACCTATGGCAGAAAAAACCCAGCTTGTCAGGAGAATTCCCCCTGGATTCCCAACACCTTGGTAGATGATCTTGGAGGTCTTTTCCAGCCTAAATGATTCTATGGGCAAGACAGACAAGGGAGGCTGTGCTCCACCAGTACCTTTATCAGCCCATCTGCTTCACAGATCCCACACACCACTCACCCACATGTTTCTAGATCTTCATGTGTGTCTCGTGCTGGATAAGCAAGGATAGAGGTCCTGGCTATTTTTCAGGTCACTGGTGGCACAGAGATCGCATCTCCTGGTGTCTTCTCTACAGGCACTTCATAAATGTACTGCACAACCTTGCCCACCTGCAGTTCCTCAAGAAGCACGATGCAGCTGAACCACTGTGTTTCTGGATAGCTGTGGAGAAGCTAGTCACATAGACCAACCCCAGGATGAAGAAATTTCTCATTAACAGCATTGTCAGAAATTATTTCCACACCCAAATCCCAGCTGGTAGGTGCCCTCCCACCCTGCAGTCTCCTCCATTCATGCTGAAAGCCTCTTTTGCCTGAGCTGGATGCTGGTTACAGATTTTATATCCTCTTGCAGATTTTATATCCTCTCGCAGTTATCCTTTCCCAGCCAGTGGAGCATGTATTTGCTGCCACTTGTATTTCTAGGAGGTGGCCTACTTCTTTGGCAGGATCTACTTGACCGAGACTTGCAACATGCAATTCCTGCAGCGGCAGAAATAGCTCCTCCCTATCTTGTCTCCTTCAAGATGCTCTTAGAGTCACATCTTCACTCCCAAAGTATTCAATCAGCACAGTATAGAAAAGGGAAGAGACAACCAAATTCAGCAAACAGGGCAGAGATGGAACAGGGTGCCACTTGCAGATCTGGGGTAGGAAGAGATGTCATGGTGGCTCAGGGGTGGGCTGGCAGGGCAGGTAATGACCTCATTTCTCTTCCAGAGGAGCAGCTGAACTGCCATACTTCAATCAAAGAAATATGAGGCCAAAGTAGTCAGCCCCTTCATATTGATGACAACACAAGTCTGTCGAGAATGCAATGGAAAAACAATGGTGAGGACCTGGGTTGAGCTGGTTCCTAAGCCCCGTGGTTACACACATCCTTCTCATGGGAACCCCAAGGTGACAGACAGCAAGCTACAAACATATTTCCCTATGAACTATCAGCCAGCAGCCAGACTCTCACCCCAGCAAAACTGCTGTTGCAGCTGCTGATGCATTTGTGTGTGCAAGGCTGTCAGGGCTTTCCCCATAGGTACCAAATCACTCCTGGGATTGCAGGGGACTGGCCTGGAAGAGTACGTACACTAGATAAGCACAGACACCCCTGAGCTTGCTATGTGCAAGAACAGAGCCCAAGGGAGGGGATCCAACCTCTCCAACCTCCTCCAGGAACAGAAGTCCAACGGGACCCTAACCCCAGGGCTATCCCTGTCAGCTGCTCCCCTCACTTTGCCACCTTCCCACCAAACCATTGTCCTCCTCATGCATCTGGCTGCCCTTGATGCTCTCTTTCCAGTCTCCCATCTGGCAGGTTTAAAGAGTACCAGGATCTGTTTTCTCCAAGTGACACACATAAGTCTAACCTTCGTTTGCGGCATGGGATAGGAAACTTTGCAACAGACAATCTGTTAAGGAAAGACCCTCTCTACCAGCAAGCTGAGGATGTTGTCAAGGGAGGAAAGAGAATATGTTGCAGGTCAAGTGGTGCTTGCATACATGGAGCAAGGGCGGGGGGGT
>NW_020799109.1:29341767-29447112 GCF_003259725.1 Athene cunicularia | reverse complement strand
GTGGGGGTGGTGTCGGGTCAGACTTGGAGAGTTGCAGAATGGCAGCTGATAGGTAAAGGCTCACTCCTACAGGCTCTGGAGTCATGCAGACTTCACTAAATCTGGTCAGGACCGGCCAAGTGATTGACACTATCACCCATGGCCACCAGTGAAACAAAGAAGTACCAGAAAGCAAAGATAATGGCTGAGTCACAAATCTCACTACTAAGGCTGGGCTCTGGTGTTCCATTTCACAGTGGTGAGCCTGAACAGAAGGGCTCTGTCTGGGAGCAACCCTATTGCTGCTGCCAGGGGCTGCCTCCCTGGGGCTGCACCGCTGGCTGACAGGAGCTGTGCCATGTCACTGCAGCGGTGGGCCTGGTACGCCATTCAAGACATCATCAAGAGCCTCTGCATGTTCCGGAGGGAGATGAACAATGACAAGTGCCATGTGGAGTTTGAGGACTTCCTCCATCATGAACTAGGAAATGAGGAGGAAAGTATGGCTAGACTCCTGCCATCCCCTCTCTTCCCTCCCCAAGACAGTCCTGGGTTTAGGCAGAGAAGTAAATGGAGGAAACCTGTGGCTCATCTCTCATCCCCATATGCTAGCTTAGTTTTCTCTGCTGGAGGCATATAAAGAGCCAGAAAAGCAGGTGTCTCAGGATGCCTGTATTACTGTACAGAAATCTGTACACTTGGGCACTGGAGTTGGGAGATGAGGTCCAGAATTTTGCATAGGCAGCATGCACATACACCCATTCATGCAATATCTGGTTTTCTGATAACAGGCACCCCATGATGCTGTTGTATCTCTCTCAAGCAATAACATACACACAAATTTGCATCCCTTCCACAAAAAGCAGGAGACACTAAATGAAGCTAAGGCAACACAGGCCAAAAAATAAACAAAATTGTTTTCTATGCAACAGGGAGCTGACCTACAAAGTGCTTTGCCAAAAGCTGTAGATCCTGAAAGTTTACACACAGTTTCAAGAGGATGCTGGAAAAGCAGTAAGAAATCCACTGAAATTGCTAAATACATAGAAACCCCACCTAGATCAAGAGGTCCCTGGAAATAAAAATTATGAAAGCTGGAAAATATTGTATATGGGGGAGGTAATACAGATTTTTACTTTTCCTTCTCCCTAGTTATCTGCTTGTGGTCTCTGTCAGAGACAGGATAACAGCTAGACAGACCAGCAGACTTTTGATCTAATATACTGCAGCCATCCCCTGTGAAAACAAAGAACATAAGCACTCCATGGGTGCAAAGAGGAAAACAGATGGAAGAGGTTATGAAGCTAGGGGGAAGGCTGCACACTGGATGGGCCTGAATTCCCTGCAGACCCTTGCTGCAAGAAGGCTGTTAGTACACATAGGTAGAAAGACTCTCAGCAAATTACTTGCATGAAGGTAAAGCAAGCATAGGCAAGATGAAGGAGCAGGGTATAGCTCAACATCAGATGCTCAGCTGGCCTCAAACCCAGTGCTGTGAGAAGCAGAACACAACAGCTCTTCCTCTCTCTCAGATTTGCCCACTAGTTCAATGGAGAGCAGCGACACCAGGTGCACTTCCAGCTCCCACACCACCTCTGCCAGCACCCCACCAGAAAAGGAGTTGGGAGTAGCAAAATGTTGCCTGTTTAATATCCAGCTCATTACTGTCAACTGCCTCGTTGATGACCTCCGCTTTTATCTGGAGATCAAGAAGTATGTTCCCTTTCCACTGCATGCTTAGGTACCACCAGTCTCCCTTGGGTCTGGCCCAAACCCATCCTGCAAGTAGTGCACATCTCAGCAGCAGATAAAGCCTGGTCCATGGATTCATTAGCACACACTAAGGTCTGTGCTGCTACCCCTAAACTCCTACCAGCACCTTTATGCAAGGCTGGTATCTGGACATCATACAACACAACCAAAGTCTCACCCCATAGCTGTCTACATCTAATCTGCTCATGGTTACCTGCCCTTGGGGCCCCAAAAGCCTCCATTTCAGCCATAAGTCCTCCAGCTCAGGGTTCCAGTTTGGGTATCCTAGAAGTACTTTTGTTTTTGACAGTCCCAAGCAATCTAACGTTTTACCTACACCTTTGTGGACATGCCAGTTGTGCCACTTATCCATTGACTTTGTCTAGTTCCCTGGCAAACCTGTAAGAGCAAGTCATGGCAAATGCACAACCACCCTGCAAGTCAATACATCCCCAACATGTGCAAGACCAGGTTTCAATTCCCCTCTTTTCCTGAAGAAGGGCAAACATCATACCCCCCAGGTGAATGCCATGACCACAAGGGTTGTAGAAGAGGGAAGTAGGTTTTCATCCCTCCTTTTTCACTGTTCCACACCTTGTGGATTGCTTTTTCTGGTTCAGTACATACAAAGCTAAGCAGGAACACAACTGTCTAGCCTAGCAATCAAGGGCACTTGTCTCTGGGCAAGACCTTGCATGCCTTTGCAGGTTTTCCTGACTGGCTGACTCTGTTGAAGCTCTGGCAGCCCACAACATGCAGTCAGAAAAGGAAGTTGATTTTCTCAAAAGGAAAGCTGCCATCATCAGCAAACTCTTCCTGAACTCTGACATTCCCCCCAGAATTGCGGGTGAGATCCTGGGACCCACCCAGGAAGGGCTGTCTGCTCATTGCTCAAGACCGTTGCATTGCAGCTGCAAGCAGTGGGGAAAAGGGAACTGGGCAGAGATCTGGATCTGCTCCAGCAAAGCATTCTGTGAAGCTTCAGAGCATAATCTGGAGCTTGGGACCTCCACTTGGGCTCCATGGGATGGGAAGTGATCCACCACCAGACTCAGGCTAGCACTTGGCCTAGACAGACTGAGAAGAAGTGCATGGACAAGGATAAGTGTCAGGATGGGTGCTGCATGCTACCAATTCAATCCTTTCATTCTTCAGAGGTCAATGTCACCATCATGCCCTCTCCACTGCACCCACCTCTTTCCCTTGCAATAGCTATGGCTCTACCTATCTTCCCTTTGGAAAGCACAGCACAGTGCTTTCCACAGAAATATGGAGGGGATCCTGCCCTTGTATCTGGGACAGTCAGCCAGGATGTAACTAGTATCTCTTCTTTAGAGACTGCTGAAATTCAAGGTGGGGTCAAGAAGGGAAACCTCTAGGGACCATCAGGAGTACCACAAACTGCATTGGTTAAGCAAGGTCTCTTCTGTGACCAGGTAAACATGTCTGAAGAAGAGATTTAATCTGGAGTTTATCTTCCAAGGGGCTACTGATCTGTATTCTCTACCACAGAACCAAGGTCATCATCTTCCCTATCCTGATGCATTTTTTGAGAAGGTACCCATCTCTTCTCTCCCAAGGTGGGGGGAGGCTCTGTGGATGCCAGCCTTCTTCACTAGCCACCTGTTCCTCTGACATGATGAAAATGCAGATGAGACAATCCCCAGGAGCTCAGCTGTAGATGTCTGCTTGAAGGTTCACTGTCTTAAGTTTATTTCTCACAGGTTCTGCACCCAAAAAGTGATGAGGAGCTTCCAGGTCTCCATGAAGGACATAGTGCGAATCTCTTTGCCCAGGACAAAAACCTCTTCTGAATCACCTGATGTCTACAGTCCAAGTAAGCTGAATGCCTGTCTCCCTGCTTCACATTTGTCGTCACCTCATGCTTGTTCTTCCAATGCAGAGATATCCTGTGATTTTGGTGTCCCACAGGGTTCCCCTTAACAGGGCCAAACTCCTTCCTTCACACAGCCACTTCACACAGCTTGGAGGATGTATGTGGTACAGGCCTGTTGGAAAATGAAGTATCTCTGAAATCATTCCTTTCTGTCAAATTCAGTCAAAATTGCCCAGTGGGTTTTTAGAAGTATCTTTGAGGAATAGGGAAGTGGGTGCAAAGACTTCATGAGCAAAGAACTGTTGCATAACTCGTGTTTACTTCAATAACCAAGTTAAAAATACTCTCGCACACACCCTAAAACAGGAATAAAGCAAGTAATCTTTTGGGTTGCAAGTCAGATGGAGCAGGAAAAAGAAGAATCATGTAGCCAAACATCAGGCTCAGTGGTATTACATGGAGGATGTTTTGAACATCTGAAAAGGTGAATAAGCTTCATCAGTATTTGAGGTGACACTCACTGGGACATCTCTGGGGAAAGAGAAAGATATTTTTCCTTTCTCATCCACTTGTTTAGTTTTAATACACTGAATAACTCTAAACTGAAAAACAAGAAAAAAAGTGGTGCTAAGTGCTGTCAGTCTGCCTGACAACCCAGCTCCTTGACTGAACATGTACTTGGAAATTGTCTAATTGATTTTTGATTAGAGGGGAAACCAAAATAGGCACATCCTAAACTTGCTTTGATGGTTGAGTGGGTGTCAGTAAGCCAGTGTTCTGCTCCCTGTCATTTATCACTGTCAAGTTCTGGTTAAAAAGCAGAGTTACAGGATTTTGATACCTACAGTCAGTTGCTTGAGCTACTGCTCCACAGATGATCTGGGGTAACAGCCCCCCCATGCTGGTGTGTTCCACAACTACCAAGCCATGTCTTGTATGCTCCCACAACTGTCAAAGCACCCCACACCTTGGGTATTCCCCTGGATAACATGCAAATTCAGCTTGAGTCTCCTTGTCACAGAACCTCACTGCACTTCTAGGGCCTTCTCAAACATAGTGGTTTTCATGTACAAGCCTATTGCCACCAGACAAAACAGACAAAATCTAACCCAATACACATATATTCTCAGCTAGCAACAAGCCAGAAGCATTGTGTTACACAGGAGCTACCTGCTGTGTTACCTGGGACAAAGACACATATTTGCCAAGGTCTTAAGGAAACCAGTGGGAAGGGAGAGACATTTAATCAGTGCAAACTGCTGCAGGGGTTAGGACAGTCCCACCACTGCCCAAGCGGCACAGCCCTTATTTAACTACACAGACTCTGAGAGCTAGTGCACTAAGATACTGCTCTGGAGAGAAGATTGGGAACATGTAGAAAAGACTGTGATGTTTCTCATATGGACATTAATCCCTGGGACAACTGTCCCCAAGCCACAGCAACAAATAACTAGAGCTGGGCAGATAGAATCCCTCAGGTCAGGTGTGATGTGTCTTGGGAGGAGATGCGTGATCTCTCAGACCTGTCTCATTTCTTCTGCCCTAGCCTGTGTGGCTGGCACATCCAGCCTGGTTGAGTAGGAAGGGCAGAGCTATACCCACGGGGTGCAGCACAGGCTGGCTCCTGCTCAACATCGTCTGCCAGCCGGCAGGCAGCCCTGACTGTCAGAGAGGAGCAAACCAAATCATCGTGCAACCCCAAGATAGCTGCTGTTTCTGACTGTACTAATGGCTGTGCCACCTTTTGCTCAGGTCACTTTTCTGTACCTTATCACATTTTCACCAGTGGTCTTTATTTAAGGATCTTCTAAGGAGCTTTTCTGACCTTTAGATAAAAAAAAACTTGCTTTAAAGACAACATAACTAATTTTTCCCAGCTGAAAAGGGCACTAAAATTGCTAGTGAAAATACCTGTAATTCCAGAGAAAACCTATTGCCCACGTCTTGCCTTTGTGTTCTTTGAGGGTTGCTGCTTTGCGCAGACGCGGTGCGCGCACGGCCGGGAAGATGGGAGGCATGAATCCACCTCCCATCACCAGGCGTCACTGTGGCACTGTCTGTGCCTTTACACCGAGCAGAGGAGCCGATCCTGCTGAGGCTGGACACATTGCCTGCATCCCACTTCACGCGCACAAACACCGTGCTGCTCCCGGGAGAAGCCACCCATGCCACATCTATGCGTGGGGGCAGCTGTACACACGTACCCATCTCTCCAAATGCCATTTTCTCGCAAGCCTCCTGTCTGCTATCCAGGACAGCACATGTCACCCCCTGCCCTGCAGCCCCCAAACAGCTTTGCAGCCAAGGAGATCTGGGTAACTCAGATTGCTCAACCACTCTTCCTTGACCTCCGAACAAGCCCATTGGGATTCAAAGGGGACAACACGTCCTGCTGTCCTCCCTCATTTGCCATCAGAGTGCTTGCCACACCATACCACTTCATCTCTTCTCCCTCACCAGGCAATCACACCATCGTTGTCTCTATGCTCCTGAAAGGCATCCAGATCCTGCTGCCAAAGCCCCAGAAGAAAACAAAGCCAGTGGAGGAGCAAAAAGGTGAGCCAGTGCTGAAAGAGTATTCCTGCTCTCAAGGGGAACTCCAGCTGCTGGGGTGGGAGCTGGGCTGTAGGGCTCCCTGCATCAGTCCATGATAGGAAGCTTGTACATGTTTTTCTCAGATTCAGACAAAAGTTGTGAGAGAAGGCTCTCAATCAGCAAGTTTGCCTCCTGTCCTGCAGGGCAGGTAGGTGGTCACAGAAGCAGTCTACCTCCCCCAAACCACATCAACACAAGCACCTAGAGCAGTAGAGCTATGACTCCCCTTAAAACCCAAAGGCAAAGTGAGTGCGTCTGTGCAGGGTGCTGGTAACCCCCACCATCTCCAGTAACATTCACAGAAAATCCCCAGTTGCTGCACCTCTCCATGCCCTGAACACCACCGCAGGAGCACACAGCTACAGTGTTTGTCCCCAGTCTCCTGCACTCTGCCTCCATCAGCAGCAGTCACTGAGGCAACATCTCTCCCTTCCCTGCAGAGGCACCAAGGGAAGACCAGACCACCCAACACACCATCCACACTGAGCAGGACAGGGGTGTACTCCAAGGAAGCTGAGCAGCTCAGACACACTGCACAGTTTACACTTAATCAGCAGTAAGAACTAAAAGTAAAGCACCTCACAGCATCCTCCAGCTTGCCTGGTAACATAACACAGCAGCTGCACCACTGCAGCTACTTCAGAGACATGCCACAACACATGTTTCCACCCAAGGAGGCATCCCTGAAGACAACAGGATCCTTCCTCACACATATCTGCAAAAGACTGCATTGCCCATAGCTGGGACTCAGCCACAGTGTAAATAAATCACACTGGGTGCACAGCACAATATCACCTTTGAGGTCTTTCCCAAGAAATTTGAAAGGTGCTTAAAACCAGAAAGCAGTCACAGTAAATACTTTGTCTGAGGAAAGGGCTCCTCAAAGACCACCCAACCCTAGAAGCTCCAGCCCACCACACAGGGAGCCATACTGTCTCACCAAGAGCTAGGATTGCCTTCCTCTGCTCAGTATGACTCACAGCCTCATCTCAGCTCCTCCACCACACTGTCCACACAAATTAAACACCTTCTGTGGATGGCCAGGCTAAGAGGGCCCACCTGGTTTACTACTCAGCTGTCCCTAGGTGGTGAAATGGTGCCTGTCTTTCCAGAGCCTCTCTGATTTTCCAGTCAAAAGCAGCTGATGCCTGACTTGGGGGCCTTGGCATGTTTTTTTAAAAGTCAGTATGTTTGCAAAGCACTAACCAAATCATATCATCAAAGACCTTCATTTTCCCCAGGTGAAACTGTCAGACTGGCTCTGCCAACTCACCAGGAAGCTGCAGAAATCCAAAATGTTCTTTGGACCTCATGAAGAAAAGACCATGGCCTTTGTCACACCTTGCCTCTGACAGCTCCCTCACAAGCTCTCAGCTGTGTAATTTTGAGCTGGTTTTAGCTACTTTTTAACCCTCAGATCCTGGAAGACTGCATCCTGGGAATAACCCAGGTGCATTTAAGGTGGAAGACAATATGTTTCATATTTATCAGTTATGATTATCATCACTTTGCTTCTGGAGGATCAAAAAAACAAACAAAGCCAAGGTCCAAGAACATTTCTATAAATGAAGAATTTAAGAAGCTGATGCCACTCTTACAACCTGAACTGTGACCAGCTCCTCAAAGTTGCCCCTTGATTTTGCACCAAAAGCTTTCAGTCCCAAAAGCTAGCTGCGTTTTTCTGTGCTTTGCACTAACACTTCAGGCTCTGCAGTCTAAGCCCAGCTGAGCCCAGTCCCTGAAAGACTTCATGGATGTTCCTTAGTCTCAACACAGCAAAACTGCGGCTAAGGGCGATCTTCACTACTGCAGGTGATTTTTTTTTTCCCCAGTGCAGCAGACAAGACATGTTGACCTGGTGCCATCCCTGTGCACAGCAGCATGTCCTCAGCATGCAAGTGTTAGAATGGGGAGCACCTGATCCCAGCACAGTGGGTTGAGCCAGTTGCCACTGGGGTCATCCAGCAGGAGCAGGGGAAAAAAGCAGAGGCACAGCAAATACACAATGTACAGGCATGACAACAGGGGAATGAAGCATGTAGGGCCAAATCAGCGTGCCCTTGCACACCATGCATGGTCTGCACTGATGCTGGGAGCCATCAGCGCATCAAGCAATACTAACTCTGGCAGCTGGCTCTGCCCCTGGCTCCCCAGGACACCTTTATTCCCAGGCTGTGACATCAGGCACTGCCATACTACCCAGTTGCAATACTGTCCAGCTGTCTTTGCCACTGGTTTTCCATCCTGCCTGGCCTCTCGCTGAGTGCTCACCCATCCTCCCCAACTGTGTGAGGAGGAGGGGAAGCCTAGCCTTTTCCCCTGTGTTGGTCCTAGTCCTGCATCCCCTCCTCTTCTTGTGGCCTGACGGTCTGTGAATAATAACCTTTGCAGATGCCGTGCATGGATCAAGTTTCTCCTCTAACACCAGCCTTCTGGCACCTCTGGCTTCTCGGAAAGCAGGACATGGCCCTGCGGACCACACAAGCCTTCCCTAGAAATTCTTCCCAGAGCCTGGCTGCCCCAGAGAGACAAATCACAGCCTCCACAGGTAAAATCATTGCTCTGGTTTGGACATCCTTGAATGTGCTCTGCTTCCAGAAAGGCCTTTCTCTCAGGTCACAGCCCTTTAGCACAACAGTAGAGTGATGAAAGGGGAAACAAAGGTCAAAGCAAGCTGGAAACATGGTGTTCAGCCCATGGCCTCACCTCTCCTTGTGCAAGAGTAGAAATGTGCTGCTGTGGCATGGAGTCACCATGATCCCAATATCACCCCTGCTCCCTACACTGCTGAGACCTGGACATGCATCTATGGGTGTCATCCTGCTTTCTGGGCACGAGGAAGACACCTTGAGCAAGAAAAAAATGACCAGTGAGGAAAAGAAAAAATAAAAATATTGACATAAGAGTTGTCAGCATTCTCCTGGTTGCATTTTCTCTAATGGCACCTCACCAAGAGTTGCATAGTGAGGCTTTCTTCTTACATTTATGCATTTCTGAACGTTCCCAAGGCCATCAGATGGACCTTTGCTCTGATCCAGGACCACTGATGCAGGCTGGCAGACTGACATCATGAGCCATGAGCACATGCATGGAAGTCTGCAATCAAACTCATGCACAGCAATGCCTGTTGGTTTGCAGGTACATACCTCTATAAGCACACACAGCTAACCAGATGTGCAATGATGCATTCTGCCAGCCACCTATTGTAGGAGGCATAGGCCTGTCAGCCCAACACAGACTCTGAGAAACTGCTAGGCTTTGATGGAAAACAGGCCTTGGAAGATAGACAAGAAGCTGTTAAGTTGTGCCAAGGTGTCAGGGAAAAACAACGGACAGCTGCAACACTGAACTGTGGAAAAGTACTAAACTGTGAGAAGTTACCGCCGCGTGAACAGCACGTGAACAAGAAGGTGATTGGTCTGCACAGCGCATGTTAGAGTGTTCTTATGCTGACAGGAGAAAGGATTGATAGCTGTCTAATTGCTGATTTGCTATTTATGAATTAAGAGCTTTGGTGAGAGCATAAGTATGTACTATTGTAATAATAAAGTGTCTTTCCTTTTGCACTTCAATGGAGAGTCTGTGCCTCAGTTGCCACAACCTATTTCATAAAATCATAGTATACCAGGTTGGAAGGGACCTCAAGGATCATCTGGTCCAACCTTTCATTTGTAGAGGAGGTGGGTCAAACACATCCACTACCAGAGTTTACCTGTTTGCAAAAGCACACATGCAAGTATTGATGCTCATCTTTGCATGGGAACTCATCCACAAAATCCTCACCCTCACTCCACAAAAACAATGCAAAAAACCCCACCACCCAGCCCATTATTTCACAAGAGCCAGCTTGCTTCCAAGGACAGGAAGCCTTCAGTACTTTCCAACACCTTTTCCCATCAGATATCCATATGGGCCAGAATCAATTCATCTGGATAGTGACAAAAACATCCACCACCTTACCTAAACAACCAAGAGGCACCTCCACAAGGAGGTGAAAAGTCCCAGCCTTTTGAGCATTTTATAGTGCTGCACACTATCTCTTTCTGTGCAGAGGGGATGGGGGAACCTCATTCATAAATGAGTCTAGAGTCAGTTTTCCAGGCAAGTTTATTCCAAGTTTGGTTTTCCATAGGGTAATTGAAAGAATAACAATCTCAGTTTGAAAAAAAAAAAAAAATCCTTTCAAAAGCTGCAAAATATTTCCATAAGCTACATATAATCATGGTGAAAATCAGAGCGTTAGCTGAGAAACAAGCAATCCCTTGGACAATCAGACACACATTGCATGCTGCAGGATTTCAGAAATGGGTTTGTGACACCCAGCCTTTAGTACTGAAGCTCTGAGCTGGCTGCATGCTACATCTCTGTGCAAGGGAGCTGAGTCTGGCAGGAGCACGGTGATGCACCAACAGTGGCACTGTTTTGGAGACAGGAGTGCTTGTGCATAGTCCTGCCTTGCAGATGCAGCCTGCCACAGCAGAGCTTTTCCTTCCTGGCAGAAACTGTTCCCTACAGTCCCTTTGACGTCAGTGACCTTTTTCAGGTGAGTTAGGACTATTCACAGTAGCAGAGTTCTGTGGGATCATGCTCCTTATATCCATTCCTTGTGGAAACATCTCCTGTGTTCCCCAAAAGAAGTCCTTCAGGTCCCAACAGGCTGGCCTGAGTGTGCCTCTACCAGATCAGAGGGACCAGACCATTGCCTAGGCATCTTATTTTCTGGCTGCTGTGTTTCAAAAAGATTGAAGAGGTAGAGCTCATCAGTGCAAGCTGGTCCTAGCAAGGAGCTCAAACTCCTTTTACTTCATCAGGGAGTCCCATGTTATTTGTCAATGCCTGAGCTTCTCTCCTAGCTCCCAGGTGTGTTTGGTATATGGGGGCTGTCCCACATCTCCCTGCTTTCTATTAGGATCAGGACCTTGACCTCCACCTATCACGTCCCGCTCAGACAAGGGGGACAAGTGACTCAGATTCGCAAATCCCCAATTGGAGCGGACAACAAGTCTCCAAGTTCATTTGTTAACTACCTACAATGTACTAATTGAACACACGATAATTGGCTAAGTACATAGCAAGTTGTGGCAAGCAATATACTATGCCTTAGCATTTCTTAATGGAAAAAGGAAAAGAGGGAGATAGAGGGAATGGGGGAATAGAGATCACCAGTCTGGGTTCCTGTGCTCATCCTGCCGGCGAGGGTTCCAGGAGGTGGCTGTCTGTTTTGCTGACATCTATCTTCTTCACTTCAGTGCTCTCTCCAGACGGCCGGGGCGGGGGGGCAGAGGGAGGGCAGGGAGAGGGGTAGAGAGAGAGAGCGAGCCCTTTCTTTCCCCCTTTGATTTATACCCACTTTCCTTTGGTCCGTCCCCTAGGTCGACCCACATAGCTACGTATCCTATGTACGGGGAGGGGTAAGGTGTTTCGTGGGATGATGTAATTAGCATGATCGTGTCAGCCCTCATTAGCATATTGAGGGGTGTTAACATTAATATGCATTTAGTGGATAATGAAGCAAAGTTAATTCACCGGGCACATGGCCCTTGAAATTTGCCCAGGTGCCCCAGAGCGGAGCCGTCCTGTCTCCACAGGGCTCTCTCCCCCAGCTACATCGGGCAGCGTTATCAGCTTCGGCCTCCACAGAACACACCCTGTGACTCATAGTTTTGTCTTGTGAGTGTTTGAGGCATTTCTTCAATCAGCCTCAACTTTTGCTTTCCCAGATTGTTTGTCTTAGTTTCTCACAGGCCTGGTTTCTCGTCTCTCACACCACCTCACAGAGGCAGGTAAAGCCAGAGGGACAGAGGTAGTCAAAGGGGGACCTGGGCTGGCACTCAACTTGGTTCCTCTCCAAAGCCCATGGTTGCTACACCAAACACTTCTGAAGCATCTTTCATTTTAGTCTAAGTCCTCCGTGCTCTGTCTCTGCATGTACTGTCTCCCTCCTCCTTACCCACTTTCTTCAACTCTTTTGCAGATGATGAAATAGCGAATAAAAGGAGGTGGTGATGGTGGGATCGGACATGGGACAGGAGGCGATGACATCCTACAGAGAAGGGTCCTGAATGTCTGCAAGGTGACTGTATTTGGGATTCTGGTATAAACTGTTATAGACATAAATGGTAAGTGCTGGAAAAAGCTTCAAGAAATACTCAGCATGGTCTCCTATTCTGTTGCTGATCCTGAAAGAGAACAAAACCAAAATCTCTTTTTAAAGCTTGCCTGAGAAGTCAAGTGTTCAGGATGTCCTGGTTCCTCTCCTGCAGAGAAAAGCCATTCCAGAGGCTGTCTGATAACACAGGAAGGTTTCCTAGAAATCCTTGAGCTGCAACTTTTCTATACATTCCCTAAGATCCTCAATTCATTTTTTTTGCTATTCCTCTAACACCTTCATCTGCCTAATCCCACCTGCATCTTCACTGAAGAGCAGTGCTGGCCACCAGTGTCAGCAAAACCATCCCTAGGAGTTAACACCATCTCTAACCTCACATGTAGCCCATGACTGTAGAGGGCTGGAGACTCTGGCAGCTCCTTAGGAGTCAAGACCTCCTAACAGGATCTTCTAACAGGTCCAGTGCTTCCTGATCCCCATCTTAAACACCAGCCTGCAGCAAAAATAACACCCCAGAAAAACATGTTCATTCAAGGTGTCCTCTGCTGTAGAGCCAGGACTTGCTGTAGCTGTTGCAGACACCTCTCCGCCCCACAGGCTGGCTCTGCAAAGGCATGGGTGCAGAGGGAGCTGATTTGAGAGTCAGATTTTACTTCAAAATCTGAGGTCTAATCCTGTGAACTAACTTCTTTTTTCTACCCTCAGGAAGGTGATTTTGAGGTCTGACTCCAAACTGCTTGCTGCCACAACACACAATATTTCACAAGTATTGTACTGCCAGAGGAGATAGCCCCTCTAATGAGATGAGCTTTAACAGACTTTCTCCTACACCCTGGTTGTGCTTGCCCTTCTGAAGAACCATCTGAAGAAGATTTTGCTCTCAAATTCACTAACACTTGCACATACCCAGATGCTCCCTGCAATGCAACTATGGCAGGGCAAGGATGTGAACATGTACCTGATATTTGGGTGTTCATCCAGGTTTCTGATGAGCCTCAGTAGGTCAGTGACATCATTGGTATATGGCTTTGCTTTCCTATGTTTCTCCATAATATTCAGAACCATTCTGTCAATCTGAAAAAAAACATGTAGATTATTCTCTTCTTTTCACACACTATGAACATAGCATATCTATCTCCACTCACCATAGCCACTGCCTTTCTGTGGGGACAATCATCTTGCATGGATAAGTGTTGTGACCCTTAAAAGTGTATTTCCAAACATGAGCAGAGTTCGTTCTGCAGGGCATGCACCATACGGACCCTCTGATTCTGCTAAGTGTTTTCTCTCCTGCCTTGCCAAGGCATGGCATTCCTATTAAGACTGTGAGCATGGCATAGGAGATTTTCATGCATGCCTGGAGGTCAGGAGGGACTCAGGGAATCTTGATCCATCTGTGCCATTGCTGAGAGGATCATGCGCCATACTGAACCATACTGCCATACTGAACCAAGATTGTCAGATCTCAAATAATGCAGCACATCTTTGCAGGCTGCCACCTGCAAAAGCAGGCCTGGTCTCATGGATTTTGAGTCAACCTAACGAAACACTTGCCAGAAATTTGCTGGTAGCAAGGGCTAGAGGTCTTTGTCTTAAGGGGTCACCCACAAACCCTTGAGGGTTTGCCAACTAATTCTATAACGACCATTCCCTACTACCACCCCAGTCAACAGAGCTCCATTTAGCATCAATGTCTTTAGTGTGGTGTATTTTGACTGCGTGGCTTAGATTTATTTCCTCCAGTCATCTGTATTTGTGTGAGGCTACATTTTCCAGTTACGATTTTAAACAGGACCTGTGAAACACTCAGGAAAAGCTTCTGCCTAAACATCTAGCTCAAACCTCCTATCAGTCCAAAGAGAAGAGGATTACCTCCTTGGTCCACCATGGATAAGGAAAACTTTCAGCAACATTAGGAGCTTGAAAGACAGCTTTTTCATTGTGGAGAACTTTGATTTTATTCCATATGTTCTTCAGGAACCTGAACCTGCTGTGGAACGAGGACTTTGTTAGTTGCAACAGGACATCACTGTTCCCAGCACTACAGGCAAATCCCGTACTGAAAGCTTTTCCTTTGTACTCCCAGGACTTACGTCTGTTTGCTCCAGAAAAAGGGGTGTTTGCTCAAACCTTCCAAGCCTCGTTCATCATGAGAGACTAGGCTATTTACAAGGTCCAGAGCCTCATTGTAATCTGGAGAGTCAGCAGCCAAATCCTCAACACTGACTTGCTGAAGGGGTTTCTTACCCCGTGTTAAAACATACAGCATGAGCCTGCCGAGGGCCTGCAAAGAAACACATCGCTGCTCATGTGCCAGACGTGTGAAACTGTTTACCAAGTGGAAGAGGACTAGTACTCCTAAATGAGTAAACTGTGTATGTGGACACACACATGGACCTATAGGTGTGCAGAAGTATACAAAACCAGACAAAAACAAACTTTGAAGCTGTGTGCACAAGGACAGAGGAGACCAGCACCATAATCATGCTCGAGGTATCTGTGGATATCCCAGTGCCAGCCACAGCCTTGCATCCTAATCACTATTACTCTTATGCAGCTTCTATTGTTATATGGGCTTTCTCAAAAATCAGGGTGTTTTCTAGCTGAGGATGCAGAAACGCTTCCCCTAGGATTCACAGCAACAGAAAATACCAGAAAGTCCCTGAAATTTTAAACCATACATTGATTTGCAGGTAAGTTACCTCTAAATCTGAGTTTACAAGTTCTTTTTTGCCTTCAATCAATGTCCTTCTATTATCAAAGTCCGCCAAGTAAATTTTGCCACCTAAATCTGAGGAAATAAGAGAAATTGTTAATAAATAATGGTGGAAAACCATTATTCAGTCTGTCACTGACTTCTGGATGGCCCCTTCTTTAGACAACAAATCTCTGAAGGAATCTGCTGTGGGTTGATCTGGTCTGAAAAGCCCTGGAAAGGAGGGCAGATCTAATGACACACATAAAGTTGTTCTGTTTATTTCTCTGTGGCTGTCTGTGAACGTATCTATACTTATTCAGTGAAGAGCTAATGTCACAGATACCTCATTCTGCATAAGGACATCTGCACTGCTGTTTCATATATGGGTTTTTTTACAGACATATATGAAGCATCTTTTTCTCTAACCTACAGACAACAGGAAGGCAAAATTAAAACACTGAAAAAGCAAAAGATGACCTATGAAAAAGTTCCTGGGATGCAGATCCTGGTGAGCAAATCCAAGGGAGTGCAGCTCTCTCAATGCCTGGAAGATCATCCTCAAACCATCTTTGTAATCCATTTGGTTTTCTGGTTCCTGCAGATGTTCTTCAAGGTTTTTCTCCCAGAGGGGGAAGCACAAGTACATGTAGCCTCTTGCCTTCTCAAATGAAAAGAGCTTCATTAAATGTTCACAGTTACAACACTGTTCAAAGAACCTTTTCTCTTTATCACCCTCTGTACTGAGGCTTATTCTTACTGCTACCTCCGTCCCACTGTGGAGACCCAGGTAGATGCCACCCTGGGAAGTGTTCTGAATTCTCTGCTCGATGCACTGAAATATCTTCAGATTGCCAATCATAAGGTGATATATTTTATAAAGGTTTTTCAGCTGGTCCCTCCAGCGTTTGCTCTTTGGCTCCCAGTCTTCAGGGTTTTCTGGAACAAACTTGGCATTATAATGGCGAAGAAGACATGCCATGTTATGAGCACGTTTCCTATTCGCAACAGCAATAAGGTTCCCATCATCAGTCCTTGCTCCTTTTTCACACAACAACTTTGCTATGTTGCAGTCGTTTTTCTCTACAGCCACCATCAGTGCTGTGTTGCCCTCCTCATCTGCATCCTCAATATCTATTTCACCCTTCTCCAGTAAAGCTTCCACCAAATCTGGGCTCTGCATTTCAACAGCTAGGATGAGGGCAGTTTTCCCACATTCATCTTTACAGTTCACATCAACACCACAGTCCATCAGGAAATGGCCTATGGAGACAGCTGACTTGTAGCTTTCCTTGGCACAGCCCTTCTTGAGGGCATGGATCAAGGCATTCCTACCTCGATTGTCACAAATGTTAACATCAGCCCCCATCTCTTGGACAAGAGTTTTTACAGCTGAGAAGTGGCCCTCCCTACAAGCATCCATCAGTGCTGTTGCACCTCCTTTACACAGTTTTGCTCTCTCCTCACTAACTGCCCTCCTCAAATTCACATTTGCTCCTTTGCTATACAGGAATTTCAAGGCTTCCTCCCTCCCATACCATGCAGCCTCCATGAAAGCTGTGAAGCCGTTGTTGTCATGGTCATTAATATTTAACCCATGATCAAGGAGGAGCTCCAGTATATTCACATTTCCCACTATCGCTGCCTCAGTAAACGCAGTGCCACCATTGTCCTTCCTGGCATATGGACAAGCACCCTTGTCCAGCAGAAGCCGGACCAGGTCCTCATTATTAGCTTGCACGGCGCTCTGCAATGGTGTCCAGCCACCTCCTGCTTTGGAGTTCACATCTGCACCTCTCTCCAGCAGCTCCAGCACACCTTTTATACTGTTGTCCCTCACAGCAGCATTTAACTCAAAGGCAAGGTCTTCTGCTGTCTCCACGCTGGAAGCAGTAGATTCATTCTGCTGGCTGTGAGCTGTGGGCTCCATGATGGCCAGAGGGAGGGCTCCGTACCTCCAACGTTCCTCACCCAGCCCAGGGATCCCACCAGAGGATGGGAGAGGTGCAATACTCAGTGTCTTTGTTGTGGGGGATGCTCTGGGTTTGATTGAGGAAACACACTAGGTATGAAAGGCTGCTATTTTAAGGACTTCATGGTCTTCACCTAGTTAATAAACAAAAAAATCTTGTTTTATTTGACTGTGAAACCTTGCCATTTACATTTGATCTCCTGCAGGCCTATGTGAGGGGCAACTAAGGACAGCAGTGCCAGTGCCAGCTGAGAGAGCTAAAGCTTGGCCAGAAGCACAGCTTTAGCATGTACCCAGACATATGTACATCTCATGTTTGCTTGCCTGGGCATAGCACTAACTGCAGCCCAGGCAGCTATCCCCCTGGGGTGTCTGAGTGAGGGGACGAGGGAGAACCCAGGGTGTTCCTGCTGTTAATGTTATCTCAGATGTATTACAAGTTACCTAATAAGCCAGGCCCCAGTTATGTTTTCAGATGGAGAACGCAGCAGGCAGGCAGAGATGGGCATTCCCCTTCAGTTTTGGATGGCAGCCACACACAGAGTCCTTAAAAGTCCCTGATCAGATACCTGGAATGAGACAGAAAGCCAGCGGTTCTCAACCTGTGGTCCACCAACTGGGGGCGGGGGGGGGACGTGATGTAGTCAGAGGGGCTCTGCAAAGGCTTAAAGCAGGGGTGGGGAATGTATAGCCCAGAAACATTTGGTCTGGCCCACAGGCACTGCGCCTCCTCTTCCTACATCCCCCTATGCTCAACACTCCCCTCATACTCAAGCCCCCATCCCCGCCTGCCCTGACAGGCCAGTATATTCAGTGCTGGTATGGTTAGTGGGACCCACTTTAACTAGGTGGGTTTTTTCTTAAAGACATTTTTTTCACCCAACAGCCCTCTTTAGGGCCACAACAGACCTGAAGTCTGTTCCTCCAAGTGATGGGCCTGGACCCGTAAACAACAATATATGGTGACTGGACACAGAGAAACAAGGGGGGAGGTAAGAAGAACTGTAAAAACTTTTCATCAAATTATAATGTAAAAATTGGCATAAAATTCAGAATCAGCACATTAAAATAGTATAAAATGGCCATTTGAGCAAGAAGAGTGTTGATGCTATTATTTTAAATTCATATGGAATCATTGCAATAAAGATATTATGTGTGTGCATCAACAGATTAACTTACCTTCTCTCCAAATTTGAAGATCCTTCATAAGAAAATTGAAATAAATATTTGATACAGTCTAATGCTTTAAATATTGAATTAAGTCTTGATGGTCTGTGGACACAAAAGGTCTTTGAAGGGGGTCTGTGGTGAAGAAAAGGTTGAGAACCCCTGCCATAGGCAATTAGGAGACCCTACCTGACCAGCAGCCTTTCCTAAGCTTTACACAACATTAAGAGGTTAATGAGGTAGGACCTGATCCATCTATATCTATCTAGTATACAGAAAAGCTGGAACTCCAATACCCATTTTCCTGACTGCAAAGGCTGGTTCAAGTGACCAGTGCTTTCAGGACTCACCATCTGACAAGCTGAATTGAAAATAAATTATCTAAATAAATCAGAAAATAGAGAAGTCTTAAGGTATAAGCCAAATTATAACTTCACATGAATTTACCTTAAGGAAAGCCAAGGACCATTTTCTCCCCCTGCCCAGCAAGAAATGAATACCTTATTTCATTGATTTAGATGCATTTAATTTTCTCACAGTAACTTACATGCCTTTTGCCACATACGAAAAAAAGAAAATGTTACTTTCCTGTCTGGAAAAGCAGCACAGCATCCCCTAGGCATGGTGGGGCTCAATTCCTCACCCTCGTTGGGAAGGCAGAAGCCCGGGGAGGGGGAAGGCAGGGGCTGCGTACCTTCCTCCTCCTTTTCCGCTGAGTAGCAGAGCCGCAAGCTCCCTGCCCTATGAAATGTTTATACGTTTCTGTCCCATCCCACTGACTTTTGGCCAGGAACTGCTTCGCGTCTGCGCACCACGGGCGCCAGCCAATGTGCAAAGTCATGCAGGCCTGCCCGTCACCCACTGCCATTGCCACCTGCCACGGGAAGGCGAGGCAGGGGTCCCCCCACCCCGCCAGACACCCAGACACTGCTGGAAATGCCTTCAAAGCCAGGGAGCAGCTGTTCTCAGCAGCTGCTCTTCACTGCTGCTTCCCAGCAAGTATCCCCAGAGAGTAAGTATTTGCTTCCCAGAAAAGTCTGCGAGTATATGCTGTCCCCTCCCAGGAAGGAGCAGCCCCGGCAGCATTTCATCCACTTGCAGGAAGTTGCTGGGGGTTTTGGTGACTTTTTTTTCCAGCACACAGCAGAGAGGTCACGAGAAAAGTGCTCTCATCGAGTTTCACATATATAGACCACGCTTACACACACAGACAACTGTATTTACATGTGCTCAGAAGCGGTTCAGGAGCTGAAGGCACAGAGACATTAAATGCACCAGTGCTGGGTTTAGGGTGAGGGGGAGACAGGACAAGGATTTGTTGTGGGGTTTATTTTTAAGATTTTCCTCACCTTTTGGTCAATCCGGGAAACTAGCCATGCTGCTAAATTTCAACCAGGGAACCACGGAGCTCCAGGTCTGTTTATGCCACAGCTGTCATGTTTCTAACCACACTCATGCTGGCAAGCAGGCAGCTCTGTGTAACCATGCTGCTGCCCAGGGGAACCCTGTCCTCCAGCCTTTCCCATCTGTCAGCAGAGCGTGTACAGGAAATACGTGAAGAAACTCGGGCTGTGATGTGCCACCCAGTTTCCCTCACTTCCCACAATGAAAAGATGAGCTCACCAGCGTGCAGAGCCCATGCACCCTCCCCAGCCACCTCCAAGATTCAGATCCCACTTGAAACAAGGTTGAAATTGCATCAATGAATTCACACCTGGCTTTCCGCGGTACACTGCTACAGGCACAAACTGGGCATCTGCATATGTACACGGAGACATGGCTGGATACAAACACAAGGGCACAAATGCAGAAAAGCACACCCTAAAAGGGTGCATGGAGGCAGTCCAGCACGTTTTATGTGCATATCCAAATCCTTGTGCACACCTGCATTGCTTGCTCACATCTGCATGCCAGCTTTCACAAAAGCTCTGCCTATGCAGGAGTCACATCTTTGTACCCAGCAGGTATTATTGACCTAACAGGTCATGTTGAGCATCCTGCTTTCCACAGCATGCAGTGAGATGAGGAGCTAGGAAATTAAAATAGGATATAGTAATTAGGCACTCAAGAAATTAAGGTATTGAGACGGGGAGTCTAAACAATCTTAGATTGATGGTGCAAGGCCTGTGCAAAAACAAAGGGAGGCGTATGGGACTGGTCGCAAAGACATTCCAGATGCTGATAACGTTGCTAGGCTACTATCTCCTAGCCCAAAGAGAAGTCTCCCCTAGTCCTTGAAGTTGTGGGTATCAGCAACAGACTATCCCAAACAGCAGCACAAACTGGCCTGGCAATCTGGACAGAAGCCAGAGAACAACTGAGGCTGCGCAGAGCGACAGGGTGAAAAGTTCATCAGCGAGGAAGAAGAGGTACTTCATCTATACGACCCCTCCCCAGGAAGTTGCGACCCCAGCCCGGAGTTGAAGAGCTCATTGCGCAGGTGCAAGAGGAGGAGACCTGATTACCATGAGAAGCGAGGAGAGGCAGGCGTAGACTATGTATATGTATAGGCGTTTTATGAATATGCACTACTTTATAACATATAAGCCGGACGGGAGCTGCAAACGATGCGCATGCTTGTGGTGGAGCAATCCCCCATGCGCCCAGCGCTGAATAAACATACCCACTTTATAACTCCACAGTTATAGTGATTTCTCCGCAAGTCATCTTGGCACCCCAGATGGGACCATCTCTGCTCAGCTGCCGGGACACTGCTGGAGGGTGGACGTCCTAGGTGCACCCCAAGCTCTTCTCGGAGGAACTCCGCTCCCAGCTGTCCACTGCGGGGGCAGACAAGGACCATCTGGTTCACGGACAGAGGTACGTTTACAAGGGTAATGGGCTGCTGGTAAGACACACAGAGACATCTGGCGCACAGCTCAGTCCCGAGGAGGGGGTATACCCATTTGGTTTTGGTTTTGGGAATCTGCGGGAAAGGAGTAAGATCTTTTGGGGCAAACTACCGATGACTGGTATATAAGAGGCAGTTTGAATTTTGGGCAGGGTACTGGTAATTACCGTCACCTGCAGGATCTTGCTTCAGGTCATTGTATAGTGCACTATTTGTGGATA
This sequence comes from Athene cunicularia, assembly GCF_003259725.1. Taxonomy (NCBI): domain Eukaryota; kingdom Metazoa; phylum Chordata; class Aves; order Strigiformes; family Strigidae; genus Athene; species Athene cunicularia. Next base: position 29,425,934 of record NW_020799109.1, on the reverse strand, counting down.
TACTGGCTTTGAACTGACTGCTAATTGTTAACGGTTTATGATATATGTTACAAACGGACTTGGTGATTGTTTAAACTTGGTATATTTTGTGGTAAGAGTGGAAAGTGTGGTGGGCCCTTTAAGTGTCTGTGTGCCTGCGTGGTGTGAGTGAGAGCAGCCGCTGCTGTGTGTCTGTGTGTCTGTGTGCCTGCATGGACAGGGTGTGAGTGAGAGCAGCCGCTGCTGTGTGAGTGAGAGGCAGCTGCTGCAAGACAAATGAGAAGTTTATGTCTGTTTAAATAATACACTGTCCTTGTATGTCTTGTGAAAACATTGTATGAATCGGAGATGGGAAAGTGAATCCCTTCTCTGTCAGTTTGGGTTAGATTTGGTTGGATTATTTGTGTAGAAGGAATGAATGGTCGGCACGGGGAAATGATTTATACCTGCTAGAAGGATTGTACACAGCTCCTTCTGGGCAACTGGTAGTACCAGACTGGGTTCGTGGGAGAATCCCCTGCTTTCTCTGTGCTCCTAGGCTCCTACCTTTGGTAATTTTCATCAAGCTTGGGTATTAGCAGAGTGCGTAGATTGTTGATGTAAGTGGTATTATGCGTCTGATAAGAGGAGGTCGAGGTGTGCAGAGTGCTGAAAAAAGAGGTGTCATTATACCACTCGGTCGAAAGACGGGAGTCGATAATTATTGTGTGGAAGAAGTCATAAGATACCGGAACTTTGGGAGGTGAAGGAGGAAGAGTGGGAGAAGGTTAAAAGACAGTGTAGAAACTGCTATAAGTGGAGAGAAAGGATTTTGGGAAGAAGGAATAATAATGGGAAATAAGCAGGGAAAAATTGTAAAGCAAAACCCATTGGATTGCATACTCATGCACTGGAAAGACATAGCAGGGAGAGGAAGCACAGAAAGCAAGAAAATCCTGATTAAATATTGTAATCAGTGGTGGCCACTTTACAAACTAGAAGAAGAAGCTAAATGACCACTAAATGGGACCTTAGACTATAACACGCTTTTGCAATTAATGTTATTTTTACAGAGGGAAGGGAAGTAGGATGAGGTGTCTTATGCAGACATGTTCTTTACCCTCCGAAATCACCTGGGGTGTCAGAGGGACTGTGGACTAGTTCCACCATAAGATCCTTTAGTGCTTGCCCTGGAAAAAGATTATAAGGGAGCTACTAGCCAAAGTGAAAAGGCTTATTTTTGCAAACCTTTGAAATATAAACTGGGAAAGCAGTTAGGCATACACAAATTTCTGTATATGCCTTACTCCACAAAAGCGCTCCTAGGAAGACACTTACTAGAACAATTAGGAGCAACCATTACCTTTAACAATGGAGAGATTACTCTGGAGGTAAATAACCAAGAACTTATACAAATCATGAGCTTGTCCCTAACTAGTATCCCCACAGGAGGAGAAATCAGTGAGGAAATTATCAATCAAGTGTATCCCGGAGTGTGGGCCACTGACACGCCTGGAAGGGCAAAGAATGCCTCACCCGTAGAGGTAAAACTTAAGGAAGGACAACAACTAGTAAGAATTAAGCAATACCCTTTAAAAGGAAGATCGGGAAGGGATCCAGCCAGTTATAGAAAAATTTTTACAAATAGGATTAATAAATAGATCTTCACCCAGTGGTGCAAACCCATACGCTTTGTAAACAAAATTAACTCCTGAGCTAATCTGTTTTACTGTTTTAGACCTCAAGGATGCTTTCTTTTGACTCTCTCTCCTCGAAGCCAGTCAGAAAATATTTACATTTGAATGGGAAAATCCTAATAGTGGACGTAAAACCCAGTTGACCTGGACGGTGCTGCCACAAGGATTTAAAACCAGCCCCACTAACTAATTGGCCAAAGACCTTGAAACCCCAACTCCACCTGGAGGGAAAGCTGCTGCAGTATGTAGACGACATCCTAATTTCCACCAAGACAAAAGAGGCCTGTGTGACCTAGACGGTAAGCCTTTGTAAATTCTCTGGGACTTCAGGGCTACCGGGTATCTAAAAAGAAGGCCCAAGTGGTGCAGTGATCTATCTGGGCTACGAAATCAGTGCTGGAAAAAGAACCTTAGGACAAGCTCGGAAAGAAGCAATTTGTCAGACTTTGAGGCCACAGACAGTGAAAGAACTGCAAACGTTCCTGGGAATGACTGGGTGGTGCAGACTATGGATTTATAATTATGGATTGCTTGTTAAACCTTTATATGCACTAACCGCCACTCAACAGAAAAATCTCCAATGGAATAAGGAGGCTATACAAGCCTTTGACTTGCTAAAGAAGGCCCTGATGTCAGCCCCAGCCTTGGGACTTCCAGATTGGAAACACAGGAGAACCAGTGCAACATGATTGCCTGGAGATCATCGAGGCAACATACTCAAGCCACACAGATCTGAAGGATGCCCCTCTGGAAGATGCTGAGAACTGGTTTACAGATGGGAGCAGCTATGTTTTGAGCGGCAGGAGGTATGCTGGGTATGCTGTTACTACCACCCAAGAAATACTGCAATCAGGACCACTGCCTCTGAATACCTCTGCAAAAAAGGCAGAGATAATCGCACTGACTCGTGCTTTAGGACTAGCCCAAGGCAAGACAGTGACACAGACTCGAAGTATGCCTTTGGGGTAGTCCACACTCATGGAGCAATCTGTAAGGAAAGAGGACTGTTGAACTCACAAGGGAAACACATCAAACATGGGAAGGAAATTCTGGAACTGCTAGAAGCTGTACAACTGCCAAGAAAAGTGGCAATCATGCATGTTAAGGCCCACCAAAAGGTGAACTCGGATTTGGAAAAAGGAAATGAACTGGCAGAAAGAGAGGCAAAACAAGCAGCCAAAAGAGAGGTAAAAATAGAGGGAGTTTTAGTTCCTGATGGGCAAATCATCCCAGAAGGTAAGACTACTTATACTAAAGAGGATCAAAAGTTAATTACAGACCTGGAAGGATCATATAATGAAGAAGGTTGGACTATCACTCCCCAAGGGAAGGTAGTAATTCCCTCTTGTTTAGCTAGACACCTGGTACGAGAGGAACACAGGAAAGGGCACTGGGGAGCGGAAGCCCTATACCGATATTTGGTCAAGAGTATTAGAGCTAGAAATTTGTATACCATAGTAAGACTCATAGGTGACTCAACAGTGTGACCTTTGCCTCCAGACTAATCCTAAGAATACCCCCACTCTAGAAGTAGGCCAAATTGGAAAAGGAAATGGACTGGGGCAACAATGGCAAATTGATTTTTCAGAACTTCCAAGAAAAGGGGGGTATCGATATTTACTGGTATTAACGGATACCTTTTCAGGTTAGCCAGAAGCATTCCTCACTAGGTCTGCCAAAGCCTGGGAAGTAACAAGAATATTGGTACAAGAAATAATTCCACGCTTTGGGGTTCCAGCAACTATATCCTCAGATAGAGGACCACACTTTATCTCGAAAGTAGTTCAGCAAATCAGTCACCGTCTGGGTATAGACTGGCAACTTCACACTCCTTATCGTCCCCAATCTAGTGGCCAAGTAGAAAAGATGAACCATTTGATTAAGCAGCAAATAGTGAAGCTCAGGCAGGAGTCAAACCTGACCTGGCCCCAGGCTCTCCCTCTGGCACTTTTGCGCATACGAGCAAAACCGAGGGCCAGGGAAGAGTTGAGCCCTTTTGAAATGTTATATAGCAGACCTTACACAGTACAGAAGGGAACGTCGATGCAAGTTGGGGAGGAAACTGTGACTTCATACATGATAGCATTAAGTAAACAACTCAATAGATTTGGGAAACATGTATTTGGAACTCAGGGTAGAGGGTAGATGGGCCTGTACATAACATTCAGCCTGGAGACTATGTGTATGTTAAGTCTCTTACAGAAAAGACATTGGAACCACAATGGGAAGGGCCATTTCAAGTGCTACTCACAACGTTTAGAGCCATCAAGATTAAGGAATACTCAGCCTGGATTCATTACACCCGAGTAAAGAGGGCCCACAAATCCCCATAGAAGGTTACACAATCTCAGCTAGGAAGACTACGCTTCTCACGATAAGTCTAATAATCTCCTTTCCCCAAATACCCGGTCAAAGGTTCGCTGAATGGCCATGGTCCCAGGCGTACATTAGGTATACTGAAAGCATGAGTATAACCGATACTAACTCAGCCTTAACTTTAACTACTGTAGTGATGCAGAGAACAGAAGTGTATACAAAAGGAGAGGAGGGCACACTTCCCACTGAAATGCAAAAAATAGTTTAGGATAGTGCTACAGAGACAGAAAAAAGTTACAATCATGGTGGAACATGGTCAACTTTACCTATAGGCCTGACACACATACAGTAACGACTTCTGTGTTAACAATACATGATGCAAAATGAATCACCATACACCCCATTGTAAGTCTCGGAGTCAATTACAACGGGACTCAGCTGTACCCCTTTGAACATAAGACCTGGGCTATGAATACTGGTAATAAATGGCAAGCAGTAGATCTCGGACCCTGTATCATGAAAGAACAACAGGGATTTATACATGAAAGTAATACCTTACTAACCCAGGATACCTGCTTAGACACTGACCAAAAGATTTGCCACTTTGAAGCACGCCCCAACATAGATTTGAGGACCATTGTTGTCTATACCGGAAAGGGATGTGCATGTTTAAGGACACTGTGTGACACAATAACCATAGATAGGCGAGAGAAGAAATTGATACAGCGTCTAAATTATTGTATTTGTAATTTCACCATCATCCTGGGGTGTGATTTCACTTATTCTGCCCCTGTAGTTACACATTCCCTCCCGAAAAGCAGCCTTATGGTAGCGGTACTTCCTGTCCCCATAAGGTTAAATGTAAGTCATATAGAAAGCCTATTAAAACACCCAGACTTACACTGGATACTGGAAGAAGTTAAGGAAAAAGGGCAAGAAACTTTACTCACAACCTTTCATGATGGGGAAAGGATAAAAAAGGTCTTAAAGATGGTTGAGCAGGAAGGGAAACATAATTGGTGGGATACGCTCTTCGGATGGTCGCCAACAACTACTGGAATCTTAAACACAGCCCTTCACCCAGTGGTTGCTTTATTAATATCTGTAGCAATTTTGTTGATCCTTACTGTAGCTATATATGTATGGATCTGGAAACTTACAAAACGCTTGCAAGCTATGTATGACACTTTATATCACAATCCGAGCTTTAATAGTACTAACATATTATAGGGCAAGGGAAATAGATTAAGAAGAAGATAAATAAGTAGTAAAAGAATTTACTAAGAAGAAAAGGGGGGAATGAGACGGGGAGTCTAAACAATCTTAGATTGATAGTGCAAGGCCTTCGCAAAAACAAAGGGAGGCGTATGGAACTGTTCAAAAAGACATACCAGGTTCTGATAACATTGCTAGGCTACTATCTCCTAGCCCAAAGAGAAGTCTCCTCTGGTCCTTGAAGTTGTGGGTATCAGCAACAGACTACCCAAACACCAGCACAAACTGGCCTGGCAGTCTGGTCAGAATCCAGAGAACAACTGAGGCTGCGCAGAGCGACAGGGTGAAAAGTTCATCGGCGAGGAAGAAGAGGTACTTCATCTATACGACCCCTCCCCAGGAAGCTGCGACCCCAGCCCGGAGGGTTGAAGACCTCATTGCGCAGGTGCAAGAGGAGGAGACCTGATTACCATGAGAAGCGAGGGGAGGCAGGGCTAGACTATGTATATGTATAGGCGTTTTATGAATATGCACTACATTATAACATATAAGCTGGACGGGAGCTGCAAAGGATGCACATGCTTGTGGTGGAGTGATACCCCATGCGCTCAGCGCTGAATAAACATACTCACTTTATAACGCCACAGTTATAGAGTAATTTCTCTGCAAATCAGGTATAACTTAGTTTAGAGATAAAGATGGAAGACTTAGAGATCAGGCTAGGGGCTGGAGGCCCATTAGTTAAAAGATAACTAAGATTAAATAGGATAATAGATCATAGTTGATGGGCCAGAGAGCAGAACAATATAGAAACCTTGATTAATAGAAGCTGTGAGGTTACATTTCCTGATGGAATAGGAAGACAGCCCTAAAAACTGGTCAAAACCAACCCTATGGTCCGGCCTGAGTCCAGGAGGCTGCAGAGACTGCGCAAGCAACCGAGGTAAAAAGTTCAACAGTGAGGAAGAGGAGCTACTGCATCTCTGCAACCCCAGCCCACGACCACTGGGACACACTGCGCAGACGCAACTAAGAGGAGACTGGGGCAGAACATATGTAAAAGACTTTCAGGCTCATTATAATATGAAGTGGGGATAGGTCATGCGTATGTATAAGTGTATTATGAATATGTAATGCTTTGTAGCATAAAGCCAAGACAAGGTGCCACAAGAGGTGCGCACGTTTGTGGTGGAACAATCCTCTGTGCACCTCAGCGCTGAATAAACATACCTACTTTATAACCTTAGAGGTTGTGGAGTCATGTTTCTGCAAGTCAGCAGCAAATCCGCAACGGTTTGGGAACATCCCGTGATCTCTGGATGCCGTTTCACAGAGGTTGTGTTGCCACAGAAGACCTTGACACAGCCCCACAGGGACAAAGACTGTAAAAACTCAGGGAACAATCTCAAATCTCTCTAAAGGCTCTCAAGATACCATTTTAATTCACAGAAATCTGCTGAGCTTGGCAGCAAGCTTGTCTCCCGGTTTGACCAGAGCTGGGGCACTAGCTGCCAGCATTTAACTACCCATTCACAGGCTGGAAGAGACAAAAAAGCAGAGCAGAGTCATATCGCAGGATTAAAGCCAGCAATAAAGATGTCCAAAAAAAGTCAGCGTTACAATACATAACAATATCACACCACCCAAGTACAAACGCTTTCTTCAGCATGCTGATTTAATTAAAGTAGTTCGTTATCTTGTGGTGGGAAGATGAAAAACCAGAGGATGCTAGAAATGAGGTGTTTGCAACCAGCAAGGCTGTGGCACAGGTATCCTGGGACTCTACCGCAGAAAGAATGGTTTTGCTGCTGACGATTTCCCTCTCTCTCCTCCCTGATCCAAATTGCTTTCCATAGAGTCAAAAGCTTAAACTCTTAGTCTCTGTGACAGGCAATTTATGGGGAACAGAAGGACCTCAAAGGTCTTCTAAAGCATGGAAGTCCCAGAGCTCCTCTCCACAGCCATTCCTGTAGCCTACGTTCTATGTAGTTCCTGCTGTATTTGCACTTCTGCAGAGTCCTTATTTGCCCCCTTACGCCCAGGGACTAAGATGAGCTGCAGAGACACAGTCATCAGGGAAATCAAGGGCACAATTAAGCAAATCTTCCTTTTCCTCCATACTGATGGACCTACACTGGTTTTGCAACCCATCCCCTGAGATAACATCTCTGGGCATCCACACTCTGGCCACCAGCCACAAATAAACATGAGGTAAAATGCAACAACAAAAACTGCCTGCCAAAGTCAAAATAATTTTAAAAGTAGCTATGAATAGTAGGATGTCTTTTTTCTTCATGTTCCCTGCACTTGCTTCTTTATTATATTTCCAAATGGGAACGTCCCAGGGTTTATATACTTGACCACGCTGATGTGATTTTCAGTGCTGCAACACAGCCAGGAAAAATAGTCCACAGAAGGATGCAATTTAAACACTGACAGGTGATGCTATTCATGCAGCACCATCAATCACATTTCACTTTACCATGGAGTATTTTTAAATTTTTAATCTGCATTTGCTAGCTTTTTATACTGCTGATCAATCCTCATCACCACAGACAAAAGACCAGCATATCTGCCAGCAGGATGGGGCTGGGAAGTAGAGGTGAGGGCAAAAGCAAGGCAGGCAGGGACCTCACCAAGCAGGGGACCATGTCCCAGTCCCCAGGCAAGGAGAGTAGAGCAGGTCCATCAAAAGCAACCCAGATCAACCAGAATAGGTCAAATGAGGAGCCGTGATGAGGACCTGAGCTTAAATGCATTTCCCAAGCAGCAGAAGCAGTTCCCCAGCAGCATTTCTCCCAGTTGTTTCTCATCCCTGGGTTCTCCCTGCAGGCTGAGCCCAGGTTGCAGGGGCGCTGGGTCATGCCCTCCAGCACAGGCAGCCCAGCCCCGGGGAGACAGGAGGGCTGCAGAGCCCAGCACTGCCCTCAGCGCTCCACCAGTGTCAGAAAACATCAATATTATAATTAATTAATTTTTTTTTCCCAAGGCACCCTGGAGGTAAGTATCCCTGCACACAGCTGGACCGAGTTGGCAACTTTGGCATTTAGCTGGATGTGTAGTGAGGGGGACATGAGCCATATGCAAACACGTTATGCGTGATTTCTGGTGCTTTATTCAGGCCATGAAGGTGAAAGCCGCGATGCGATATAGCTGCTCCCTCTCCGCCAGCTGGCACGGGGGCTGGCAGAATGCTGCAAAACCCTGGGTAAGGTGTATTTGAAGTGGCTCGGTGCATCCCCTTTGCTGGTGAGCTTCCTTCAAAAACATATTTAAACAACACTTTATAGCATTCATTTGCAGAGTCTTAAAAAAAAAAATCTTGGATGTGTACGTGTAAATATACATGAACTTGCCTGTGTCTGCCTGCTGTTACGCATGTGTATCCACTGTGGCGCAGGCACACAGAAAGCTCAGCATCCGTACACCTATACACACACATCCACCTGCCCAAATACCTGCCTTTGTGGGGCCACTTGTGCACCTATGTAGGTGCTCTAAGGCCACTCCAAAGGCTGCTTGGTCCTGCTGGAGTGGGGTCCTCCAGCCTCAGGAGGAGGCAACATGGCCAAGGGACAATGCCACCCAATGGAGCTGCTGATGGGAACATGCTGGGTCCCAGGGCAGAGGGAAACGGGTGGTTTTTTCCACCAAATAAATCCATCCCCCCATCCTGGCTCATGGAAACCTGGCCCTGGAGCAAGTATGTGTCACGCCTTGGGGGGGCCAGAGCCAGCCCCCACATTTGCTCCCCGGAGCTCAAATCTTCTCTGCTGCTTCCAAATTCGCAGCCTCCGCCCTGGGAAATTTCGGTCGTGGTTTATTGGAAGAAACCGCAGCTGGCTGTGCCCAAAGGCAATTGCAGGAAGCTTCGGCTCCTCTTTCTCACTGCAGTTTTGTGGGTTGGGGTTTTCATCCCCCCAAGGCTTTAAAGGTTTTGTATATTACCACTGGGTTTTGCCAGCAATCGTGGACACGCTGGATACAAGCATGGTTTTATTGACCAAGTTTTCTCTTTAGGAAGCATCTCAGACTTGTAGAGATGAAACTATGCTGCAAATGGGATACTCTGGTATCAGCTGTGAGGGCTGAGCACTACCACTTAGGCTGAGACTCAACCTGGACCATCCATTTCTGTGCATGATGCATCAAGAATGGATGTAACTCCAAATTTCCTTCTAAAGAAAGATCAAAAAGATTTTAATTCTGAATCTTTCTTACTTTTTCTCTTGGTCAATTTAAGTATTTTCTTAACTGAGAATCAGTTTTAAATTAACTTCAAGGTGTGCAAGGCAAAATATTTTTTTTTTCAGTTAGAAGCTGCAGTTAAAAAAAAAAATATTTGTTTCTAGCTGCTTTTATACTGGTTTGCTGCTCTAAGTCTCTCTTGTCAGACTGTTTCCTGGACACCTTTTAACTAATTTTTTCCTTCTCCCCTGCACTAAGATCAGGTATACAAGCAAAATGCTGCCATTCTGAACTGTCTTAAGTAAGACAAGGCCACAATTAATGAAATAGTGAATAAAAGATAAGAGGAAGTTTAAACTGCCTTTTTCCAGTTAGGTGGATGACAACTGTAGAGGAGTTGATGTATTTTACAATGAATGACGATCCTTGGTGTGCTGGGTTTGGGTGTGTGGTGGGGTTTTTGGTAGCAGGGGAGGGGGCTACAGTGGAGGCCCCTGCGAAGGATCTTCTGGAAGCTCCCCCAACTCCAAGTGGGACCCACCTGTGGCCAAGGCCAAGCCAATTAGTGACGGTGGCTGCGCCTCTGCAATAACGTATTTAAGGGGAATCTGAGAGGAGAAGTTGCAAGGAGGACACCTCTGCAAACTCTGAGGCCAGAGGAAGAAAAGAGGAGTGGGGGGGGAGGTGCCTGGGGCACCCCCCCTGCAGCCGGTGGTGGGAGGGCAGGCTGTGCCCCTGCACCCATGGAGGTCACTGGGGGAGCAGATGCACCTGCAGCCCATGGAGGACCCCACGCCGGAGCAGGGGGATGAACCCAAAGAGGGTGGGACTCTGAGGGAGGAAGCCCTTGCTGTTGCAGATTGAAACACGTGGGAGGAACCTACCCTGGAGCAGCTCGGGAAATGCTGCAGCCCATGGGAAGGACTCACATCAGAGAAAGTTCGTGAAGGACTGTCTCTTGTGAGAGGGCCCCCACGCTGGAGCAGGGGAAGAACGCGAGGAATCCTCCGCCTGAGGAGGAAGGAGCAGCGGGGCTGGCCACAACCCCAGTTCCCTGCCCCCTGCACTGCTGGAGGGGAGGAGATAGCGAGTGGGGGAAGAATGTGAGGTGGAAGGGGGAAAGGTGTTTTTAAAATGTGGTAACGCTTCTCACTGTACGACACCACCTGTTAAGTGGCAGTGTTGTTAGTGTTTAAATTAAATTGATGTTCTTTTATTTACCTTCCCCTAATGTCTCTGTCTTTTGCCTGTGAGGATAATGGGTGAGTCACCTCTCACTGTCCTTATCTCCATTCCAGAGCCTTTTACTTTATTTTCTCCTTCCCATTGTTGAGCAGGAAGGGGTGAGTGAGTGGCTTGGTGGTGCTCAGTTGCCCTCTGGGCTCAAACCATGATACTGGATGGCTGTATGAGAAGGAACATGAGGCATTTTTAGAGATGAAGTTGCTTGTAAAAGGCTTTTTAATGGCAGAGGCTGGCTCATGCTAATAGTAATACCTCAAAACATAAATGCTCTTAAGTTACAGTCACCTGTGATGCTAACTTCTCCTTGGCAGTTCATTCAGCCTTCTCTGCTGACACAGGCCAATTAATTTTGGCTTCTAAAACATACAATCTGGAAAGACAACTTAAAAACATGTTTTGTTTGGTTTTTATTTGGAGCATTAGCATCTCTGAGCTATACTTGATGCTCCCTTCCCTGCATGACTCATGCTGCAGGGAGCCCTCCAATGCTCCTGTGGACCCTGGAGGTGCACACACCACGCACCCCACATCTGCCCTCCCAAAACATCCCGTAGGGACACAGGGGACTGCTCAGACCTCAGAGACCGACAGCACATTCTGTGACAGAGGTAGGATGTTTTCTATTAACCCCTTTAACACTAGATACATTCCCCATTTTAAGTGAATTCAATCATCAGCTGAGTTGTTGATAAAAATGAAATATTTATGGCAGCAACCCAAAAGCAGTTTTTGCGAACAGCAGCCCTTACCTGAATCCTCTCATGCTTTTAAGACAAGGGTGTCTTACTGATGCTAAACAGGTATTGGGAACAGCAGTCCTGTAAAGTGATCAGAAAATGGTGAGCAATACAAACAGTACTGAACACCCCATTGATTAATATATTCAAAACTTAACTTCTGCGTTCATTCTTGCTGTGAACTGTTTAGTTCTCTTCAATAAGCTAAATGCCATGAAGCTTCTCTCTTCACAAGTCTTCCCCTTCCTTTTCTGTCCTGACATTGCAACTTTTAAAGTGACTGTAAATGCTGCTTGAGCCATTCAACATAAGCAGCTTGCTTTAGTATGCTTCGCAAGTCATCCAAAATTAGAGTGTAAAAATTAATTAAAAGCCCACAACAAAAAAAAACCCATCCAGTCACAGTATTTTCCTCTTTACATTTTATTTTGTAATGATAATACTATCTTAGCAATGAAAACGGAACATTATGCATCATTCACTTCAGTAACATAATGAAGGTGGTTCCAGTTGTAAAAATAAATAATAAATATGAAAGCAGATAAAAATCTCCCTGTAAACGCAGCTGGGATCCACCGAGGCTCAGAGGTAGAACCAGAATGGGGAAGGTGGAAGAGGACTCAGAATAAAATCCCCAAATTCATGCTTGGTCCCTTGCTCTGCTCAAACAGCCACAAAAAGCCCAAGTGATCCTGTGCTTCAGCTAATGCTTGGGAGGGCAAAAGATAGTTCTCTTGGCAAGGAATGAGTACCAGTGGGATAAAGACCTCAAGGTTTGCTTTTTAGGGATAAACAGAGGCACATGTGGCAGCCTCAGGCTGTCTCAGTAGGAAACGATGCTGGTGGCACTTTCCCCTTCCCCGTGACCCAGCACAGGATGCCCATGGGTTGCCCATCACCCACCCATGTGGCTGCTGGCACCATTTCTGTCAAATGGGACCCAGAAATCCCTGCTCAGAGGGGCTTTCTGAAGAGCTCGCCCCACAGGTCTAAGCAGATGAAATGTCCTGTCGCTCCCCTGAGACACTGAATTCATGGCACACGTCACTGTTTCATCGGCTCCCCAGGTTTCTGGTAAAGTGCTATGGCTGCTGACTGGTTTCACCAGCCAAGGGAACATCAAGCCCAATTTTAAACCAGGGGAAAGCCCCAAGCTTTCTCCCATATGTAAAAAAAAATAAGTTTTCAACAGGATCACTCACTCAAGTGCCTGTTTTACATCACTATTCTCTGTCTAGGACAAGCTGCTAGTCTATGTGCTAAGTTGCCATCCACATCTTTTAAGGGGAGAAAGGAAACACCACAAACTTCAAAGCATCCTTTTACTGCCATCAGTGGTCCTCCGAGCTCACGGGAAACCTGCCACCTTAGACCCCTCTTGCAGCCCTTGCCAGACTGCAGCTCTTCCTGCTGCTATTTCATACCTTGCTCCATGGTCATGATACAGATCTGTCTGGTCATCTCTCAAGTTATTATACAGAAAAGGTTGGGAGGCATGCTAAGTGCTACAATATCTGAAATAATTTAATTTACAAGCTCCTCGGAGCAAGGGACGTGTATGCGTTCAGCAGTGCTCTTGTAATAAATATATCTATAATCATAATATTAATGATAAAATAAATAAAAATAATAGTAATAAGGAGTTATGCATGTGACCTAAGATTATGTGCAATCTAAAGGTCGTGTAGCTTAAGCAAAGGATAAAAACATCACTGCTAGGGATGGACTGTACTGGAAGAAGGCGTAAAGCTTTGCTGCAGAGCATGCATAGGAAATGACAGAAGGGATCTCAGGATCAGAAGGCAGGCAGGCACAGGGTCCCTCCAGCTGAAATTGCCACGTAGTCTTTGGGCTTTTATTCTGGCCATTCCCTCACAGGAAAAGCCCTGTGGGAAGGCCTGGGGTAGTTGCCCCAGACACAGCGGGAACTGCAGGCTCCTGTGCTGGCTCTGCAGCCAGTGCCTGATGCTGCAGGTCAGGGGCAGGGTCCTGAAAGCAGGTGGGAGCCCTCCAGTTACAGATGCTCAGGGGAATCCAGTCTCCTTCTCCTGGGCTTGCAACTCAAATCCAATTTCTTTCTGTCCCTGTGGTGGTGCAGGTCTGCAGCCCTGCTGCAAGGGGAGGCATCGGGTTCCCACCCTCTCCGCTCCTCCAGGGAGGGAGGACTTCTCTTCCCAGCAGTTCAGTGGGAAGTGGGAAGCACTTGGGGTCCTGGGGATCCTGCTAAAATGCCAGGACTTCAGCCAAAACCCCAATGTATGGACCTCAGCCCTTGCAAACCGTCTCTCAACCTCTGCCTGGTCCCCCAGCTCGTCCCCCTGCGGCGAATTCAGGCTCGGGTCAGGTATGTGACCTCTTGCTGATGCCGCGGCTGGTGGCCTGTTTGGTCATATCTTGGTAGGAGGCAGACTTCAGGAAGCGGGGGTAGGAGTCCTTCTCCATCAAAGTGCGGGTCTTGGCCTGGGCTTCATTGAAGCAAGTGGAGGTGGCACCTGAGAGGTTCTTGCGGGTGATCTCCCTGGTTTCGTGGTCGATATTCACCTACAAGAAAGCAGTATCCACAAACATTAACTCAGCATTAACTGCCCTCCCATGGTGGCACAAAAACTGTTTTCTTCTTCAGATGAGGGTGAAGATGCTCACAAACATTTATATCCTTTCATGTTGGTAGGCCATATGATGACAGAAATGAAAGCTGTCATGAACAGGAGCACAACTTCTTACTGTGCTGAGACCACTTTTGTAAAACCCACCAGGGTATCTTATCCCTTTCCCACCCTATTTGATGCCACAGTAAAGAGGCAGAAAATGCTCTCACCTCCCTGGGTGCCTCACTTTGGACAAACTCCTCAAAGATCCTGTTGGCCTTGGAGGCCAGCTTGGTTTTTGACCGGGTCTTTTTGAAGTCCTCGCACGCCAGCCAGAAGTCAAGGTTCTCCTCACTGAACTCTGTCTTCAGGAAGGTGTGGAAGGCCGTCACCCCACCTGGGGAGGGAAGAGAAGAGCTGTTAATGGGGCAGAAGCAGGAGGAAGAGGACCACTGCCAGACGTGGCGCTGCCCAGCAAGCATCACCCTGGGAGCTCAGTCCATGACATCTGCAGATTTCTTTTCCCTCAGGGCAAATTCCACCCTCTAAGACGCTGCTAATTGGCCTCTAGACTCCAATAAAATTCTTTCCCACAGACAAGTAATCCTCTGGTTTTATTTATCTGACCTTTCTGTAATGAGGCTTCAGAGTATTTTCTTTACAGCTTCGGAAAAGAGCTAATTCTACCTAAGGAGAAATTCACTGACGTATCAGTATGCCTGCAGGAACCGAGCAGTGATGGCTTTATTTTTATTTCTCAGCTGAGATCTAAGGGGAATGAGATGCTGAGGAGTATGGGAGAGCAATTGCAGCAAAGATTTCATAGTCAGGCTGGGGGGATGTATTAAGTTACAAAGCCAGAGATGCTTGTTAGCCACCACAGCACGTGAAAAAGGCTGGAAAAAAAATACACCTAGCTGCAGACTAGCACTGTGGAAGAACTTTCTCTTGCTATGGAATAGCTTTTAAGTAATACAAAAGTACTTGTCTACAAGTTTGGCACTTTTACCATTGTGCACCTGCTGTAAAGCTCAGTGTAAGGAAGAGATGATGTGTGGGACTCAAAAAGAGGTCCCCTCTTCAGGTCCGGAGGTACCATCTGCATGGGGGAGAGGGAGACAGCACCTTCCAGGAACCCTGTGCATCACCATATGTATAGCAAATATTGGAGGGGGAAATGGCTATGTGTAACTCAGTAAAGCAGCTGAATTCCTTCTCCCTGTGGAAGAGCGATCCTCAGAGGCATAGGACAGAGGGCAGCAACACAGTTTTCTGAGCAATAACAGCCTGTGGGGAGGTAGCTGTGTTGATGTGCAAAGGAGGACACTGCGAGCACTCTGCCTTCTCCTGAAAGGGACTGTCTGGGCACGGAGTGATATTGTTCCGATGCACTGCTGCATGCAGGATGCTCACATCGATGCTCCTGTCCTGAGGCAGCAGCAAGGCACTGCAAGAGCATGCTTGTGCCCCGTAAAAAACACCCAGCCAGAAAAAAAGGGCACAGCTTCACAAGCTAGGCAATGAGCTCCATGCATCAGCTCTGTCAGGGCATAAAAGGGGCCTCTTTCTAAATCCTAAACCATTTTGTTTGAGGAGGAAACATGATTTCCTCATACACTGGCTGCAGGCATACAGTCACCCCCTTGCTCACTGGAAGCATGCTTGTCCAACACACTTTCACCAAGAGAAGAAAACAAGATCCTACTTACTTTTACTCTTCAGGAGCTGGTCAAAGGACTCCCTCCATTCGAGTACCTCATGTGAGGAGTCTCTAGAAAAGACAAAAGGATGTAAGGCTTGCTGTTCCACTGACAACACTTCTACCCTGCTGCAAAGGATGGGAGCACTTCAGTCAAGCGGCCTCATTAATGGGAGACACGGCAAGAAGGGAGGCAGTGGCACCCAGTAGAAAACCAAAGTAAGACCCCAGTATCCATTACCTGTGGATTCGCTTTCCTTTCTCCCTTTCTTTTATCTTCCCCGATGGCTCACCAGACCTCAGCTCCATAGTGCAGCTTTGGCCAGGTAGCTTCACCAGAGGAGACTCAGAAAAGCCTTTTTCTGCTGGTACAAGCCCAGCAGAGTCTCCTCTCCAAGAGGACACCCTTTCCTCAGCAGCAATATTTAGTATTTTAGTTTTTAATGCTGCCTGCATTCCTCAGGGGTCCCAGGTATTGGTCTGAGACACCAGCAACTATAGAAGCCCTCTGGGTTTCTTGCCTATTGCTAAGGCCGTGCTCTCTCGTGCCTAATGCCAGAGCATCAGTTCCCCCATCTGATTTTATAACTGGTGGAGCTGGGAAGTGATCCGCCTTCCCTCCCTGATGGGGTGGGACCATGGGGAGGGTGAGCTGCGCTTTCTTCTCTCTGCTGTGCATCCCCCAGGAGAGTCTGGTCCACAGGGGACCTGTCTTAGGCTGAAACTGGGACATGGCACTGCTTGGCTTACCTCCATCTGGAGCCCAGCTGCAGCTTGCTGGAGGTCCTGATCCTGTGTCCCAGCTCCGGTTTATGAAGCAGGATCCCTAAGCGGGTCTTCAGATCCTTGGCTCTGGAAGAGAGGAAGGGGAGAGGTGGGACTGCTAGGCCACCAGATTGCTGCCACCAGCCCCCTGCCTCACAGGGGCTGCACCCTAGACCCAATACAGCTTGGAGGTGCAAACCCTCACTCCTCAGCTTCAGCTGCTTCTTTGCCTTCTGATGTGCAAAATAAATGCTCCCCCGATTGCTTTTTCTGCTCCCTGGCAACCACGCTCAGGAGTGCATTAAGCCCAGGGGACTGCTTCCTCCTGCTTGCTTTCCAGGTAGCACCACGTGCATTTATAAAGCTTGGCCAGCTTTTTCCTCTGGAGCAGGTAGCAGAGCAGCTGCTGAGTGCTTAGCTAGAGCCCCCGCAGCCCTCCCCACCCCCCCCTCAGCTCTCCAGAGCTAACCTGGCTCCTTTTTCCATCCCCCTTTCCCAGCAGTGCTACACTGCTCTCAAAACACTGGAAAAACAGAGCGAGTGCTGGAGCATCTCCCTGCTGCGAGGCTGCTGCAGCAATGTTGATGCTCCCCTGCTTTTTACTTTTCTGGGGTGCCCCTGAGTCACCAGGAGCCTGTCACCATGCCACAGAGATGGCTGTGCTCCCCAGTGGCACCTACCCCATGCCTTCGAGAGCCAGAGAGCCCAGTGGCAGCACGATGCTCCTGTGCCAGAGCCCGCTGTGCGAGTGCCCAAGACGCAGCTGCCTGTCACCGTGGTTCTGCAGCAGTAGCACGGAGGCACCTCCCTCCCGGGAGGTCTCTGCAACACTACGGCAAAAGCCGCTGCTAAATTGGCTCCTCTCCCCGGAGTCCCCCCAAGGCAGCCCACAGTCCCACTGTTATTTGTGTGCTGCAGCTCATTCAGGCATCCCAAAGCGCTCGTACAAAAATAAGTGTTTAAATGTCAAGCCAGCAGCGTTGGGGCTTTGTAGCCATGTTTGGCAGGAGGAGCAACATGTCACTTAACATTTCAAGTGTGTTGACAAAAATAGTCCTGCTGCTGTCAACTCGAAACAAGTGCTGCAGAAATAGAGACAGAGAAACAACCCTTGTGCTTGTATGCCCAGACACATGCAGGGCAGCCCTATCCAGCCTCCTCTCCCTCTGCATGTTTTACCTCTGTGTTCCCCTCCTGGGGAGCAGGACGGATACAGCCAAAACAAATTACTTGGCCCATCCTTTGCTGTGTGTTTCCTTGTGGTCTGCACCCCAATTTCTACAAAAACATCATGGCTACAGCAGCAGAGGCTGACCCAGCCGCTCCGAAGTTAGGTGCATCTTTTCCAGCTACCCCTCTGCCATCCCAGAACTGCAGCACAGATCCCTTACCTTTCCAGGCAAGCGATGGGGAGCGCGGCTAACCCCCGGCACATGCTGAGAGCTGGGCACCCAGGCACCCAGCAACTCATCAGGTCCTTACAGCAGTGGCGTGCAACAGGCAGCTGCAGCACCACCTGCACCCGAGTCGTGTGTTGTCAGCTGGGAAAGCAGCAAGGAGCCGTGCTTTATATCGGGTGGGAGGCGGGAGAGCTGGGAGGGGTACTCAGCATCGCTCCAGCCTCCAGCCAACCAAAAACTGCTCTGGCAGCACCCAGTGAAGATAACGGCTTAGGTAGGTTTCTTTTGTGCTGTTAAGGGAAGGGTGAGTGGGAGGCTGAGGCTTGTCCTTGAGCATCACAGTCATAACTGCTTACTCGATAACAGGAAAAAACAGGCTCATTTCCACCGACGTGAGGAGCTTGCTGAGTAACTGCCAGCGGGCACGCAGATGAGGAGAGCGAGAGGGACAGGACAGACGCCGTAACGCACAGCAATTCGTCAGCTCTGTCCTGCTGCCCGAGGACTTCCAATGCTCCCGGCAGTGCAAGGGCTGGTGTATCAGCATCGCAATGGCACACTTTTCCCCAGGTGGTTTAAGCAGGAGATGCCAGTCCCTAGCAGAGTCAGGCTCTTTTGCAGTATTCCAGGGGCAGATGCAAAGACTGGAGGAAGGGTTTGCACTCCCCAGGACAATGCAGTACTCCCTGTCTTGCACTGCAGATAGAGCAGAAGGGTATAATGTTTCCACATCCACCACAAATTACACTGCCAGGCCACAGCTAGTACAAATAAGGAGACTGATGTCTGACCCTACATGCTGGCAGCAGTTTCACTTCTTCATCCCAAATTCTTTGCTGGGTCTTGTCTCAACATAGAAAAGGAGAAAGGATGCACATCAAAATGTCTGAGCAAAGCATCTGGTAAAGGTGGATCCTGATGAAAGCTGAAGATGGAAAGAAGAGACTAAACACAGGGGAGAGGTTGGAAACTGGAGGGGAAGGACTGAACCAGCAAGAGAAGGATGAAGAGAAGGAGTTAAATGAGTGTCAGACTCAGTGCACCAGCACCCCCAAGAGCTGGTGCAACAAACAGAGGTCCATGACAGCCAACAGGTTCCCCACACCAAGGTCAGGCTCACACAGGGCCTAGGGAGCTGCCCTCCCTCCAATTCCTGTCTGTGGAGCTGGGAGGGAGCTCACCACAGTGGAGGAGCAACTCTAAACTCCCCTGCCCACAGCCATCCCAGGGCAAATTTCTGCCACCTCCACCCCTCATTTTCTCTTTTTCCTCCCCTCTTAATCCATGCTATTACCAGCTCTGCAGCCAGCACAGACATTTTTCCAGAGCTCAGGTTGTCTCCTACTCTTGCTGCCTGCATTAAGCATACATGGGACACTGCCAGAGTGTCTTGTCAGTGGGAGATGAGCCGTCCCAGGGGAGGTGGCAGCACACAGCCATTTCAGTCCCAGGCTGGAGAGAAAGGTTCCTCCTGAGCTGCCTTTGGGAAGCAGAAGCATGAGGATATCAGGACAAGAGACTTTCAGAGGAGATTAAGTACCTCAGCTCCCTCAAACTGTAATGGGGACTTCTGCCTTTTTCCCACTGCTTAGAAAAAGCCACTGAATTGCCTTGCCCATGGCTAGCCAGAAAAGATGCATCAGGACCAATGACCATATACACATTTTTAGCTCCTGTCTCAGCTTTAATGACAAGAGCAGCCTCTTTCCCAAAGGCTCTGGATTTTTTTTTCATTTGAATAAACACATTTAAGGCTTCTTGGTTAGCAGATACGCAGCTACAGATAAACACTTGGAGCTACAGAAAGTTCTTGTTCATGTCTTCCATGTGCCTTAAAGCCGTGATTAGAGCTGTGATTCTTGCTGTGGGTTTAAGGAAAAAAGGGTAAGAGTAAGGGTGAGAGGGCTGTAAGATTGCCTTTGCCTGTACAGATGCTAGGAAGGTCTCTGCATGCCCACAGCATGGTCATCACTTGATTTAACACAGGTTTTGGAAGTGCTTGGCCACATCAGCCTGGTGCTCCACCCCAGCTCACTGCCATGCTGGGAGCACTGGCGTCACAGTGGCAGTGCCATGCTGACATGAGTATGGGCTCCTGGTACCTGCAGGAGAGGGTCACATCCTCTAAAGGGTACTTTAGCACTGGCCATGCACCCATACCCTCTGCACTCACCTCCCAGCTGTAGGGGTTGGCCAACAACAGCCACAGGCCTGGGACGGCAATGACCCTTCTCCTACATCTCCATCTCCTCCCCAGTTTTCTGCACAGATGCAGTGCTCAGCGGTGCCCAGACATAGCGTTGTCTCACTGCTTTGGGGCATGCCTGGAGTTAAGCAGGACTTCATCTGTATCTTTTTTTCCCCTTTAAAACCATGCTCATGTGCTGTGGCTCTTTCTTCCACCTACAGATTTGCAAATTCACAGGATGCTCTGGTGACTCTTCCCCAGTATTCAAGGCACCCAAGTGGGTTATGCTGAGAGGAAAACCTCCAGGAGGACAGGCATGTGTTACAGACATACAGATGACTTCTGACAGCAAGTACATGGTCCCCAAGACAGCTGCTGTGCTGGGTACCACATTCTGTTTGAAGCAGATGAGGAAATGTAACTGTATGGCAAAAACACAGCCAGGACAGCAGCAACAGCCATGGCTCATGGTAGAGGAACATGGATGACGCGAGCCAGAGTGGAGAACTCTGCACATCTCTGCCCTAGTGTGACAGCCTGCACTTTGCTTCAGCCTCTGTCTCCCCACTGCATTTTCCCATAGAAATAAGGTGCCTTGGGCAGCTGCGTGTGTAGTTTTATCTTGTTTTATCTTGAACGAGTACGCAGCTCTGGGATATGGTACAGTGCCAGTACCACGCATGTGGGTCTGAGCCCAGGCACAGGAATGGGATCAGGCTGTTCAGGTGATGTCCTTCCTGCCAAGGCCAGGACAGACCCTCTGCCGGCTCTGCCACGGCCTCCAGCCCTCTGCACAAGCCACTGGCTGGCAGCTGTACTCCCTTGGGGCAGCTCTTTTAACTCTCCCCTTCGATGGGGTAGGAGATGCTGTTCAAGAATAGGCAGCTCACCAGCGTGGGATGCAGTATTTTATAATGCAGAGCTCTTCAGCAGGGTTATGCAATAGCCTCCAAGCCCAACGACGTATGTGTACTCAGATGTCTTTATGCCGCTCTATATCTAATTTAATTACGTGCTTCCTGTCTTATTTAGCTTAGCAGCCTCCTGCAGCTCCAGCTCAGTTGCCTGTATTATCAGTCCTTGTTTTGGAACACAAAAAAACCCTCATTTATGTTGCAATGCTGGGTGCCGATCTCCCTTCCTGTAATGGTGCTGCAGCCTTGCTAGCATGAAACCCACCTCCCATCCATGGGGAACAGGCCTCTCGGGGTTTAATTTCTACCAGGGGGATCCTGGCAACCCAGACAGGGTGCACTGGGGGTACCCTGCATACTTGGGCTGGGAGATGACTGAACCACGGAGGCACTTGTGGTGGAAGAGCTGCATCCACAAGCCACCCTTTGCCAGCACAGCACCAGCATTTGCAGAGGCATAGCTACCAGCTCCCTCATCAGAAGACAGACACAAAACCTCTTAGCCCCAGGTATTGCTGCTGTTGTTTTTGGATTAGCATTTGTGGAAGTGTCAGCAACCTTGAAAAATAGGAAAATATAGTTTTCACAGCCCCAAAACTACACAAATGAGGTGTTTAACTAGGAAACAAGGAGGGAACAGTGACAGGGTGAAAAGTATCCTTGCACATGTGCCTCAAAGCACAGACAAGCTCCAAGAAGGGTTTCTAGTTGCAGATATTTTTATATGTTTGGGTGGAATAAGAAGGGGAGGATACAGAAATGGATGGGAAGGCAGGGCAGGGAGGAAGAGGAAAAGAGGAAGATCCAGAGTGAGGCGCACTGGCAGGGTCTCGTTGCATTGCAGATGTAGGCCAGGCAGGCTCACTGAGAAGCCTGACACCTGATTTCTCCCAAATTAACAGGGAACCTCGGAGGTGGCAATCAGGAATGGTAAAATCTGAAAACAGCACCACATGCTCCCTGCATTGCTTCAGCAGAGACTGCCAGAAGCCCAACAAGTCCCCTGGAGCAGTCCGCATGAAATCAGGGAGATGCTGAATGCAAAGGACTAGAAGGGAAAGACTTAAAGGCACTGCTCGTGTTGCACAGCCCTTTCCTCCACCAACAAGCTGTTGTTAAGCTCTGGTTGTGTTTAAGGAGAGATGTCAACAAAGAAGATGATGAAAGGGGTGCTGGTAGGGAATCACCCATAATGGGAGGTTGCTGCTGTGCAGGCAGGAGCATGACATCACTCAGAAGCTGGTGATGGTGGCCAGGAGGAGCAGGGAAGCCACCGAGGCTGTGACAGCAGCGGGGTGTTTGCAAGGAGCCCTGTTACAGGTGGGTATTGGCCACAGGAAGAGTTTATGAGGCAGGGATGGTGAAAGGCTGCTGTGGGATGCCATGTCCACATGGTTGCATGTGAGCCTTGCTCCGATCCGTGCCTCCCCACCCAGGGTAACCCCCACCCCACAGCAGGACAGGCAGCTGCCCACGCAGGCAGCGGTCCTTGTCCCTTGGTGGCCTCTGTGTGACAACAGGCCCTCAGCCTAACCCACAGGGCGCTTAATTGATTCCCAACAAAAGCTCACTCTGCGTTCACATGAAGCATGAGAGGAAATAGCTGCTCTGGAAATTTGTAGCAGTGCGGAAAGAAATTATTGAAATAAAAAAAAATTAGAATTACAAATGAGCTTTTCAAGGGGCAGCTGTTATCCACTCTGCTCATGTGCTTTCTTTGCACAGTGCCGAAGCACATCTGCGTAGGGAGAGGTATCTGACAGCAGGTATTTTTAATCTTCTTTTTCTGTTCCTGGCACCTGCTCTTTAAAGCCACTGAACAGCAAAAAAGCCCTAACAAAGACGATGGCTAAATATATCTTAACTAAGAGGAGAGACAGAGCAGCACTAATGGCAAATCCTTCCTTGGATGCATGCAAATTGTTTTGGCTCAGAGACAGGCTTAGAAGGAAGAAGCAGCAGATGAAAAGGAAAAACAGTAAGAGAAGGGAATTAGGGCAAAAAAATGGGGATAGAAAAGAGACAGAGGAACTGTTAAATTCCACCGCACCAATTTTCAAAGAAAAACAAGCTCAATTAATTTTTGTTTTTAAATATAACCCTGTGCAGATCATCCAGCAAACACTCACCTTTTGGCAGGGAGGGTGGGCTGTGCACCAGGCGAGGAGTGCCCTTGGTGTCCCCTGGGCTTCACAGGATCCAGGTCACTGCTCTCCTTCACTTGCCAGACCTGCTCAGGAGATGCTCTGCTTGGCCTCAGCACTTTCTCCAAGCAGGCAGCAGCCTCCATTGTGTTGCTGCAGCCCCACTCTGCAGCAGATAGCCTACCATGCAATTTTCTACTAACACTCAACCAACCTCCCTCGGCTGCCCTCACTCTAGTCTTTACCCCTGCTAACACCTCCCCTTCCCTCTTTAGTACCTGGGATTGCCCTCAGCTGCTTGCCCGACCCTTCCTCAGCAAGCCCAGGCTCCTCCAGACTCCCTAAACTGGCCCTTGGGACTCACCGAGTCACTCTGAGTTCTCCAGCTCTTGCTGCCCATCTCTAGCTCATGCATTCCCTGGTCCTCAGATGTGTTCTCCCTCCCTGATGAACCAGCCCTTGCCTTTCCTGTTCCTTACTTGTTCACCCCCATCGCTACTGCCAGCCCTTGCCCTGGGGTTTGCCAGAGACTCACCAGCCTATTCCTGCTCATCTCTTCCCAGTTTTTTCCCCAAGGATGGATCAAGCTGAAAACGTGATGCAAGCTGCCTGCTGGAGCCTGAGGCTGCTTTTTATAGCCTGGAGAAAGGATTTATTTGCTCCTCATGGCCTGATCATGTTGGATCCATCCACTTGCTCTTTTTTCTGGGAGACCTTGCTTGTGAGTTCTCACTGCTGGTCCTGGTACGGGCAACAGACTCGACACTTTCCATGCCTGTCAATAAGGCAGTGTGATGGAAATGCTGCCAGAGGGGCAGGTGGGAGCTGTGCCACTGCAGCACCATGTGTGTGGCAAAGACTGATGCCCCAGCTGTGCCACCTTCGCCACAGCCACTTCTGGCTGTGTGTCAGTGGGTTTAATGGGCCGATAAAGAGCATTTGCTCCAGAGCCATCACCACTTCTCCCTGCAGGACAGCAAGATGCATATGGAGGTTGTTGGGCTAGAGGGAGCCAATTGCTGCCTTGGCAGCCCTGTGTCCCCCTGCATGGTTCCGGCAGGGAAAGTGCTTGCTTTTCCATTTTCCTAAACAAGAAGTTACCTGGTGCTGCTGCTCGGGCTGCAGCAGAATGAGCCCATCCCCTTCAGGAAGGTCCTACAGATTTACATGTGTTTCCACGAGGTACCCAGTTCAGGGGAGTGGGTAATTTATCTGCAGTGGAGGGCTGCTCATGCCACCCATCTGCACCAGTCATCACTGCTCTCCGTGCTGCCGGCGTCCCCAGGCCAAAGCCAGCGCTCCTGCTCCCGCTCGTCTCTGACCGCAGCTACTCCTGGGGCAGATGCCAGCAGCCCCTCACTGCAGGGAAGCTTTGCTGCAGCCTCCTTCAAGAACAGCTGCTCCTGACACGGCTTGTCCTCAGGTTCTCAGTTTTGGGGTCTGGGGTGGGCAATCCGTCACAGGCAGCAGTGGGGTGTACCCAGAGAAGGACAGCAATGCACTGGTGGAAGGCTCTTCAGATTTACCTTCATTGTAGTCTCCTAGATCCCACTGGCAATATTTCTGACTCGTCTCCCCCAACTGTACCTCCAGAGAGACTGGTTCTATGTTGCTTTGATGGAAGAGACTGCTTAGAGTTAACACGTCCCTTCTTTGCTGCCCCATCCAGCATGTCTGCACCAGTGAAACCAGCACACGGAGGATGAGGGCGGGGTCTGAGAAGGCACAGGCTTCTCCCATCCTTCTCCCTGCTCAACAACTTTTCTAGGAGACACCCTTTCAGCTCTGGGCTCGCAGTTCCTGAGTTCCTCTCCATGCAGGAAAATGTGCTTGACTTGCACCTTTTCAGACATTCAGGCAGAGAAAAAGTAGTTTCAGGCTGTTTATTATGTCCTCATGGTCTCTATACAGGTGAGTAACACTTTACAATGAGGTGACATGACTCAGGGGGGATATCATTGCTGGTTGGACATTGGTACAGCTGAGACACTTCTCCAGCTTATTAGGGAAAGGTGAGCCTAACAAACAAGCAGCTAATGCTGAGGGAAGGTCAAACGAACCTGAGCCCATGCCTTCCTCTGAACGGGAAGGAATCAGACTGAACAGCCCACGTGTCCTGCCCAAACAGCTCCTGCTGTTACCTACCAACACCAGCATCATCCAGACACTGTGGAGGAAGTTATAGCATCAGGACTTAATTAAAATAAAAATGTGGCATAGAGAAGGTCTTAAAAGAGCTGGTCTTTCTACCCAGTAGCTGGTGTCTCACTTCTGAGTTCATGCTATAGAGTAATGCCCTCCTAAATCTCCTCTGAGCCATCCCAAAGTATGTTTCCCAAGGAACAAGACATCTTTATTATTTAAGACAGCCTTATTCAGTGCTTGAGTTTGGAGTTGGGTCCTCAAGGCCCCTTCCTGCTGGTGAGACACTGCCATCCCACCAACGATGAAGATGCCAGAGAGCTTAAAGAAAAATCTGAACTCTGCATGTCTGACTTGGGTTGCTTGTAGAGAAGGGGGAAGAGAGGTTATAGGAGGATGAGATACTTTGATCACTGTTTTTAAGGAAAAGGTATCTACTCCGGGAAGTACTTGTACCCTGCTCTCTTCATTACCAGTAGTCCCGCAGAGGACTGCATGTCAACATAACGCAAGGTGCCTCCTTCCCCTGATTGCTTTTTAGCTGGCGATGGCAGGCACTGATAAAGTGACATGAAGACATTTTTCTTAGGATAACGCCGTTATCTATGTTGTAAATGCAAAGTCAAGCAGCTCTTCATCCGTCGTGTTTTAGATCCAGCCTGGGGCACACAGCACATGATGCAAACTGGGAGGTGTGGGGCTACTGGAGACAAGTGATTCACACCGCGGCTGGTCCCCAAACCTCCCCGGTACTCCACGTCCCTCCAGAAGCAGTCACTGCCTTTTCTTTTATGCCTCTTTGCCAGAAATGTTGGGTTTTTTTCAGTAAGAAGCTCATCCCCTTTTGCTACCTCCCTCCCATGCCCTCAGTTCCCCGAACTCCAGTTGAGTTTACTGCAGTCTCAAATTAGAGATACATCCCTCCAGTAAAACCAAGAGGAGGCACAGAGCAGGACAACTGACTTCACTGAGCAAATACAACACACACACCTTTATTTACACTTTTTTTTTTTTTTTTTATATATCAGAAAGCCAAGAGGAAGCACAGCTGTGACCTTGCCAAAGCAGCCGCTGCCTCTGCGCAGCACGGCTGCGCTCTCCACTAGCCAGCCCCTGCCACAAGCACAGCACGTGGAGCGTGGATGGAAGAAGACAACACAATACTAGGGACAAGACAAGCCTCTGCAAAGCCCAAGAGGTGTGTGGTAGAGAAAAGCATTCTGGTCTAGCAGCAAAATGTACTTTAATTCCAGTTCTGGGATATCATGCTTCAATGCCACAGAAAACACAGTACCAAGAAAGAAGACAACTGCAGCAGCCCCGGGAATGAAAGATAATGCTGAAATTATGTGATGTGTTTTCTTCTTACATAATGAGCAAGGAATAGCTACTAGGAGCTTTATAGTGACAGTAGGAGGACATATGTAGGAGAGAGATGGCAAGACAAGTGTCTGGGGAAGTAAAAGGTAAAGAGAAGAGGGAAAGATGGGGGTGGAGGGTATGCAAACAGGAGGGCATGAGAGGAGGTTATGTGAGACCCAGGCTCACTATATGGGGACAAACAGTGCTGGTGGAGAGGAAGGTTGGCATGGACAGGAGTGCTTCAGGGAGAAAACCCTAAGGAGAAGGAGGGAAGACCACAAGGACTGGACTGAGGAGAGAGGGGTTTGGAGGGAAAAGCAAGAGGCCCTCAGGGAGGGGAGAGCTTGCACTGATGGTGAGAGGCACTCCAGGACTGGCATGAGGTATGCTTTGCTATTGCTCTGAATGCTGTAAACATTTTGGTTTTGTGTCTATCAGTGAACATTCAGTTCAGTTTGATACATGTGCTCCTATGGGTAACTGGAAGCCTAGCAGAGTTTTACGTCTCTTATTATTAGTCAGACTTACACATGAGGCAAACACAACACTGGCTAAAATCTCATTTTATATCATTTATGCCTAATTCTCCTATTTTAACATGCACATCTATGTCTCAGAAAAGCTCCTCTAGTAGGAGACACTAAATACCATATACATGAACTCACATGCACTCTCATCCACCCACACCAGCAGACACACACACAGATTTCCCTCCCCTGCTTAGACTAGCAGGACTTTGCCCTTCACACCTTCCCCATGTGGAGGGCAGGGACCCATTGGTACATTAACAAGTCCAGTAAAAGTGCTTGAGATCATCCCAAACCTGGCTGACAGGCCAAAGCAGGAGAAAGAAACTCAAAGCAGAGTAAGATTCTGCATCTGCTTCTGGAGTTAACAACACCTAAAACTTACAGAAAAAGGAAAGGTGATTTGTAAACTCTTCTTCCCTTTTGTTGTCAAAGGACTTGGGAGCTGACTGTATATGTCCCAGCAAACACACAGAATAAAAAGAGCTGAGTGAAATGATTTTTTTTTTTCCCCTCTCTTTGTGTGATGGTACACTCTGACATTGCTTGAAACAGGAGGAAAATTTTGGAGGTGTGTGCTTGTGGAGAGGGGAAATGGGGTTTATGTTATTAAGTTATCAATACCCCTATCACATCAGTAAGGGATGAATCAAAGATAGGATAGTTGTCCTTGATGGGGATTAGTCATCACTCAGTGCTTTCCAAAGCTTTGGCTCAGTCATTATTTCCTTAATCAGACCCTGGTTTAAGGGAAAGAGCTATAAGCTGTCTGTTTTAATTCACTTCAGATTGACATTTGGCATAAAAGCAGCAGCTGGTGCCAATTTCTTCTTTAAAAAATAATTTACTTTAAATAACTAGTCTGCTTTCCTTCAAGAGAGACATACTGTGAGAGCAGCAACAAAATAACAGTGATAGACTCATATGCCTCAGACAATACTTTTGCTCCACTCTATGCTCTAGGATGTTTCCCATGGAGGATATTACCTGGCACCAATTTAAATGGGCAAAACACTTCTCCTGCATCAGCCAGAATGAATACAGTTGCTGTCACCATTGCAGCAATGGCATCTCTAAATGCACCCGCTCAAAGCAATTCCCCAGGTGGATGGAGGAGAGAGGGGAGCTTAGTTTTTACAGAGTGTTGGCTACTTCAAAGTTTTTCCATTAATTCTGACACG
The DNA here is from genome assembly GCF_003259725.1 of Athene cunicularia. Classification (NCBI taxonomy): domain Eukaryota; kingdom Metazoa; phylum Chordata; class Aves; order Strigiformes; family Strigidae; genus Athene; species Athene cunicularia. The sequence goes on along the minus strand of NW_020799109.1, from coordinate 29,397,668 downwards.
AACTGAAAAGATGACAGCACCGACGCTGGAGGAGTGTGCTGAGATATGTTACCTCCTGAGCTTTCTGGAGTCACACTCTCAACAGGACCAGCCGTTGTAGCCATCAGGGAAGCCTGGGAATTGTCCTCGCTTCTGAGTATCTGTTCCTCATTCCTCGACACAAACACCTTGTTTCTGCTGTTTCCTCATCGCCTGGCTGTCTGGGCGCTTTGCTGAAAAGCCTCGGTTGGGATGCGTCAGCTGGCACTAGAGGTCAGCATCAGCCAAGCCCACTCAGAAGGTGTAGCCGTGGCTTTTAAGAAAAATACAAGGCAGTTAACAGCGTTCTGCCTTCTCTTTAAAAGGAAGGACCACATAAGCCTGCTGCTCCTATCTTTCAGATCCTGGGCAGCAGTGGGATGCTTTTTGCATGTGCAGCCAAGAGGAAGGCAGGGCCAGACAATGTGGCCCCCCTCCATCCCTCGCAACACACCTTGTTTGACGCCGCAGCATTGGGAAGCGGAGCTGCCACATTGCAGTGTTTGGATCACCAGTCGCTGGGCCATTTTGTGGTTGCAGTGGTGCTGGATACAACTGGCACCACAGGCCATCTCAAGGAGAACTATTTCAGCCAAAGCAACCTGTGTCCCCAGGAGATCCCAGTCCATCCTGTGTTAGATGCAGGTGTGGTAGACACAGTGGTTCTTGGAAAGGAGAGTTCTTCCAGCCCCTCCTCACAGTCAGTGGCTTTGCAACAGCCCTTACAGGTCAAGCATTGAGAGTGTTTCACCACAATGTGGGGTAATTTTCCCTCATCCTTCCCTTTCACCTATAGCAGTATAGATGATATCACTCTGTTCTACTTCCTGTAGACCAGATACCATGAGAGACAGCCACTGGGTTCAGGACTCCTTATCCTTTGCTTCCATCTTTGACTCCTTATCCTTTGCTTCCATCTTTGACTCCTTCCAGAGCATTGCACAGGTTTCCCCAGACACCTGTCCCATTAGACCTTCTTTGCCAGCTACCTATTTTGCTGAAAAGCGATGGGCCTATGAACAGCTAAACTCATGCCTGGTTGAGCCACTGCGTGATGTGGACCACTTGGATGAATCTGGGGCACTTCCCAGGTCTCACATTTCACTGATCTTTTTCTACAAAACATCTGAAGAATTCTAGAGATGACCAAGCAGGGATTGAAAGGCAGGTTTTCCTAATGAACATAAATTTTGCATGTGCACCGTATTTAGACTTTAGTGTCTTAGAGACCACAGGAATACACCTCCAAAATAAAACAAAGATGCTTAGCATCCCTATCTTGATCCTAAACCTATTTGTCCTAATGTCTTGCACAGCTTCCTTACAAAAAGCCTCAAAACCTGCTTCCTACCTAATGCATGGGTAGTAACGTTTAATATCCATGCAGGCTTTTTGTATCTCGTTTGAAACATGTTATACTTAGCTTTAGAATTCAGTCTACCTAGTTTACACCACACTCCACCAAACCTTTATCACCAGCTTTCTGATGTATCAAACCTACCCACCGCTCTCAACCATAGCAGAGGTTTATAGCCTCTGCTCTGTGGGTGACTGAAAGAAGGAAAAGATCCATGGGGTCACTTTCCAGACCTTCATAAAACTAAGAAAATAGACCTCTGGTCTGTAGGCTCAAATCCACAGACAGGCTGTCTGCTTCTCCACTAGAAAATATTGCAAGAATCTGACAGGCAATAAGCTGGGCCAGCAATGCTGTAGAAATAGAGCCTTCAGATGGTAAGTATTATTGCACAGCACAGAGGACGTGCTACACAACTAACATCCACACAGAGCCTTCTCCTGCAGCTGGCTATCCAAGCTATGGGAATAGGGCCAAAGTATACTTCACTCAGCACTTCACACCCGGACGCTCATCCTGCTCACTGCTTGCTTCCCTGTGTCCTGTTTTAAGCAAGCACCATGCAGCTGGGTCTGTGTCTTTAGTAGTTCTTTACATGGCATTGAACCCACAGTGGACAATCGGTAGGTAACAACAGTCAATAATCAGTAAATAACAAAAATATAATTGTGGTTTTTCATGTTACTTCTGCCTGCCATGTGCTGGTCAGGTACTACATGAAAAATGCTATCTGCCATAGCAGACAGGTCTTGTGCTTTTCTTACATAGCATGGGGCAGATGGGAGACATTCCTTCTTTTGACTCTTTCCCAACAGCTGGCAGGTCATTCCCAAGAAGCCAGCAAGCCTGTTAACATCTCTGGTGGCTGGGAGCCTCTTTGTGTTAGGTTTTGGTACGGTGCCTAGCATAATGAAGCCTGAATGACAACTGGAGTCCTGAGACTGAACTACAGTACAAATAAGTAATATTAATGAAAAACAATCAGTCGCACTAGAAGACTTGGCTGACAGGCTCTAGTGAGAGCTTTTGGGATTGCCTTCCTCATGAGAAAAACTCAGCTCCTTGACAGTCATATGGAAAGGAACACTTAGTCTCCATCTCTGGAAGATAAGGGGCTGTGACAGGGTAGCAGCTGGTGTCATAAGGTGTGCAACCAAAACAGAAAGGTGAGCTGAGTTCGCTGATGGTTTCCCATGAACCATGTGCCTTTGCCTTCTCTCTCTCTCCCCTCTCTCCCTCCTGACAGTCTCTGTATCCAGATCCCATCAGCCAGTGTGGGAGACGATGCTTTGGACTGGACTTAGCTTCACAAGTTTCAGAACTGCCCTTAGGGCCCTTCCAAACACAGGGGAAAGGTGAGAGCTAGGAAGATGTCTGGAAGGATGGAAAGATGCAGTGGTGTTATTTACACACAAACCAATGTAGTAATTTTAAAGGAAACCTGCCTTCCCAACAGATGACCCCATGACTAGAGACAGTTATGGGTTTGTGCTAGAGAGAAACAACTGCAAGATGCTACTGCTAACCAAAAAAGCACAGAAACTCAGAGAGTCCTAATACCACATCTGTATCACACTCTGGAAGCCTCCTCTTCCCTTTCTCCCTCTTTTCTCATTCCCACTGCTTTTAACACCAAGAAAGCTTCACGTTTAGACATGGGTTTTGGCTGTTGTGGGAAGCACATGGTTTCTGAGGCCCCCATCGCTGCTCTAGCTGAGCCTCCTCTGGGTTTGAGACAGCAGGTCTGTGTAAATTTTGGATCTCAGAAACCTGGGGTAAGAGTCTTTCTCCATCAGGCTGTGCACCTTCCCCTGAGCTTGGTCAAAGCAAGAGAGGGAGGGCTCTTGCATATTTCTTCTTGTCAGCTCCCGTGTCTGGAAGTCTATGTTCACCTGAGAAAAGTAGCAGAAAAGAGTCGGTACTGAGTGAGCAGTTTTCCTGCTTCAGATGGCACATTTCACCTCAGCTATGGCTGTAAAAGCTGCCACAGAACCAAGGTCCTACAATCGTCCACGCCTGAACCGTCCCTCAGTCTCTGCGGGGTTTAGCCATCCAGCATTACAAATCCTTCCCAAAATTTGGAAAAGTTGAACTAGATTTTTAGTGATCTGAGCACTTCTAAAATCAAATTACTTTTATTCTGGCTCTTAAGCACGAGTTTATGTAGCACATGTAAAAATGCTGACTCAGCCTAACCTCTCTCCTGTCAACCAAGATTTCTTTAGTCTCTATTATTCACTACATGTCTAATATAAGGGTGAATGAACTTTTAGCTAGGTTTAAACCATTAGTACATTCTCATTAAATGTTTTTAAACTCTGTTGTAATAAAATAAATTGTTTGATTTTTTCCCATAACAGCTTCATGTTACAGTATCTCGAGCAGGGACTTGAAAAAACAAATCACCCTCAAGTTATGACTGCCGGTTTTTTGCAAAACCAACAATGTGAGTTCTCCTGTTTTCTTTCCCTAGCAAAGCAGACAGCATTTGTTAGGGTTATTGTTTAAAACCTGGCTGAAAAGATGTTATTTGTTGTTATTAACCCAGTGTTTAAACTTAAAAGAGTCTAGAAAGCAAAACTGTCTGCCTTAACTCAGATGACCACAACATAGTTTAGCTCTCTATGCCACTTAAAGGTCATTTCTAGCATGGCAAAATTATGGTAACAGGACCAAATTTTAGGAAAGACCCCATCCAAGCTGTGCTCACATTTTGAATCCAGATTCAGCCCTGCAGCCCTGAAAATCTTACCCCACTTCATGAATAACAGCAGGAAGATGCTCACTGAGGGTGATGAGGGTTTGAAGCATGCCCCGAGACACCCACATCCCTTGGTGTAAATCTGGGTGCTTCTCAGCGACCTCACAATAACCTTCCTAGTTCAAAGCTGGAGTAAGGAGAGCCTTTTCAGGGGGATCCCCTCGCAGGCACCTGTATTGTGACAAGCACACGTGCAATCTAGCAGGAGGACTGCTGTCAAAGAGTGGGTGCAGTAAGCACCCTCCTTGGTTGCATTATGAATACAATAACACAACCCAACATCACGACACAGGATCTGACAGTCACATCAGCCTGTCAGTACTTGAAAGAGAATTTAACAATTCCAGGCTTCAGGTTGTGACTGCACTTTTTGTTCATCTCTGAGTTATTGCTCGCATATATTATGAGGTCTAATTGAGTTGGGAGTTAGTCAGCAAATAAACACTCCTCCCTGGAGAGTCAACAAGTTAGTCACTCGTAGGATGGTTCTATGCAAAATGTCCTGTGAGAAATGAGCCAAATAGCCTGCTCAGGGATTGAGAGTAAATTAGAGGAACAAGGTGAAATATTCCTAGGAAGCTCGTAGAGGTTAGGAAATGTAGGTTGCAGTTACCAGTGAACTCACTTAGTTACCAGTGACTAACTTAGTATCATCAAAGTAGTTGCCCTCACCAGGGAATGAGTCACCATGAGCAGAGGCAGCTGTAGCAGGCAGGATGGCAGCCCCATCCTCCTTATATCCACTCCTTACCATCACCTCTGGGAGGGGAGGGAGGGCTCCCCAACGCCCCGGCACCCTGCAGGTCCCTGCTGGGGGAGACAGACCTGCCCTCTGCGCCACAGGGATGCTCCGCCTGCCTGGGGTGCTGGCATACCCACCTCTCGAGGAGCCTGCACATCGATGAACTCCTCAAAGATCCGCTGAGCTTTGGAGGCCAGCTTGGCTGCTGAACGGGTCTTCTTGAAGTCCTCACAGGCGAGCCAGAACTCCAGGTTTTCCTCGCTGAACTCTGTCTTCAGGAAAGCACGGAAAGCAGCCAGCCCATCTGCAAGAGAGATGTGGGGAGCTAAAATGGGAGAAGAAAGAGAGCAGGGAGCAGCCTCTTTTAATAGACATCCCCCCATCCACCCTTGCCTACCAAAGACCACTTGATTTTCCTCACAAGGTCCACGATCCCAGGATATGTCCATAACTTACACCATTGCATCAGCTGGACTCTTATGAGCTGCCATGAAGCCAAACGCCATTTCCTGTTGCTCTGAAAAACTGTTTTGCCAGCTAACATAGCAAAAAGCCTTATTCAAGACTGGGGCACCTAACCTTTGAAAAGTTCCACTTGAAAACATCAGCCTTCAAGATGACACAGTCTCTTTGTCACAGCATCTTGTGCATGTTAATGCAACACTTTGTAATGTCCTATCTGTCATTAAGCAAAACCTTTAATAAAACATAGCGTCTGTGGACCTGTCTCCTATGTTTTCTGTCACTTTGCTTTATTGCCTTGTGACATACTTTTAGTTCTTATTTAATCAGAGGAAGGATCTTGAAGACTCTAACTGTTATAGCTACAATAAAGGGGATTGGGAAAGGACACAGCATAATTACTACTTGTCTAGTCAGTGGTAAAAGTGTTCTTATCACTTGTTAATGCTTAGACATTGTGACATTTCAGTAATGTAATCTGAGTCAGCTGGGGCAGATTAGAAATACAGAAAGATTTATTAGGCAATCTGTGTCCTCTTAAAGCCCTGCCTGGGTATATTTATGGACACAGCTATTGTTTTTTTATTTCCTTTCCCTGAATGGTACCAGCAGTTGAAGTAGCTGAAGGTTTCACACATGCCCTTTCTCTTTCCTTTAGCCTTGGGATAAATTTGGCTTCTATAATATATTTTTTTTCCAGTAACATGTTTCTAACTTTTCCTGGTCTTTTTCTATAGGGTCTGAGCATTTGTAGTTCATGACTGGAAACCTCCTGAGTCAGCACTGGCTGCTTCCAAGCAAGTGTCTAAAAATATTGATGGAATCGGGAATGCACTCAGCAAGGTCAGACTCCCTGAAATGATGAGAGGAACAAGTGCATTGTGTGCCTGGCAGGGACAGAGAAAGACCAATGAAGGTTTGTAGGACCTGAACTCTGGCAGTGCTGAGGGTTGGGGGGTCCACCTGCCCCCTTTCTGCTGTGGGAGATCTTGGCAGTGCTGCTTTCTCTCCTTCCTCCCATGGCAGGGGGCGTGGGAGCTGGGATGGAGCCTGAGGGGTGATGCCTCATGCTTGTTGTAGGTCATTTCCACACGTCCACAGCAAGACTAGGCTCACCAGGTACAGGGTTTGGCCATGTCACAGGATCCATCACAAACTCCCCTACAGCTTTGTCCTTGTTTTCTTGACTGCACTGAGTATGCAAGGAGAAGCAGCAATGTAACACTGCCCTTTTTCTCCCTTGTGTGTCCTAATCTTATTCCTGCTTCTCTTGTTTGTGGTAATAACTTAGGACATGAAGATATTTTTCAGCTCTAGGTCCTGACCCTCAAGCCCTAAGAAATGGCCCTAGGTGTTGAACAGCAACTAACAATCCTATTTCTGGCTGCATGTAAGTCAGGGGAGATGTCTGACTGCCCAGATCCTCAAAGGGAAAGGCAGAAAATATATTAGTCCAGACAGGACCAAACTACAGGCTAAAGTTCTCCACTCTGTTTCTCAAGGCTCCTTCATTAATGGGCTCTGCACTGCTAACTGCTCCATCAGTGGTCTGAATTGCAAAAAGCACAGCAATCGTCTGCCGAAACCGGTACGCCCTGTCTCAGCTATGCTTACTTCTGTCAGCCCCAGGAGTGTGAGAAATAGCTGTATCATACCAGCTCATTGCGCCCCTTCTTAATTAATGCACTTTTAGGAGAAGACTGGCATTTTGGACTGCTACTGTGGATGAAACCAGGGCTCTTGTCCATGAGCACTGCAGAGCAATTAACAGCACAGATTGTGGTTCAAACCTGGGGTAATAACGTGACCTTAGCCTCAGAGAAGCCTGCAGAGCATAGAGTGCCACAGGCATCCCCAGGAGCAGGGTACCTGTTAGGATCATGCTGCCCATGGCTTCTTTGAGCCTCTCCATGGGTAGGTAAATATGGTGAATGAGAGAGATGGTTTAGGGCTGCTCCCCTTCCTGAAATCTAGGAGAAAGAAAAATTTTTCAAAACCTGTGTCCCCCTTAATGCTTATGAAATTCACAGGGCCTGTGAGGGACCAAGTGGAGGACGTGAGAATAGAGCAGGGAGTCTTTGCAGGAGGAAAACATAACAGCAGGCTGACAGGTTTCATAAAGAAGAAAGTTCGAAAGGGAGAGAGCAGCTCTTCTCTGAGATGTATGTCATTTTATATATAATCACCTCCTAGGACATTTGACATTAAATATTCCAGCACATTGCTGTGACTATACAGTCTCTGCCATGTGTCCCTGCAGAGGTCTTCACTCCCCATGCCTCTGCCCCCTTTCCTCTACAACAGCCCCAGAGCCCCAGCACTGACAGAGGATCACTTGCAGAAATAGCAGATTTGAGTGGCAAATATCTGCAAAATACAGTATCTGCTAAAAGAAGGAGACGTGATAATTGATGAGGTGAGAAAGGTGTTTGCTTCAGCCCTGACCCAGACAGCAGCCACAGCAGGTCCCTCCTGGGACCAGGAGGTTTCCACATGCCCTGCCTCCTGCTCTCATGTCAATCAGCTCCTTTTTATCCTGAAATAAGTTTAGACAGCAAATAGAAAAATAATAGTGTCTGGCTGTTCTCCACTTCTTTATATATTCCTGTCATGCCCTCCTCACAGCCTCTGAAGAGCTGGAAATGATGAGACTGGACCTGGGAGAACCTTGCAGAGGAGCTCTTGGACACAGGAGAGGTCATCCTTGATTCAAGGCTGCCTGGCTTTCCACAGATTTCATCTCTAGCCTTTGACCACCTGCCAGCATTTACAGCAGTACCTGGCAGTTGGAGTTTAGAGATGGGAGCCCAGATAACTGCAGTAGTAAATCACAGCCCACAAGTTTATCATGGAACAATGACAAACCTGATTGAAAGGGCAAGAGGGCAATTAAGTATGGGGACTGCCACCACCTGAGCTGGAATTTGACCTGGTTGTTAACTTTAATCTCCTCCTGCACATGACAGCTATCAGGGAAGCATCGCTTGTGAAGGTCAGCATTTCAAAGCTCATCCCACCCAACTGGACAGCTCTTTTGCTCGGGCAACCAGCACTGGGTTGCAGTGTGATATGAGCAGAGAAGCATAACCTACTGAGTCAGCCTCCTGGAAGACGGTGGGAACACTGAGAAGTGCGATTCCAAGGGGATGCTTTACAAAAAAGCACAGAAATTAAAAGCGGGATTAGAAGTCTTCAGATGCAGCAGTACAAGATATTCATGTGTAGCCTAAAGGCATGGCCATTCAAGAAGACAGAGACTTATAATAGATGCACAGTCCTTTAAGACAACTATTGGACACTTATTCAGGAATTTGACTCAAAAGCAGTGAGCCCTGCTTTAAGTCAAAGGAGTAAATCAGTACTGACAGAGCAGGTAGGATGAAGGCAAAGAAATGGAGCTCTTCTACTGAGTGTCAAGAGTCTGAAAGAGGAGCTGAAGATGTTTGCTTTTTACTTTTGCAGTGTAAATTTAAGCTTCAAAATGCCCTGCTCTCCATTAAGATAGACAAAGGGAATGCACAAGAGGATTGTCAGGAAGGATTATGCAAGTATTTGTACATTACCCCATCTCAAGAGCTTGCAGTGCACTGTACAGCTACAGCCCTGCAGGTCACCTGTGAATTAGACAGTTACAAGATTTGTGTTTTATAGATGAGGACTGCCAGGCAGATCAGTGACTATGTGAGGGTTAGGACCCAGATGCTCCTGACATCCCATTAAAATGTTGTTCATCAGGCCATGGAGACTGGATCATTTCCAGCAAGGAGGGCTGTGGAGGAAGGGACTGAACTGGCTGGCACAAAACACAACACAGGTCTTAACTAAGGCAAGCTTCAGCAAAGCGAGGAAGAGCTGAGATTAGTGGCTCAAATCATTCAGGCAGACAGCTTAATAACCAAGCATTAGCCACTGTCAGAGTAAGAAAGCAATCAACAACCATTTATTTAATGCATGCATTTCACGCCATCGGGACAATCAGCACTTCATGTAGGGAATAAAGGTAGAGTCCTTATGGCTGGTAGATGAATGGATTAGCTCTGTGGAGCATGTTGGGTCCAGGGCTGAAGAGACAAGGCCACAGTGCTCTGTATAACATACGCACATGTTCTCATTGCTGCTTAGCATTGCTTCATTGAATGTTAGCTGCCTGTCAACAGCACAATGCTAATGCTAATGCTGTTCTGGCTTAGAAAGAACTAGGAGTAGGTTGGGTTATTCCTGTGCTGTGTAGGAAGAAGAGCAATGTGTAGAAAACAGAAAGAGAAGGACAACAATAAAGTTTGGGCAGTAGAACACAGAGATCACAAAAATAAGGGCGGGGGGACGGGGGACACACACGACCACCCTTGAGATAAAAATGTAAATTCAGTGCAAAGGTTTTCTGCATGGGATGCTTCATTGAAAAGTGACTAAGGGTTGAGGACAGACTGTCCTGCTGGATTCTGGACAAATGACAGCCATGTGTCCAGCCCCGTGAGGGATGCAGAATGAGACATGCCATTGCTTGTATTTCCCTCCAGCAGCCTGTCAAAAGAAATCTCCATTTGTCTGACCAGCCTGTACCTCCTAGGCATGGGTACAGAGTGGGGATTACTCCTCAGTTACTCACATGCATGCACACACACTCTGCAGACCACACTGAGCTCCACTTCCATGAGAGCCATTGCTAATCCGCACTGGCACAAAATGGGAAAAGACGTCAAAATCTAGCATGTTAAAACCACTGCTTTTGCTTACTGAGCACCCAAGAAAGAATGATACAATATGATCTATCACTTACTCTCTCAATTCCCTGCTGAATGTCGGATTAAACTCCTCTCTCCTCTTGCTTGCTGCGCTCAGAAGCCCTGACCCAAGGGAACACTGCTACCCTGTGCTTGTGTCTCTTGCAGCGAGCTCGAACAAGGCTCCTGCTGCAAAATGGGGATCAACTGGCTGACCCTATGCGTTCAAGTTTATTTGCTTCACCCGTTAGCAGAAACAAGAAGGATGTCATTGTGTTGACACATTCACCTGGGGCTGTCAATGAAATGGAGCTGAGCTGCATCCTACCATTCAGCACTGGTTACTCTAGAAGGGCTAGGCTGAGGGATGCTGAAGGCCCAATGCCAGTGAAAAAGGAAGGTGTGGGTGCGGCTGAGAGTGCTTTTCTGCCTTTCCTATTCACAATCTCTGACTAATGCCAACACAAATTATTCTTTAAACAACCAGGGAATTAATCCAAATCAGACCACTCCATACAGATGGGCATTACCCAGCCTGAGAATGTCTGGGGACAGGCAACTGCTTCAAAACCCAAAGGTTTTCAATCCTCCACTCAAGATGCTGCCAGACAGCAGCATGTCAGGATCAAACATTACCTACAGAGCCCATTCATTAAAACCCCAAAGAACAAGCTGTCTGGAAAGGACCCAAAACCACCATAAGCATCTGACTGCCCCAGATAGTGCCACTCAACCCCATGAAATCAGCATCACATCTCCCTTCCAAAATAGATGTCCTGTCCATTTAGAAAGAGTTTATGACAGATGTGTCAAGCAGAAGTGGTCTACCTGCTGATGCCATGAGCCCCAGGGGACATTCTCCCTGAGCTCAGCTGGGGCTTAGCCCATGCCCCCAAGCATGAATTCAAAATTTCCCTGGCTAATATTGTTCACCTGGCCATTCACAGAGAAACTGGACTGAAACAGTTCTGTCCTTCTCTTGTCACTAAAAGTAGAATATTAGCTGGCAGGTTCACTACAGACAGATGCAGGCAGGCCAGGTACTGCTTTTCTTACTCAAATTTTGGCCAGATAAGGCACAAGACTCTCTCACCTGTCTAACATCAGCACATCTCTAACAGCAAAAATGCAACTCTCTTGTTCTGCTTTCATAGCAGATCTTCGGCAATTCTTCCGTGTTTTGGATACAAGTATATATAAGTAAAACCACAAATATTTTACAATATAATTTCTTTTATGGATATACGTTCTTCTCTCCTTTAAGCCAATGTAACTAAAATAACACTTCTGTTTCAACAGACCTTTTTTGTATTTGCATCCTTATAACCCTTGACCACCGGGCTAGCAAATCCAGAAACTTCAGGTGAAGACCAGTTGCAATATATCCCTTTAGAAAGTAGTTTATTAAACAACACTTTTTTTTTGTCACTGATTACCAGGCAATGTCACCATGACTGCTGATAAAAAAAGATTAATTTAAATTTTAAAGATCACCTTCTGTTGCTATTAGGAACTGAATATTTTTCATTAGGTGCCAGAGAGTTATCAGAATTACTTCCCATTTTAGAGACAGGAAAAATTCTGATAATTCATTTATCACTCTATGGGGCTAATTTATTAATAAAACCAGACACTCTTCTGGAGGCTGTTGGATGAAATAATTTAACTAAGGTTTGTTTTAGCATTTGCAGCAGTCAACTGAAGAGGGAACAGTCTGTATAATGTCAGCATGTAGATGCGTAAATCCACTTTGTAACCAAAGCACTTTTGTTGCAGTCTGTATCTAATAACAAAAATTTTAACTTTTACACTGGTGAAGAAAGAACAGGGGCTGGAGGACAGAATTTTAACACTGATGTGAATACCCTATCCTCGCCTCTCCTCATCCCCCAGGCACCCTATAGTCTCTTTGGTGCATTTTTCCCTTTTTGTGTTGAATTTCCACAAAAGAAATGTTCCCTCTTAGCTATACCCAGCTACACCAATGTATTTTTTTCTATTGGCTGCAAGAGCAATGATCTCAACAAGATACTGCTGCTAAAATTATATATTGCTTTTTCTGCCTTGGACAGCCAGCCTGTTTAAAGTTGTCACTTAATTCCCTGCCAAAACTGTTGCCATCTCAATAGAAATCCAGCAGAATTACACTTTATTTAAAATAATAATATAATTCTACAGTTACATTTTAAAATATAAGTATGGAAAAACCCAAATCTCTAAGAAAGCTAGACAGTTCCTTATTGCAATAAAATAGTTCACCACCCACATTGACTTTTCACCAGCCTTGACTCGGTCTTGTTTTATTCTCCAATAGAAACACATTAATGAGCCTACACTGTGAACTTCACTGTCTTGTTTTTAATTTCTCAGCATGAAAATGTTGGTGAGGCACAATAATGTTTTCTGAGAACTGATACGATTGATCTATTTAATGGAGCAAAGTGCACTGATTATATGTTATAAGGTTGCCAGATGTGAAATGTTCAGGTTTGCATTAGTAACTGTAAATGAGATCCTGCTAAGGGCTACCATGCATGATTTCTCTGCTACAGAGCAAGTTGTTCAAGGTTACTGAACCACATACGCTGTTGTGTGAAGGCACGCCCAACAAAGGCTGTGTTTTGACACAACATAGCTGCACAGCAGCTCAGAAGAGCAGCTGGAGGGAGAGGGAAACAAGACGGTGTCACAGATCTCAGGGGGCTTTAGCAAGCTGAGAACCTGCCGTTTGCTTGTGTGGAAAGACTGGACCTGGGGGCATGTGCCAAAGGAGGGTATGCATGGCTACAGCCTCGGGGTCCTGCCTCCAGTGAACTCCCAGGAGCTGGAGAAGGTTAGACATTGGGCTGATGATGACTTGTCATGGTTTGAACCTGGTTGACAGCCAAAATAAGTCTATCCCAGCTGAAACCAGGACATGACTGTATCAGCTGTGATCACCCAGCCAGGAGCAAATCCAGGAAGGGAACCCACAGAAACTCCATCGCCTTTTAATCAGACAACAAGTCCTGTCTATAAATGCTGGTGACCATTGCTAGTGGGTAGTAAGTGGCCATGCAAGGGACTGTTCCTGTGCTATGCAATGCACACTTTGTTTGCCCTAGCTACAACCAATATTAAGGGTACTGGGGAAAAAGAAAAAAACGTAGAATTTGATGTCTACTCACATTTATGGGACAAGAGGACATCAAAAGAGTCTGCCCATCTTGTTGCTTCTTCTGTTGACAATCTTCTGTAAAGAAAGGAAGTGGCGAGTTACAGGCAACCTATGGCCACTGATCCCCTCTCGGGCTGTTTGACAAGGACACAAGAAAGGCTGGAATTCTTCTCACCTAACTTTGGAGGTCTACAGTGTAGAGATCTCCAGGTGAGCAAGTGACCCTGGGATCCCTTTAGAATCAATGAGGAGATAATAAGGGACTTGCAGGGACCTGACTCTCTTCATCTCACATCCCCAGGCAGGCAGGTAAAATAAGCCAGATGAATCGCACCCAAAAAGGGACCAATTTTTCCACATTGACTCTAAGGAGAGGCCCAGGGAACAAGTTCAGATGTAGACATTTATACTGTAAAAGCCAAAAGTAAAGTGAAATGAAACCCACCCCTGCAGAAGTGTTTATTTCTCTTTCCTGACTTTCAGGGGAAGGTTAGAGTCTTAGTTCAGATGCAAGCAGTGATTTGTGACCAGATGAATCCCATCTCATTCAGCTCAGATCAGGACTTTGGATTGTCTGAATCATCTACCTTAAGCATTGTGCAAACTAACACAGGACTTTTTTGTAGTGTTTAATAGCAAGGCTTAGCTAAAGAAAGCCGTGACCTGGAATTGCTGGTCACCTCTTATCCGAGTCAACTGCTCAGACTTTGATTTGTGATGACAGAGGGGTAAATTACATCCTCAAATACATGCAGACATTTCCCATGTAGAGCAGTGGGGACCATGTGTGTGTCCTGTCTACAGGAGAACTCGTATCAATGATCCAGGTATTTTCTGAGGCTGTTCCTGCTGTATCAGAGCTGTCTTGTTTTCCTCCTTCCTTGTGGCTAGAAGAACTAGTCAAAGCTCATACAAAGTACAATAAAAGGAAGACAGTACTAGAGAGGGTGGTGGGCGGGGAGGGGAAGGACAAAAATGGGGTTGGGGTGGGATGCTGCAGCTATACTCACTTCAAAGCCCTGTTGGGCTTGTCCGGAAGAATAGCTGTGAAATCATTATATGAGTCTGATTTGTGAGACAGGCAGCCCAGGCGAGTCCTCATCCCTCTGTTCCTGTGGTCGATGTGGGGGAGCAGGGGTGTGAGCAGGGGAAAACCAAAGAAGATGACAATTATAAGTCTAGCCAGAGCGGGAAAAAAAAAAAAAAACAAACCACAAACCAACCAAACAAAAAAACCCCAAAACCACCTCAGTGGCTCTGTGCCTCATCAGACCTGTGTCCTTGGTTCCCTCATCTGTAGGAGGGACCCTGAAACATCTCCAGTAAGATGCCAAGCAGACACTAAGGACGGACACAGCACCAGAGCAGCCAAAGGCTCACCCACACCGGTCATTCAGCTGCTCTGACTGGCAAAAGGCTTTTAAAAGCTGCACTTTGGGATGGTTTCTTGGAAGGACCTGCTCTGGTCAGGTGAGAGAGAAGATCAAAGGGCAGCAATGCCAGAAATCAGACACCACGGTCCAACAGCACCTGAAACAGCACAAATACCAGGGCTGAAGGGCAGGGGGAGGGTGGAGAAAGAAGAGAGGGAGTAAGGCACCTGCAAGTTGAACCTGTGCTGCAGAGCCATGAGACCCCTGACAGGATCCCAAGCAGTTTCTTTAGACTCAGAGTTACATAAGGAGGCTAAAACTGCCTCTTTCCTGACAGGCTTACCCAGGCAGAAAATGGTTTTATTGCTTTTTTCCTCTAAATTTCAAACCGGCCCCAGAGCCTTTGCTCCTCCGCCAGTTCCTTGCATCCTTGACAGCCCCTTCCCGGGACAGCTGTCACATCCGCAGCATCCTTCATTACATAACCTCAGGACCAGGAAGGATACAGAGGGAGAGGGAAACGCAACACGCACACATGAATTATATGGGACTGGCATTGTCTCCTCTCAAAAATATATAGGGGCTGGTTAGTGGTTTTACACGGTCTCTAGCAAGGCAGAGCCTGTGATTTGTCTCTCCAGCCCAAAGGCGCCTCTTCTACTAGCTTCCCCAGACACTGAACAAGACTATCCTCTCATCCGGACCATGGGAGGAGGATTTAGTGACCTAGTCTCCACCTCAGCTGCTGGACCCATTTCTGGGCTGGAGAAAGCCCTTCTGAACCCTGCTGCCAAACAGATATCAAATACTTTCTGTGACTGCAGAGGGAAATACAGTATTTTTCCCTTCCATATGTAATTCTTGCAGAACACTTCAGCACCAGCAATGGAGCCAATCTGGAGCATGCCTGTTTCCCCCTTCTCCTCCCGCTCTTCAGAGAGTTTCTATTATGGCACATTTTAATGTAATCTTAAAGCAAATTAAATGTTAATTAAATGCAATGAGTGTCTCCCTGGTGCAGCTCAGGCAGCTCACAGCGTTTAAGAAGCACAAAAACCTGGAGATCTTCAGTCACAGGAATTGTTGCACAGCCTCCAACTATGGACCCATGACTGGTGGTCTCAGGATGCTGTGCCACATAAACCTCAAACACCAGCGCAGAAACACCACATTCAAAGTGTCATGTTCCTGGCTGAGCATGCTGGACCTGCTGTGCTTGAATGAGCACCGAGTCCACTGTAGGATCTTTCTGGTACCTTTCCTGATACCTCCTACCCCCAATCTTTATCTTCCCTGCACTGTTTGTTCTAACAAGCTCATGAATTTCTCAGCAAGAGGTGTGACACGCATTACTGCAATGCTGCTCAGATTTCTTTTTGATGCCTGAGATCAAGGGACTGCAGCAGGGAATCAGTGTGTATGGGGGACAGAGATGTTGTGCCACGAGCAAGGAGCTTGTCTCTCATGGAACACCAGTCTCTAGGTGAGGACTCCCATGACAAGACACAGGAGAAAGAGAGGGAAAGCAGCCGGGTATGCAGGAGGTGTAGAGGCAAGGGAAGGGCAGAAGGGAAGAGGGGACACTGCAGCAAGCTGAAAGGCTCGCTGGACGAGGTAGACAGTGACAGGATGGGCAGGGGTGAGGGATGCATCATGTCTTTTCAGTTACCTCCATGGGATCAGTAAGGCAGCCATTCACGCATCCAGTTATAGTTAACCCTTTAACTGGCTGGCTTGGACGGCAGTCAGGGCTGTTTGCAGGAGGCAGGAGTGCGGGAAGGAGAGATTTACTGTTTCATGTCCTGGCACTTAAAATTATATCAAAGAATCCTCTGCAAAAAGCCAAAAGGACGGACAGTTGTTCTCAACCCATTTGATTCTTGCCTCCTAGAGTGGAAGGTCAGTTTTTCAGTGGAAGACGTTCAGAGCTGAGGGATGATCACAGAGGAGAGACAGCATTTCCTTCTAAGACCAGGACCGCAGGTTAAGTCCAGCTTCAGGTCTATAGTGATTTGAGTTTGGCGTCACAGCTCAGCACAGAGCAGCGGGAGTTGACATTAGCGCACTCATCATTCAACACCTCTGAAGGTCTCTCCTCAACAGGCAGAGCTCCAGGCTGACCTCGCTAAGAAGACCAAACTAGCTCTTGTCCCTGTCCCTCCAGGTCATGGCTGATGTTACTGGCCAGGCATCATGGAAAAGCTGGCACTGCAAATAAAATAACAGGAGGACTTCACGCGTCTGCAGATGCTGGTCCTTTCACCATCACAGGTTCAAGCACTCACACAAAAACAACTCAAAGAAAGCATCTCCTCTTTGGGGCAGTGGAAACCTGTAGGAGCCAACAAGGAGATGCACAGTCTGCAAAGGGGATGGAAAGAGGGAGGGGATGTCAGGGTCCCTGTGAGCCTTGGCACACAGGCAGCTGGTTGAACAAATCTCACACCAGAGAGTGAAGGTGAGATCCACCAGCCCCGAAACTGATGGGACAGAGAACAGGACAGTACAGTGATCAAAGGGCAAAGGTTTCTTATTTGCCAGGACAGGGCCAAGCTCCAGGTAACTTCCATGTCTTCCTACCCAGAGGGAACAACTGAGGGGGAGACAAAGGAACTGATGAGAGCAGAGACTGTGTGCAAAGGAGTCAGGACCCTTTGCTGGGGCCTGGGGAGATCCCAGAGCTTGGGCTGCCCAATGCAACATCCCTTTTAAAACCTGATTACATTAAAAACGCACAAAGCCTCTTCCCAACTAAATTAATGGAACTGGGATTGCGCTACACGCCAGCGAGTGCATTTCCTTAATCCCTACCCTGACCGGCTGCTTCGATACACTTTAACTGAAATCAATCCTTGTAATTCCTTAAGCCCCTTTAAATTTCCTCATTAACAGCCTCACCCACATGTGGGGCCACAGCACATGATTTTCTAGAGTCCAGCAGCCCCTACTCCTCCTTACTGCTGCTGTTCCGAGGTGACAGCTGGAAGCGGACCTGGGTGCCCTCTCCCTTGCAGCCTCCTCTAGCAGCCTGGTTTTGGGGTACTGTTATGAAACAGCCTTCTGCTCACCCCCGCTCCCACCTGCTCGCCAGCCCCTGCAACAACCACCTGCACAGCTGAGCAGCACTGAACTTCCCTGTGATCCCAAAGTCTGACTGACTTCATGGATGCCAAGACCTGTATTTCCTGTGAAGGCAGTCCCACTGCTAGGCTGACATACCCGTAGATATTTCTCTCTGGTTGCAAATAAAGACAGTCAGTTATGACTTTAGAAATATGATATGTGGCGCCTGGTAAAGGCATCCCAGTAGGGGTCCATGGTGAGGTTTTTTGCCTCCCACTCCATCATTCATTCTACCTCCCCCCTCCTATGAAAGGACCCTGGTCAAGGAGAATTGCCAGTCTCATCGTGGATGTGTTTTGGGGGTTTCTCCTTGGGAGACAGAAAGGGAGGGGTGTGATTATAACACTGTGGTTATCAAACCACCCTGGGAAATCACCTGAGCAAAGGTAAAGAAGCCATCCCAATAGAAAAAAATTAGCAGCACAAAGGTTAAAAAAAAAAAAAAAAACCAAAAAAACCCCAAACAAACATGAAATCTCAGGGGCTTCAAAAGATTAAGACCATCCATTCACATGCAGAGAAAGCCAGAAAAAACTGAACACAGAGGCACTGCAGACAGACACAGAGAAAAAATATACTCACTGCCTTTGACCTGTCCTCTCTGCCGGTGGGTCTGTGCTGACAGCGTGGTCAGAGAGGCTCTGGGGAGAGAGCAGAGCGGTCTTCTTCAGAGACAACCCGCTGCACGGGGTGAAAGTCACACTTTGACAGCCCTCCCCTCCCCACCTCTCTCCGGGCGCAGCTCTGAGCAGCTCTCTCGCATCCAGCAAAACCCCTCCAAGCAGCCCCAACCCGGCAGGCTGGGGCTTGGCTGCGCAGCCGGCTCCCACTGCTCACCGGCGGCACCACCGAGGAGCCCACCAGACCAGCACGTTTTGCCGCATCCCCTCCTCACCCACCTGGCAACAAAACCCCAGCTTCTCCCCCGTTGGAGATGGGGGACCGCTCCGCATATGGGCGGCGGATGCCAAAGGCTGGCAGAGAGCATCTGGGGGCGGGGAGGGGGGGATGCCTGCGAAAGCACTCGCTGTTGTCACCCTCGGTATGTTGGAATAAAGGATCCGCCTGCATCGTTTTAATCGGCTCCCCTGAGGTTTAAGGAAGGTTGCTGCCCTCAGATCATCAGGAGTTGCCACAGACAAGGGCACGGGAGAGTTTAAAGAGCCCAGGTGCCAGCAGGGCCAAATAAATTCCTTAACAGGCAAGGGACCACCTTATTGCAGGGCATGGGATGAAAGAAGAAAAAATCCACCCAGCAAGTCAGTGATGTGACCGACTCCTTGCACCCGTCTCCCCTTCTCTGACCCGATGCGTGCAGTCCTGCTCACTCCCTGCCCCGCAGCAGGGTCCCTGCAACCTCCCTCGCAGTGCTCACCTTGCAGTAACAAGCTCCAATTGCCTTTTCTCTCCCTCACCCACACCTCCATCCTCCAGAGGCTGTATATGGGGGTCCAGTGCACCCCAGTGACTCTAACAACAACCTAACCCCCAGCCCCCCAGTTCTGGGCTTAGCTCAGCCACCAGTAACACCACCTGAGTGTCGTGCAGGCTGCACAGGCACTGATGTGGGTCGCTGATCCATTGAGAGCTCAAACTGTGGGATCTCCATTGCTTTTTTGATCCTGAAAAAGTTGATTGACTTTAAAAAAAAAAAAAAAAGTCCTCTGCAGTTGTACAAGTCATTGCCTTTTTCCTGAAAACTTGTAGTCATCTGCCTCTCCTCTGCTAAAACACTGCTGGGCCTGACATCCCGGTGCTACTGGCAGGAAACATGTCTCGAGATAGCACATTATCACCAGGCAACATCCATGGGGGAAGACAGAATTCTGCAAAACTTATTACAAAAACACAGGGCTTAGTAGCACTGCAGCAGTGATCCCAGATCTCCATCATCTTGGATCCTCTCCTTCATAGCTCAACGTGGCAAGGAAATAGTTGCCTTGTTCTCATCCTCCCATTGCAAAGTCCAGGTCATCCTAACTCAGATTAATCATGTCTCCAGTTACCAGAAGGCAAGCACTGAAAAAAAATGCCATGGCTGATTCAATTTCCTCTCAGCCAAGGTCAAAGGTTGAGTTTCATCTTACGCCTCTAGTAAGACAGTCTGGTTTGTTCAAGCTAAATAACAGTCAACTTCAGCCCTTGCCCCAAGGCCAAACCGAATATAACATCACCAGGGGTTTAACTTCTAACATGTCATTTTTGTTTTAAAGCATTTCCACACTTCCAGGTTCTCCCTGGACAACCGTAGGATGACACAAGTAGCAACATTTTCATAATACTTCCAGGACAACCCTCAGATCTCATTTACACACACAGACATTGTGGGGTGGAGGAGGTCAACAAAATGTTCAGTCAACGAAGCTCTAGATAATTCTGGTCCGTTTTTCAGATACTTGGACTTTGCTGCAGTCTCAAACAGAACAAAAACTCTGATCCACTAACTCTGGATGGGATAGATCAGAGGACCATGTGAGTGCTCCCACTCCTCCTTCTGCCTTTACACCAGTTTATACACGGCCATCTCATAACGATCATCAGTTTGGACAGAGATCCCAGCTCCTATTTCTCCAGTATGTCAGTACACCCTGTTTGTGACCTCAGCAAGATCCTGGAGCAACCCGTAAATTCCTCTGAACATCAATATTTTTTTCTTCTGGTTTCCTGGGTTCAGGTGTGAGTTAATAGAGAACAAAAATAAGTGAACTGTGTTGACACAGGCACTATGGGAAATGTAATTAAATTGCAGATAAAGGGAATTATATTTTTACAGGGTAATATTTTAGAAAGCTTCTGTGCAGTAGAAGAGGTTTATAGCAAATTCCTTCTAAAATAGCCCTCCTCATTCTGACTACTCTGTAGCTTCTATCTAAAAGCTTTTAATAAAATAACTCATTTTGATATTAGGCTTGAATCCCATCCAAAATTTTAAATCTCTCCAAGAAATACTTTAAAGCAATTTCCTCATGACCTGCTAACAGCAAATACACAAGCAGTGAACACATGCAGTGTTGGGAGTGTTGGCTGTCACTGGACAGGGTGGAAAGGAATTTGACAGCCTGTTCCTGGGACATTAATATTCTCTCCACCATCTCCACGGTCCTTTTCACCCTCCCTGTTATTTTAACTGCCTCCCTGTCTATTCCATGTTTTGTTCATTGGTAATAATTCACACGATTTTACCCAAAAAATTCTTCTGAACCGAACACCTCTATCAGTTTCTGTCACTCTGGTAGATAAAATTGCATGGCCTGAAGACATCCATTCCTTCCACTACAGCTGACCTCACATATCTATCCAGACCAGGAAGGCAGCTCTGGCTGGTAGTTGTGTGGCTTTTTCTCATCCAGATACAAGGATGCTCCTCCTGGGGCTGGCAGCTGACCACCCTTCTCAGTCTGGAGCTAGAAGATCGGAGGATGCTTAAACTGACTAGCTCATTTGTTTGGCTGACATCTCCAGTGGGTTTGCATTAAATAAACTCCTTCACCTTGACATTTAAGCAGGCTTCTCCCTATCTTCTGACTCTTGCTTTTTTCCTTGGGGGTCTGCTGCCACTCTGGGATTCCATTATTTTGTACTTAATGAGCCATCACACCAAGCTTGCCACTGTCACTTCCACTTCTTATTTCTGACTTTATGGTCTTGTCATACTTACAGTGATTCATGCCACAAAGGCTATGAACTTCTTTGGGGTTGCATTCACTATTACTTTGTGACTTCTCCTGGGTCTGTGCCAGCATCTCTCTTTTCTAGTACCATGCTGCAAGGAGCTTGTTTAAGGGTGTGCTTCATGACTTGCTAGTCCAAGAGGTTTTTCTCTAGCGCCAAGAAAGTGCTTCTTCAGCCTGCTGTGATGTTTGGCAGTTACATCCCCATAGGCGAAGTCATTCTTTGGTGTGTTTTCATGAGATCCTGTTGCCTCTGTGATCTCTCCAGAAGATGATCAGTGATAGAGGTTCTGTGACTGCAAAATGCCAATTACATGAGACTGGCTGCCTCCCACAGTGGTCACTGTTTTGGGAATTCAGATGACCTGCATGCTGCAAAGCCTGCCTTTGGCTCAACTGCAAGCCTGCAGCCACAGTCCACTGCTGCTGTTATACAAGAGGGCTTTGGTTTTTTGCTGGATGACCGGAAGGAACAGCCACTCTTGACCTGGAATGAAAATCCTAGCAAATCTCTCATGATGTGAAAGTGTCATTTGATCTTCTCTGACACATGGTCATTCAAAATTTATCCAGAATCCAGACTGATACCTATATGGTCCCAACCCCAAGGTAATTCAAATTAGTAATTAATTTATCTCCACAGCTTGCTGTTCTTTGCCACTGTTTGCAATTAAAGCTGGAAGAAAATTGATAATAACTGACATTTGACATGCAATGCTCTGCTGATGGTGCCAGGCTGCCTGCCTGCTTGTTTTAGGATCCAGGAATTAGGACTGACACAGCTAGCTTCCTAAACTGCAAGACAAATCATAGACTTACTTCTGAAGAGAGCCATGAGAACTGCTCCCTCTTCTAGAAAGGAGCTCTGTAACATCAGGAAACATCCACAGGTGTAGCTCAGAATGCTCTTAAGGGGTTAATTTTTCTATTCACATTAAACCTCAAATGATTTTCCACATCAGGCCAGGCAAGCAGGAAATCCTGTAAAGTGAAACAAGGAGAGCTTGAGTTTCAGTTCTTCAGTAGGTGAGGAAACCAAGCAGCTGATGTACTGGATGAGGGATTGATAAAAGAAGCCACCTCACATGTGTTAACAAGGCAGGACAGGAGATAGGAGACACCCGCTGAGTTGAATTCCTTTTGAAAATAAAAGACTGTGTTTAAAAATAAAAATGAGTTACATAAAGTGTGATCCACAGTTCTGTCTCTGGCTTAGCTGGAGAGCATGGCAGCTATTTAAATTCTCCCCTGTGTCAATGACAAAAGTGTCTCCCGGACACGTTTGTGGCTCCAGGGCGTTGTGGTTGCTGCAGCAGAACAGATGCCTCTGCTTCGAGATGGCTCCTGGCCCCAGCCTGTGCACTCCCAACTCCCTCTCCAACTCCTCCAGGCAGGTAGGATGCAAAACCAACAGCTAAGCACAGCGTGGGAGGCTCCAGGCTGAGAGGGGCAGCACAGGAGACAGGAATCAAAGGGAAGAATTTCCCCTTTAAAGCACTTTACAATTTCATAATTGTTCTCTGAGGAAACATGCTCCCATGCCCAGGAGCAGTTACACGTAAAGCAGCGCATCGGTGCCTCGGCATGTGCGTTGGAGAGGATGCTGTTAGTGTGGAGCAGGGAGGCAGAAAGGATTGGAGTTGACACAGAGCTGCTCTGTGCAGCCTTGGAGTCCTCCCAGCTTTCAGCATTGCTGCTGCTCTCAATATGGCAGCGTCTGTAACGCAGTTGGTGTGTATGGCTGGGAAGCAGAGACAGATCCACCCTGACAGACAGAGCTCTGCAAAGATCCGCTACCGCAGATGCTCCATCCCTTGTACGTTTTGACTGAGAACTGATGGTCGACTCGGTCCAGGGAGTGAGGCGGGCTGACAGATGGGGTTAATTTTCTGCTGAGAGACCATTCCAGGTGCTAGCAAGCAGCCTGCATTTTGTGAGCTGAACACTGCAAACATTTACTGAGTGTTAGAAATCAGCCCCAAGATCTCGGGGTTGCAGTCACAAATCCATTTATGATGGACAAGGTCTATGCTTCTTTGCTCTTATCACTGCTATTTCAAAGACTTGGGCATACAGGGCATACAGGTCCCACAGCAAGGATTTCCTGGGGCTATTAACCACTATACAGATACACAACGTGGCACTGAGAGGTCATTCCTACTGCAGCAAAACACCTAGGCACGTGCTTAACTTTAGACACATGAACAGTTGAATGGATATTTGTACAATGGAATACAAACAGAGTTAACCGCATGGGTGAGCTGGGATTTCTCTTTCATCTCTGGAGGCTGCTGCTCTAGCCTTAATTAAAACATAAATGAAGTGAGTTAGATGGGCTCATCCTCTTTCTCCAGCAGGCGGTGGTTCTTTTATAACAATGTCTGCTGCATCCAGCACCAATCTCTCCTCGGGAGACTGGCCTGCAATCATTGTCTGTGTCCTGCCAGTCTGGATAGAGATGCACACTGAGATCTGCCAACGCCTGCACCAGTCAAGCGCTAAGAACTGGGCTACGTCTCCAGAGCTGCATGGAAGGGCTGCAGGGCAAGAGGCCAGGCTTGTCCTGCCAGCGCCGACAGTGCTACTTCGGAGGAGCCTGGGGCTGCAGGAACAAGCAAGTCTCAGAGAAGGGCAGCACAATAGGACAGTGAGAGCACAGCCCTCTGTGCAATGTGTATGCTCCCCAGATGCAACTGCATTCCTCCAGGACTGGGTGCAGTGATAATCAGCCACAGAGAGAAGATGCCAGAACAACAGGTCTCTTGTATTTCTGAGCTGTGCCAAACTACCAGCTTATTCCCCCAACCAATCAAATGGCAAAAAGACAGCCCTTGCCCCTGCTGGGACCCCCATGAGGTACAGCAGCTCCACAGTTGGGGCTGCAGGAAAATGAGCCCCTCCAGTTAGCCCTCAGTTCTTCCCTCAGAGAGTGCACACACTCCTGCCATCTGCAAGTTTTCGCTACAGTCTCTGCTGTATGCAGTTCTCTCCAACACATTCTCCTTTTGCACCAATTAGTCTTATTTTTAAACTAGCTCAGCACCAGCATTCAGCCCGGTTGTTAGTCACAATGTCACAAATAGCCAAATATTCAAAGGAAATACAATCCACCATTTTAAAATAACAACAATAGCGAAGGGAGGGAAAAACTGAAAAGATAGTGAAGATCCTGAGCTGCAGGCACCAGCACAGACGGATGTTTTGTCCCAGCATCAAAGGCCCACCGCTAATCCTATTGAAATGGAGATCACTCCAGAACCAGTCCTGCTCCTGTATCAGCCCAGCCAGGGCTGGGCCAGGCTTAATGTAAGAAATACACAGCTCTCTTGCCCCACCTGCTAATTAGAAGCAATGTCTGTGTGTCTTTGACCATTCATAAGACACCACAGGAAGATCAATGCACTGGGAGAAGCACTGCCAGGCCATTAACAGGGGTGACATCTGAGCAGCATCCTTCCCCTCCTGCTTTGCCTGTGGAGCCATCCTTTTCCCCAGAAAACTGGGTCAGGAGCAAGTAAAAATCCCTCCCCCAGGGACTTGTAACCAAGCGAAGGACCACAGGGCCTTTCATCACCCACCAAGGCCCTCCTAGCTCTTACCTGTCTTGCAGCTGGCAGCAGGGTGGTAGCTACATGGCTTTTGGTGCTTGATGGACATGGCTGGCTGGGACCCTGAGGAACAGTATCTGCAGGCTCCCAGTGCATCGGGGAGGGTGAAGGACCCAGCCTGGGCACAGTTATCTCTGGAGGAGCAGCAGCACTGTGCCAATTTTCCTGGCTCCCTAGCCCTGCATCTCACGGAATGAACAAGAGCTGGTGGAAGGAGGGGGGTTACGAAAGAGAGGGAAGGGGGAGAAGGGAGAGCGAGAGCGCGCGCTCTCGCAGATGCACACACGCAGAGCAGACAGAGGCTTGTATAGGATGCCACTGCCTGACTTGCTCTCATTATTGCCGCAGGCTGGCTGCTGCCTGTGGAGAACTCGCCAGCATCTGCTGCTGGTTGGGGGCATGGTAAGGAAAAGGGACAGGGAAGAGTTTAGGACCTCATGAACCATCGGAGCAAGGAAAACTACTGTCTGGGCACTAGGGGCTCTATTATCTTTGTTTACCTTTACCTAGAGGGCAGGAAAGGATTGTGGTGATAGAGTTCATCTTTTCCTTGATGACTTCTTTCTTCCTCCAAACATAACCACAACCCCAGTCCTCCTCAGCTGTGCTGAGGGATGGCATAGGGCTAGTCTGGCCCAGAGCTTTTAAACATGGCATTGCGTCAAGATGGACAGAAAGCGGGTTGCACACACCCAAAGCACGAGCATTGTGTAAAGCTCAGCCTCCCCCTCTCATTCCCATTATCCAGGACGTGCTGATGCAGGTCCAAAGGTCTGGCAGGGGTGTTGGAGGGTGTGGAAAGACGCTCCAGCCATAACACCTCCCCCTTGTGTGTTGCGGAGAAAGCTGTGTGAGAGCTGCCTGCAGTCCCTGACACTCTGCTGATCTGCTGCAATGACAGACCCAAAACACCAGGGATTCAGAGATCAGGCCATAATCCTCCCGAAAGGGGCACCAATTCCTCACTCCACAGATTTTTACAATGTGCTTTTCTAAAGCATCACATGCTCAGAAGCGTGGCCCCCTTTGAAAGGAAGTAAGAGCTTTATGCCTTATGCCTTTTTCAGCTTTTTAAAAGATCCCAAACCTCTTTCCCTCTTCTGACCTAGTGGTTTATAACTCAGAGGGATGGGTCTTGCCTGGGGTGCTCAGTTTGATCAGAAGGATTAAAATGAAAGTGAAGTCAGATGTTTCAGGATAAGACTGAAACCCCCCTGAAACCCCCCAGTCACCCATTTACCACAGCTCCCTACTCTGAGGTTTCCCACTGGTGATTTCAGAGACACAGGGATATCAGCCGAAGGGCTGCTGGTAACAAAAATCAATGGGTGTGATGCACAGAATTACAAGTGCAGGAAGTTTCCAGGTCAATACCCTCCACAGCAGTTAACCTGAGTACACCATCTTTCCAGGTTCGCCTGTATCTCTAAGTGACTATATTCAGTAACAGATCTTCAAGACTCACCTGAGATCACACACACGTGTCTACAGCAGTGCAGGATAGGACCCAGTCCTACTGAGCCAGAATCCAGCACCCCAACTGCCTGCCTGGCTCAGCTGGCCTCAGGACATTGGTGCCCAGCTCCAGGAAACATCTCCCTCACAGGTCACTACCAGAAGCTGTCAGAACATATTTCAAGTCACAACATGTCGTCAGCCCTAGAATAGAAAAGGTCTCACTGTGGATCCATGGCTATGGATGGCTTATCTGACTGTAGCAGCAGATACACTGGCCCAGGGGATGATAGTTTCAAGACCTATAACCTTATTCTCACCACAGGAGGAGTAAGAAGCTGAGATTTGGTGCTGTGTCAAGATCCTGACTATTTCCCCACTGCAGAGAGACCCCAGTGGCACTGTGGAGCTGGATCCCTTTAGGCTGCTGAAGTAGGGAGTAATATCGCTGCAAGGTGGGGAGCAGGCATCTGTTTTCCAGCCCTGTGCATCTGCATTACATCACGAACAAAGCCGCCCAGAGTCTCAGGGGATGCGAGATAGCTTTCTTACATCCCAGGACTGGGAGATTTCCAAGTGACATCCATTCTCTACAGGGCTGTTTCTAATGCAGATATACTGCAGTGCAATCTCCCAATAAATTCAGGGGGGCGGTCATGAACCATCTTTAGGGAAAATAATACCCACATCTGTGTCTTCTGGGGAGTGAGAAGCCATCTGCTCCATGCCCCAAGCAAGCAGCCAACCTTCCAGTCTCCAGGACGCCATGCAGCCTGCCAGGGCAGCAGATCCTCCATCACCCTCACACCCACACAGCTGGGGTCTGACTTTCCCAGGGGTAGAAAGGACAAGGCACCTCAAACGACGTGCAGTGTGGTGTCCAGAACTTTGCAGGATCATGCCACTTGTGAGGGGACACCATCAGCGCCACTGTCCATCATCACTGTGAAGTCTTTATACAGGCAGGGACAGCTTCTCCAGGAGCCAGGACTTCCAGCTGCGTGTGAAAAATCAGAGGGTTTGTTTTGTACATGTGCGAACGCCTAAACTTAGCAAGCAAAATGTTAATTCGTGAGGGGAAAATAGGCCATATTTATGTAACTGTGAAAAGCTGCAGTGAAGGCTGCAGATCCAATGGGAGAGTGTGTGTTCAGCGCTAATGACAAACGCTGCTATTCACCCAGCTTTGTTAAGAACTCCAGTAGCTGCATATTCATTGCCCAGCACAGAACCACCACTGAGGTTTTCCAGGCTAAAAATAAAGGTCCTGTGTTTCCTACTTCACGGCCTGAGTTTTGTCTGGGATTAGAGGCACCAGGGTCTGGAAGCCTGGCTGAATGAGTGCTGCAAGTGGCAGCATCTACATATGCCTGTGAGAAGAGCAGGGCTGTAGGCTCAGCACGGGTGGAGAGCAATGAATAAAGGGCAAATTCATTCACAGCCATGCAGGATGGTGTAAGCACTGGCCCTCTGCCCACAGAGACATCTCCTGTGGTGGATGGTATGCTCACAAGACACGAGTCCCTTGTGCATAAACAAAAGCTAAGCAACTTTCAAAACAGGCGGCTGGGATAGTGCCATTACTGAAATTAGCAGCACCTCCTGGTTGGAAAATCTGATGGCTTGGATCCACCTCAGGAACCCTGGGTCCCTGCAGATGCAGACAGCTTCACTAGCAGTCTGCCTGCCCATGACATTTTCCTCCCCTTCCCCTCAAACACACATATTCTGCCCTACTTAAATGCAGTCATGAATCCAGAAATACCCAGCCTTGGAAATAAAAGTCCTGGAACTAGTCACTCAGGTGTTTTTCAGACACCCCCCACCCTAAGAGGTCTTTTAGCTCCAAAAACCATCACACAGCGACACTGGTGGGAAACAGCACAATTCTGCTACTTGTCTGGCTTTATGATCCTGGGACTCTGGGAAAGCCCTTAATTGGCTAAACTGGGCTTGCAAGTGGTAGAAAAGCCAAATTCACTCCCATGGGGGAAGCAAAGAGAAAAAGGACTGCATTGTGGATGCTTCTGTCACCCCTGGCTCCACTAGTCCCTGATCCTGGGTCCATGTTCCTGGACACCTATCTGAAAGCAGCAGGGGATGAGACTTCCAGAAAGGATGGTGACCTAGGGCTGGGAATGTCTGAAAGCAGAGTCCAAGCTACAGGCAGAACTGAACAAAGGCATCAACCACAGACAGTTGTATCATAACTTCTGTGCAAGTGAAGTCCAGCCTGGGAGGTAAGGGAGACTACCCCATCACAGGGGAACAACAGGCTAGGGGCTACAACTGATCTTAAGTGTTGTTTTCAGACAAATGGAGACAGAAATGAGTTTTTGAAACATACAAGGAAAAGCCCTGCAAAACAGATTAATCTCCTGAGAGAAAGCATTTTCTCCAGAAAAGGTCTTTCTTGCTAAAACATGACATAACAGAAAACTCTTTTGGGAAAGGACTCTTGAGATTACTTTAGGGGAGGGAGAGAGAGAGAGAGAGAGAGAGAGAGAGAGAGAGAGAGGTTAATGCCCCTGAGAGCAACACTCTTGGCAAAGCATTTCTGGAGGAAAAAAGTCTTAAAAGCCCCTGCTATTACGTCTGCATTTACCCTTGCTGCAGCAGCAACACACAGAGCTCAGAGGTGAGCCATCACCTTCCAATGCTCCTTCCTAATCACAGCTGAGAAGGATATAACAACATTCCTGCTGCTCTCTCATTTTCTTCAGCTGTAGCTCACCGCTCACCCAAACCAACCCGCTGTGAGCAGCAACTCTGCAAAATGTGTTTTGGAGTTTTATTCTGGCTTTGTGGTGTGCAACAACAGGGGACTTCCCATCTGTTGCTGTTTGTTTAGCCCTTGCATTTTTAAACTAACATCTGGGAAAACTGCTGAGCTTCTATTTAGAGAGTGGTGCACTTGGAGAGGAGATGTGTGTGTCTTTACCCTCTGTGGAAGTTGGTGTGACCCGAGTACCATTTGGCAAAGAACAAGAGGCCAAAGAACCAAGTCATCCCTCTCCAGTGCCCAGGCTCTCACAACACTGGCCAAGATATTTAAATGCAGTCCAGCCATTTTGTCCCTGAGAACTGTCTTCCATGCCTGGAAAACCATATGCCAGCTCTAAGTACCTGCATGTTAATTCCTCTTGGATTTCTATCCCTGCACCCCAGCAAAACCTAGAGCTGTGTTGTGAGACAGCAGAAAGTCTCTTCTAAGTAGGCATGAGTTGGGAAGGTCTGTCCCCTAGGAAGGCAGGCAGCACACCCCCCAGAATGAATGCTGGTGGTGAGATGGGGCTGGCTGTGGTGCTTGAGGTTGCTCTTACCCTCCTCCCTCCCTGCCAGCCTAGCCCATCACCTGCATGACATTGACACTGCTACCTGCTTAGCCTTCATCAACACTACCTGCAAGACTGGGGATAGTGTAATCCTCTCTGTAACCTTTCACCACCTCTCAAAGGGGGTCAGCAGTGTCTGAGGGCCCAATGTTTGATTTCAATGCAGCCCAGCTCCCTAAAATAGGCAGAAGAAATTGCCAATGCCAGAGCTATGCCAGGTAAGACAAAGTTACAGGATTGTTGCATCAGAAAAAATCAGTAGTTCAAAGATTCAAGGGGAAAAAAATCAATATTGAAAATTCTATAGGAAATGCTCTTGGAGGCAGAAGGCACAAACTGAGCAACATTAAGGATCTGCTGCAGGGAGCATTGGAGAGCAACCTTTCTGCTCCTGGCGATGTCTATGGGGCCAGCAAAGTCTCTTTGGATGTCTTAGGGTAGAGGGCTAAAGCATACTAATGCCTAGACTAGTGGCTTGTACTAACACTTAGTCTAGCACCTTGTTAAAGTCTACCTGTCCTCACTGTGTGCTAAAGCCATAAAGCTGTATTTATTAGCAGAGGTGTGCATATCCTGCTTGCAGTTCATGCATGACTCAAGATGTCTAAACAAGGTGACCCACAGAGAGAGCACTATATTTCAGGATCTTCCATCATCCTTTTCAATACATTATTTGCCTGAGAGCAGAAGAAATGTTCCTCAGCCCCCACAGCTGCATGGGCAAGTCAAGTTGATCCAGATGATCCTGAGCTCAGACTGCCTACAAGGGCAGGAGTCAAAGCCTACAAAGCCAGGAGTCCCATGGGCTTCAGGCAGCACTCAGAATCTGCAACACAGGTACAATGTAAACAGCTCCTCTGCTCTTAAAAAAAATCCAGTATTGGAAACAATCATCTTCTAGGTCTGTAAAATTAAATCTGAGAGAAATATGCAATAAGATTAAGTAAAAAACAAAACCAAACCAAACCAAAACAAAAAAACAAACCCAAAAAAAACAACAAACAACACCAGAAAAACCAACACCAACAAACAAAACAAAACAAGACTTTAACAACTACCTGAATATCAGTATCTCTCTCTCTCTTGGAAAACATCAACACCTACGAGGGAAGATGGAGTGGTCAAATGTAAAATGAACTGGCATAACAAGTCAACTCTGCACAGGCCAGGAATTGAGCCTTAGGACACCACAAGTGACACCAAAAAGAGAACCCAATTTGTTCACCCAGTCAACTCTCTCACATCAGCCTCTGCCTTCCCTGCTCACAGACAGGAGGAAATGGCTTTTCAGTACCAAAGAGAATCATTTCACACCCAAGTCACGAGGCAGCAAGTGCACAGCGCTGCTCACTGCTGGTCCAGAAGCACAGACTGAAAATTAATGCAGCATGCAGGGTCTCTTCAAGGGCACAGCTCCAAACCCCCAAATGAGGTATTGTAGCTGAGACCACACCACGCTGAGCAGAACGGAGAGACAGCAACATGTGTTTTGCTGTCTGCATGACTCTTTACACCCCAGCATGGTATGTGCTTTTTCACAATAGGACAAGTTTGTTGACTCTTGTTTAGCTTGTGACCCAGTATAAACACCAGCAGTTTCTGCTGTCAGAACAGCCGGTCGTCTGCTGCTGTCTATAGAGCTGAGGTTTTTTCCTCCTAAATAGAGCAGCTTGCATTTATCTTTATTGTATGGCATCCTAGTTTTTCCATGACCATTTCTCCATTCATCAAGGTTTGAATCCCAGCCCTATCCCTCTCCCAATAGCCTACAGTTTCTTCAAATTTGTACTAGTTTGTTAATAAATATATGAAACTGTGTTATTACATTTCCTATTCATCATCCAAGATTGAAAGACATGTTCCTGGAACAAGCACCTAAAAACACATTTCCCCCTGCCCCCAGTAGCATCATGTTTCATCTAGGGTCACATTAGGTATGACTATGCCAAAAAGACTTGGTATTTGTCACATACTGCCTCTCCCCTAGCAATAAGACCTTTTAATCTTGTCATAGGATGATTTTACTTTGGTTTGAGATTACTTTCCTCAAAAAACCTGCATGGTTGACTTGTCAGGCATCTTCTAGACTGCCTCTGTTTCCTATTTTCTTCCGTAAATGAACGTTAAACACATCTGTAATTACCCAGGTCCTCTTTCTCTTCCTTCTAGAGACAGGTACTGCACAATTTTTATGGCAGCCAGGTTCCTTACCTATCCACCATAATTTGTCACAAAATCATCACAAATTATTCTCAAATCACTTAGCTTTTTATTAAATTCCTGACACCCAGACAACTTGAGACCACCTGGTTTTCCCAAAGCCCTCCTGAATGTTTTTTTCCCCTCTATTCTAAGCAGAGATATCTCTGTCATTACTAGCAGCAGTGCTAGTCATCACTTCTTCTTCTTGAACTTTTAACAACGACTAGCATGAAAAAATAAAGAATTAAACATTTTGGCCTTCTTAACATTTTTTCAATAGGTCTTTCTGTTCCCAGAACTATTCCACATATACATTAATAGTATGAGGAGGACCAAGGAAAGTGCTGACCTACTCATATGTCTTGCTTACCAGGACTACTTGAAAGGAAGGGTTGTCACAGTCATAACAAGTATATTTCTTAGGTTAAGGGATCGTGACGAAGCAAAGAGTATTTGTCCTGCAGGCTTAGAGATATAAACTAATCCCACAGTTACAAAGGGAGAATTGTAGTTATTCATTTAGTAGAGGCACTTTAGGTCACCGTCACCAAAAGATCGCTCGCTTTGCTCAAGCAGCAAGCCCCGAGTTAGGCAACCTGAAAGAAACCAAACTGTAATACTGAGATAGAAACCTGGGTGCAAGCTATCCAGCACGGTACAACACACCACCTGTCAGACATTATATGAGACTTTGTAAGTGGCAAATGACAACAGCTAAGTGGTAACCTTTTGTATAGTCTCAGAGTGCCCGGAAAAAAAGATTTGGATAAGCACGTGGAGCTGCCAGGAAGCATTGCCTCCTGGAGTCCCTGCTTGTGTCTGCAACAGGGACCTCAGTGAATAAGGGAATCGGGTGGAGTCATCCACAGACAGAGAAGAAATTTGAGGTAGTAGCATGAGCAATCCTAGCTCCAGGGAGGGAACACACCCCCCACACCCCCCACCCCCCAAAAAACAAACCTACAGCTGTTCAAAAGCAAGGTCAAATGAAATGCAAGAGCTGCCAAAGAGGTGTTAAGCTCAGTTCGAAATATCCTGCTGTTCAGCAGCTTCATGTTCAAGTTCTGACTGTTGAAAGCAAACTCATCATTTCTTCTTTTATGACGCTGGGGCAGACACAGTTTTCAGCAGACTTTGGTGAGACTTCTCATCCTCGATTTTACTTATCCTCCAGGTTTACTTAATAAACAAACACTATAAATAAACTTCCATGTTAAATGACATCTTCTGTTTATGAATTTTTTAAAATTCATAAACATGTCTATAACTTCACATTATATCTTCTGTGATACTACACATCTTACTATGAAGAACAGACATCATATATATAAACAGAAACTGTGCACCTCCACCTTTTAATTCACACTACCATGAAATGCTAAAGAATAAAACTGCAACCTACTTTATGATTTCAAAGGGAACAGTAACCCCTAAGACAACACGCAAAAATCTTCTGTCACTGGCTGTTTAAAGAAAAGCTTCAGTATTTCCTACTGTTGCATGATAGATTCTGATTACTTTGTCACTTTTCAGTATTTTAAAATGTTTTTAAGCAGGAGCCACAAGGCGGCAGCATGAATTAACTGCACGTTACTTCACTTCAGGGTTAGGTCCTTCCTATATCCTCCAAGCCTCAATCACTCCTATTCCTCACCTGAGCTGCACAGCTGTTTATGAGGCCATGCAGCGTGCTGGATCCAAAAACTGGTCCTAGCTGAAATAATGAAGGGCTGCTCACCGGGTATGCCTCAAACGCTTTGATCAGCACTGCCAAGGAAGCAGTGAGCAGCAGAAAAGAGGGGTAGAAATGACCTTGACATGAAGAAAACAGGTCTGCAGGCTCACACCTTAGATTTAAACAGAAGGTTTTTCAGGTAGCATTAATAAAATGATAAATTTGCAGAAACTGCCTTTCAGAAATTATCATTCCAGCTGAATGGCATCCCGACTACAGAGTACCTTTTTGTATATTAGTTTAGTCAGCACAGTTATTTAACTGGTAAGTCTACATTTAATGGCTGTTTATATTCATTAACATTTATCTCATCTTCCATCAATGAAATTAGTAACAGCATGCCAGATATTTTCCTCACGTGGCTCCTGCAAATGCATTGAAATGAGCTAGCTGTCTCCAAAGGCAATTGTGGGCAGAGCTTGGTCCTGTGTATTTCTGTGGCAGCTGTGCTAAAATTATGCTCCTCCCTTTTTTTTTTTTTTTCCCCCCCCCTCTGGATCTGTCTTTAGTTTTGACATGAGAATTCAAGGCTTTATAAGATTTCATTTTAAATTCTATTTAAAGCATTCTTGGGATTTTTACAAGAAATCCTAAACATCCAAATCAAACTCCTGCCTTCCATATTTGCTTTTTTAAAATTTTACTATGCATACAACATAGTACTTTTTATTTCAGCTCCAGCATTTTTTCCTTGTAAAGAAGCATGGGAGGTTAGAGATGAGTTAGCTTTCTATGTGAGCTGTTACAGTATTCCTGGGATGCTCCCTCTGGGACAATACCCTGTGTGACCTTGAGCTAGTCAGCCTGTCATCCACCCATCTCTCCTCTTTGTTCTCAGATATGTTTGTACAGAGCCACAAAAAAAAAAAAAAAGGCATTCTACAGTTACTGGGGGCTGTATCACCCACAAGAAATATCACACCCATTTTGCTCTGGACATTGTTGTTTTGCCACTGAAAGTAAAGTGATGCTGTTTGAAAGGATTAGAATCGCTCTGTACCACCCTACTCAGCCCTGGCACTGTAATTGCTGTCAAATTAGTTCTGTTCATGCTACAAGAAAAAAAATCATTTAAGGCTTTTCTTTTACAGAACTGCACTGGATGTCTTTTTCTTTATATATAAATAAAAATCTAATGACAAGAAAAATTAATGACAAAGGGACACCATCAAAGACGTGAAGCCTTCAACTACAATTCTCTTCAAATATCTAAGCAAACAGGTAAAATTCTCAGGACTGAAAGTGTTTTAAATCTATCACTCTCCAATTAGAGGATAATACAAAAAAATCCAACAGTATACTGTGATTATTATTCCAGAGAAAACTGCCACTGTACATGGCCCTTGAACTAACTGTTGTTCTCAGACATGTTTTTGTATCATTCACTTTGGTATATACCTGCTCCCATGTGAATGTGCAAAGTTTTGCCAAATCTTGCTGCTTTCTTTTTCAGGTATTTTTTTTGCCACCCCCCCAAAAAAAAACCAACAAAAAAAACACCACCAAAACCCTAGTACTTTTACACAGTACAAAGCAGAAAGTAAAGGCTGATAAATACAAACAGTAACACATACAGGGAAAAAAAGACTCCAAACATCCCATGACAGCACCAACTTTTGGCCACTTCAGCTGTTGATGGGCATATGGAAAGTCACCGCTGGTAGCACAGGAGGTATGCAGTGATTTCCACAGGAAGGCATGTGAAATCACCTAAAACTGTACAGCTTGAAACTGATCGGATTGAAAAACAGAGGATATTAATTCATTAAGTGATGAGCAGAAAACATAAAAGAAATTTGAGCATTCATTCCTTCTAATAACCTACATGGGAGGTACCTCATGAAATGATCAGATGGAAGATTTAAATTAAGCAAGAGGAAGTACTTCTTAGAATAATAAATAATAATTTAACAGAACTCATGGCCACAGAAATACAAACATACTTAAAATACGACCAAATTAACAGGATAACTGTCCATAAGGCTTTTCTTCAATTCTACTTTAGCATTACAGTAAATACAAAAGCTATCAAACTGTAACAAGAAAGATAGAGCCTGATGGATTATTAGAGGCAAATATGACCAATCCATCAGAATGTATCTGTCACAGAATTCTGTTTGCTGTAAAATTGTGGCTGGCACAGCTGGTGACTGCATGTAATCAATGTTTTTTAATTACATAAAACAATGCTTTATTAAAAAAAACAAGCTAGAATACAAGCCTAAAATAAGAGCCCAGACATTTAGAGGTGAAATCATGTGAAGCTTACAGAGGGATTTCCGTCTGGTAACTTTTAGGTGGCTGTCCACTGTCTATGCCTTTCTGCTCCTGTTAACACATGGGCCAAAGAGTGTACCAAGCATCCTCACCAGACAGCTGGCTACATACACTGACAACAGCAAGCAAGTGTGGTCAAAACAAATCACTGTGCAAGCAACTAAAGGTGTATAAAGTAAGTGTGGAAAGAATAGAAGCCCTTATATTTGAGAGCATAAGCTCTCTTCTGCTCTTACTGTGACAGACTCCTTTTCTGAGGCTGCCTGTATTCACCAGACACTGGACATCAGTGCAGCACCACCCGACGCCAGACCTGCTCCACTCTTCCCAGTAGTAGAGCTGCTGGTGAAACCCAGAGCAGCGGAGCCATGCCTTCCTGGGGTCAGGGATTTGCCATGCGAATGTACAAAGCACCACCTCCAGCTCACACACAGCAACATGGAGCCTAGCATACAATCTAGCTCCAGCAGTAGCTTTGTACACCCAAATGAGGTCCTTTGGCTTCCACTGCACTGAGTGCCCTTCCATCAGGTCTGAGCAAAGGTCCCCATGCTCTCCAAGACAGAAGAAAAGCATACACAGTGTCCTTCTGTCAGGCTACAGGAGAGTGACAGTACAGAGCAGTAGCCCCCCCCTTATTTCCCATGCGGTAAAATAATGGATACAAATCCAGCTGCAAGCAGCTGAAACCATTCTTTGAAAATTTCTTCTGACTTGTTATGAATTATAATATTTTCATATAGCAGTAGTCTGTTTTCAACAGAACTGGGAATTAATCACCACCCTGAACCTCTGGGTATCTGCAGCATGGGATTACACAAAGCTGCTGCTAAGTTATATTGTAATTTAGCTAACTCTAGAGAGATAGATACCAGCACAATATCGGATTAAACTCCAGTTTGAGTTCTGAAAACAGTTCCTGCCTTTATGGCAGATTGTACAAAACCCTTGCAGCCAAACTCACACAAGCCATCTGGGACAGCTGAAATAAAACAATGCAATCTCTCCCAGCTTGGCCCAACCTGAAATAGTCTGGATAGGCTTGAAAACTTTTCAGGAAAAAAACCTCCACGTTTTGGCTGCTGAGAATCCCACCAGCATGCCATGTTCCTGTGATAGAAAAGGAAAAAAACTGAAATACATCAGAAACTTATCTCTGATGTTACAAAAGGGTAGTATATACTTACTAGAGAGTTGTTCCAGTCAAATCTATTAAAACATACACCGAGCCAATTCCCCTACAGGTAGGCAATAAACTGTCTCTCCATTTTATCAGTGTTTTGTTCAGGTCTAACAGAAGATCAGCAGGCTGGCAGGGTTAGAGCAGTACAGAGGCCTTACATACAACCCTGGCTCCTGCAAGAGTACTCCTTGTACAATCCTATCACCCATCTGAATGTTCACATCCCATGTATGCTCGTCATCAAGTTCTCTGGCATTGAGAAGACCATGTCAGGGAACATTCAACCACACAAGCTGATCCCTACCAGCGAAGTCCCAAAACAAATCCTCAGGCAGCACCTGTGTCCAGCTGGCGATTCTATTCCCAACAAAGCCAACTGCTTCAGATAGAGTACCCAGAGGCTGGGCAATTCTCTTGTCCACCATATACAGGCATATTGAAAAGAGGTCGAAGAAAGAGCAGAGGAGTCACACTGACATGTGGAAATCACTGCAGGAATCTGAAGACAATAATGCTATAGGGTTTGTTACTAATTTTACATGTATATTGTAGTGTGGAAAGCTGCTCTGTGTGCTAAGGGCATCTCTGGTAACAGCCGACAGCCTCCCCAGTACCTCCAACACAGGGAGAAGTCTGCATATATCACAGCTTTCTCTTTGGATAAAAAGGAATAATATAAAGGTACCCTCAAGGACTTTGGACTCATTAAGTTGATGACAGGCTTACACTGCTAGTTTGGCTTGAGCCTAGAGACTTGCGCTGCATGAGGAAGAGGAAAAAAAAAACCCCACCAACCCACCCAAACTACACAGAAATACAGATCCACCAACCTCCTCTTGCACACCACACCTCTAGTGGAAGATTACTTAAAGATTAACTCTTAATAGAGTCCAGGATTTTGCATCTTCTAGAATAGCTGACATTGCAACATTTCTCCATAGGTTTGTCTCATACAGGAAAGAGAAGGGAGTGTAGAAGCAACAAGGGCTCTGTGAAAGCTTGCAGTTTGTGGTTATGCTGTGGCTTATTTGCAGCAGGTGTTTCTGATGGACACTGTGCTGAAGTAGTGGTTTTAACATCTGTTTTCAGGATCACAGTCCAGCAGCTTTTCTCCAGCAAACATGGAATACTGGTATGCAATATAAGAGCCCCTTATTTCCATGTTATTTCTTTATAATGTCTATTCTTGCTTCTACCAAAACACAGAGCTAAGTATGCTGACTAGATCATGGTTTAAAAGCAACTTTCTGTGAACAAGGCTTCCACAAGCCCAAGTGAATCTTTACAACAATGCTCTATGAAAAACATTAATGTCTTCTCTCTGGCAACCTGGCAAACTCACACACTTGTATTGTAAGACCCCTTCATTCACAAATCCAAGCCCAGATGGCTTGCATAAATTTGGGATACATCTTTTTCACTGACCTAATTGTGGCAGGACTTCAGCAGCTCAGATGACACGTTTTGTTGCATTTTTTTCCACAGTAGCTAATCATAGCTGTGTCACACACTGAGAACTGCAGTAAGTCCTTAATATAGCTGTGGGTAAACAAACATCACACAAAACAGCTTGCACAAGAAAGAGGGATGTGTATGCCTTGGAGACAGCTTGCTCACATGTTTTAACAAGTGCTCTCACCAAGAATGTTCCAGGCAGTGTTACATTTCTATCTAAACACCTTAGAGCACCAGTTACTCTCTGAACACCTGATGATAATCCTAATTTAAAAAACAGCATTTGCCTTTGCAGTTACTAGTGAAATGATACAGTACCCCTTATTTCACAGTTTAAAAAAAGTTCAGCACATTATGCTTAGTTACTTTAAATAATAGACTGAAGGGAGTAAAGAATTTTCCAGAATAACTGTTTTCTATGATTCCATGTTCTCAAACAAGCCTCTAACATCCCTGCTTTAAAAACACAGATGATCCTCAAGCAAATTCTATACAAATCTGAGTTCAAACTACCAGTAAAGAAACTAAGTAACAAAATCCAGCATCCTCTAAAAATTAGTCTGAATTTGATACATAGCCTTGTAGTGGCTGTATTCCATATTTGGCATTTACAAGTTAAGGGAACAAAAATACCTGGTGTAACTCTCACAAGGTGACTCTCCTCCCTGCAAAAACAAAACTAAACAAAATTTAAAACTTGCTTTTAACATGGATCTAGCTTCTCTCTGAAAACTGATTCTCATTCCATTACTGACCTCTTTTACTCAGGGAAAAAAAAAAAAAAAAGAGTAAAATAAAGGTGAATGAATTTAAAGATAAGAATGAATAGCTCATACAAGAAAAAAAAAAAAAAAGGAATTCTGTGTTTAGCTAGAACAAATGTGAGTACAAATCCAGGGCTGTGTTGGGGATTTTTTTTTTTTTTTTTTTAAAAAAAAAAGTATTTAACCATGCTCCAAGACTGATGATAAACATGAGATCAGAAAGGATTTAAGGTGGGTTTGGTTGGGTTTTTTTGGTTTTTTTTTTTTTTTTGGGGGGGGGGTGGTGGGTTGGGTTGATTTTTTGTTTTGTTTTTGGTGTGTTTTGGGGTTTTTTTCCACACAGAAGTCCATCATTTTATAATCTGCAAAGAAAGCAGCAGCAAGTCAGCTCTACTGTTACTTGGCTATAGACGGCACTTTTAGCCTGTCTAAAGTATTCAAAAAACCCCAACCTCAAGGAGAAGAACCACCTCCCTCACTGTTTCTAACCAACAGGACAGTCCAGTATTTAAAAAAGTAACAGCATCACCACCATGTACTGTTATCTCACAATGCGGAGACCAAATTAGTTGATAAGCCCTGAAGCAGCCCAGAATCAGTTAGAATCTGCAGGATAGGATCTCCTGCAGGAGGCTGGAGTTCAGTATCAGCTCAGGCAGTAATTGCAGTCTTCCTTCTGTCCTTACAAACTTCCTCTGGCAGATACCTCCTGCTGTCCTTGCTCACTGGGACACAGTAATTCTCCCTTTTCTTCCTTTGCACCATCTTCCTAGTTTATTCAGGTAATCTCACCCCTCTTCCTCAGTTTCTTCACCTTCCACCTTTCCTCCCACCAGCTCTCTGCTTTCTCCAAGCTGAACATGGAGTTAACACCTCTGGAGGGCCTCTGCAGAGGGCTTGCTGTACGTGACCGACCAGAGCCAAATGGCTTGGCCTGCTAGGATGCTGCTCTAGGAGGCTCTACTCTACTCTAGAGCCCAGGCTCTACTCCATACAGAGCTGCTCCTGCACTGCAGCTGTTCTGGTGTAGGACCGGGGTGAACAGTCACTTGCAAGGAACATGGTGCTGCATCGCTTGCCACCGTAGCAGCAGGCTTGCAGGATCAGGAAAAATTCACAAAAGACTGGCAACCCTGCTATGTCAGAAATTTCTTGTCATCTCCTGGAGGGATCAGGGGTCACAAAGAAAAACTAGCAGCTTGCTCTTGTACAGAAAGCCCAAAGCCAAACTCAGTCAAAACCACACTGATAGATAAGCTTTATTTACAAATATATAAACTTCAGAATTAGTGAGCTGAAAAGCACCAGGACCACAGGCCCCAAAGACAGATAATCACCTCTTCGACAAGTACTACAAGGAGAAGCTGTTGCAAGCATTATGAATGCTTCTCTCCCCCTTCTTTGAAGGGAGAACACAGCTGAATACAAACTCCCCATGGCAATTTCTTGATCTTCTATCTTCCAACATGAGATGAGCTGCTGGCTGCACTGATATTTTGCTGTGAAGTGTCCAGAGCTCTTGTCCGAGCACAGCTTTATTCTAACAGTCCTGAGCTAACAAGATTCAGTGTTCATCAGGAATACAAACCATCCTGCCAGGGAAGCTGATGCTATCCCCTCCAGATGGGAGGAGAAATGCTTTTATAAGAGACAAGTAAAAAGTGGGGAGTGGAAAAAAATAGATCCCATCTTCCCTCCAGTATGGCACCCCAAAGCCAACAGTCTCACTATCCTATGTAAAATGATGGGGTGGTTTTTTTTTTTTGCTTTTCTACCTCTCCTTCCCATTACCAACCCAAAGGTGAATTCCTACTTGGGATCCCTTGTACCTATTTCCCATTCAGTCCTGAAACTGCCATAGTACATACAGTGGAGTTGTACTGCCTGCCCCCCTGCCCCCTCCAAGCTGATGTTTCCTGAACTGAAGTCCAGTTTAAGAGCTGTAACCACCTCTGATTAAATAGACCAGCTTTACAACATTGGCTTTAAGTCAGCGGGTTTTTTGCCTCTTTTTCTGCAAGAGGCCAGGAAACCTGGATGTGGTATGGCTCTAATTCTTCCGGAGTGACATAGTCTGGAGCACTGCCCATCAGGTCCCGTCCCTTAAAGGATTTGGGAAAAGCAATGACATCTCGGATACTTGGAGCATCAACGATGAGAGAGATCAGCCTGTCAAGTCCTAGAAGCAGAAAACAAACTGGTGAACCACTTGAGTTATGGACCTATTTTACTTCCTCAGATTCAGAAAAAACAGAAAGATGGAGTAGATAATACTACTGAGCTTGAAGAATAAAAGTGGAGC
This sequence comes from Athene cunicularia, assembly GCF_003259725.1. Lineage (NCBI taxonomy): Eukaryota > Metazoa > Chordata > Aves > Strigiformes > Strigidae > Athene > Athene cunicularia. The sequence goes on along the minus strand of NW_020799109.1, from coordinate 29,355,964 downwards.
AAGTAAGTGGAAAAAAGTTAATCTCAACGAATAGCACAGAAACAGGCTTGCCTAAAGAGTAGAAATGCCTAACTCTTCAATATTACAGAAGTTCTGCAACACGCCAAGGACTGCAAGATAGAGACAGTGCCTTTGCAAAGACAGCATAACAAAGCCAGGGCAGCCAAGTGGCAAGAACACTGAGCAGTTAAGCAGAGCCCTGACAAAGCTTTTGATCAAACAGTTCTGGATGATTACAGCAACTAGGAGGAATTTAAAAAGAACAAGAGTCTCTGCGTGATTGGATAGAGGGAAATCACACCAGAAGACAACAGGTTAAAATGCTATGATTATTTTTTGTAGGGAGTTTTACTGTTCAGGTTTTGTTGTTTGGTTTTGTTTTTTTTTTTTCCTTTTAAACCCACAAACTTGCAGGATTCTAGGAAAAAAAATCTCTGACATTATCTGAATTAGTGAACAAAATCAGTAAGAAAGGAAGAAAGACTGAAGCAGAGGGGACAAGGTTGTAGCAGTGACCCAGAGCATGAAACACAAAGTACCACCCTGTCCCAGGCCTCTAGGCACGTAGTACAGGGATCTTATTCTGGTAGCACAGGAACAAGAGTAAAGATGACCTAATCTTAACGAATACAGTTTGTAGGACAGTGGATAAGGATCACCCTTAGAGCCACCAGTATGTGATCTGGTCCTTGTATAAGAACTACATCACACTATGATGCTGGGGAAGGACACTGAAACATTCTGCACTTGGTGATGAGACCTCTATTCTACAAAGCAACTACAGAGGTGGAAGCAATGGGTAAGCACACAGTGTTACCATGTTGGTGCCAAACAGCAATATCAGAGCATCCACCTCTGTCAGGACAGACAAGGCTTTTGCCAACAAGCCTGAGGCTTGCTCCTGGGATCTGATATGCCAAAAAAAAGTCAAAAGATAATTGTATCTGGAGAGTCACAGAGCACTTACCTAAAGCAATTCCTCCATGAGGTGGAGCTCCAAACTCCAAAGCCTCAAGCAGATGGGAAAGCACTTCAGAATCCTCCTGCAAAATTACATAAGAAGTGTCACTGGACAAGCAATGCTCTTCCTACTAGCAATGTAATAGGAAGGTATGATGAAGTCATCCATCACTCAGGGCTAGGAGTTATGTTTCTTTATCTGAGAAGCACATGAGCTTTTATTTCAGAATTTGAAATGTATATTTAAATTAACTAGTCTTTTAAATCCCTAAGAGAGTGTTAGAGACACCTGTAGGTGTTACCTTCAGCACCTTCTCCAGCACAAAACGTTGTTGTTCTGCCCTATGAATTCTGATGGAGCCACCTCCAACTTCATTGCCATTCAGCACAAGGTCATAGTGCTGGCTACGGACCTGCAGAAAGAAATGAACAAGCACTTTAGCAAGGCTGGGGCACAGCTGCATCTCACAACAACCTGCACACAGATGGCAAAGATGCTGGGGATGAAGCCATGACATACTACAACACTGCTCTCTCAACAGTACCTGCAGTTCAGATACCAGTTCTATCAGAGTTATGGAATGCTGCTGAAACAAGTGGAACAGCATAAATCCTTTTGCAAAGTTGACCAAAACCTGAAGCAACATGGGATGGGTCAGAATATAAGACTCCTCACCTTAAGCAACTGTTTTCTATAAGCTACTTTTGTCAGGGGCACACACACGAATACTTGCCATTCAGAGGAATCTGGAAGCCATCTCCTCCAGACACAGACAATATGCACTCAGTTCCATGAAACAACATCTCTTCTTACGCTAAAACCAGCTGTTACTTGCCTAGTTTTCCATGACACATAGCTGTAAAAGATCCAGCATGACAGGCATGAAGTTAAGTTACCTTTGTGGGATCAGAATAGAGGAGGCTGGTATCTGAAGGATGAGGGGCAGTGAAGGGGTGATGAGCAGATTCCAGTTCAGTGGGATTCTCTCCCTTTGGGAGGAAAAGAGGGAAATCCACCACCCACAGAAAGTGAAAAACTGTAGGATCACGGAGTACCAGCCCAGCTGCCTCAAGGATGTCAGCACTCTCCAACCGCAGGCTTCCTAATGCAGAGCACTGCAAAAGAGAAGCAGGAGAATGAGACGAGGCAATTTTACTGTCAGGGAAGTTGCTCAAATACCAACCAGGGAAAGAGTGTTTCATAGAGGTAGCATCAAAGACAGCATCAGTTGTAATGCACTCTTGCCTTAACACTTTTGTTTTATATGCTGAAAAGTATCATCTTCCTGCTGAGGCAGCAGCAGCTCCAGAGTTTGACAAACATCAAGTGAGGAGCTGGAAAATCCATTTTCTTCCAGCTCTTGCATCTTCACAGAACTTCCCCAGACTAACCTCAAGCTCTACATAAACGTGGATTAACTGGGGGAGCACAGGTAAGATCTGCACTTTGCAAACAGAACAATGAAGGCACAGAGAGCATGACAAAATTTTGGCTATCAAGCAAACACCTTGTCATAAATCAGTGCTTGGAAGATAATGTCTGCTGGCAAGAATACAGAGAATAGTAGGGACAGAATCTCCCATTACTGCTGCTAATAAACAGCTGTGCTTCACTCTCATCATCTGCTTATGGGAGACAAAATTACCTAGTGGACCTTCTTTTCCAATCCCCATTTGATGCTTTAAAAATTATGTTAAGGTGAGAGAACAGGAGGTGCTGATTTGTTCCTGTTTTATATTCCAGTCTTTATTTCAGTTATGAGTTCTTCCCAGAGCTCGACTGGAGAAAATAAAAGCAAGAGGTACATTTCATGCATTATTTGCTGTTGCTTAGCTTCAGCTCCAGAGAAACACAGAATTAGATGGTGATCTATTTTAATAATAAGAAGAATTAGATGAAGGTCAGATAACATCAAAGCCATCATCAGCAACATTCAACTCACACAACCACACAAGAAATGCTTCCTACCACTTGCTTGTATTCACCAGCTGCCAGCAGAACCAGATCATCCACCTGCATGTTCAGCGCTTGGATAAGTTCTGACTGCTGCTTCTCACCAAGAAACTTTGTAAGGAGAGACTTCAAGCTTCCATCAGGCCTGCAGATAATTTCCATGATTTCCTAAAGAAAGGTAAGACTATGTTCAGTCCAGTGCTGCCCTCTCTTGTCTCAAGACATCACATGCTCAGGCACTGACTCCGCTATTATGAAACTGCTCTTCTACCTTCCTCTGCCTGCAAGTGCCTTTATACAGACTTTGTCATTCACTGTTTCCAAAGCCTCAGCAGTGTTTTTGTCTCACCTGGTTAAACTGGGATTTTGCAGACTCCTTTAATGACTCCAAATCTTTATTTTTAAGATATCTCTGGGGAAAGAGCAAGAGAAGACACATTAAACATCAGCAAAATCTATGGAAAGCCTGACCAGGATTCAAATCTACTGACTGAGCTGTTTTAAAACCCCTCCAATTCTTTTGTTTCTAGTGCAAGTTCTTATGAAGACTGTGGAACAGGACCACTGCACTAGGCTGCAGCTGGGTGTCTTCTCCAAGGGCTCTTTTCAGGAAGAGGCCCCTCTAGCTAGACATCTGGCTGCAGCTGTTCTCCCTGCTCACAGATCAGATGTAACTGGTCAGCAAAGTCAAGCAACTAACTGCCTCCAGCACGCAGGAACAAGGTTACACCACCACACCGCTGATGGGGAAAGAGCAGCTCAATTTGAAGGAACAGAGGGAAACCAACAGGACTGACTCTCACATGCAAAAAAAAAAATTAAAAAAAATGGAGTGGATGTGAGGACCTGCATCAAGACCCTGATTTTTTTTCAGCTACTCTAACGTTTAGAGGGGCTCAAGAGGCCACTTTCATTTTGCTCAAACGCATATCTTAGTGCCCTCTCATGGGAAGCCAGTAACTTACACTTCATGCCAAAATTAAAAGGAATCCCAAGAGAAACTGTGGTGTCATAGTTTAACTCCAGCCAGCAACTAAGCACCGCATGCAGCTGCTTGCTCACTCCTCCTTCCTCCCAATGGGACAGGGAGGAGAATCAAGACAAAAAAAAAGTAAAACTCATGGGTTAAGATAAGAATGATTTAATAACTAAAAATAAATATAATAGCAAGAATAATTGTAATGAAAATAATACAATAGAGAAATAAAGCCCAGGAAAAGACAAGTGATGCACAATGCAACTGCTACCACCTAGAGACCAATGCCCCAGCAGCAATCCCTCTTCAGTCAACTCCCCCTAGTTTATATACTAAGCACGATGTCCTATGGTATGGAATATCCCCCTGGAGCTAGCTGGGGTCAGCTGCCCTGGCTGTGCTCCCTTCCAGCTTCTTCTGCCTCTGCTTGCTGGGAGGGCACAGGAAACTCAGAAATCCTAAATTCTTAACTTAGGATAAGCACTACTCAGCAACAATTAAATCATCAGTGTGTTATCAACACTGTTCTCACACTAAATCCAAAACACAGCACTGTACCAGCTACTAGGAAGAAAATTAACTCTATCCCAGCAGAAGTCAGGACACATGATCAGAAAGTCCTCTTCCCCAAATAAAACTCAATGTTTAGTGGGGCTTTTTCCATACCAACCAAGCTGCAAAGATACGTACAGCCAGAATTAAGTCTGCTTCCCTGCTAAAATACACGGCTGTGTCAAATAATCTTTTACATCTATTGTCAGCCTTGGATTTGGTCCATGACATTCTCATTGCAAGAGATGAGTTGTACCCACAAATGCAGCAAAAGCAAACATGAGAAGGGCATGTAACCACCTGACCTTTCTCTCACTAGCCCAGAACAGAGTTGTGCCATATCTGGCTCTATTTCAATTGCTTGCCACAGAGCATAATTTATTATTCAGATGCATATCAGAAACCATCCTTGACATAAGGCAAGCTGAAGCCCCGAGGGGCTTCCTTGTCCTCAATCAATCTTGCAGCTTTGTTCTCTTCCTCCCCCTCCTGAGGGCAATATATTTTTCCTGTTGCCTGATCATGTCCACTCCAACACCACTCATCCCAAACTGACATGTAGTACAACCGATCCCAAGTTCCCTGGACACCACTCCCCAGTAAATAGCAAGAACATCTCCATACCAATAAAGGAATTCAAATTGGCATTTTATTTATTTCACATAAACTATAAGCAGTATGTAAAAGCATCACTTACCACTCCCTGAGGGATACAAATGGCTTTGACAGTGCCATGTGGGTAACTGAGTGCATTCTGCACAAACTGAATGTCTGATCTTCGTAAAAAATCACCGATATCCACTATCTGGGAAAGGAAAGAGCATGGGAGAGCAGTGATGGTAGGAACACAAACCAAAAATCCTGCACTTGTGTCTTGAACTTCAACACCTGGGACATCATTTCTTTGCCCAAAAATCAAATGGTTCACAGAAAAAGTTAATGAGGCTAAGCTAGAATAAGCATTAGGAGGCTGAGCACTGCAGAAACAGAAATGCAAGACAGCCAGGAAAATTCAAGGTTGAGATGGTGACATCCTACCACAGCGAAGAGAGCTGTATACAGAAAAAGAAATGCCCAAAATGAATTCCTGGTGAAATAAGATGCTTTCTTGCTTTTCAGCACTGCTCCTCTTAATACATCTGTCAATATTCTTACTTCATAGTTTCATGCTCTTATTTCATAAACAGCGTATGCATACTCATGTTGATTACCCTGAAAATATCTTCAGGTCATTAAAGGGCTGGAGAAGCCTGTCTCATGAAACATGTTCACCAGGAGTATGCTTCAGAGTGCAGTACAGAAAAGCACTTATGGTATCTGTGGATGCATTATTGGCTTCTGTTCCTAAGACAAGTCAGGATACAGAGCTTCCTAACACTACATTATCTTTAAAAAAAAAAAGTTCTAAAACCAGACATTTTCCCACAACCAAGTAATCAAACACTCTCTTCTCCAAGATAACCTGTACAAAGCAGCAATGATGGGATAGATACCTGAGGTAAATTACAGCATTTAAGAACCTCAGCCAATCACATATGCATGATTTCAACAAAAGCTATTCTTAAAACACTAACAGAAAGGAAAAGCTGCAAGTTTCTAATGGGCAAGCCCTCACCTTCATCCCAAAACGTGTGTCTGGTTTATCAGTCCCATAGTCAGCCAGTGCCTCCTCATATGTCATGGAAGGGAAAGGAGTTGTAATGGATCCTCTTTCCTCAGGCCAGGAGTATTGCAGGAGACCCTCTATCAGCCTCTGGATCCCAGCTTGATCTACAAATGACATCTCTATATCTATCTTAAAACAGAAAACAAAAGTGGAGATTCCACATTAGCCACAAGTTTTGCCTTTGCACTGCTACTTGCAGAAATTCTTGACTGCCAGTGTAACAAGAAGCAATATACTACATGAAGTCACAGCGTGACTGCCTTAGAGTGAGAATGTACTTATGATCTCCCTACAGCCTGATGACTCAGGCAGCAATCTCCTCCAAGAGCTGAATGATGTAATGATGACAAGGACAGAGAGAGAAACCTTGAATGAACCAGGCCAACTATGTCTGGGACCTCAAGGTTGAGGAAAGGGATGCCTGACCCAGCAGGACAGGAGGAGACTGAATCAAGCACCATCACTGCTGCAACACAATTCCCACATCTACTGCACCTGGGTCTGTGCACTCAGCCAGGGACAGTAACTGCTCTGTGCATGTCCTATACTAACTTCAAAGGGTCTGTGAAACACGCAGCAAACAACGCTGTACTCCCTGAGCAGCACAAGAGCTAGCAGAAACTAGGCCTCCAGAAGGGAAAACAGCTACAAGCTGTTTGGGATAAGAAAGAGTAAAAGGCAGTGTGAGCTGGTTACCTGAGTGAATTCAGGCTGCCTGTCAGGCCGTGAACCTTCATCTCGGTAGCAGCGAGCAACCTGGAAGTACCTACAATAATACTTTTACTTAGATAAAAATTTAAAGGACTCCTAAATTAAACTGTAGCTAGAGAATTGATCACAAAAGAAAGAAAGAGAGGTCTGTTCCCTCTGAAGCAGATGATCACAGCCCTGGTTGTTCCTATCCCCTGAGAGGCATGAAATTTTGAGTGGAAGCAACTGCATTGAGAGCTGTACCAGCCATATCTCCAGAGGCATGCGGAGGCTACCAACAGGGACATACACAACCCCTTCTCCCACCTTCCACTCCAAACCTGGACTCCTCTAACAGACATGCAAAATTCACTCATGGTCAAGACCTGACTTACAGTTCACTGCATGAACAATTGTCTCCCTCTCCTTCAATTTTATTTGGAGAAACAAGCCCAATTAAAAGCTCTGTACTTGAGCACCCTGAGAACATACTTTGTCTTAGTCACGCTCAGCTCCCCAGCCTCATCTCAATTACTTCTATAGTTCTTGCAGAGGCTTTTATCACACACGAGATTTTCTGCCCTTCAGGCAGACTGTGCTTCAGATCAGGTTTCCATTTAAAACAACAGTAAAGATTTCAACCTTCAAACAGGATACATCTTCTCTTACTGGGAGGCATTATTGCTAGGGGGCAAAGGGTCTGGCCTAACTGAAAAGTCCTAAGTATTTAAGGATCCCTCTTGAAAACACAAAGCGCTTGGCAGTAAGTTTTTTGGGAAGTATCTAAAACCTCACAGATCAAAGCAAGCAAACCCTGGATGGGACATGCAGAGAACAAGGAGTCCAAGGAACTCTTACCTGTCCAGGCCTCCAACCATGAGAAGCTGCTTGAACTGCTGAGGACTCTGCGGCAGAGAGTAGAACTTGCCCGCTTCCCTCGAGGGCACAAGGAATTCTTTTGCTCCCTAACATCAGAAAGGAAAGCTTACACATTTCCGCAAATAAGTGGCCTCCTGACAGACAGAATAGCCTAGAAGTGCAAGAAGAATGGACCTATTTTCCCCTTTATGAAATCCCAGTTGTGAAGAAATGGCTGTTTCTACATTACACTTAAAAAAAAAAAAAAAATCTGTTAACCAACTTGGTCCAAAATATCCAAAGGAGGATTCCCCGCCTCTGAGAGACTAATGCATAACAACAAGTCATCAGGGGTTTAAATGCAAAAAATCCATACAATAGCTGCATCACCAATTCCTGGGCTACAGCTGTCTTATGTGGTTATTTTTGAAATGAAAGAAATGAAAATAAACTCAGAAATTAAAATGACTTGAGCAGTGCCACTGCAGTAATTTACTAGTTAAGAGACAAATGCTGGGGAAACAGTGTTTAGAGGAAGTTTCTTGGTTTTATAATCTGGCTGTCCCAGGACAGGACTTGCATTCAACACGTGCTCTACAAGACAGAAGCTTTATTCATTTTGAAGGTTCAAAAATAAGACACAAGATACTCCCTCTCCTTTTAAAAGGATCTATGTATCGTATCAGAAATCTGCACAAGCTGTTACTTAGTGAGGGAATAGCAAAGAATACTCAGTGGCAAGCAACAATAGGTCAACCATGGACTGCCTATGCAATCACAGGAGGCTAAAATGCGTTACTAAGAGAATACATACCCCTGGGGTTCTTTTAAAGAGTGTTGGAGTTTCGACATCCACAAACCCTGAAGAACAAACGCATGCTTCAGACACAGAATATGCTGAGAGCAGGGAGAACTAGTATAACACAAAGTAGGTTAAAGTAGGGTTAGTCAGCAAAACAAGTGATCTAGCACACCATGTAGCCTCCCCAAAATCTATAGATTTTGCTGCTTCAAGAATAACTTGTGCAATGACAGATTTAAAGGCTCTGAGCTACCCTGATGTCCTGCCAGAACTGTTGATGACAGAAGACTCCATATAGGCTGAAATACTGTTAATTCTCTATCCATTTTAAACTAGGCTTTGCTTTTCCAAAAAGGATTTCCTGATTTTAAGATAAGCAAAAGCCCTACAAGAAATCAATTGCTTTGACAAGCCTCAAGTTGGGCGACCAAAAGAAGGAAACTACCAGCAAAAGGCCTTTTCTCACTGGATATTGCCAATTTGAAACAACTGGTATCCTGCCAAGAGATGTCAACACACTTTGTTCCTCAGGCCTGCCAACATCCCTCTAAAGATCCCAGTAAGCAGGAGCAGTTTGGAGTAGGAAGTTGATTGGCAATCTCTCCCAGCAACAGGAAGCAGAAGGAAGGGCTGAAATGTTGTTTGCTGCACACTGTTCTTCAAGCACTTTTCTTACCGTGGAGGTTACACAGATACTCCCGCATCCTCATCACTATCTGTGATCTCAGCCGCAGGTTATACTGCAACTGGAAGCTACGCAAATCCAAGTAGCGATACCGCATCCGTAAGGCCTCTGTTTTCTGGAGAGAAGAGATAATTAGGATTAAGAAATATGTCCAGTAAAGCTGCTCCTTAAGCCACAGGACGAAAGGGGGAAGCTAAAAGAGGATGCTGCTCTATCGCCACAACCCACCCATTACCCCCAACTTAAGAGACAAACATCAGCCACCGAATGTTTCCATGCATGACAATTAAAAAAAAAAAAAACCCCACAACACCAAAAATCACCACGAAACAGACATTTACTATGATAAGAGCTAACTCAAAGCTCAGGATTTCCTCCTTCCTTATTCTCAGTCCACTGCAACAGACTGAAGCAATCCTCCTTGCAAATTTTAAGCAGAGGAGTGGTATCTTACATAGATCTAAAAGAATAACTAAATGGTGATACATCCTTATTGCAGACAGGAAAGCTAAAGTAGTGTGGATGATGGCAACTGTCCAGGACTCATAACATGGAAAGACCAGGATCCAGTTCTCCTAGTGCCAACTATGTACCAGTCACATTTTCAATGGCACAGAGAAGATCTTCTATCAGTGGTGATGCCACTCCTACACCATGGAGCCTGCAATAAAACTAACGTCTTAGAAGACTGAGTACATACAGAGGAAGAAAATCCTCAGGCTGACCAGCTACTTGACCAGATAACACTAAGCACCCTTGCCTTAAAACACAGCAGTGCAATGTCGGGTTCTGTTTCATACTCTCAAAAAAGCTAGCATAGCGTGATTTCTTTCACTCTTCCCTTTACCATCTGTTCTTACAGTGATATCTGAAAAACCTGTGCACTGGAATCATTCAAGCCTTGTTTTCTGCCTAATTAGAAATACATTCTCACAGCTAACAAGCAACACTCCTATTTTAAATACCATCTTTCCCCAAAGCAGAGCTGGGAGAATCAGACAGATGTCACAGATGTTTTGCTATCACTCTGGGAAAACGACCAATTTATTGAAAAGCCACCACTTTGGTAAAAAAGGAAAAAACATGGACACCTTGATAAAATCCTTGATTTCAAAAGGTAGCTTCTTGCAGGAGTTTAGGATCTCTGCAGTCTCCACCTTCACTTCAATATCCCCTGTTGACATTTTCTGAAGCAAAAAGGCAAGAAAAAAAAAATAGAATCAAAACTTAAGGAAAACAATTGGAGAAAGGTATTTCACAGATGGTTGGGGGGAAAAAAAACCCAACAAACACGTGATTATCCTCCCAACCTTCTAACACAGTATAACTTAGAGAACTTCTCTCAAGGAGAGATTTCTCCTAGATTTCCTTTCTGTTCAGAAAAACACAAAGTCACCTGACCAAAGATGGCATATTCTTTCCCAGTTGCATAGTGATCTCTACAAAAAATGTAATTACTTTTCCTTTGCATTCTCCTTGAAAGCGATACTAAGCACAAAGGAACAGTCAGGCACAGGCCCTTCTAGGGCACATGCATCTGGAGAAAATACTAGTTCTGCTAGCTTCAATGAGACCAGAATACATATTTTAGTGTGCATTAGCAGCATCACCGTCAGTCTTAAATACAACCCAAAAAAGGCAACTTGTGAGGAACTTCTCAGAATTTCCAGCTCTAAACACCAGTTCTCAGAACTAGTCTTTTTCTTAGATCTTGAGGGAGAACACAGTTTCCTCCTTAGCACTGTCACATCAAAAATAATTTGATCTTACAGAATTCTTTCTATTTACCAGGGTAAGTATATACAACCTTCCAATAAAATGATAAATGATTAAAGAAATAAAAGCATGGCTTGAAGCCTGCATTTTTTATGGACATCTATATGTGGTCAGAGCAAATGAAGTTATGATCATAAATCCAGATTCTCTTTTTAGGCCTGCCAGTGATGGGATACGTAAAATCCTGACAGATTAATCTACAGCTGATTACAATGAGATCTGAGGAATGCATAATATTAAAAAATTCTTCAACTATTTCTACAGTGTTTCTTATACAATGAGAACAGCAAAATCTATTCTGAGTGAGAAAGAGGTCATCATGTGCTGTGGAACTTGTGATGACAATACTTATTTTCAAGAAGAAGAAATTATCTCAACCACACTTTGAAAGCCTGAAAAAGCGAGTCATTTCAAAGGGCTGGAATACAATTTAATTTGTGGGTGTCTAATGTGCTTTAAGGTTCTCCTAAATTATATGTCACAGCATTTATTTCACTTCACATTATCTGAGAATAGGCCATCACACAACCAGAACCCATGGCAAAGCCATAACACAAACCCCACCAAAATCCTACTATCCAGTGCTCTCTTCCGCAAAGAATAAAACACCCAAGAGATCCCAACATCCTCACCAGATTCTCCTGCCCTGGTGGCCGAAGGGACACAATTCCAGTCACTCGCACAACAGACTCCACTGGGGCATCAGACAAGAGCTTCTTCACATGGGAATGCGCCTGCAAGAAGATGACGTCTCACAGAAATTCAAAGAACAGGAAAAACGCACCACGCTGAAGGGCCTAATTTCTTAACAGCCCATTTGAATCCAGGATCACACCTCATAAGCCAGAGGAAACAGCATTAATGTTTCTGTTGCAGTGTCAGATCAGGGCTCTCATAATGCTTAAATGTACTTATGAGTCAGAGCACTCAGTCTGACAAAGTACTTCATTCTGCTCTCGTGTCTGCTGGACCCAAGCTACCAAAGGAAAAATAAAAATAACAGACTCACATTTCTGTAGCACTTACCTCATCCTGTGGAATGATGATCTGGGTCAGTCCCTGGAAATCCCTCAAAACCAGAAACAGGCCTTGTCTGATCCATGAAAAACATAAAAGTTTTTTCAAGAATTCAGTAGAATTCTGCATTATAAGCCAAAGCACACAGCAGCTACCTACTTTCTGTACCTTGTGACCAATCTCAAAGCACTTTCAAGTAAAGTATGTACAGATACTTTTCCCACATCTGAATCTAATCTGAGCAAATTGTTTCAGATTTTTCCCAGCCACAGACAAACAACATGCAAATAACCAGGAGAGGTAGGATTTTAACTTGAGTATTAATTACAAGCACATACGCAGGTTCCTAACATTTTGGAGCATCGTCCATACTGTATGCAGACATGCTTTTCATCCTACATTTACAGAATGTTCAACTCTATTAGGAGTGACTATATCACGCCACCTATAGCAAACTGTTGGAATTAACATTTCATCCTCTGCTTACTACTTTTTCTTAATATTTCTTTTTTAAGCAAAGCTTGCATGCTTTAAAATTGCATCATTAAATGCTGTAGTTGAAAAGACAAACAACAAGTATTTGCTTAAAATTGCAGGATGCTATATAAAAGAAAATATTTGCTGACAGCTGTTAGAATTGCTATAAATATGCTATTACTTGTTTTTTCTCCTATACAACAAGGGTAGTAATATTTAACTGCTTTAGAGTGTTGTAATAAGGATCGAATAACATTTGTATGAAACTTTAAAATTGTAAATACTGATCTGGCACAGTTCTCAACTGTTTTGCTCACTTCAGAAGTGACTAATGCAGGATATAAAAAGATAACCTGAAGCATAAAAAGGGTTTGAATCCAGGCCTAGAGAATACATTTAATCTGGCAAACAAGCATCTCTATTTTCACCTCGGTCTGCATTTACCTTTGATACTGAATCCATCCATACAGCGTGACCTCTTGTCCCACGTGAGCAGAACGCAGCTCTCCACAAGTGTTGGTCCGAGTGACAAAACTATTAAAGTCTTGAATAAAAATAATAAATTATTTTGTGGCTTTTGCAAACAAGCACAAAGAAAGAGTTAGTCACCCCCCTGCCCCAACACCAACAAAATTTAGACATATACAAAGAAATTACTCCCTATATCCCCAATACAACTTGTGTAAGACATTAGGATATAAATATGTGAAGTTATTCTAAAAAAGTTTGTAAGAGGAATTATTTCTGTGTCTCAGTCAAACTTCTGTATAGAATCCTGAACACAGCCTTGCTGCAAACTGTTGCCCTGCAAATTTCATAGGCAAGAGAAAGGAAAGCTGCAGATTGGTCCTGAGCCATGCTAACAGTTCCACATTCAAATCTAGAACACGCAGCAGAAAGGAGGCTTGACAAGTCAAGACTGAAACATACTTACACTCGTTATGTGGGTGTAAACTGAAGAGTTTCCTGCCTGCAACTCCTGGTAAAAGGCCTGAACCATGACTACAGGCTTTCCAGACTCAGCATACCTGGTATCATGATTTAGCTATAAAACCAAGCATGTTTAGTTCCAGCTTGCAAGGAGAAACTTGAGATACTATTACCTAGACACATATGTATGTGTATAATTATATGAGCTAGTCTTCCTCACTACCTTCATCACAGCCTAAAGGCTCTAGAGGGCAAGAAAGTTTGTTTTCACATTAGGCATTCAGCTACCAGTGGTTTATAGACTGTGCTGCAGAAGATAAGAAAAAAGCAAAGTATAATCTCAGGAAAAAAAGTTAGACAAATTGGTTTTGATGTACTTTGAATCACAATTCACCATGAGATGCCAAAAGTGAAAAGCCCCAAGGAGGCAGTGGGGATAAGACAAATGCTTCTTCCTCACCTGGAGCAGCCGGTGCCGAGGCGGAGGTCGCCCGGTGCAGAGCCCGCCCGCAGCCCGGCCAGGCCAGCCCTCGGGCCAGCAGCCGCGGAAGGGCCATCTCTTACTAGCCCGCACCTAAGCCAGAAAGAAGAGAATACCGTCATAAACAAAGACACAGGAGAGAAAGCGCCAGCCCCTGAGCCCCAGCTTCTCCCCCTCGCGGGCTCTGCCCTGCGCCAGGGACCCATCTCCCGTGGAGGGGGAGGCGTGAGGCACCTACGGCTAGGGCCGGGAGTGGCGGGGGAGACCCAGGTGCAGCAAGCGGGTTGCCTCGCAAAAAGACCCGGGACGAAAGACTCCTCACCGTGATCCGCAGCAGCTCCTACCCCCACTTCCGCCCGCCACAAGTATGGCG